>NC_135881.1:126127384-126727384 GCF_964194155.1 Cetorhinus maximus | reverse complement strand
CTGCATTACAGTCCAGCCAACGTCTCCAGCATCGTTATTTCATGCTACATGCTGTTATCCATAAGGGACTAATCCTTAATGCTCCATTGGAGAAAGAGGAAGGAAGATAAGGCCTGCAGGCTCAGCTAAGCTGAAGAAGAGTTTGCTCACAGAAACAGTTTGTCAGCTGCCAGGCAATTAAGGGACAAATTCATAAGGGGTGACTTCAGTTAAATCACTGAGTCACCCACTACAAAAATGGTTGTACCTTCAGGTTGGGTCTATTTTGAAGTATACCTAAAATCATTCATATCCTGATCCTTCATATGTGTTTTACATCCACTAAAATGACAAGAACTGCTACTGTGCCCATCCAACATTCCTTCATGTTCTCAAAACCCCAGCAGCACAGATCGCTTAAGTGAAAAACAGCTTTTAATAGAAGCTTATAACCCTAATATTTCTTACCCAGATGCTCCCCTAGGTGCCTTGATCCCGTCCAATGCAGGTATTAGTTTAGTAAACCTTCTCTGAAATGCTTCCAATGCATTTACATCCTTAAATAAGGAGCCAATGCTGTACACAGTACTCCTGTACACCAATGCTCTGTATAACTGAAGCATAACCTCCCTACTTCTGTATTCAATTCCCCTCAGAATAAACGAATACATTCTATTAGCTTTTCTAATTACTTGCTGTACCTGCATGTTAGTCTTTTGTGATTCATGCACGAGGACACCCAGATCCCTCTGCACCTCAGGGCTCTGCAATTTCTCGCCATTTAGATAATATGCTTCTTTTTTGTTTTTCCTGCCAAAATGGACAATTTCATTCTTCCCACCATTATACTCCATTTGCTAGATCTTTTCCTGCTCACTTAACTTATCTATATCCCTTTGTAGCTTTCTTGTGTCCTCTTCATATCTTGCTATCCAATCTACCTCGTTGTCATCAGCAAATTTAGCAACCATACCTTCACTCCTTTAATTCAAGTCATTTATATAAACTGTAAACAGTTGAGGCACCAGCCCGGGGACTTGTCATCCCACAGCTCCAACAATTACCTCAGTATCACTTTCCTCGTGATTGGAATTTTCTTGGGTTCTTGGATTCCTCCCTCCCTTCCATTTCCTGATTTACAACTATTTCTGGGATGTTACTTGTATCCTCTATAATGAGAACTGATACAAAATACAGGTTCAATTCATCTGCCATTCTCCTATTTTCATTATTAATTCCCCAGACTCACTTTCCATTGGACAAACGCTCACTTAATTAACTCTTTTCTTTTTAAAAGATCAGTAGAAATTCTTACTCTCTGTCTTTATATTCCTAGCTAGCTTTCTCTCATACTCAAATCTTTCCTCCCTTATCAATCTTTTGCTCATTCTTTGCTGTTTTTTCTCTTCTGTCCAATCTTCTGATCTGCCACCCATCTTTGTGCAATTATATGCTTTTTCTTTAAGTTTGATAGTACCTTTAATTTTTTAGTTAACCACGGATGGTGGGTCTTCCCCTTAGAATTTTTCTTTCTTGTTGGAATGTATCTATAGTGTGTATTCTGAAATATGCCCTTAAATGTCCACCATTGCGTCTCTATTGATCTATCACTTAACCTAATTTGCCAGTTCACTTTAGCTCACTCTGCTTTCATGCCCACATAATAGCCTTTATCTAAGTTTAAAATACTAATCTTGGACCCACTCTTCTCTACTTCAAACTGAATGTATAATATTATGATCATTGCTACTTAGTATGAGGCCTTCAGTATGAGGTCATTAATTTATTCTATCTCATTGCACAATACCAGGTCTAGTATAGCCTGCTCTTTGGTTGATGCCTTAGCATGCTGTTCTAAGAAACTATCCCGAAAACATTCTATGATTTCTTCATCTAGGCTACCTTTGCCCATCTGAACTTCCCAGTCTACATGCAGATTAAAATTCCCCATGATTATCACAGTACATTCCTGACAAGCTTCCATTACTTCTTTCTTTATACCCCGCCCTACTATGTGATTGCGGCTAGGGGTCCTGTACATCACTTCCACAAGTGATTTCTTGCCTTTATCATTTCTCATCTCTACCCAAGCCATTTCTACATCCTGGTTTCCTGAACTTAGTTCATCCCTCTCAGTTGTGCTAATACATCACTATTTAACAGAGCCACCCCTCCACATTTTCCAAGCTTCCTGTCCTTCCTAATTGTCACGTACTCTTCAATATTCAGCTTCCAGTCTATGTTATCCTACAGCCATGTCTCTGTAATGGCTATCAGATCATACTTATTTATTTCTATTTGTGCCCTCAGTTCATCTGTTTTGTTTTGAATGCTGCATGCATTCAGATACAGAGCTTTTAGTTTTGTGCTTTTATTATTTTTGTAACCTCTAACTTTATCTTCCGATTTACTCTTAGATTTGCACTCCCTGTACTCTCTGTCCTTTCCTGTCACAGTCTGTTTATCATTTCGCAGACTAATACCTTTCTCTCTTGCCTTTTCACTACTGTTTGATTTACCACACCTTCCCAAATTTGATCCCATGCCCACAATGTTTAGTTTAAAACCCTCTGTACTTCCCTAGTTATGTGGCTTGCTATACCACTGGTCCCAGGATGGTTTGGGTGTAGACCATCCCAGTAGTATAGCCTCCACTTTCCTCAGTATTGGTGCCAGTGCCTCACGAACTGGAACTGACCTCTCCAACATGAAAAGCCGTCATTGCACTTGGCGGGTAAAACGTCATTTTTCCTGCCCGCTACTCACTTAGTGCAATTCTGGGATGATTCTGCCCATAGTAGGGGACAAGAATCCTGAAAACCTTTGAAGAGCTTCAGAACAGATCTTAACTCAATAATTGCCTTTGTCTTATTTGAGGATATGGAGGCTGAGCAGAAATAGGCAAACTTAAAAGGAAGGGCACTGAGAAATCATACAAGACCACTGAGATACAATTTAATTCAGGAAATTTGGTACATTATAAAAAGTAGGAATGGAAAGGCCTTGTTAAGGTAATGGATCATGATGATAAACTTGTGCTATAAAAATGTAGGCCACTCAAACTGTTAAACTTCATTCCTCATGATTAATCAGAATTAATTACAAAATTTCAGTCTCTGAGCAGCTGATAGAAGTAAATAAGGTGCCTTGTATCTCAAATGCTTATATGATTTGTGATTAAGGTCCTGAAGAATAGAATATGGTTAATCGTGGGCTGGACAGTGGTAATGTGAGTGACCATGACACATAGGGCAGAGCCATTACATCAAAAGGCCAATTGGCCAAAGGCCATTTCTCAGAGTGGGTACTCAGATGATATATATTCCAGAGGGGTATAGTGAATGCAGGTATGCGACAACTGTGTGATGTGCAGGAAAAGCTATCAGCATGCTTAAATATTGGTTGAATGTTAAGGGTGATGGCCAAGAGTGCGATTGTTATGACCACAGCCGCTGTTAACTACTGTGCAAACCAAACCCCAGAGGAAAACTTGGCTTATGGGCCACAACCTTTTTTTGTATTCTGAAAATGAGAAGAAGACATACCAATTTCAGCAGTAAGAGGTCCAGTAACACTTTTGGGATTTTAAAAATTAAAAGTAAAAGTTTTATTTACAAGAATAAAAGAAAACTTAAGCACACAAGATTACAGTTGCACAATTAAGGTTAGTCTTACAAAACATTCCTCAAGCCCACAAGTAAACATCTTCTAGGCAATGCTTCCTTATAGATGTTTAACTATAAAATCCAATAATATTATCCAAGGGAAACTGCTGTAGCTTCAATAAAGGCATAACCCATGACATCTACCCTCTTCCATTCTGTGGTGGAATCCAAACATCAGAATAAAACTGCTTGTTGCAGCCCAAGACTTTTCTGGATGGGTGATTCAAACTGCACCCTCTCCCAGCCAGATCTCCAGCTATAGTTTAATAGCTCAAACAGCTCCAGCTATCCCCATCCTAAGCTGTCCATAGTAACTCTAAAATACCATTTTTAACCTCCTTTCATCTAAGGTTCTATTGTTTTCTTTCACATTTTTGAAACTCAAATCCTTCCAAATAGAAAATCTTTCATGTCTCTATCTTGTCTTTGCTGTTGGGTCAATATAAGATAATATCCCCATTACTATTTACCTATGGAACTCCTGCAAGATGCAAACATGTTTCTTGATACTTCTGACTCCCCTCTGATGTTCAAACAAACTCTCAACTTATCTAAATATGCAAATGTTAAATCTAATCCATTTATTTGTACCTAAATCTAACACCTCTTTCATTGTCGTGTCTTAAAGCCCCCAATCTGATTCCTATTAATCTCTGACCAATTTAATTAAATCTCTCTCACACACACACACACACATACATAGCCTTCTTTACTGAATAACACAATATTCCCAAAAATATTTTTACAAAATAGCATCAATTCTCACAACAGACTGGCAGAATGGAATAAAAGAATAAAGAGTAAGAAAGTGCAGTGGAAGCACTGAAAATGGATGCAGGAGTGACTCTTGTGGCAGAAAATGATCTCATGCTGGAGAAAGAGCCAGTAGAATCTGAAAAATGTGTTATTAATAAGATTAGAGTAGAACTTAAAATTGGGAGTCAGGCTGTGGGACTTTTAAATCTATTGATTTAGATATTAAACAGAAAATGTCTGGAATAAATTTCAATCAACAATCCCATTTAGGGAGCCTTACTCACATCCTGGTTAGTCATGTTGAATCACCTCAGAAAGATGATGCTATATCTAAAGAAGAGAAAGGGCAATTGAAAAGCTTACATGTTTAATTGTATGCAAATGTTGGGCATTAACTGAGTATTCACTTGAGTGCCTATAAATAAACGTAGGCTAAAACTGTAGTTACTGGATTAAGAAGCATAGCTTTGTAATGTGCAACTCTCTAAATGAATATAAAAATGTAAGCTGCCCTGCCCCTCCAGGAGATGTGTTAGCTGAATATTCCTGAATATCACTGAGAGACCTAGCATTCAAATACATGCAATAATGTGACATCGGTGTAATTATGTGAGAAGTACACGCTAGACTCACCAGAAAAAGTTCAGGCTTTTCCACTAATGTAGATAATTATTTCACAGTGAATAAGTCTTTATTACTGCCAAAGAAGCCCCTAGCACTGAAAATGTGGTCTTTCATTCCTTCAGGTCTCAATTAATGTTGTAGATTTTTTAAAAATATACTTTTTTAAACTTTCCCTTTATGCTCCTTTTATCTCTCTCTCTCTCTCTCTTTTGATCCTATCTTTTTCCCCCTCTCTTTATTTTGTTTTCTGTGCATGAATTCCCATTGAATTATTTTCCTGGTACAGTGTGCTTCAGTAAGGATTCTACAATCTGATTGATTAAGGGCGACACACAGTTGCTTACAGGTTCCAGATTCCTTGTAGAAAGTTCTGTGGCACAATGGCTGCCTAATCACAGCAAGTTCCACTGAAATTCCTTAGACAAGTATAAGCATATGATCATTCACCACTGAACGCAAAATCTAGGCCAGCATTAGAGGAAAGGTGGCTGGAGTTTCTCCAGATTGGATTTCTGCTATTTGTCACTACCAGTCACATGATTTAAAGACTAACAACAGCCATTCAGCAGCAGGAAATCCAGTCTAGTGTTATATTTTATAAAACATAAAGAATGACAGATAAGCAAGATAAAATAAATAAAATTATTTCATTGTTAACATTTTATGAATTTAATGGTGCATGTATCTGATATCTGTTGCTGTCACACTTGCAATCGAAAATAGATTTACACAACTCAATAACTTCTTGTTCTGAGTTTCTTCCTGCTTTTTGTGGATATGACCCACTGCTTTGTGCTTCCCTAATTGAATGCTGACCACCAGCAGCTGTCAGATGTAGAGACCAGCTGATGCTTATAGGCCTGCACCAATGCCAAGGATTTCTGTTGCAAGAGTTGCTGTGGACTGAATACTGTAAAAGGCAGTGTCTACTATCACTTGTACAACACTAGAAAATTGAAAGGAAACTGCTACTGGCATCACAGTCAAGTGGTTGTGGCACTTTATATGCCACACAAGCAAGATGTCTTACATAGTGCACTGATCTACGTGACTGTAAAATAGTGACTTGAGATTTTGGACTCCATGTACATGGCTACTTGTAACTGTTCTCCAAGTGTATTGATGCTGGTCATGGACCGATTCCAATATAAGAGTGGAAATATTGATGAGAGATGCTGTCCTGTGGATGTGGTCTATATTACTGAGGTGATTGCTACAGATACAGCTGGCAGTGCCATGTGGCCAATGTCTGAGGCTGTCTAACTGTTGCTTTCTACAATCACGTGGGAGATGTCAGGGTATACCTGAGTGTTGGCCTCCTCTAAATACCATGATTAACTTTTAATGCTGAAGGCGACTCGTCAGCATGGTGCTCTTGCTCTGGTAGGCTCATTTCTACATGCACCACTAGTCCATTAGATTCTTCTTACTCAGTAAAGAGACCAGGCATTGCATCATTGTAATTCTACAGCATGAACTTAAACCCTTATTTCAATAAGAGCCTTCATTTTCTATTGATTTAAACATGTAATTTAAAAACATTTCTTTAACAATCAGAATGTTACCAGTTTAAAGGCACTGTTGGTACTATTCAGCTGTTGCTGGTCACCTTGAGGCAGTCAGTCTCAGCAGGAATGTAAATTGAAGATTGTTAGGAGAGGTTTAACTGCTGCTGTATGTAACATAGGGTGAATTTTCAAAGAGCTTTACCTACGCTGCTACCAAAGGTTCAGCAAAAACAACATTTACATGTACAAATGTGTTTGTCGCCAAACTCCGAGAAAATTCATGCACCTTCTCATCCAATATTGTGGGTTTGGAATGTAATTTGAAGGGCAGTTAGAATTGCCATCTTGTTCTTGCTGTTCTGAAGTGACTACACCTTTGATGTAAAGATTATTTTCTTATTAGCCAAATGGAGGTTTGATACTCATTCTTGAGGTTGTGTGCCCATGAAACAACTTTAATACTGAAAAATGAAATTCTCATATGAAAGCACAGTTTAATTCAATCGTAGATTAACTTCCTAAGGTTACATCCTGCTGTAAGTAAAAATGAAAATCAGGAAAATTATTAGATTTTCATTCTTCATCATAGCCAGAAAATCATCATAATAATTGCAATACTTACAATACAAGGATATGAATAAATATGTTGTTTCCTGCAATGTATAGCATTACATATTTATTCACATTAACCCTAATTATTAATAGCTTATCTCTGAATTTCTCGCTAATCCTACACTTGTGTGGCAGATGGTTTTAAACCTGGATCCTAACCACCTACCGCTTTCCTTCTGAAATGAAGTGCTATCTCAGGATACATTTTTGGAACTAGCTTTAGAGAACACTGTTATGTCGTATTTATTTTGTATCTATGTTAACTGAGACAGACTGGAGCCCAGCAGTGGAGACATCCCTCTGAGACCTTACAATATAAATTGGGTCAGTGAGTATTGGACTTGAGAAAATTAATTCTGAAATCAAATTAAGTAAAGAGACCTAGAATAAACAATCATAATCCAGTGAAAATTAGATTAACAGAAGTTTTAAATATTGGGTGCATGATTTAAATCAATTTCAAGTTCAATCATTAATACATATATGTTTTAATTTAATATTGAAAAAAGCCACAAATTCATTTATGGAATCAGATTTGAAACATTTTAATAGGCTGCAGCTCCTCTTGGTACAAGTTATATTATGCTACCTGCCCTCCTACAAATCACCATTATTGCAACAAGGGGCTGAATTTTAATACCTGAAAACAGGCGTGTTTGGATTGTGTCAGGTCTTAGCATTTTAAATATCCCAGATGTGACCCCAACCCATCTCCAACCCATTTAATAGAAGTTGGACAATGAGCAAGCAGCCACCCCATTCCCAAAAAGTAACTGGCAATTTACATATTTTAATGAGGCTGACAGCTGCTGATTTATCCTGCTTTGTGAGGTTAACAGTGGCCGGATGAATTTCTGAGACCTCAAGAGACCTGCAGCTGAAGGGAGGTAAGGACAACCTTAGGAGATTGTAAATGCCTTTACAAAATTGCTTTGTAGGCCTGGTGGAGCCAGAGTGTTCACCCCCACCAGCAGGGTGACCAATTAGCCTGTATTTTAAGGTGCTGTCCTTATTTTGATTGTTTGTCCTTTGTCCCATATTTCTAGGACAGCCTATAGGAGACTGAACCGGGGAGTCTCAGTTGAGTGATTTGAATGGGCCTGCAAACCTGCGAGTCAGCCGGCAGTGAGATGATAATGCTGTGACTCCACAAGGTAAGTTGTATGTTTTGGTTGTTTTAACGCCCCACTACCACCACCCTCACCAAGCTTTATGGTCACAAGAAACCCCCTCCCCGTTCCTCGACATCCTCATACTCACCAGTACCACCAGCACCCTCCCCACCCCAGCTCAATTGGTCATCAGCAGGTCCCCTCCTTATTTTATTTCATCATGTTGAAAAATATTGAAATTAGCTTCCCGACGAGCGGCGGTGGGAAATGCGGCCCACCATTAACAGGTGGAGCAGGTGATCGCAAACTGATTTCACGAAGGCGTAAAACCGATTTTTGTCCTTCTTGTCATATTGTCCACTCACGCTGCCAAACACACCTGCCGCCAATAGGAGTGGAAAATTCTGCCTGTGGTCTGTACAAAGTTCTATTCTCGATTTTTGTGCAAGTATGAAAGCATGAAAAAAGCTATAGATAAGCAATGGGTAAAAGGGAGATTGGTGAGAGTAAACATTTAGCCTATCAATGTTAAAGACAGTGATTGAATTTGTTCTGAATATCTGCTTCATCTTCATGGTAATCACATTTTTTCTCAGTAAATATGATAACAGCCTGGTATTTTGAATTCGCTTCTACAATGTTATTATTCAATTAGATTCTATGCAGGCAAGAGAAGTGATTTTCACATAAAATGTTTTGGTCAAGGGTTGAGCAGCATCTAAATATTCACATTCTGGGAACTTTTCTGGTGTACTGCCAGCCTAGCTTTCTGCTATTCAAAAACAAGGCGGTAAGGTGACAGCCTTCAATCTCACAAGATGATGGTTTGTAGCGTGGTAGTCAACTCTGTGTTAAAGCATCACCTGGTGTGGTTCAGGAGCCCCACTCTGGCATGGCAGTCTCTGCCACATTTGCTGCAGAGGAAGACAGTGAGGCTGACAGGTGCACAATTCGCTGGCCTCTGTTTTCTCTGGGTCCTCTTCTTGGCCAGCGGAGCTTTTCATTTCTGCGCACCATTTCCAATGCCCTTCCAAACAGCTTCCAAAGGTCACGGTGTCAGCGACTGTCTCCCAGTTGTCGGTGATCATGAAAAGCGCTATATAAATGCAAGTCTTTCTTTTTTTTCTCTTTTACAATATCCCAAAACACTTTATAACCAATGAAGTAGCCACATTTGTATGAAACACAGCTGTGTCACATGCCTCTGTGTAAACAATGCACTTGCATCAAGTGTTTTCAGCCTCGTTTAGGCATTTGGATAAATTGCACTTCAATTCTTAATTATCCCTCCACTTGTAGAAGGATATGATCTGCTAGCAGCCGTACTCCAGATTTTTCAAATCTTCAATTTATTTTACTATTGAGAATAGTATTACTAAACGTTATAAAGTATTTACAGCACAGAAACAGACTATTTAGCTTGACAGGTCCATGCCGATATTACACTCCACATGAGCCTCCTCCAAACCATTTTTAACAAATTCCATTAACACATCCTTCTATCCCTTTATCACTCATGTACTTATCTAGCTTCCCCTTAACTGCGTCTATGCTTGAATAATCTTGCTTTGGACACCATTAAGTAGGCTTCACAGTCTATTGCATGTTAACAGCAAGTCTTTATTGGCAACCCATAACTAGGTACATATTTACAATAGAAGGTATGGGTCTGGAGCTGACTCCATCCTAAGTCTTTGCCCATCTTTATCCATCCCTAGACTGACCCTGGCTTTGGGTCATGCGTCTTCTTACATCACTGTGTGGGCGGTACTGTACTCAGTCCCACATTAACCCTTTATGCACCAAACTCTACTACTACAACAAAAACAGAAAATGCTGGAAAAACTCAGCAGGTCTGGCAGCGTCTGTGGAGAGAGAAACAGAGTTAACATTTCAAGTCATATAACTCTTCCTCAGGGCCTCTGCTACTACAATGCTATTCTCCTTAAATACTCCATGTGTTAGTGAGTTGCACACTCTAATTACTCTCTGAGTAGTTTCTCCCGAATTCCCTATTGGATTTGTTAATGACTATTGTATATATGGTCCCTATTTCTGGGTTTACCCACAAGTGGAAACATCTTCCCTATGTCTTCTCTATCAAACACTTCTTCACCATGAAGGCTTCTATCAGGTTGCTGCCCAGATCTCTCTAAAGAAAAGAGCACCAGCTTCCTTTATCTTTCCTGAAAGGTATACCTTCTCAATGCTGATGTAATTTTAGTAAATGTTTTTTTCCCCTTCTCCAGTGCCTCTATGTCCTCTATATTATATGGCGACGAGAACTGTTCACAATATTCCAAGTATGGTCTAACCAAGGTTCTATACAAGTTTACCATAACTTCTCTGCTCTTCAATTCTATCACTACTGAAATAAACCACAGTGCTTTATTTGTTTGCTTATATGGCTTTATTTATCTGTGACACTATTTTTAGTGATTTGTGTATCTGTACCCTTAGATCGCTCTGTTCTTCTGTCCCAGTTAGGCATTTATTTTCCAAGGAGTGTGTGGCCTCCCTTATTTTTTCTACCAAAATGCATTACCTTGCACTTACTGATTTTGACAAGGGTGGCACTGTTGTTGTCTGGTGGACTGATCTCTACCTAGCAGCAGCTGAATGCCAACTCTCCAAAACCTTCCCCTAACTCCCCTGGACCATGACCACATTACCCTGCACCATCTCTTCCTACCTATAGTCATGACTCTTCTGATTCCTCATGTCCCTTCAATAGTTTCCAGTTTCCTGACCATAACCACCTCCTCTTCACTATGGACGTCCAATCAATCTACATCTCTACCCCCAGCAGGACAGTCTGAGAGCTCCACTTCTTCCTTGAGCAGAGGCCCATCCAGTCCCTATCCACCACCACCCTCCTCCGCTGAGCTTGTACTCACTGAACAATTTCTCCTCCAACTCCAGTCACTTCCTTTAAATTAAATTATGGGCAACTGCATGGGTCCCAGTTATGCCTGCCTTTTTGTGGGATAGGTGGAACATTCCTTATTCCTGTTCTACTTGAGTCCCCTCCCTCGGCTCTTTTGCTGGTACATTGATGACTGTATTGATGTCACCTCCTGCTCTCGCCTTGAACTGGAAAATTTCATTGACTTTGGCCGGGATTGTCCAGTCCTGCCCGGGGGCGGAGAATCCAGTGGCAGGCAAAAAAGCCGCAAATCAGCCATCATAAAAACAAGTTGCAATTCTCCCGACAGCGTGTTCATGGCGGCTCGGTTATCCTGCCAACTAGTGGTGCGAACACCATTCATTAGCATGTCAAAAATGCTCAAAAATGCTACGCCTTCCAATCGCTCATCACGCCAGTAGGAAATTGCATTGGCCTCAAGCTCGTTTGAAAAGGGGTGGGGTGCACAAAGCTGGACCTCAGTTCGCTGGTAACTTTGAGCTGAGTGGAAAATACTTAGCCTACTTGCCATAGCACTGCACAGGTCATGAACGCCACACTGTTGGGGCTGTAGGGTTGATCTGCTCCTGCTCTTTGCCAACATTGCCCCGAAGAACACCGCTGTGCTGTGGTACTCATGGAGGCCTCCACTTTCAGAGACTAGCACTTCAACCAGGCGTGGGCTGTGAGGCGAGGGTCAGGTTGACGAGCACGATGGGGGCAACGGAGAGGGAAGGCTGTGGTATGGCAGTCAGGGGGAAGAGCAAACACTATGGGGGCCTTTCTGGGGTCGCCCTATAACCTCTTGTTGCCACCAGAATGAGCAGAAGTCTGCTTAGAAAGAAAGGAGGAAGACCTCCCTGCGATGAAAGCCACTTAAAGCCAATTGTTTCATTAGCACTGTTAAAGGGCTACTCAGAACTCAGTGCCTTCACATCACAGTCACTGCATCTCAAGTATAACACAGAGGAATGCAGGCAATAATGAAGGGGGCACAGCTGTATCATATACAGCATTCCATCAGTGAAGGCCTGTCACATTTTCACCAGATGTGACACTCCTGATGAGCCAAAGGACATCCATTCATGATCATTAGCAATTGATTGGCCATTAATATGCCATATCAGAGATTAGAACACAAAGCGAGATTGAGTCTCTCAACTCACTTAAACTTTAATATCCCACACATGAATGCGATACTATCTTGGCCACCCCAATGTGTGTGCTAGTGTCTCATGGACAAGGCAGCATCAGCCACCATGCAAGTAGGGCCAGAAAAACTATGGACCCTTACAGTTTCCAAACGTTTTATCTTCTGAGCTTCACTTTCTTGCCCCTTGAATCATTAATGTCTTCAATCTTTCCTTTCAGAGAGAAGGCAAAAGCAGATATGGATCCAGGGCTCAATGCTGCCTTTGTCAGGGTCCTAATGCAATGGAGGAGGCGTAAGAGGGAGAGGCGAATCTGCGCGCAGCTCCAGCAGGAGGGACCTGGTCAAGCGGAGCCAGGGCATGAACAGGGGGGTCAGGAGGAGAGACTCAGACAACGGGGACAACTCGCCAGACCTAGGGTTTATTATCCAAGAGTCTCCCATTTACAAATGAGCGAGAGACAATACAGTGCACGTCTGTGCTTGTCCCGAGATCTGGTACATCACAAATGCCACATTCTTCATGAAGACCTGATGCCACATGGAGTTGGAGGGTATCCCCTGCCAGTGGCTTTGAAGGTGACCACGGCACTCAATTTCTTTGCCTCTGGGTCTTTCCAGGGAGCAACAAGCGACCTGTGCAGCATCTCTCAGTCCACAACACATCAACACATAAAGGAGTTCACAGGTGCCCTTTACAGGAAGGCCCATCATTATGTAAGGTTTGCGCTAGATAAAGATAGCCAGGCTGCAAGATTCACCAGCTTCGCCTCCATCTCAGGCTTCCCAAGACTGCAGGGTGCAATAGACTGCGCCCATGTAACTATATGGGCTCCATGGCAGCAGACCCTGATGTTTATAAACCACAAGGGCTATCATTCCATCAACATGCAACTGGTGTGTGATCAACGGAATCACATACTGCATGTTTGTGCACGGTGCTCTGGGAGTTGCCTTGACTCCTACATCCTGAGTTACTCCCAGGTGCCTGAGATTTTCAAGGGGCTGTTATGTCTGCAGGGATGGCTGCTTGGAGATAAATGGTACCCACTGAAATGCTGGCTGATGACACCAGTGCGTCGCCTTCAGTGTCGTTCCAAAGAGAGATACAATGCTGCTCACAGCTCCACACACTCCCTTACAGAGCAGACGATAGAGCTTCTGAAGATGCGTTTCAGATGCTTGGACTGCTCAGGCGGGTCACTACAATACACTCCCAACAGGGTTTCCTGCATCACCACAGTGTGTTGCACCCTTCACAATCTGGCTATGCAAAGAGGTGACCCACTGCCAGAGGATGACCTAGAGGAGGTTGGGAGCTCATTAGGGGATCAAGATCTGGAGGCCCAGGAACCTCAGGAAGCTGCTGAGGGTCAGTATGAGCTTGATCACACCATAGAAGAAGGGAGACGTGGGAGACCTGCCCGTTATACGTTAATTGCTTACAGGTTCCAGGAAGAGTAAAGTCAAGTGAGGGAATATGGCCACATCTCTCCTAGCCCTCTATTCCATCTTCTTTCAACTCAGGAAATGCCCATCCACTTGCAGCGAGAACAAGACCCACACTTGCATGTACTGGCCAGGCCATGATCTCTGCTTTGGTCCATGGCGCACTGTGAGTGAGCTCACTCTGGGAATTGAGAGCCCACTTAGGAACAAGATTGGTGCGAGAGAAGACTTGAAGCCTTCGCCACCATCTAATGATGTACGCACAGTGCTGCGACTAAGATGTAGACATGCCTAGGGGTCTCCTCCTCCTGTGCATGTCTTTTCTTCTGCCACTACCACTGAGGAGACATACATGCCACTAGAATATCAATGCTGATTAGCTGCCCTCATTCAAGGGAGTGTTTTGAGGAAGAAGGGTTAGAAATGCTTAATTCACATACTTCCAATAAAGATTTAAATGCACCTCCCTGACATCACATAAGGGGTGCAGATACTGGTTCAACTGTGGTTGACATCACAGGAATGTGAATCTCACACTGGGACACTATCGCTGAGTGGGAGGAAGGTTAAACCTCAAAATAAGAGGATTCCAAAGTACAAAATCACAACGCCTTCAGTTGACAGGAACATTCACTAACCATCAAATGCATTCATGAAAGTGCAATTGATTTACATGTATACCGCACCCATGACCCAAAAGTGGCATCGGTTTTTCTTAACTTTCTTAAGGCTAACTTAAGCCTGGGTGCAGGCCTGACATCTGCAGCAGAGGTGGAGGCAGCTGCTGACTGCTACGTCCTGATGTCTGTGATGACCTTGGCGGACGTCCTCTGCTGGCCCGAGGCCTGGAGGGCCCCAGCCTGATAAGGGTCACCTGCTCAGGGCAGAAGCGCCCTTGGTGGCCTGAGAAGCTGGTGAAGATGGGGTCATGGGCAGAGGGGGCTGTGAGCAGCTGCACACACTTGGGGCAGAATTTTTCGCTTGGCGGGCGCGCACCCGACCTGAATGAATGTAAAATGACACGCGATGACATTGGACGAGCGTCCCGACATCATCACGCACAATATTTCGGTCGGCAGGCACGCCTGGGAGTTGGCAGTGCACCCACCAACAATTAAAAGACCTATTAAGACCATTAACAATCCAATTGATTTAAATTTTTCACTGCCCATCCAACCTTATGGTTGGCGGGCGGCAAAAAGGCCAAGCAGCCTTTGCATTTTTGCAAAACATCATCCACGGGAAAGGTGAGGTTTTGATCTGTCACTAAAAAAAACTAAAAGGTTTTCACACTAATTTCTAACATGTCCCACCTCATGTGACTTTGTCATATGAGGTGAGATGATTTTTAACATCTTACAGTGCTTTATTTTTCATTTTTGAAATGTCTCTGTGCCTCAGGGAGCTTTTCCTGTGCACATGGAACCTGCGCGTTCACCCTCCTCCCGGCCCCCAGGCAGTGCTGAGCGCTGAAGCATGCGTTTCACACTGGCTGGGGCTTAATTGGCCCCCCAGCATGAAATCACGGCCCAGCCCCAGTCGTGGGCACGGTTGGCTTCCAGACCACTTCCACCTGCCCACGCCAAGTCCGCGCGACGAGGGCAAAATTCTGCCTTTGGAGTGTCCTGAGAGAAGGCTCTCAAGATGTCCAGCTGGTGCTCATCCTCCCTGTGGGTGCCCGAGGCCCCCAACCTGACTCCTGCAGGTGATGGTGCGCCTGGAGGGAGGTCAAGGTGCCTCGTCGCCTACATCTTGATGGTGCTCACCAGGGTGTGTGCCAGCGAGATCTGCTGGACTCAGGACTCTGTGGTGGTTGCCAGCCTTCCCGTGGTGACCTCGAGGTGCTCACATGTCGGAGCCATGGCATCAGATAGAACGTGGACGGACTCCTCCATCATTTGCTCTAGTCTGCTGAGTGACTGCCGAATCTCTGCCTGATGTTCCGCTGCCTGTCGTTGCATCTCCAGCATAGATTTGGCGGCTGCTTCCAGAGGCTCATCACCTGACTCGGATCAATCGGGTGGTTGGTCTCCAGCAGCCCTCCCAGTGCCCGAGACCTGGGCTGTCCCTGCCTCCGACTGCTGCAGGGACGTGTCAGTGAGACGTTCTCCAGAAAGTGAGCCTGAACCTAATCTACAGCTGTGCCCCACCGACGTGTGTGTCTCTGAGCTGGTGGAGGGTGCATTTGAGTGCGTGAAGGTTCTTCCGGAGCTTCCTCCTCGGATGAAGCCTGGAGGCTTGCATTGGTGCTGGGATGGCTTGGGGGTCTCGATGTGCTTGTGCCTAGAAAGTAGAAAAGGGAGTTTCAGCTAACGAGCATGAGCTAGATAAGACTGCACGTGACTCACTGTGAATGTCAGGATTTGATGAAGTGATGGAGCTGTGATCTGTACTGGGTTGGTGGGAGAGGCCAATCTCCCCTTCCCCACAGGAGCGATCCCTGTCCTCTCCAGCCAGCTTGGCCGCAGCCTCCTCAAACTCAGTGAGGGTGATGATGTCGGCTGTTCCTCCCCGGATCTGTGCTCTCTCATGCCTGTTGTGCGCCAGCTTGGCCTGTATGCAGGCTGGGTGCTGCTGAAACTGCCTACCAGTGCAATTAGTTTCATTATGGGAAAATTCTGCCCTTCATTTCCAATTTCCACGCTTCTCTCACCTTCACCTGGTCCATCTCTGACTCTTCCCTTCCCGGTCTTCTCTGTCTCCAATTCTGGGGATAGGCTGTCAACTAAAAAGGCAAATGGTAAGATAGCCTTCATTGAGAGAGGACTTGAGTACAGGAGCAAGGATGTCTTACTGCAGTTGCACAGGGCCCTGGTGAGATCACAACTGGAGTATTGTGTGTGGTTTTGGTCTCCATACCTAAGGGAGGATATACTTGCCATAGAGGGAGTGTAGCGAAGGTTCACCAGACTGATTCCTGGGATGGCTGGATTGTCATATGAGGAGACATTGAGCCAACTCGGCCTGTATTCACTGGAGCTTGGAAAAATGAGGGGATCTCATTGAAACATATAAAATCCTGACAGGGCTGGACAGACTGGATGGAGGAATGATGTTTCCTCTGGCTGGTGGTTCTAGAACAAGGGGTCACAATCTCAGGATACGGGGTTGGCCATTTAGGACTGAGATGAGGAGAAATTTCTTCACTCAGAGGGTGGCAAACCTGTGGAATTCTCTACCACAGAGGACTCTGGAGGCCAAGTCACTGAATATATTTAAGAAGGAAATAGATAGATTTCTAGATACTAAAAGAGTCAAGGAGTATGAGGAGAGAGTGGGAGAATGGTGTTGAGATAGAGGATCAGCCACGATCATATTGAATGGCAGAGCAGCCTTGCAGGGCCAAATGACCTACCCCTGTTCCTATTTTCTATGTTTCTACAAGCCCACAGACTCCCACAGCTACCTTTGACTATACTTCCTCACAGCATGTTTCCTGTTAGGACTCCATTCCATTCTCCCAGATTCCCCACCTCGGTTGCACTTGTTCAGATGTTGCAACATTCCATAATAGTTCTTCTGATATGTCTCCCTTTTCCCTTAACCAAGGATTCCCACCCCAGCCTGATTGACAGGGCCCTCCACCATGACTGATCTATTTCACACACATAGGGCAGAATTTTCTGCCTATTGGGCGGGCCGTGTTAGAGTGGACGTGGATGGGTGTGGGCCCAATCGCTGCCCGTGATCGGGTCCACATCGCCATTTTACATGGATGGGCCAATTAAGGCCCGCCCAGTGTGAAACGCGGCTCCCGAGGATAGCGGGAGTAAGCAGGTGGGGGTGGGACTGCTATGATCGCCGGGTCCAATGGTGACCCGGCAGCCTGTTTACAAAGGCTGTCAAACCTGGCTGCTGGAAGGGCTCCCCAGAGCGCTGCTGGAGAGCAGGCCAGGCAAGAGGGTAGGGCAGGGGGGCACTGTGCCCCTCATTTTTCTGATGATTGCCTTGCTGCCCTCCTCGAGGAGGTGGCAGCACGGCAGGAGGTCCTTGTACCCCAGGATGGGAAGAGGAGGCCCCCCCCCCACGTGACCAAACGTACCTGGGAGAAGGTTGCAGAAGTCATGAGCTCCCATAACATGGTGAAACGCTCCTGGATCCAGTGCCACAAGTACTTCAACGACCACTTGCGCTCGGGGAGGGTGAGTACCATGTTGGCATTCGCCACTTAACCCAGCAGGTAGGCTTTCCCCCACGGCCTCTCTCCAACCCTGAGTGCAGTTACTGCTTTGAACCATTGACCTTCGCTGGGTGGGCCAGCAGATATTGCCCATGCCTAGGTCACCCTGAGAGGGTGATGATGAGATGGGTTCTGCCCCCACAGCATGTGGTACACTGAGACCCACATTACTGTTTTGGGGGCAACCTGGAGGAGCTGCACCCAGGCGCAGTGCTGGGACTCCAGGACATGTCCAAGTCAGGGTGCTGACATGCTGGGAGGGGAGCTTCAAGGTGGTGGGGCACCAGTCCATCTGCCGCCCTTTGTGTTCTACATGCTTGTGCCTCCTTACTTTGCAAGGTTGGACCATGTGGTGCCCAATGTGATGTAGGCAACATTTGGCCAAGGTGGGGTGACAGGCCTGGCATCTTTACATGAGTGTGCGGAAGCTGCGAGTTGAGGAGGCACTGGAGCCCTGCAATGTTCCAGTCTGGTTGGGGTGGGTCGGCAGCGAAGAGATTCCAGGTACAAGTTGCACTAATCAATGCTCTACCCGCCGAACTGTCAAAGGTCTGTTAAGTACATTAATTAACTAATTATGCCTATTGAGAAAGCTGCCCATCCAACCTTAAGGTTGGCAGGCAGGCGAAAAGCCCAGGCGGCCTTCGCATTTTTCATTTAACCTCATCCACGGGCGGGATGAGTTTTCATGAATGATTTAAAATTTTCAGAAATTTTTTTATTAAAATTAATGCACATGTCCCACTTCATGTGACAGTTTCACATGAGGGGACATGTCATAAAAATTTTTACAACACTTATTAGTCTGTTTAAACTTAAAACTAATCTCCATGAGACACCTCTGTGCCTCAGGGAGATTTCTGTGCTCTTTTGCGCGCATGGGCGAAAGACACACTCCTGACTCAGGCAACCCCCCCACCAGCATAGGGAACGCTCAGCACTTCCGGGCGCACATCATGCTGGCCAGACTTTAATTGGCCCGCCCACGTAAAATGGTGGCGCCCAGTCAATCGGGGGCTCCTATCAGCTCCACGGCTGCCCACTCCCGCATAACCCCCCCACCGGGGAGAAAATTCGTCCCACGATCTGTGGGGTACTGGAGTGCGCCTCCTGAACAGTCCAGGCATCGGAAGCGCATTTTGAGAAGACAGATGGTTTTCTCCACCACAGCCCTTTTTGTGCCCTGGCTCATATTATACCCTGCTCAGCCTCTGTTCTTGGATGGCGGAGAGGCGTCACGAGCCACCTTCTGAGGGAACAGCCCTTGTTACCCAGCAGCCATCCATCCAGCCGGGCTGGAGCACTGAAGAGCCCCAGCACCTGGGAGTGTCTGAGGATGTAGGCGTCGTGGGAGCTGCCTGGGTACTTGTTGAATCAGCATCCTGTGATCACCCACTATCTGCACATTCATGGAGTGGAAGCCCTTCATGTTGACAAAGGCACCGGGCTCACCTGCACCTTGGACACGGGGGAAGCCAGCGATGGCCGCGAAGCCTCTGGCTCGCTCTGCCTGGCTGGCCTGGTCCCAATGGTAGTGGATGAAGGTCAATGCACAACTGAACAGAGCGTCTGTAACCTGGTTGACACAAGTGTGGACAGCTGATTGGGAGACACCGCAAAGGTCACCCACTGACCCCTGGAAACAGCTAGAGGCATAGAAGTTGAGGGCAGCTGTGACCCTTAGAGCCACATCCACAGTTGCAGAGATCTCAGGGCCTATCATCTGACAGATAGAGTTGACTGCCTCCCTTGAGCGACAGATCCTCCTTTGGCACTGCACTTCAGACATATTGAGGTAGCTGCTTCGCCGCCTGTAAACCCCAGCAGCACGATAGTGGTGTCTTCTGCACCCCCTTTTGCCTTGCACTTCCTGTTGGCCCTGTGCCCCTTGTGCCTGCGCCTCTCCTCCCAAAGGTGACTCCCCTGGAGGCTGAATGTGCACTCCTGGCCTCTTCCCCCTTCTAGCCCTCCCTTTCTCCTCAGAGGAGGTGCCTCCAATGGAGAGCACAACTCCCATTGCCAGGCTAAGGGAAGGCTTCCTAAAACCTGCAGGCCCCAAAAAGGATCTTTACTGCACAGTGCTGACCTGAAGGTTATGAGTCCTGTCCAAGCAGCTGGTGTGCGTTTTGAAGTATTTCTACTCACACAGGCAAGTATCAGTAACTTTCCAAATTAAATATCTGACTGAGCACATTCGTGACCCCACTGACCCCTCTTACCCCGCCCGTGGATGAGGTTAATACAAATGTCTCCTACCCACCTGCCCGTTGCACCCGCACGACGGCCCGAAGATCACATGGGCCCTAAAAAATCGCCGTTAATTGGTACCTCAAGGGCCTTAAGCAGCCCATTAATTAATGGCGGACGCACATCGGAGATTATCACGCGCTCACCCACCAAAATATCGCGATGGCACGCTGTGACGTCGGGACGCTCACCTGACGTCTCCATGCATCATTTTACACATCAGCGTGTGGGGCCCGACCCCGCACGCCAATGGGAAAATTCTACCCATAGGCTCTTACCCCTTCCCATCCCTACCAGGACCATGATAGGATTGCCCTTGTCCTCACCTTCCATCCCACCAGCCTCCATATTCAACAGTCATCCTCCCACATTTCTGCCACCTCTAACGTGATGCCATCACCAAACGCGTCTTCTTCCCCTACCCCCCGCTTTCAGCATTCAGAAAGGACCATTCCCTCAGCGACACACTGGTCCATGTCTCAGTCTCTGTGAAAAACCCCTTCCTTTCCTACAGTACCTTTCCATGCGAGCACAGGAGATGTAACACTTGTCCTTTTACCTCCCCTCTTCTCACCATGCAAGGCTCCAAACACTCCTTCCAAATGAAAGAGGTTTGCTCATACTTCTTTGAATTTAGCCTAATGTATTTGTTGCTCATGATGTGGTCCTCTATACACCGGGGAGACCAAACGTAGGCTCGGTGACCACTTTGTAGAACACTTTGTTTGGTTTGCAAGCACGACCCCTAGCTTCCGGCCACTTGTTATTTTAATTCTCCACCTTGCTCCCACTCTGACCTTTCTGTCCATGGCCTGTTACAGTGTTCCAGTGAAGTTCAATGCAAGGTTGGGGAACAGTATCATAGAAACATAGAAAATAGCAGCAGGAGTAGTCATTTGGCCCTTCGAGCCTGCTCCGCCATTCAATATGATCGTGGCTGATCCTCTATCTCAACACCGTACTACTGCATTCTCCTCATATCCCTTGATGCCTTTAGAGTCCAGAAATCTAACTATTTCCTTCTTAAGACTATTCAGCGACTTGGCCTCCACAGCCTTCTGTGGTAGAGAATTCTACAGGTTCACCACCCTCTGAGTGAACAAGTTTCTCCTCATCTCAGTCCTAAATGATCTATCATTTGTTCTAGACACCCCCAGCCAGAGGAAATATCATCCCTGCATCCAGTCTGTCCCACCCTGTCAGAATCTTATTTGTTTCAATGCGATCTCCTCTCATTCTTCTAAAGTGCAGTAATTTCAGGCCTAGTCGGCCCAATCTCTCCTCATACGACAATCCTGCCATCCCAGGAATCAGTCTGTTGAAACTTTGCTGCATTCCCTCTATGGCAAGTATATCCTTTCTTAGGTATGGAGACCAAAACTGCACACAATGCTCCAGGTGGGAATTTTCTCCCCGTTGGGCAGGCTAATTAAGGCCCGCCCAGCATGACACGTGCCCGGTAGCGCTCAGTGCTACCTGTATGGGCGAGGGGAGGAGGGAGAGTCGGGGCCTGCGCGAAAGAACACAGAAATCTCCCTGAGGCACAGAGCTGCCTCAGGGAGATTAACTTCAGTTTCAAAGTTTACAATAAAGGACATTGAAAATCATTTACACATGTCCCCTCATGTGACATGTTTATGAAATGTTTGAAAAATTTTAATTAATTTAATAAACCCTTCATGAAAGCTCATTCCGCCCGTGGATGAGGTTTCATGAAAAATGCAAAGGCTGCCTGGGCTCCTTGCCTGCCCGCCAACCTTAAAGCTGGAGGGGGCAACCCTGTCCAATTGGTTAATTAGGTTATTAATGGCCTTAACAGGCCTTTCACAGTTCAGTGGGTGTGCCTGCATGCTTGTTTTCAGTGATTGGTGTGCAAGAGCACCCAGGTCCCTTTGTACATCAACATTTCCCAATCTATTACCATTTAAATAACACACTGCCATTCTGTTTTTCCTATCAGAGTGGATAACTTCACACTTATCCACATTATACTGTATCTGCCATGAATTTGCCCACTCACTCAACCTCCTAAATTGCCTTGATGCCTCTTAACACCCTCCTCATCGCTCACATTCCCACCAAGTTTTGCATTGCCAGCAAACTTGGAAATATTACATTTGGTTCCCTCATCCAAATCATTGATATATATTGCAAATAGCTCGGGCCCAAGCACTGATCACTGCGGTACCCCACTAGTCAATGCCTGCCATTCCAAAAAAGGCTCATTTATTCCTAATCTCTGTTTCTTGTCTGCTAACCAATTCTAAATCCATGCCAATATATCACCCCCAATGTGCTTTAATTTTACACACTAACTTTTTATGTTGGACTTTATCAAAAACTTTCTGAAAATCCAAATACACCACATCCACTGGTTCTCCCTTATCTATTCTGCTAGTTACATCCTCAAAGGATGAGGGGACATATGTAAATTATTTTCAACTTCCTTTATTGTAAACTTTGAAACTGAAGTTAACATCCCTGAGGCAGCTCTGTGCCTCAGGGAGATTTCTGTGTTCTTTCGCGCAGGCCCCGATTCTCCCTCCTCCCCTCGCCCATACAGATAGCACTGAGTGCTACCGGGCACACATCATGCTGGGTGGGCCTTAATTAGCCTGCCCAACGGGGAGAAATTTCCCCCCTGGAGCATTGTGTGCAGTTTGTCAAATATGATTTCCCTTTCATAAATCCATGCTGACTTTGTCTAATCCCGTTGATATTTTCTAAGTCTCCTGTTATCATATCCTTTATAATAGACTCTAGCATTTTCCCTACTACTGAGGTTAGGCTGTAATTCACTGTTTTCTCCCTCCCTCATTTTTTAAATTGTGAAGTACATTTGCCACCCTCCAATCTGCCGGCACTGTTCCAGAATCTACAGAATGTTGGAAGATGACAGCCAACACATCCACAATTTCCATGGCTACCTTCTTTAGTACCCTGGGGTGCAATATTGGGCCCTGGGGATTTATCAGCTTTCAATCCCATTAATCTCTCCAGCACTATTGTTCTAGTAATACTAATTTCCTTCAATTCCTTTTTCTCACTTGACACTTGGTTCCCTAGTATTTCTGGGAAGTAATTTGTGTCTTCTTCCGTGAAGACAGCAGCAAAGCAGTTGTTTAATTGCTCTGCCATTTCCTTGTTTTCTATTTTAAATTGTCCAGATTCAGACTGTAAGGGACCTACATTTGTCTTCACTAATCTTTCTTTTTACATACTTATAGAAGCTTTTACAGCCTGCTTTCATGTTTCTTGCAAGTTTACTCTCATACTCTATTTTTCCCCTCTTAATTAATTTCTTGGTCCTCCTTTGCCGAATTCTAAACTGCTCCAATCCTCAGTCTTGCTACTTTTTCTAGCAATTTTATATGACTCCTCCTTGATTTTAATACTATCCTTAATTTATTTCTCAGCCATGGTGAGTCGTTTTTCCTGTTGTGTTTTTGCACCAGGAAGGTATGTTTAACTGTTGCAATGCATATAGGCCATTCCTTAAATATTAGCCTTTGTCTATCCACCATCATGCCTTTTAATGAAGTTCCCCAATCTATCTTAGCCAACTCACATCTCAAACCTTCATAACTTCCTTCGTTAAGATTTAGGACCCTAGTTTCAGATCAGACTACTTCACCTTCTATCCTAATGAAGAATCCTAACATGTTATGGTCATTGTTCCCTAAACAACAAAATTATTAATTAAATCCTCCTTATTGCACAATACCAAATCTAGGATAGCATGTTCCCTAGTCGGTTCCTCAACATACTGGTCTAAAAAACCATCCCACACACACTCCAGGAATTCATTTGCCACAGTATTATTGCTAATTTGGTTTGCCCAGTCTATATGTAGATTAAAGTCACCCATGATTACTGTAGAACCCTTGTTACCTGCATCTCTAATTTCCTGTTTAATGCCATCCCCTACCTTATCACTACTGTTTGGAGGCTTATAGACAAGTTCCACTAATGTTTTCTGCCCTTTATTGCTTCTTAGCTCCACCCAGACTGATTCCACATCTAGATTTTCTGAGCCAATATCCTCTCTCTCTCACACTGATTTCATCCTTAACTAACAACGCTATGCCACTTCCTTTTCCTTTTTGCCTGTCCGTCCTAAATATTGAGTACCCTTGGATATTCAGTTCCCAGCCTTGGTCACCCTGCAGCCATGTCTCAGTAATCACAATCATATTGTATCTGCTTACATCTATTTGTGCTGTTAATTTGTCTACCTTATTGTGGATTTTTAAAACATTTTTACACATCTTTTTTTGCACTATGGCCCTATTTGCTGCTAGCCCTTGTTTCCTCTGCCTTCCTTTTGCTTTCTACTTTTCTGTCTTTCATTCCTATCTTTATTTCCCTCCCTTGTGTCTCCCCACTCACGTTCCCATCCCTCTGCCAATCTAGTTTAAACCCTCCTCCACAGTTCTAGTGAATAACCCTGCGAGGATATTGGTCCTGGTCCTGCTGGGGTGCAATCTGTCCAGTTTGCACGGGTCCCATCTTCCCCAGAATCAGTCCCAGTGCCTCAGGAATCTAAATCCCTCCCTCCTACACCATCTCTCCAGCAATGCATTCATCTGGTCTATTCTCCTATTCCTGATCTCGCTAGCACATAGCACTGGGAGTAATTCTGAGATCACTACCATTGCGGTCCTGCTTTTTAAGTTATTTCCTAGCTCCCTATATTCTGCTTTCAGGACCTCATCCCCCTTTTTACCAATGTTGTTGATACCGATATGGACCACAACGTTTGGCTGTTCACCCTCCCCTCTCAGAATGTCCTACAGCCTCTCAGTGACATCCTTGACCCTGGCACCAGGGAGGCAACATACCATCCTGGTATCACGTCCGTGGCCGCATAAATGTCTATCTGTGATGTGACCACCTCACTGTATGGTGCTATCCATGAAAATCTCATCCTTGCAGATGCTCCACAGTGACTCCAGGCACAGCTCCAGCTACAAAACATGGATTTTGAATAGATGCTGCTGGAGGTACTTCCAGCACACATGGTCGCCCTGGACACTGGAAGTGTCCCTGACTTCCCACATCACACAGCAGGAGCATTCCACTTGGCCGAGCTGCTCTGCCATGACTTACCTTAAATTACTCCCTTTACTTTTACTTCCTCTAGTTTAAAGAATATTAAGGACAGAAAAAATACTTACCAGGTCCTCCTTACCAAGGTCACTGCTCTTCTTACTGAGGAAAGGTAGAAAATGAAAGGATCACCTCCTTCCCTCTTCACTGAACTCCCCCTCTCACCAAACTCCAACTGAAGCACTCTAATGCAGCCCAAAGCAGCACTCCAGTGCAGACAAAAGCAGCACTGTAGATGGCTTGCTTTTATGCTGTCTGAAGCTAGCTTCTGAAAACCTGTTTAAACTAATTTACTAGCTGCAGCTGCAAGCACATCCTGTAGAACCCCTGTTTTAAAGCGGGACTAAAACTCACCTCCTCCCATCCCAAAGAGCAACTTTTAGTTATCTCATCTTTCAACTTGGTACTCTCTGCCCTTCTGGACTCAACATTGAGTTCAACAATTTCATACCATAACCTCTGCCTCCATCTTGTTCTATTTGTTTATTTTACTGTTGGTTCGGTCTTGTTTACTTTCTTTCTCTAACACTTCATGTTTCAAATGGATGCCTGCTCACACCTCAACTGGTTACATCTTTTGTTTCTCTCTTATACCTATCACCACTCCCTTTGGAATTTATGCCATGAATCCTTTTGTCATTTAATCTCTCCTGCCTTACATCTTCTCTTTTGTTCTTCCTGCTCCTCCCCCTTCCACTGGCTTAAAACCTACTTCATTTCTATCTTTCTTCAGTTCTGATGAAAGGACATCGACCTGAAATGTTAACTATGCTTTTCCCTGACCGTTACAGCATTTTCTGGTTTTATTTATTATTGAAGTTCATTTGTTAATTCCACACCCATTCAACAGTTTATTAATGTCTTCCTGTATTTTGTTGCCGTCTTTCCCTGTATTAACCTTAGTCCTCCCCAATTTGGTACCGGTTGCAAATTTTGAAATGGTGCTTCTGATGGTAAATTTAGAGAAGTAGATTAAAGTTATTACTTTGTGGCTCAGTAATAAGCCATAGTGTGACACAAAGTCCAATTCAATATACCAGGGGAACTTATAGAATCACAGAAAAGTACAGCAATGAAGAAAGCCATCTGGCTCACTGAATCTGTACCAGTTCCTCTGGAGGGCAATCCAGTTAGCCCCATTTGCCGTATCCCTGAAATTCTTTCCCTTAAAGCATGAAAGCTACTATTAAATCTATTGCCACCACCCTATTCAGGCAGTGCATTCCAAATCCTCACAACTTGTTGCATAATTTTTGTTTTTGGCTCTCAGGTTCTTTTGCCAATCACATTAACTGTGATGGTGGTTATTGACCCTTCAGCTATTGAAAAAACATGTTTGTTTTATTCACTCTACCCAAACCCTAAATGATTTTGAACACTAAACAAATCTTCTTAACTTTCTCTGGTTTAAGGAGAACAAATCCAATGTATCCAGTTTCTCCACGTGACTGTAATCCCTCATCCTTGGAGTTACCCTAGTAAATCTCTTCTGAACCCTCTCCAAAGTTTTCACGTCCTTCCTAAATTATGGTGGCCAGGATTGGACACAATGCTTCATCTGCAGCTGAACTACAGTTCTGCACAAAGTTAGCATAATTTTCCAGCCTGTGAACTCCATGCCTCTATTTATAACGCTCAGGATCCCACATACTTTATTAACTGCTCTGTTAACCTGTCCTGCCATCTTCAAAACTTTGTACACAAACACCGCCCAATCTCTCTGCTCTTACACCCTGTCATGCCAAAAAGGCATGAAAAGCATTTTTGAAAATCTAAAAGAAATTTGTTTCTCTTCCGTATTCTCTTGGTTAAATTCTTTTTTTTAATGGGCAAGTGCTGGGCTATTAAAATAGCTGCAGCTAGTCACATGCTGGTGGTTCTGTAAAATTCTGAGCAGTTCCAATGGACAAAGCAAACTCTCATCAGGCCCCTGGAATGTGACTTCACAGAATCACAGAATCACAGAATCATACAGTGCAGAAGAGGCCCTTCGGCCCATTGAGTCTGCACCGACACGTGAGAAACACCTGACCTACCTACCTAATCCCATTTACCAGTGCTTGGCCCATAGCCTTGAATGTTATGACATGCCAAGTGCTCATCCAGGTACTTTTTAAAGGATGTGCGGCAACCCGCCTCCACCACCCTCCCAGGCAGTGCATTCCAGACCGTCACCACCCTCTGGGTAAAAAAGGTTTTCCTCACATCCCCCCTAAACCTCCTGCCCCTCACCTTGAACTTGTGTCCCCTCATGACTGACCCTTCAACTAAGGGGAACAGCTGCTCCCTATCCACCTTGTAGATGCCCCTCATAATCTTGTACACCTCGATCAGGTCGCCCCTCAGTCTTCTCTGCCCCAACGAAAACAACCCAAGTCTATCCAACCTCTCTTCATAACTTAAATGTTTCATCCCAGGCAACATCCCAGTGAATCTCCTCTGCACCCCCTCCAGTGCAATCGCATCCTTCCTATAATGTGGCCACCAGAACTGCACACAGTACTCCAGCTGTGACCTCACCAAGGTTCTATACAACTCCAACATGACCTCCCTACTTTTATAATCTATGCCTCGATTGAAAAGGCAAGTGTCCCATATGCCTTTTTCACCACCCCACTAACATGCCCCTCTGCCTTCAGAGATCTATGGACAAACATGCCAAGGTCCCTTTGTTCCTCAGAACTTCCTAGTGTCATGCCGTTCATTGAATACTTTCTTATCGAATTACTCCTTCCAAAGTGTATCACCTCACACTTTTCAGAGTTAAATTCCATCTGCCACTTATCTGCCCATTTGACCATCCCCTAATGGGCTCTACTCTTTCCCTGGTTATCCTCTTCCCATTGATATACTTATAGAATATCTTGGGATTTTCCCTAATTTTACCAGCCAGAGCTTTCTTATATCCCCTCTTTGCTCTCCTAATTGCTTTCTTAAGCTCCACTCTACACTTTCTGTACTCCGCTAATGCCTCTGCTGATATGCTCCCCTTGTACCTGCTAAAAGCCTCACTTTTCCTTCTCATCATATCCTGAATATCTCTGGTCATCCATGGTTCTCTGGGCTTGTTCCTCCTTCCTATCACCCTGGAGGGAACATGTTGAGCCTGTACCCTCCCCATTTCCTTTTTGAACACCCCTCACTGCTCTTCTGTAGATTTCCACACAAGTAACTGCTCCCAGTCTACCTTGGCCAGATCCTGCCTTATTTTACTAAAATCCGCTCTCCCCCAATCCAAAACATTTTTTTGCAACTTGTCTATTTCTTTGTCCATAACAAGCTTAAATTGTACTATGTTGTGGTCGCTATCACTAAAATGCTCCCCCACCACCACCTCAGCCACCTGTCCGTCTTCATTCCCCAGAATTAGGTCCAGCACTGCGCCATCCCTTGTTGGACCCTCTACATATTGACCTAAAATGTTCTCTTGTACACATTTCAAGAAATCCACTCCATCCAAGCCCTTAACACAATGTCTATCCCAATTAATGTTGGGAAGTTGAAATCACCTAATATAATTACCCTATTGTTATTGTTTTTACACACCTCCGCAAATTGTGCACATATTTGTCCCTCAATTTCCCACTTGCTATCTGGGGGTCTATAATAAACACCTAACAATGTGGCTGCCCCTTTTTTATTCCTAAACTCTGACCACACAGCTCCATTCAATGCCCCCTCCAAGATATCACCTCTCCTTACTGCAGTAACGGACTCCTTAACTAATAATGCAATGCCTCATCCTCTTTTACCCCCTCCCCTGTCCCGCCTGAAGATTCTATATTCTGGAATGTTGAGCTGCCAATCCTGCTCCTCCCTCAATGTCTCCCTCCTGCCTCTCCCCCTACATCTCTGTGATGGCTACTATATCACAATTCCATGTGTTAATCCTCACCTTTAACTCATCCTTTTTACCTGTAATACTCCTGGCATTAAAGTAGAGGCCATCCAGCCTTGCCTTACTCCCTTGAAACTTAATGCAGCTGTACTCCCTCTGACTTGATTGTTTTACTGTATTATAACGTGTCCCTATTCTGCTAATATTCTGTGTCCCCTCCCCCTGCCGAATTAGTTTAAACTCCTCCCAACAGCACTAGCAAACCCGCCCCCAAGGATGTTAGTCCCGCTCTGGTTCAGATGTAGACTGTCCCACTTGTACAGGTCCTACCTTCCCCAGAAACGGTCCCAGTGATCCAGGAATCTAAAACCCTCCCTCCTGCACCAACTCTTTAGCCGTGTATTCATCTGCGCTATCCTCCTATTTCTGTGCTCGCTAGCACGTGGAACTGGGAGTAATCCAGAGATTACAACCCGAGAGGTCCTGCTTTTCAGTCTACTGCCTAACTCCCTAAATTCTTGATGCAAGACCTCATCCCTCTTTCTACCTATGTCATTGGTACCAACATGTACCATGACCTCTGCCTTATTACCCTCCCCCTTCGGGATGCCCTGCAGCCATTCAGTGACATCCTGGGAGACTGGCAGCAGGGAGACAACACACATTCCTGGAGTCACATTGACGGCCACAGTAGGGCCTATCTGTTCCACTGACTATAGAATCCCCCATTACTATTGCTCTTCATCTCTTCCTCCCCTCCTGTACAGACAGGCTGCTTGTGGTGCCAGAAGCTTGGCTCTGTTTGCACTCCCTGGAGGAACCAGCACCCTCATCAGCCTCCAAAATGGAATACCGATTTGCGGGCGGGACCCCAGGGGACTCCTGATCTGCCTGCCTGTTTCTTTTAGATTACCTGGTGGTCACATATTCCCTTCCTTCCTCAAGTCCTTTCAGCTGCAATGTGACCACCTCTCTAAACGTGCTATCCACGATGCTCTCAGACTCGCGGATGCTCCACAGTGTCCCCAGCCGCCGTTCCAGCTGTGAAACCCGATCTTCCAGGAGCTGCAGCTGGACACACTTCTTGCACACATACTGGTCCCGGACACTGGAAATATTCCCGGCTTCCCACATGGAGCACGAGGAACACACCACGGCTTGAGCTGTCCTGCCATGACTCATCCTTTTAAATTAAACCTTTTAAACCAATTACTCTAGGGCCCCTCTTTCCTGAACCTCGTTACTACAAAATAAGCAAACTATAAACCACAAAACGACCTTAAACTATAAGATATAAAAGTAGTGAATACTTACCCGACCTTACCCACTGCTTACCAGTCATTTCTCTTCATTGGGGCCTCTACTGCTGCAGCAGGGCAAGACCACTCTCTGAAGATTTATGAAGTTGGATAGCAAAGAAAAATCGCAAAGAGCACCTCTTACTCTCTGCACCGACTTCCCAATCTGCACCAAATTGCCAATACCCACTCTCACTCTGGTTGTGTCTCACTCAGGATACAGTCTCTCCCCTGCTCATGTGCAAGGTCACCATAGCTTTGAGCTTTCCTGCCATGACCTATCCCTTTAAATTAAACCTTTGAATTGAGACTTGTATGAATATTCCAGCCAACACAAAGGACTAGCAGAGGAGATGTCTGCCCCAGGCAGCAGTAGTCAAAAGCAGAGCTATTTTATGACTTTTCATCTCCAACATTGTGCTAATGGTTCTACAGATACCTGCTCAAAATACAATGAGTTTTAACGAACAGGCCTTAAAGTGCATCATTAGTTGAATGGCTTGACACAAAACCACCATGTCACAGGCCGAGACTTGAGCTGTTGTATTTGCTTCAATTATACAGCTTTCAGATTCCATCTTTAGTTGCTGTTTAACCTCAGGAGAGAAAACCAGACTCCAGGCTTGCAGTCTTCCTTTGTCTGTCATCTTCCATCAATCAAACAGCAACAGAACTAGAGCTCTGTCCAGCTTTAAATTGCTTGGCCCTCATCTACACAGTTTCTACTGGAATGTCTTAACTTCTGTATCAGTACCTACTACAAGACTAATTCATCTTTAGATGCTTCTCCCACTGGGGAAGTCAGTGCCACTGGAAAGATGGATCACCCCACATCAGTATCAGCTGGCTAACCTCTATGAAGGAATACACCATTAGATTTTTGGTTCTGGACTCTGGACTCATGTGCAACAATAATTCTTATTTTGTCTGTGGTCTTTGTCCTGTACCGCTTCCTTTCCCTTATCCCTCTTTTATTGTGTGAATGTACCTGGGTTATGTAGCGACACTCCCAGCCCTGTGTTTTGAGTGTGTGTAAAATAAACTAACCCTCTGATTTTACTCTATCTTGACTTTGCTGTGGGGTCATTATTAGAAGTTTGGATCACTCCAAACCTGAGGGGTTGGAAAAAATACACCACCATTTATAAAGAGGGAAATCAAAAATCAAAAACACCTTTCTGTTTATGAACAGGTGGTGAAAGGAGAAATCAGGGCTGTTTAAATTAAACTCCTTCCTGTCCATAACATACCCCCTTTAAAATTGTACCATTTGGCATGTATTGACTCTCCTAATTTTTCCTACTAAAATGTGTACCTCACACATTACTTCATTTACTTTCATCCATTACTTGTCTGCCCATTCCACCATCCTCTTGAAACTACAACATCTATGAACTACAAATTTATTTGCCCATCTTTTGGGTGTGGAGTGATGCGCAGCCTGCCCATGCTGGATTCATTTGAGGTGGGCTGCACGCAGACTTGGTGCTCCTACCTCATTTACTTGATTATAGGTGGGGCTGAACAGGTTCCTTAATGTTGGGCATTTCTGTACTCAGCAGAGGGCTGAACAGCATTGTGCTGAGAGCAGGTGGGGCAGTCAGTATTCTGTTCTTAAATGCAGGCTGTCCATCTTAAAGTGAAGCTACAATGATTAATAGTACTGCAATTTAAAAGATGGAAAATAGAACACAAGAGCAGAGAAAGAGCTCCAAGGTGATGAATTCTGGAGACATTCTTAGTTGAGGTCAACAGCAGGATTCTTTGGGGAATGAGGAGTCCCTCAAGAAACACCTTCAGAAGGGAGTGAGCAAGTGGTCAGGGAGATCAATAGTAACTGATTCCAAGGCCTTGGCACCAAGAGGTCTAATCATGCAGGTGGCCAAGGTCAATGAATGCCTCTTTACATGACATCTCCTACACCTCTCATGCTGCTTAGTGTGCCACACCCCCATCACTCATCCAGTAACATTCTCTGGCACTCAGGACTCATGTCTAAAATCCAGAAACTCATGCTCATGCTCACATCCCTATCAATACGACCAGCCTATTACCCATCTCTAAAGCAGATATATCACCCAAATACATTGCAACACAATCATGCTTCTACCTTATTCTCTTGCAGGACAAGATGTGACAGAATAGAAGGGAGTGACACTTTGCCAGTGGGGTACAAGGATACCTGCATTTCCTAAGCCCAATGGAAAAGATGGTACTCAGCATTATGGGCCGATTATGAAAGAGTCTATGGGCGGAATTTTCTGTGCTCGCTGGTGGCAGGCGTGATAGGTGGCGTGAGTGGACAATATGGCGCAATCAGTTTCATGATGGCGAGAAGGCAGGTCGCGATTGTCCGCTCAGCCCACTGACAGCAGGCTGCATTTCCCGCCATCGGTCGGCAGGAACCTCATTGTTATACATCAGCATATCATTATCAGGGCATCCCGCCAGGCTCACCCACTGGATCATCCGCCCATGTCGGCAGGAATACATGCCAACGTGTTTCACAACAGCACTAAGCACCACAGTGCACTTGGTGGCCTGGACTTTGAGTAAACTGGAGGTGAGTGCACAGCAACATTCTGCAGAGCTCGCCAGGGTCGCCTGTTGCTTTGCAGGCTTCAGGGGCGCTGGAGGAGTTGGGGTTAAGTGCTGCCCTGCCTGGCTAGTGGTGGAGGGACGGGTCAGGGGCTAAATGCAGCCCTGCCTCTGAGGCAACATTTGAGGGTGATGGGGGGCAGGGGGCAAGTGCAGCCTTGGTGTTGAGGTGACTTGTAAGGGGGCACATGTGCAGCTTAGCTGTTGGGGCAACTGGTGGCAGGGCGATTGGTGGTTAAGAGCTGCCCTGCCTCTGAGCTGACTGGTGGCAGGGGGCAAAGTCAGCCCTGCTGTCGAATATAGTGCACAATCATTCGGGTGGGGGGCGTAGGGTATGTGAAGAAAGAGGCCACACATTAGGGAAACCTGTACAAAGTGACCATTCCTCTGCAACTGAGACAGATCAGGCGCAGCCACATTGACATGATTGAGGTCGGGCTCCTTGATTATCTGTCCTCTCAAGCAACGCAAAGGCATCAAAGTGCCACCAAGTTCTGGAGAGCTGTCCCCACCCCAGCACAGACTGCAAGTTCATGAACGCGTTAGTAGACTGCAGAGCAGTTGGATCGTACATGTTGACAATCTCGTCGCTAAAACTGCCATGGAGCAGTTACTGCTGGAGGTGCTCATAGCCTCTTGCAATGTCAGCATCCCAGTTTGGACCAGTCTCCCCCATGGTTCAAGCTAACAGGGCAGCCTTGCAGCGGACTAATCTCTGGCCATCCAAGTGGTGGCCAGCACTCTCCAGGAAGCATTAATAGGCCGTCACACTTAACTAGGATAGGTTCTTAGTACAGTTTACGTTTGGTCTCTCCAATGTAGAGGAGACCGCATTGGGAGCAATGAATGCAGTAGACTAAGATGGGGGAAATGCAAGTGACATGGGCGACCGCTTTGCAGAACACCTGCGGTCTGTCCGCAAGAAAGACCCAAACCTCCCTGTCGCTTGCCATTTTAACACTCCACCCTGCTCTCTTGCCCACATGTCTGTCCTTGGCTTGCTGCATTGTTCCAGTGAAGCCCAACGCAAACTGGAGGAACAGCACCTCATCTTCCGACTAGGCACTTTACAGCCTTCCGGACTGAATATTGAATTCAACAACTTTAGATCTTGAACTCCCTCCTCCATCCCCACCCCCTTTCCGTTTCTTCCCCCTCCCTTTTGTTTTCTCCAATAATTTATATAGATTTTTCTTTTCCCACCTATTTCCATTATCTTTAAATCTATACCTGTAATGCCCTGTCAGTCTTTCCACCCCACCCCCACTAGAGCTGTACCTTGAGTGTCCTGCCATCCATTCTTAATTAGCACATTTGTTTAGATAATATCACCACCTTTTACACGTCTTTGTTCCTTTGTCTGTGACATCTTTTGATTATCTGCTCCTATCACTGCTTGCTTGTCCCTACAACCGCCCCACACCCCCCCCCCCCAATTTCTCTCCCCCCACCCCCACCTTAAACCAGCTTATATTTCACCCCTGTCCTATTTTTACTTAGTTCTGTTGAAGGGTCATGAGGACTCGAAACTAGAACTCTTTTCTTCTCCGCTGATGCTGCCAGACCTGCTGAGTTTTTCCAGGTAATTTTGTTTTTGTTTTGGATTTCCAGCATCCGCAGTAGTTTTTTGTTTTTTTCTCCTTCTGATTTTCTGCTTTCAGACACTCCAGAAATCCCACCTGCCCCTTCACAGCGCTTCGAGGAGGCAAATAGAGAGCAACAGCACAGCACTGATGGAGAGAGTGATCTGATGCTCGCAGCCACCAGCACAGATATTGGCTCTCTACGTACCCTCGAGGTTAGTATAGAGTTAGGATCAGCACATGGTGAGTCATCCGGGTGTAAGCAGGCTGCAGCCAGACCAGGGGTAAAGAATGGTTTGTGTGCCAGCTGGCTAGAGGGCGATGTCACAGACAAGTTCTGGTACAGTAGTCTCAGATGACGACCTCAATGGAGTGGTATACAGAAGAATGCTGATGTGCATGCACACTGAGATGCTGGGCTGACAAACTAATGGAGCATGGAGGAGTCTGGCTCCAGTTTGGCAGAAGGCATTGTGCCGAGTTTGCTCTCTCTGCAGCGTCTGCTCCATCTCCCTGTCATTGTGCAGGCCTAGATGTCCTGCCACTGCTGCTGGTATACCTATTGCAGCCTTTGTGTGGATAGGTCACCTAATCCTTTGCCCTTCCCATGATGATGCAGCAACACTCCCTGCAAAACAGAATAAACCAGTAGACAAAGCAATTAATTTAAAAGTCTGTGAAACCTATCAACAGTTTGCTTATCTATCCAGACTTAGATATGGTGATCTTTGCTGTAGACTGCTGCACGTTTTCAGAATTCTGTTTAGAGGTGCCTTGTTTGTGTTGCATCTTAGACCGTGTTCTGTTCACATTAAGGTTGCTCAGTGTTTCTGGTTGTGAAATTGTTCTGATTGGCATCATGCCATTTGGCATTTGTGCTTGATACAATCTTGGTTCTAGGCATACGCTGACAATTTCTGCTGATTTCTATGAGCCTTCAGCTGGGTCTTGTACTCAAACTTTCTACCCGATGTTCAGGCTGGGTAATTTGTTACTGTATGGTGGTTTTGGGCATTTTTCATCACCCCCTGTTTTTTGAGCCATGCACCTCGTACTCCTAGGAGTATCAACAAGTGATGGCTGGGGAAATTTGTCTGCACTTGTTGACCCAATAGCAATTCAGCATTGGTCCTGCAGCACGCTGAAGTTTGCAAGATTGGAATGGGTATAAATATTTGGCTCCAACTATGCCAGTCAGACTGATGATCTTCATTGCAGAGTTAGGGAATCTTTTACCAGTGTAAGTACAGGATTTCCAATGGTGCTGCTTGTTCTCTGGTCCTCGTCATGGTCTTGACTTTGCCATGAATGCTGACCAAGGACAGGTTCTAGTGTGCTGGTCGCCCTGTGATCACTTGACTCATGGCGTCCACAACATAAAATATCTGGGGTGACTAGGGACTGTCTCTCCTGTCTGTAAGTTCTGCTTAAAGTTACATTTTCCAGAATCATCCATTTAATTTATGTTCCTGCTTAAGCTTCACAGCAGTTAGATGTATATTGATTAAGCTCTCCCATGTTCAAACAATCTTACTGGGAGTACATGCCTGCTGGCTGCAAGGTGGGATGATGTCCCAGAATTAAGGTACCGAGTGCAGGATTCCTACAGAGCTGTAGAACCACTTACGCGCAGTGAGACTTGATAGTTGTTTCACTTTCAAACCCATTATTTTCTTCTGCTGCCTGTGAAGGGTTGAGGCTTGCATAGTTCTGAGTGAAATATTCAAAACCGTGCTGCCACCATGTTATGTTTTTCCCTTCGATGTAAACATATCAATCACATGACAGGAATTGGTGAAACAATAATGTGGGTTCTTTATTTGAAGATCAGGTTATATATAAATGCAGTTAACTTGGAGGCTAAGTATTGTACATCTGATCTCCATTGCTGCTGCTTGTAGACTGAACACAAATCAGGGGACTAATACATCACATTCTGTTGAGGTGGTAGTGAGTTTACCAGTTTAAAGGATGTTCCCTTAAAGGTACATGTACCTTATATGACAACACAACCAAATATATTCTGTCTTTAACCCTGCAATTACATTCTCTATTTCTAGCAATGTAATAACTTCCTCAATCAAAATGGCTACAACTTTTTACTTCCTTCCCTTCTTTCCTGAATGCCTTGTACCCAGGAATATTCAACATCCAGTCCTTGCTTTGTTGAGCTAGGTCTCTGTTATTATCATAACATCACCATCCCACGTAGTTACTTGCACCTGCAGCTTGTCAGTCTGACTAACCACACTTTGTGCATTTACACCCATCATTGGAGGGAGGAGGAGGAGGAATTGAGGATGGTTTTGTAGGATGGGGGGGTGCGCAGGTGGGTGGTAGGGTGAGGAGAAGCCACATATGGCAATGGTCTTAACTTTCTTTCTAGGCTCTTGGAAGAACACTCCTGATCCTTCCGGAGTCACAAAGTTAAGTTTTAAACTGATCTGCAGAATCTCTGATGGGTGTTCACCATGGATGGTCTGCAAAGTAAGCAGTTAAAATTGCATCAGGGACCTAATGTCGTTGTAGCATTCTGATTTACAGCTATTCATGAGGATCCTGCTCAAACCAGGTCTCAGTCACCCAAGTGAACAGCAGCAGTAAAATGGTCAAGGGGGCAGGAATTGAATGGTAAAGTGCTCCGTTTGGATTTCACCCCCTTTTCCGCCCAACCTCTGCCAGGTGGAGAGGGTTAAAAATCTCACTGATTATTTTTAACCTTTAACATTGTACTCAGGAATGTAAAGAACATTAAGGTGCCAGTAGCTGGAAAGAGTTTCTTATGATGGTGTGATCAAGCCTTGCTGGGGAGGTGGGGAGGGGATCAAGCCTGGCTGGGGAGGGGGGGAGGGGAGAATGGCCATAGGGGTGTCAGAGTGTGTTGTTAGTAATGAGCTTGAAAATAGTGTTTTTTCAGGTTGAAATCTATTATGCTTGCACTGCATGTGGCCTTGATATTAAAGTTTCGATCCCTCACAATTCACAATTTTTTAAAAAGTGGTAAGAAAAGCAGATTGACCTTATTTTTCATTTAAAATCACACAGCTCTGGCAAATGAACTTTTAAAATGCCCGGGGAGATTTTCCTTCACTCAGCATGGACTCTCAGAGCCTTTTCCCCTCCTTGTAACAAGCACTATCACCGTAAACAAAAGTCTTCGCAGAATGAAAAAAAAGACTGTAGAGCCAGAAGAAACCATTGTGATCTTTGCAATGAGCTTCAGCTATTATTGTCAACCCCCCTGTATTTTTCCCACTGGTAAAATCATTTAAAAGTGATTCTTTTTCATTCAAAATGCTTGAACAATAGAAATCCAATTCAGAAGAGCCTGTAATGGGAAAGTAATAAATGAATACTGTTATCCATCACCCTAGTGTTCGCTGACCTATATTGGCTCCCAGTCCATCAACGTTTTGAATTTAAAATTCTCACCCTTGTGTTCAAATCACTCCATGGCCTTACCCCTTTCTATCTCTGCATTCCCCCACTTAAGCCTTATGACCGTCTGTGATATCTATGTGCCTTTAATTCTGGATTCTTGTGCATCCCCAACTTACTTCATGCACTATTGGTAGCCATGCCTTCAGCTGCCTTGGGCCTACACTCAGGAATTTCCTCCCTAAATCTTTCTGCCTCGGTCTCCTCCTTTAAGATGCTCCTTTGATCAAGCTTTGAGCCTCCTGTTCTAACCCTGTAAGTCCTGATGCGAGGCCATCAACTTGTATTTTGCTTTTATTCTAATATCTCTTTCTTTGACTCAGAGTCCATTTTTGTATGATCACACATCTGTGAAGCTTGAATACCTTACCACATGAAAGAAGTTTACAAATGCAAATTGTTGCTGTTTCTAGCCAAACAATTTTACCTCATTGTATTTTCATTTTTTTTTTCTTTCTAAGCTATCATTAAACATTTCAGTCCTAAACTGAGAGTAGCTTTGCTCATGGATTATTTCTCCTCATCGTTTGATTATAAATTTAGCCTGGTGATGGCAGATTTCACTTAAACAAACTTTAATTTATTAATGTGCTGATGACTGCAATAGTTTGTAAGATTGTAAATGAAGCAAATTAAGTTTATACAATTATTTCTTCTTTCTTTTGTTCAGTTGTGAAGAGATCCTAGAGTTTGTTGCAGATGAAGATGTGCTGGAGTTGTAAGATTCTTTAATTCACTAACCTATTTCTTATGATACTGAGCAGGAGGAAACATCTAGCTAGATCATTGGTAACCCCTAGACACAGTTACCATCACACTTGCCCAAAGCAATGTAATCCACAGCAATTTAAAGAGATAATCTATTAATAACTGGCATGCAACATTTGTCATGTTTACCGTTTACAAAATGTCTTAAAAGAAGCAGGTATAGAAATTGGTTTGCTTACAAAAGCCAATGGACACAGGGAGAAATTGCTCTGTTGAAATGTGAAGACCAAAAGCACACACGAATACAGGGCCTTGGGCACCCCCTAATTGCTACCTGAGAGAATAAGGATGCAACTGTTGGAAGAACGTTAAAATGCCGGCCTTGATACCTTGGAGCAGGAGGCTGTACAAAGGGAGATGGAAGAGGACGGGAAGGGCAATGCGGTAGTTGTTGGGGATTCAGTATCGGGGGACTCTTAATCCCTTTTAAACATGGTTGAGAGTCTCACATGTTATATTGGCTACCTGGTGCCAGCATGAGGGTATCATGAACCAGCTTGCAGAATATTGGAAGAGTGGCTTCAGTTGTTGGGACCAACAATATGGGAAAGAAAGATTAGGTCCTATTCAGAAGGTACCAGTAGTTAGGAAATTCATTTGAAAAAAAAAGACAAAATGGGCAGAAATTTCCCTGTCCGTTGACATCGGGCGCGTTTGGCGGCAAGTGGGCAATATGGGGAGAAGGCCAAAAATCAGTTTCACACCGTCGTGAAACTAGTTTGCAATTATCTGTTCTGCCCATCAATGGCAGGCTGTGTTTCCTACAGTCAGATGTTGGGAGCTTCATTGTACATCTGCATATCATTATAAGCCCAGCTCACCAAAATCATCCCCCCCATGCTGGAGCATCCGAGCACATCAGCGTGATTGCACACAGACGTGCTTCACAACTGTACATAAATGACATGCGCCTGGCAAGTTGCACTTCACTCGGGACTTCGAGGTTTGTTTGCCTACCTTGCTTCGATCAGCACTCGCAGTCATCAGCACCAGGCTTCACAGACAGCACCACATCACTTTTAGGAGGCTCACGGGTAGATCTCTACCTAGAAGACCAGCCATAAGGTGGCCTTTTCAACAGTTAAAGGGCCAGGGCTTGCTTGAGGAAAAGGGAGAAGTGGCCTTCAGCAAGGGGAGGGGCTGCAGGGCAAGGGCTGTACTGAGGAAGCGGGGGTTTCCAGGGTGTGTGTGGGGACACAAATTGATTTGTGCAAGTGGCCTCAAGATGGAAAGAGCTGAAGAGTCAGATGAGGCCTGATGGAGATGTGAGGGTGTGTGTGTGTGTGAGAGTTAGTGGTGATGTCCCTTGAGCTGGCAGTGAGTGAGATGCCAGTGAATGTGTGATGGGCTTGAGTGTGTGAGTTTAGAGTGATGAGATGGTTGCCTTGCATTAGAGGTCATTCATCTTCTATCTGCATTGGATGGCCAACCTCTTCTGTGCAATATTGGCACTGATTACCATTGCCACCGCCTACCAAGCCTGAGTGGTAATATTGCTGCCCCTCCTGCAGCCAGAGCGTGTGTAGAGGACATCACAGCGGGCCTCCATGGTGTCCAAAAGATGCTCAAAAGATGCGTCACTAAACATAGGGGCTGCAGTCTTCTTGCCTTTCAGGGCCATGTGTTCCTTACAGCAGTCCTGGGGTGGAAGCACTGAGAGGTGAGCGCACGGCTACACTTTCAACGTGGCACCCACCGAGATGAAGTGGCGAGGTGATGGTGTGGCAGGCAAATTGGAGCCCGCCTGCCACCGAAACAGTGTGTTTCCAGTGAATGCATGATTAATGAGGCGGGATTAGGACGATACAGCATGAGAAGCCGCCATTGCGGCCGGCGGGTAAAACGTTCTTTTTCCCGCCCACTACAGCACTTAATGCAAATCTGGGATGGTTCCGCCCAATCTCAAGTGTCATAATCTCTGAATTATTCCTGAGCCACATGAGAAATGATCAAAGGCATATAAAGCAGGCATCAGAGATTTTCTGGGTAGAATTAAGAAGTAGAAAAATCAAAGCAATTTTTTTACAATTATTTTAGGAAGAAAAGAGTGACTGGGAGCAATGTGTGCTCTTTAAAAACTAATAACTGGAGATATTGTTAATGAAAATAAGGAAATGGCAGACAAGCTGAATAATTATGCTATGTCAATATTTACAGTAGAGGAAGAGATCAGGATGCCAGACATGCCATGGAAACTAATATTGAGTCTGGAACAGGGGTTCAACAAAATTATTGTCAGCAAAATAACAATAATGAAGAAAATATTGCACTAAAGAGCATCAAAACCTCAGAACCATAGGGCTGAATTTTTCACCCATCGGGGGGAAGTTGAATGGCGTGCGCGCACAGGTGCACTTCCGATTGGCGCCCCTGATCGGAAGCGCAGCGCCATTTTACATGGGCAGGCCAATTAAGGCCCGCCCAGCGTGATGTCTGCACAGAAGCGCTATGTGCTCCCTATGCAGGCGGGGGAGGAGTCCCAAAATCGAGAGTGCACTGTTTCGCGCATGCGCACGAAAGAGCGCACTCATCTCCCTAAGGCTAAGTGCTGCCTCAGGGAGATCAGCTGTAAATGTCAAAAACCTTAAAATAGAAAAATAAAATTTCCCTAACATGCCCCCTCATGTGGCTATGTCACATGAGTTGGAACATGTCCATAATTTTCAAAAAAATCTTTATTGAAATTTTTTAAAAGCTACATGAAACCTCATCCCGCCCGTGGATGAGGTTTCATGCTTTTTCTAATTCCCGCTAGGGTTCCTGGCCTGCCCGCCAACTTTAAGAAGGACTTTGCAGGGTTGACAGGACCATCTTTGACATTGCTGTTTCCAGTGCCTAGGTCGATGCCAGGTGATCCATCTGGTTTCATTTTGTTTTTCAGCTTTGTGGCAGGTTCTGTGGGTCTGGAGGCACAGGTAGGCCAGACCAGGTGCCAACCTTAAGGTTGGACGGGCAGGCCCTTTAATTACATAATTGACTCAGTCAATGGCCTCAATTGGCCATTGACAGGTCAGTGGACGTGCAGGTGATTTCACTGCACCCCCGCCTTCCTGAAAATTTAAATGGGGCGCGGTGACATCGGGAGTTCCGCCCGACTTCACCACACGTCATTTTACGTGTTGGCGAGCGGGCCCCACCCCCACTTGGCGATGCGTAAAATCCTGCTATATGGTTTCTACCCCATGGTTTTAATGGAAGTAAGGAAATGCCGCAGATGACCTATATATAATCTTCCAAAGTTCTCTTGTTTTTGGAACTATTCCTTTAAATTGGGGAATTATACATGTCACTCTGCTATTTAAGAAAGGTGAGAGAGGGAAACCAGGAATTATACGCCAGTTAGACTGATTAGAGAGAACCAACAGGGATTTACAAAGGATGGGTTATACCTGATGAATCTGGTTCATTTTTTGAAGAGTTGACTAGGATAATGACCTGGGAAAGCCTATGCATTGTTATTTATATGGACTTCCAGAAGACATTAGATAAAATCTCTCGTTAGGGACTGCTGGCTAAAGCTGAAGGCCATGGCAAATTAATTGAAGGCAAATTATTGACCTGGTTAGAAAATTAGAGCAATAGGACACAAAAGGTTGGGCAATTAGGTAGGTACTCTAATTGGCAAAATGTGATGAGTGGTGTTCACGAGGATCTGTGCTAGGGCCTCAACTATTCACCATATTCATTAATGACATAAATGATGGGATAGAAAGACACACATCTAAATTTGTCAAAGAAACAAAGATAGGCAGCATTGTATGCAACGTGGATGGAAACATATCATTACAAAGAGATATTGTTAAGGTAAATGAATGGACAAAATGATGGTAAATGGACTTCATTATGGGCAAATGTGAGATGACCACTTTGGACCAGAATAGGATAGAACAAGGTACTTTCTAAATGGTGAAAACATTGGCGATCCAAAGAATTTTGGAAATCCAGATAGGTCATCAAAATGTCAAGAACAGGTACAGAATATAATCACAAAGGCTAATGGAATGCTGGCCTTTATACCTAGAGGAGTAGAATACAAGGGTAGTGGTCATGCTTCACCTATACAAAGCCCTGGTTAGATCACACTGCAGCACTGTGAGCAGTTCTGTGCACCACACCTTAGGAAGCATATATTGGCCTTGGAGGAGTACAGTGTACATTTACCAGAATGATACCTGGGCTCCAAGTTTTAACTTATGAGGAGAGTTTACACAAAGTAAGGAATTTCTTGGGAATTTAAAAAGTTAAAGGCTGTTTTGTTCAAAGTTTTCAAGGTATTAAGGGGAACAGATAGGGTAGATAAAGAGTGGTAACTACACTTCACAAGTGCATAATTGCTTGTGAAATGTTTCAGGCCATCCTGAGGGACTGATGGCATTGCATAAATTCAGACCTATTCCCATTGCTTTGTTCTCTCCATAGCCCTATATTTATCCAACCCATAAGAAAGACAGTTGGTTGGGTGGCAGCTAACTGCAAATCTCTCAGATGTGCAGTGTAGGAAGACAAAGAATCCTGCTGGGATTCAATCCCAGAAACTCAATTCAGGGCTAATTGGATGACTCATGAGTCAAGCAAAAAAGTTGAAATGTAAGGTTATCATCTGGAAACAGCTAACTAAAAGTAGAAAAGGAGGAGGAGTAGCTGTGAAAATAAAGGATGACGTAAGGACAGTAGTGCAAAAGGGTCTGGGCTAAGAATATCAGGAAATGGAATCGGTGTGGGTGGAGGTTAGGAAAAACATCGGTCAGAAAATGTTAGTGGGAGAAATTTATAGGTCCCTGAGCAGTCTTAGACTGTTGGATAGAGCATTAAAAAAGAAATAATTGAAGCCTGTAAAAAAAGCAATGCAATAATTATGGGGCAATTTAATCTTTATATCAACTGGATCAATCAAATTGGCAAAGATAGGCTGGAAGATAGGTCTATGGAATTCTTTTGTGATAATTTCCTGGAACACCTAGGGATAAATCTATTTTATATCTAGTGTTGTGCAATGGTTAATTAGTAATCTCATGGAAAAAGGACATTGGGAAAAAGTGATCAGAATATAATTGAATTCCATAACCCAAATCTTCTGGCTTCTGTATTGTTGAATTCTGAACTTAAGTTGAGAGGTGCATACCAGGACCCTGCAGAAGTTCTGACACATGCATATGCGCTGAAATTGCCCAGGAAGTTTAAATTTCCAATGGGCTTATTTCCACTGCCTGGAAAATGTCTTTGGCACTGAGTTTAGTGTCGGACTTCAGCCATATATGCTGGACTTACCTGGATTCCTAGCCTAGAAATGTTACATAGTTTAATTCCTGGTCTAACTCATTGATTAGCTGGCATAACTGAACTGAGCACCACAACCAATGGCCCCCACTCCAAGCACATCCCCCCCCGCAACGCGACCAGGCCAGAGTACCTCCCAACCTGACTACCCCTGATCCCAACCTGACTACCCCACACCAACCATTCTCCCCTGACCGAACCCAATAACACCCCAAACCTGACCTGACTACCCCCCCACCCCCCCACCTAACTATCCCCCAACCCGGCTTGACTAATCCCTAACCCAACCTAACTAACCCCCAACCTGACCTGACTACCCACTGACCTGGCCCGACTACCATCATCCGACTACTGACCCAACCAAACTACCCTCCCCACTCAACTCCCCCACCAAACCAACCAGCCCCCAATCTGACTACACCCCTGACCTTACCCAATTACCCCTCACTCAATTATCTCCCCATCTACTACCACCCCACCCGACTACCCACTCACTTACTCACACACCCACTACCTGCTCACTCACCCACTCACCACCCATTCACCCACCCACCAACTCACTCGCCCATTCACCCACTCACCCACTCATCACTCACTCATCCATTCACTCACCCACCCCCTCCACCCACTTACTCACCCACTAACTCACTCATCCACTCACTAACCCATTGAGCCCTTTAAAAACTTAATCCAAATATGGCAGCTAACATTATAAAAAGGGGGTGTCTCCTGCTTCATCCATCATCTTCTGCACTCGTCGGTATTCCACGGGGATGTCTGAGCTGACCCATCAATGCTTCAGCCAAGATCAGAAACCCTGGCTGAAAAATTGCAAATAGGCCGGGTCACCGAAATTTTTCCAGGTTGTGGCAATGCAACTGAAGATCTCAGTCCATCGTAAGTTTGAAAATTATATATTCCAGTCTCAAACAAGAATTGTAAACTTAAACAAAGCCAATTATATAGGCTTGAGGGTAGAATTGGCTAAAGTTGATTGGGTAAATAGACTAAAAGGTATGGTGATAAATAAACAGTGGAAAACATTTAAAGAAACAAATCAAAATGTTCAATAAAAATACATTTCACTCTAAAACAAAAACTCAGTAGGAAAAACATTCAGTTGGAAAGATCTATTCCTGGCTTACAGGCAAGTTAAATGGAGTATTAGGTTAAAAGAAGAGGTTTATAACGTTGCAAAGAATAGTGCTGGTAGACTCCTCATTATTTGAGTATGTCCAAGCAGCAATGGCTTCATGACCCTCTGTGGGCCTTTCATGACTGAAGAGTCTGGTGCGGGATCGGCATGGATGTCTAGTCCAGGTGGTTGTTGTTGGTGTTTGGGGAAACTTCTGCAGCTGCGCCATCTCTAGCCTTCCTCTGTGCATGTTGGATGTTGTAAGTTTGGCATACATAGTTCACAACATGCTAAACCAAGTTCCAGAGCTCCATGTGGGCCAGTCGGCTACAGTGTTTTCCCAAGAATGAAGGTCTGCAATGCAGGAGTTTGCAAAGCTCTTTTTTAGGGTGCCCTTGTATCGTTTTCACTGAACACCTTGATGTTGCTTGCCCTGAGACAATTCCCCATAGAAGAACAGCTTGATTCTGCAATCATCTATGCGGGAAACATGGACTGCTACCTAAGGTAAATTTTTCGAGTGTGGTCTCTATGCTGTTGAGCCCAGAATGATGAGGATTCTTGTTGTTTGTGATTTTGTCCTGTCATCAAATTCTCATGATGGACCTCAGCTGTCTTTGGTGGAAATGTTCCAGACCTTTGATGTGGCACCAATAGCAGATCCAGGATTCTGTGCCATAACAGCTGGGTGGCAAGGGCAATGAACCAGTAGAGTTTAATTTTAGTCTTCAGTTTAATGAGATGCTGCTTTCAGAGACAATAAATTAGTTAGTAGGACTTGCTTTCTGGATGTGTGCACTGATATCTTCATCAACAGCGGCATCCCTAGAGAGCACGCTACCAAGGTATGAGAATCTTTCTACAGCCTTTAGACTGGTGCCATGAATGGTTAAGTCTGGTACTTCATAGCGTGCGCCTGGTGCTGGCTGAAACATAACCTTGTTCTTGGAGACACTGATTTGGAGACCAAAGTTTTAGGCAACATTCAAGAATTTGTTTGCCATAGTCTCTATGGGAAGAATTATCCCCCCCTGTTAGGGGGGAAGTTCAGGAGTGGACGCATGCAGGCACACCTCTGATCGGTGCCCCCATTTTACATGGGCGGGCCAATTAAGGCCCGCCCAGCGTGACATCCACCAGGAAGCGCTATGCGCTCCCTGTGCGGGCGGGGGTTCCCTAATCCGGGAGTGCGCTCTTTCGCGCACGCGCACAAAAGAGCGCACTCATCTCCCTGAGGCTAAGTGCTGCTTCAGGGAGATCAGCGCCAAATTTAAAAATGGTAAATGTAGAGAAGTAAAATTTCCCTGACATGTCCCCTCGTGTGACACTGTCACATGAGTTGGGACATGCCCATCACTTTTAATTAAACTTTTATTAAATTTTTAAAAAACCTACATGAAACCTCATCCCGCCTGTGGATGAGGTTTAGTGCTTTTCTAATTCCTGCCAGGGCTCCCGGCCTGACCTTAAGGTTGCACGGACAGGTCCTTTAACTAGTTCAATTAGTTTTTAAATGGCCTCAATAGGCCGTTGACAGGTCGGCGGGTGCACAGCTGATTCGGCTGCACCCCTGCTGACCTGAAAATTGAAATGACGCAGGGTGACGTTGGGTGTTCCACCCAACATCATCCTGCATCATTTTTATACATCGGTAAGCGAGCCCAGCTCCCTGCTCGCCGACCTCAATATTCTGTCTTTTTTGTTGTAGGCAGCTATGGCACAATCACCTACATAACAAAGTTCTCTGATTACTGCCTCTGTGACTTCGGTGGAGGCACACAGCCTGGAGAGGTTGAAGAGCTTATGAATGGAACCTAATGTTGATGCCTGCAGGCATGTCTCTGGGGGCTTTCTTAAGCATTGTAGCAAAGAAGTGATTGGGGAACCATAATACATCCTTGCTTTATGCTGTTATTTACTGCAAAGGCATCTCACATCTCGCCACAGGCACAAACATGTCCAACCATGCCATCATGCAGTAAGTGCAGGATTTTGACAAACTTGCTATCCAAACAACTGCCACAGGCCAAGTTGACTCACGCTGTCAAAAACTTTAGTTAGATCTATGAACAGCATATATAGATTCTGATATCACTGCCTGCATTTATCTTGTAATTGTCTTGCTGTAGACACCATACCGATTGTCCCATGGTTAGCTCTAACGCCACACTGTGCTTTGGGGAGGACATCATCTATGAGGCTGTCTACCAGATGCTTTAATAGGATTTGTATAAGGATCTTTCCTACAGTTGAGAGAAAACTTATTCCTTGGTAGTTGCTGCTTGCAGTTTTAGATTCTTTCCATTTCTGGATGTTGACTACGTTGACATAGCTGCCTCATCAGTGACTAGTTCATTTCAATCAGCTGTTAGGATAAGAGTAAAGGTTGCGGTGGAGGGACCATGCACAATCTTCAGCATATTGCAAAAACACAGATCGTGCCTTTCAGCTAGATGTTGCACTCATCAGATTTTGCACTCCAGCCGTCATTCTGCATTTCTCTTAAGGCACGCTGGAACTTGTGTTTAATGTTTTATAGGCTTGATGCTTGGTTATTGACTGACTGTGCAGCTGAATGTGTGGAATGTGTGGAAGACTTGCATGTTTGAGCTGTTTCTGTTTGAGCAGATGGGAGATGTCTTCATCATTCTTATCAAATCAGTCTTGGTGCTTACACTTGCAGTATTCCAAGATGTTTATTAAAGTCCTGAAGATCTGATTATGGAGCATTTTCTATTCATGCTGTGTGAGAAGCTGACTGCTGGATAGACCACCACTGATTCACATCAAACTGAGTCTAAAGATCCAGCCAAGATATCATAAATCCACTTGCCTAGAACAGCCGAAGCTAAATGTTGAAATTCTCAAGATCTACTATTGCCTTAGACCTTGCTACACACCTTGACACCACTCTACAACTTGATCTTCCTCCCCCAAGTGATGTAGAAGGTGAATGGAAACAGCTCCATAATCAGAAAACATAGCAGCAAGCCTTAGAACTGTGAATGTTTTAGAAACCAGCAACGAGTGACCAAAAGGTTCATAAAACGGGACAAAATAGAATATGAGAGTAAACTGGCTAGGAATATAAAAACAGATCGTAAGAGCTTTTACAAGTACATAAAAAGGAGAGTAACTAAAGTAAGCGTCAGTCTTTTAAAGCAGAGACAGCAGAAATTATCATGGGGAATAAGGCAATGACAGAGATATCTTCACAGTAGAAGACAGAAATTAAATACCAGACATAACAAAGTGAGGAGCTTAAGGTAATTATATCAGCAGAAAAAAAATATTGGAGAAACTCAAGGAAGTAAAAATCTGATAAATGCCATACATCCTCATCCTTCAGATATCATGCTTTAAGAGTACATTGGCAACCATGGACTTCCATTGGATTGGTCCATGACTATGCCTGGCAAAGTACTGCAGTGGTTTGCCGCTGCCTCCTCCAGTGTGGCTGATCAGGAAACTCTCCCAATCTTACTGGTTGCCATTAGGCACACTGAAAGGATTTATAAGCATGTTTGGCCATGTTATGCACATAGCTTCATGACCATTAAGTCCTGAAATGGGACTTGAATCCAGAGTTTCTGCCCAGAAGTAGGGACTGTAATTGGCTAGTAAGACTGCCTGAACTCACAGCTATCTGCGTCTTCAATTCCCCAATTAATAAAAACTTTCCTTTTTATAATTGTAATTATGGAGGTGATTTTGACTTTACTGGAAACCAAGCATGTGGGCAATTAAAATTGTCCAGCTTAATTAGTTGTCCGTAAACTGCATAGATCCAGCAAACAGTGTTTTTTTTCTTCTGCAGGTTTCTAGATGAGCAGCTAAGCTGCCAACTTATGTCCTTTTACAATGCAAGTTGGGATATAGTGGCACCATTGGGCCCTGACTGCAATCTTAACTCAGGGTTGATTGATTTAGTTGGTGTCGCTTTCCAGTAGAATGAAGAGGGCATGTAAGTGAGTACCACAAACCCATGTGTGGTTCCCTCTGTTAGCCACCAGCGAGCACAATTTTTTTCTGAAGGGACAGAAGTGGTGTCACTCATTTTGAGGAAATTCTATGGCCAGGATTTTACAGCCCCTCCTACCCGCAATGGGGCTGTAAAGTCCTGGCCAATGTTTTATTATCTTAGTAAAATTCACTACTGAACACTATCAAAATTACATGGAAGAGGTCAATTATTCTATGACATGCGAAGCACAATTGCAAGAAAACCTTAATTTATACAGCCAAAACATTTGACTGCATGATGATTAAAGCATCTCCAATTGCTTAGAGAACTTCTAATTTTCTACTATATTGTGCAAAAGTATCTCAAAAATGAGCTATACTGAGGAATAACTCGGTGCATGTGGAATTGCCCTGTGCAATATCAGTAATGAACATATTGAAATTAAATTCTTCTGCTCTCAATTCTAATGAAGGTCTTGTCAGTTAAAAATTCATTAAAAAAAAATGTTTTTTTAATTCATTCATGAGATGTGAGCATCGCTGGCTAGGTCAGCATATATTGCCTAACCATTATTGCCCTTGAGAAGGTGGTGGTGAGCTGCTTTCTTGAACTGCTGCAGTCCATGTGGTGCAGGTACACCCACAGTGCTGCTAGGGAGGGAGTTCCAGGATTTTGATCCAGTGACAGTAAAGAAATGGTGATATGTTTCCAAGTCAAGAGGGGAACTTCCAGATGGTGGTGTTCCCGTGTGTCTGCTGCCCTTGTCCTCCTAGATGGTAGTGGTTGTGGGTTTGAAAGGTGCTGTCTAAGGAGGCTTGGTGAGTTCCTGCAGTGCATCTTGTAGATGGTACACACTGCTGCTACTGTGAACTGGTGATGGAGGGAGTAAATGTTTGTGGATGTGGTGCCAATCAAGCAGGCTGTATTATCCTGGATGGTGCCAAACTTCAAGTGTTGTAGGAGCTGCACTCATCCAGGAAATTGGAGAGTATTCCATCACACTTCTGGCTTGTGCCTTGTAGATGGTGGACAGGCTTTGGGGAGTCAGGAGGTGAGTTCCTCGCCACATAATTCCTAGCCTTTGACCTGCTCTTGTAGATACAGTATTTATATGGCTAGTCCAGTTCAGTTTCTGGTCAATGGTAACCCCCAAGATGTTGATAGTGGGCAAATCAACAATGGTAATGCCATTGAATGTCAAGAGCGATGTTTAGATTCTCTCTCGTTGAAGATGGTCATTGCCTGGTACTTGTGTGGTGCAAATGTTACTTGCCACTTGTCAGCCCAAGCCTGAATATTGTCCAGGTCTTGCTGCATTTGGACAGTACCTGAGGAGTCGCAAATGGTGCTGAACATTGTGCAATCATCAGTGAACATCCCCACTTCTGACCTTATGATGGAAGAAAGGGCATTGATGAAGCAGCTGAAGACGGTTGGGCCTAGGACGTAGAAACATAGAAACATAGATACAAGGAGCAGGAGTAGGCCATTCAGCCCTTCGAGCCTGCTCCGCCATTCAATATGATTATGGCTGATCTGCCATCTCAATGCCATTTTCCTGCTTTCTCTCCATATTCATTGATTCCCCTAATATCCAAAAAATTATCAATTTATTTCTTCAATATACTCAGTGACCTGCCCTCCACAGCCTTCTGTGGTAGAGAATTCCACAGGTTGACCACCCTCTGAGTGAGGAAATTTTTCCTCATCTCAGTCCTAAATGGCCTGCCCCATATCCTGAGACTGTGGCCCATGGTTCTAGACTCCCCAACCAGGGGAAACATCCTCCCTGCATCTAGTCTGTCTAGCCCTGTTAGAATTTTATATATTTCAATCAGATCCCCTCTCATTCTTCTAAACTGTAATGAATACAGGCCCAGTCGAACTAATCTCTCCTTATATGAGCCCTGCCATCCCAGGTAACAGCCTAGTGAACCTTCGCTGCACTCCCTCTATGGCAAGTATATCCTTTCGTAGGGAGGGAGATCAAAAGTGCACACAATACTCCAGGTGTGGTCTCACCAAGGCCTTGTATAACTGCAGTAAGACATCCCTACTTCTGATCTCAAATCCTCCTGCAATAAAGGCTAATATATCATTTGCCTTCCTAATTTCTTGCTGAATCTGCCTGTTTACTTTCATTGACTGGTGTATAAGGACACCTAGATCCCTTTGTACATCCACATTTCCCAATATACCACCATTTAAATAATACTCTGCCTTCCTGTTTTTCACAAGAAAGTGTATAACTTCACATTTATCCACATTATACTGCATCTGTCATGTGCTTGCCCACACACACAACTTGTCTAAATTGCTCTGAAGCCTCCAAGTCATTTATATACATATTTTGAATAGTTGGGGCCCAAGCACTGTACTCCACTAGTCACCATCTGCCATCTGGAAAAAGACCCATTTATTCCCACTCTCTGTTTCCGGTCTGTCAACCAATTCTCAATCCATGCCAGTATATTACCCCCAATCCCATGCGCTTTAATTTTGCCCACTAGCCTCTATGTGGGAACTTATCAAAAGCCTTCTTGAAACCCAAATGCACCACTACCACTAGTTCTGCCTTATCTATTCCTAGTTACATCCTCAAAAAAACTCCAGTAGATTAGCTAAGCATGATTTGCCTTTCATAAACCCATGCTGACTTTGTCTAATCCTGTTAATGCTTTCCAACTGTTCTGTTACCACATCTTTTATAAGAGACTCTAGCATTTTCCCCTCTACTGATGCTAGGTTAACTGGTCTGTAATTTTCTGTTTTTCTCTCCCTCCTTCTTTAATTAGTGGGGTTATATTTTCTAGCCTCCAATCTGTAGGAACTGCTCTAGAGTCTATAGAATTTTGGAAGATGACCACCAATGCATCCAAAACATCCAGGGCCACTTCCTTTAGCACTCTGGGATGTAGATTATCAGGTCCTGGGGATTTTTCAGCCTTTAACCCCATGAATTTCTCTGGCACATTTTTTTACTAATACTGATTTTCTTCAATTCGTCCCTCTCACTAGACCCTTGATTCCCTAACATTTCTGGGAAATTATTTGTGTCCTCTTTTGAAGGCAGAAGCAAAACATGTGTTCAATTCTTCTGCCATTTCTTTATTCCCCATTATAATTTCCCCCTTTGCTGGCTATAAGGGACCGACATCTGTCTTTGCTAATCTTTTTCTCTTCACATATTTATAGAAACTTTTACAGTCAGTCTTTATATTCCCTGCAAGTTTACTCTCATACTCCACTTTCCCCTCCTTGATCAATCTTTTTGTCCACTTTTGCTGAATTCTAAACTGCTCCCAATCCTTAGGCTTGCTGCTTTTTCTGGCAATTTTAAATGTCTCATCTTTGGATCCCTAATTTCTTTTGTAATCCATAGTTGAGCCACCTATCCTGTTTTATTTTTGCACCAGACAGGAATGGATAATTGTTGTAATTCATGCATACGTTCCTTAAATATAGCCATTGCCTATCCACCGTCAACCCTTTTAGTGAGGTTCCCCATTCCATCATTGCCAACTCGCAGCTCATAACCTCGTATTTCCCTTTATTTAGATTCAGGACCCTCGTTTCAGATTCTACTTCTTCACTCGCCATCTTAATGAACAATTCTATCATTTTATGCTCACTCTTCTCCAAGGGACCCCACACAACAAGATTGTTAATTAATCTTGTCTCATTGTACAATGCCCAGTCTAGGATAACCCGCTCTCTAGTTGGTTCCTCAACGTATTGGTCTAAAAGCCATCACGTACATATTCCTCAAATCCTCCTCCACAGTATTATTGATAGTTTGCTTTGTCCAATCTGTATGTAGATTAAAGTTACCCATGATTACAGTTGTACCCTTGTTGCATGTGTCTCTAATTTCCTGTTTAATGCCTTCCCTGACATCTCCGTTACTGTTTGGGGGCCTATGGACAACCCCTACCAACATTTTCTGCCCCTTGGTGTTTCTCATCTCCACCCAAACAGATTCCACATCATGATTTTCTGAGCCAGTATCCTTCCTCACTATTGCATTGATTTCCTCCTTTTCTAACAATGCTACCCCACCTCCTTTCCCCATTTGTCTGTCCTTCCTAAATATTCAATACCCCTGGATGTTCCCATCCTTGGTCACCCTGAAGCCATGTCTCCATAATTGCAACTATATCATAACCGTTTATATCTATTTGCGCTGTTAATTCATCTACCTTATTATGAATGCTCTGCGCATTAAGATATAATGCCTTTAGACTTGCCTTTTCAACCTTGTTAGTCATCTTAGCTTTATTTTGCACTATGACCCCATTTGTTTTTCGCCCTTGTTTTTTCTGCCTTCCACTTTTGCTTCTTACTTTTCTGTCTTTCGTTTCTATCCTTGTTTCCGCATCCTCTGTTCCCCTGCTCAGGTTCCCATCCCCCTGTTAATCTAGTTTAAACCCTCCCCAACCGCACTAGCAAACTCCCACCCGAAGACATTGGTCCCGGTCCTGCCCAGATACAACCCGTCCTGTTTGTACTTGTCCCACCTTCCCCAAAACCGGTCCCAATGTCCCACTGAGGAACTCCTGCAGTGATATCCTGGAACTGAGATGACTGACCTCCAACAACCACAACCATCTTCCTTTGAACTAGGTATGACTCCAACCAATGGAGAGTTTTCCCCTGATTCCCATTGACTCCAGTTTTGCTAGGGTTCCTTAATGCCACACTCGGTCAAATGAGGCCTTGCTGTCAAGGGCTGTCACTCTCACCTCACTTCGGGATTTCAGCTGTTTTGTCCATGTTTGAACCAAGATTATACGGAGATCAGGAGCTGAGATAGGAGTTTACAATTATATTAGAAACACAGGGCACAGGAACTCTTCACAAATATATTTATAATGTTATTTTGAATGGAGGCTGGAGGGACTCTCCCCCAATGTTAATTGTTTATTTTCCATTACAAGATAGGAGAAAGATAATTCTAATTGAAGAGATTTAGCATTCACTGTTAGTTGTTTGTGTTCATTTGAAATTGAACAGGACATCATCCTTTTCTATCCACAATAACATTTGCATTCCAGTGCATCAGATGTATTTGCAGCTGACAAGCTGATTATCCCACATGGATTTAATTTTACCATTGTGCAGATTATAAATACTGTTTAAGTGGAGGGAAATGCTATTTCTAAGGGTTGACCTCAGAAACAATCCTTTTGCTATGTGTATTTTGCATAATTTCATTCCACAGTTTACTATATATACACACACACACAGATTGTTTAGTTTTATATACATCTAAGATTGGAAAGTTATTTGCTGAGGCTAAAAGTGCAATTCAATATTATGAATTGCCTTATAAAACATGTTTTGACTCAATTCCTCTGAGTATTCAATGTCCCATTCGGCTCATAAAATAGTGAGGCATCTGCAAAAAATGTGTGGCTATTTTTTGTTCAATTCCCAGTTGAATCACTCTCCGTTAATGTGTGCAATTTGCATTAATTGTTTCCGGCTGTGAGGAATGTCAGATGTTAATATGGTTGGGCAACCATAAAGCAGAAGGAGGTAAACATTCAAAGTGTGCTTTGCTTGAATTAAAAGATGACTTTTAGAGAATTTTAAGATAAAGAACCTCAAGAATGGTGCTTTATTTATATTTGGAGAGGCGTGTAACTTTAATATTTGAAAGATACATGTGATTAGAAACAATCAAACATTATGCATTGATAGAGAAGAACATAAATCCCTTGATCATGGAGTAACCACAGAGATACGTGTTTAAATCACAAAATCTTAATTCACACAGTTGTCAAGTGTCAACCCTGCTCCGTTAATGTGACTTTTACCTTTGTGTCAGCATATTGCAAGTTAATGCCGTATTTGAGCATGTAATCCAGGATAACATTCCAGTGCAGTACTCGGGGAGTGCTGTATTATTGCAGGTGCTGTCTTTCAGGTAAGTCACTAAACCAAAACCCCTACCATCTGTTCTGTCCTGGCGGATGTTAATGATAATCTGGCACAATTTGAAGAAGAGCTGTGAGCTTTCCTGTTGTATTGGTCAACATTCTTTCTCTCAGCAATAAGCATATGTGTTTACAGCTGACAAGCTGATTCTCCAAATAGATGAATTAGTCTTTCATTTGCTCCGTGTGGCATCCTGGTGAGTGCAAACTGCTGCTGTGCGTGCCTAAATAACTAGTCGCTACTCTTCATAATCTTTCCCTCTATGAGAAGATCTTTGAGAATTTGTCGAGAAATTTATTAAGGTGCCACAATTATAAATGTTTCTTTGCTTCTAGTTCTCAGAAGAAAGTAAAACAATCTTGTTGTACTTCTTACTTTAGCGGATAGTTTCTACAAAATCTCCCAATGATATAAATTGAAATTTGAAATCTTAAAAGTGCTCAAATATCCAAATATTTATTTAATTATAATATGAACTGAAAATCGAAACTTGTGTGGTCTGTAAACTTTAGAAGGCACAATGTTAAATTAATTCCTGCTGCATTTATTACTTTTCACAATATGTACACTGTGAATTTTATGGCACCAATTTTTGAGCTGAGGCTGGAGTTCACAGATTTACTGATTATCAGTGCAATCCATTGTTGTAGCTATGTGATAATAATCACAGTGACTATGTATTGGCAGCATATTTTCCATATAATGATATATTTACGGTATATTTACAATGTATTTGCTTGGCAGTTGTAATCGTATGGGCAGAATCTTAAAACCTATGGGTATCTTGTTATGAGAAATACAGTTTTAGCAATGAAAATCGACAGGAGAAGTTGGGACTATTTTCCTTGGAGAAAAGAAGGCTGAGGGGAGATTCAATAGAGGTATTCAAAACCATGGGGGGGTCTTGACGGATAGGGAGAAACTGCTCCTACTTGTGAAAGGACCAAAAAGAGGGCAGAGGTTTAAAGTAATTGGTAAAAGAAGCAAAAGTGACATGAGGAAGAGCTTTTTCACGCAGTGAGTGGGTAGGTTCTCGAATGCACTGCCTGAGAGTGCAGTGCAGGCAGGTTCAATTGAGGCACTCAGAAGGGAATTAGACAGATATCTAAAATGGAAGAAGGTTCAGGGTTATGGAGAGAAGGTGGGAGAATGGCACTAAGTGAATTGCTCATTTGGAGACTGAGTGCATACACGATGAGTTGAATGGCCTCCTTCTGCACTGTATTATTTTTGTATTTCTGTGTTTCTGCAACTGAAATATTTTCATAGGAATTTTGAGCCAATTTTGTTGATATTATAGGAGAAGCATGGTTGGGGGAGTCAATAGAATACAGTCTACGCAGAGGATTACAGGGTAGTGGAAAAAGCATAAGTAGCCACATGGTCAAGATCGGTTTAATGTAGCAGGCTATCACAGGGAAGTATTTTGTTGTTCTTGGCATTCTGAGATCAGTAATGCTTGTTTGTACACTGCAAATACACTCCTGGTACAGATTGAATATCCTTTATCTGTGAATCCAAAAATTGAACGCACCCAAGAACCTCATCGACCTTTAGCGCAGGGAGTCTGTGACTCGAGCCGACGTGACCCGAGCCAACTCAAATCTTGTCAACCACATCCGACATTTAGTATTTAGTGGCACATCTTACTTTTCTGGCCATTTTAAAAAATTTTAGAATATAGCTAGTCGAGGCTTCATCTATCGCAATGTAAGTAAGCCTAGGCCTATATGAAATATCTGAAAACCAAAATCATCTGAAACCTGAAACGCAATCGGCCTCAAGGGTTTCAGATAAAGGATACTCGACCTGTACTGAGTACTGTTCATTGTTTACTGTTCCATACATATGTCCAACAGATTATAAACTGAGGCACAATCTGATAGCCTGTCTATTTTTCCACGTACATAAAGCGAGATTACATGGTGGCAGGTGATATATTCCAGAAAAACGGAGTAAAATAGTTTCTGCTTGACCTTTATCGTACCTGGGTATTAAGGGCAGAAATTTGCGTGGAACGGGCAGGCGTTGCCTGACCCACTCAAGCATAAAATGACGCATGATGACGTAAGGCGAGCATCCCGATATCATCGGTCCTCGCATGATATTTTGGTCAGCAGGCACGCGCGGAAGTTGGCAGCGCGCCCACCGACAATTAACAAGCCTATTAAAGCCATTAAAGTAACAATTGACTGAAACTTTTCGCTCCCCATCCAACTTTACGGTTGGCGGGCAGGTGAAAAGGCCAAGCGGCTTTAATTTTTAAAATTTCATTCATAACATGTCCTTGCTCATCTGACAGTCACATGAGGGGAATTGTTTTTAACAGTGTAAATTTTTTATTTATTTTTTTTAATCTTCAGTTCCCTGAGGCAGCTCTGTGCCTCAGGGAGCTTTCATTGTGCACACTCACGTGTATGCGTGAACTTCCGCGCTCGCCCTCCTCACGCCCCCCACCCCGGCAGCGCTGAGCGCTGCAGCACGTGTGTCACACCTGCTGGCCATTAATTGGCCAGCCAGCGTGAAATCTATACCAGGGCCTGATCGCTGGCGGCATTCGGCTTCGAAACCACTCCGGGGTCCGCCCATCCGACAAGGTCAAAACCCTGGCCTATGTGGGTGAAGGTGATGCAATGCATTGGAGTGGACTGTAGCTGCATCGAAGGAACATATTTGACATAAAATCACAAAAAATGTGAAAATAAAAACAGAAGATGCTGGAAAACTCAGCAGGTCTGGCAACATCTGTGGGGAGAGAAAAAGGGGGTTGTAACCTCCAAGTTCCCTAGCGTCGGATCTGGGGGGGACCACAAAGGTGTGCTGGGAATCCCTCTGAGAAGTTCCCAGGTAAGGATTTGCACGGCAATTGTCCAGAAGCGCTAACTTCCTCTGGACAATTGCTCTGCGCTGGGAACCATCCGAAAATATAGTTTAAATCACAAACTTCGGATGGTTCAGCCAGGGTTACACCAATAGTTACTCAGAAAAAGTTAGAAGAATTAAAACCCCTTCGAACTTCTGGATAACGATTGTTAAAGCCCAGACTGATCCCCCACGGGACTCCCCCCACAGCCCCGACCCCCCAGCAGACTCACTCAGCCCTGACTCCCTACCCGCCAACCCCCCCATGGGATTCCCCCGACCTGCACGGGATGCCTCACCTGACACAGCCCCTCACAGGCCCGGCTCTTACCCTCTGACCTGACCCCCCCCCACCCCCTCCATGTCCTACCCACACCCCCTGAACTTCCAACCCACCACCCCACCTCCCCTACCTCCCCCCCACCTCCCCCCTCCCCCCCACACCTCCCCACCTCCCCCCCTCTCCTCCCCCCCACCTCCCCCCTCCCCCCACTCCTCCCCCCCCACCTCCCCCCTCCCCCCCCACCTCCCCCCCTCGCCCCCCTCTCCTCCCCCCACCCCCACCTCCCCCTCCCCCCCTCCTCCCCCCCTCCTCCCACCTCCTCCCCCTCCTCCTCCCCCCTCCTCCCCCTCCCACCCTCTCCTCCCCCCCCACCCCCACCTCCCCCTCCCCCCCTCCTCCCCCCCTCCTCCCACCTCCTCCCCCTCCTCCCCTCCTCCTGCCCCCTCCTCCCCCTCCCCCTCCCCCCTCCCCCTCCCCCGTCCCCCCTCCCCCTCCCCCTCCCCCCCTCCCCCTCCCCCCTCCCCCTCCCCCTCCTCCTCCCCCCCCTCCCCCTCTGAAAGCCTAGACCCTGCCGTTGTTGCCAACCCCCGTCCCCCATGATCCCCACCCTGCCATCAGTCCCTTGTGGCCTGGGATCCAGCAACGATAGGCACCTCAGGTGAGGTCATACAGGCAGCAGCCACTGCCTCCCTGGTGGCACTGCTGTTCAATAGAGCTGCCAGTCTATGATTAAGCGGCAAAGCTCAGTAGGTGGGATTTCCTCCCTGGGTCCTTGATCCTGGGGAAGGCCGGCCACTGCCCAGTTTGGTGGGAATTCCCTAAAAGAAGTGAAGCAGGGCACTCATTGGCCCTTCAGCCAGCAGCTGAGATCCTTGTCGCCTCCATTAAATACCACCCAATGAAGCCAATATATGTTTTATATCAGTAAATATTGCTTCATTATTTACTAGTTAGATAACAGGAGCAATTGCTAATATAAATAATTATCAAATTTAAATAAATCAATGTATTATGAAAATCACAAAGTAATGGCAACAAATCTATTTTATTACATCTTGGTTACGTGTGCATATAATCAATTTCAACTTTCGACTTTTGATCATTGTTCTTTCTATTTTTTGAATAACTCTTAAAACCTTTCCATAGTCATAGCACATTTAATATTAGAACATTGGGCTTTCAGTGTGTAACTCAATTATTTCAAGTCTATTTTACTGGACTTTATTTAGTCAATAAAATATTTATACAGAATGTCACATTTAAACCTGAAACCTTGCTCACATAAATGTAATAGGTTCTGAGCCTACAGCTGCCTAACAATTTGCTTATCATTAGCTTCCTGAATAATATATTTTAAAGTAACTGATTTTGTTTAGTTAAATTTTGGAGATATTTCCATTATTTTACTTAATGTCCTGTTTTGGTTTGATGTAAAATCACTTAGGCAAGTTTTAGCACAGTGCAATGTTCCGCAATGAACCTGTAAGCTTGCTGCATTGTTGAACAATTTGCTAACAAAGTAGTGAAAAGCCCAAGGCAATGAAGGTACAAGTGAGGACATAAGAAGAGTTAATTACAAAGTATTATTGAGTTGTTATGACCGGTTCCCGGGCGAGCTCCCCAAATTGTTATGCTCCCGGGTGAGAAGATGAACTGGCTCCCCTTGTTTATTCAAACCCCTCAGTTGGCTGCAATAAGGTTAATTTCAAAAGGATCTCTTCCCTCATGGGTACCTTTTCCCAGTCCAAATGTATTTATGTTTTAGAAGGAGTCAATTTAACCAGGTTTTTTTGAGTCAAAGAATGGGTAAGTTTATTAGTTACTAAAAACCCAAGAAAAAATAATAAAAATGCTACACACATACACACAGATTGGAAATGAGAAGTTGAGTCCACAGATAAAGCTAAAAAAAACCACGAATCAGTCTTTGACTTGTCCGTGAGGAGTAGATAGTGAAATGTTACAGCTGTTAAGTTGGGTGATTCTGGTAGAGTTGACTTTGGCAGCTGAGCAGTTGATTTTGAGACACTTGGTTCTGCCGATTAGCTGAGGAGCTGTGCTATTTCCTTCTTGACTGTGGCTTAGCTGACTTGTGACTTGCCGCCAGCAACAGCAAGACTTTTTTTTTATCTGAAAACTGCAGGGATGCCAACTTGATGATTTTCAGTTGTGACCTTCACAGCACATTTTAGCACACCAGAACTAGAACACCAGAACCAGCACGCACAGACCAGGTTTGCAGCTGGCTTTTTAACCCCTTTTCTTGTGTATTCCTTGAAGGCAAAAAAAAACCAATCATATCTTTCACCCAGAATCTTCTTTCTTTCAACTCAGACCATTTCCATGTTCTGAGATATAACTCAACAGGAGATGGTTTTTGCTGAGATGGAAATCAATCTCCATTGTCCCCGCAACCACAGGGGATAAAGTTCAACTTTTTGCATTGCCTCCCTTCCTTTGAAGTCTGAAGTAGGCCTTGACACCTTTTAGATGAGACATTCTATTCTCTCTGGACTCATCAGCCAAGTGTAACCCATATAGGAATTTTCCAGAAAGTGGTTACTTTACATTGTCAGCCAACATTTGCTTGTAGGTCTTTTTTAAACAACACATGTCTGGCTTAAAAAATTCAATATGCCCTAAGTGATTCGGGCTGTGATCCACTGTCATGACAGATTGGATAATCAATTTCAGCCTCCTCCTGAGGTCCCGAGCATCACAGATGTGAGTCTTCAGCCAATTCAATTCACTCCACGTGATATCAAGAAATGGCTGAAGGCACTGGATACTGAAAAGGTTATGGGCCCTGACAACATTCCAGCAATAGTACTAAACACTTGTGTTCCAGAACTAGTTGTGCCCCTTACCAACATAGAGATAAAAACAAAAAACTACTGCGGATACTGGAAATCCAAAACAAAAACAGAATTACCTGGAAAAACTCAGCAGGTCTGGCAGCATCGGCGGCTTGCGGATGCTGGAAATTCTGCGGAAGGGTCATGAGGACTCGAAACGTCAACTCTTTTCTTCTCCGCCGATGCTGCCAGACCTGCTGAGTTTTTCCAGGTAATTCTGTTTTTGTTTTGTGCCCCTTACCAAGTTGTTCCAGTACAGCTACAACAGTGGCACCTATCTGACAATGTGGGAAATTGCCCAGGTATGTCCTGTACACAAAAAGCAGAACAATTCCAATCCAGTCAATTTTCGCCTCATCAGCCTACTCTCGATGATCAGCAAAGTGATGGGAGGAGTCATAGACAGTGCAATCAAGTGGCACTTATTCAAAAATAACCTACTCGCTGTCACTCAGTTTGGGTTCTGCCAGGGCCATCCTGACCTCATTACAACCTTGGTCCAAATATGGGCAATAAAGCTGAACTCAAGAGGTAGGGTGAGACTGACTGCCCTTGATATCAAGGCAGCATTTGACACAGTGTGGTATCAAGGAGCCCTAGCAAAATTGAAGTCAATGGGAATCTAGGGGAAAGCTCTACGCTGGTTGGAGTCATACCTAGAGCAAAAAAACATGGTTGTGGTTGTTGGTGGGCAATCATCTCAATCCCAGGTCATCACTGCAGGAGTTCCTCAGGGTAGCGTCCTCAGCCCAACCATCTTCAGCTGCTTTATCAATGACCTTCCTTCCATTGTAAGTTCAGAAATGGGGACATTTGCTGATGATTGCACAATGTTCAGCACCATTCACGACTCCCCAGATACTGAAGCAGCCTGTGTCCAAATGCAGCAAGACCTGGACTATATTCCGGCTTGGGCTGAGAAGTGGCAAGTAACATTTGCACCACACAAGTGCCAGGCAATGACCATCTCCAACAAAAGAGAATCCAACCATCTCCCCTTGACATTCAATGGCATTATCATCACTGAATCCCCCACTAACCACATCCTGACGGTTACTATTGACCAGAAACTGAACTGGACTAGCCATATAAATGCTGTGGCTACAAGAGCAGGTCAGAGGCTGTGAATTCTGCAGCAAGTTACTCACTTCCTGACTCTCCAAAGCCTTTCCACCATCTACAAGGCACAAGTCAGGAGTGTGATGGGATACTCTCCATTTGCGTGGATTAGTGCAGCTCCAACAACTCACCAGAAGCTTGACACCATCCAGGACAAAGCGGCCCACTTGATTGGCACCCCATCCACCACTTTCAACATTCACTCCTTCCTCCACTGCTGCACAGTGGCAGCAGTGTGTACAATCTACAAGATCAATTGCAGCAACTCACCAAGACTCCTTTGACAGCACCTTCCAAAGCCCTAGCTTCTGCCACCTAGAAGGGCAAGAGCAGCAGATACATGGGAACTCCACCATCTGAAAGTTCCCCTCCAAGCCACTCACCATCCCAACTTGGAAATATATCGCCGTTCCTTTACTGTAACTGGGTCAAAATCCTGGAGCAGCTTTCCTAACAGCACTGTGGCTGTGCCTACATCACATGGACTGTAGTATTTCAAGAAGGCAGCTCATTACCACTTTCTCAAGGACAGGTAAAGATGGGAAATAATGCCCACATCCTGTGAAAAGAACAAAAAATAATTACGAGGCATTAGCAACACAGTGTATTCCTGTGTGTCTCCAGTTGATGTGGTATGTCAAGTGTATTAGAGTAGTGAGTGGTGGGTGATCAGTCTGCTTGTCACCTTCAGCAATGCCAAGAGGGGGACCCTGATGCTTGGACAACTCAGGGTCTCTATCGTGTTTGCTCAGGCCTGTGCCCTGGAGAGGGCAGCTACATTCTTCTGGCAGGAGAAAGCTTAAGATGCAACATGTGAGCATGGAATGGGCTTCACAGTAAAAGACACTCTACTTGCTATGACTGAGCCTCCCACAGAAGGTTCAGAGAGACTTCTTACTCTTCATTTGAAAACAAGCATGGGCCCAGTTAACTTCATCTATTCCCTGACACTCATCTCCATACCAGATGTCAAGGATCAATTCTATGAGGCACTTGATGCTGCCATCAACAGAATTCCTAGCCCCGAAGGATTGTACCTTTAGGGAACTTCAGCATAAGAGTGGGTCCACATGTGCATAGATCACCAGGCAACTGGCAAAATTAATGAAAATGGGTCATTGGAGCTATGCTGTTACCATGGACTCTGTGTGATGGGCAGCTACTTCCAAACGAAGCCATGCCACAAGGTGTCCTGGAAATATCCAAGATCACGCCGCTGGCACCAGTTAGACCTCATCATCACCAGACATACCACCTTCAACAATGTCCCCATCACTCATAGTTATCACAGCACTAACTGTGACACTGGCAACTCCCTGGTGTTTAACAATGTCAGGCATCAGCCAAGGAAACTACCACTCCAAGAAGAAAGTTCACTCTTAGATCAACAAGTGCCTTACCACTGACCCAGAAAGGACCCAGGAGTTCCTCAACATCCTCGATCAGAGTCTTTTGGACAGCAACACCCAAGGCCAGAGTGTGATGTCGAAGTGCGATCATCAGCACAACGCCATCTATAAATCTGCACTCATTGTATAGGGGAAAGAGATCAGAGGAACACTGACTGGTTTGAGGCTTATTGGATTGAAATGGAGCCAGTTGCTGTAATCAAGAGGAGAGCCCTCCTGAGCTACAAGCAAGTCCGCAGCAAACAAAATCTAGCTGTTCTCAGAGTTGCCAGAATCAAGTCTCAGCTGACCGTTCAACACAGTGCCAAGCAATACTGGTTAAAACTCTGCAACAACATACAATCTACTGCTGAATCCACGATGCTAGAGGGATGTATGAAGGAATCAAGAAAAAACAGCAGCAACCAAATCAGCCCCCTTGAAGACAAAGACAGGGATGATCATCACTGAAACCCATTCCATGCTCACATATTGTCTCTTGAGTTCTCTCCTGCCAGAAGAACGTGTGGTAAGCAGATGGAAAGTTGGGTGGAGCAACATCTCAAACCCTACACAATGAAGAACATTGTCACTGAAGAATCTCTCAACATCATTCAAGACTTTCCTTTCTTGGAGGAGCTGGACAGTGAGCCCGCCATAGCAGAGCTCAACAAGGCCACTGACCGTCAGCCGCAGGAAATGATGGCGTTCCAACTAAAATCATCAAAAGTGGGAAACCAGCACTGCTGCAGCATCTCCATGAGCTTTTGTGCCTCTGCTGGAAGGAAGGATTTGTGCCTCAAGACATGCATGATGCAGAAATAGTCACCTTGCACAAAAGCAAAGGGGCTGTAGTAACTGCAACAATTACTGAGGTATTTCCCTGTCAAATGTTGTGGGGAAAGCCTTTGCGCATGGTGCTTTAGACCAGTTTGCAGGCCCTGGCATCATACATCTACCCTTAGTCTCTGTGCAGCTTCAGAGCTGACAGGTAGACAGCTGACATGATTTTCTCACTTAGGCAGCTACAGGAGAAAAGCCGTGAACAGTGCAAACCACTCTACATTGCCTTCGTAGACCTTGTCAGCAGAGATGAACTCTTAAAACTGCTGTGGCAAATAGGTGTTATTTCTTGTTGAGAGTCTTTTCTTCCTGGGCACATTTCTCCTTTTCGTGAGAACATGCAGCTTCATCAGTTACAACAGAGCCATACCTGAGGCTTTTAGGATCAGCAGCGGGGTAAAGCAGCGCTGCATCCTGGTGCCAACTCTGGCATATTTTGTTTTTGTGCTGCTCTTGTACACTTCTAGGGCAGAATCTTACCGTCAGTGAGTGGGGGGGCTGGGCCTGCTTGCTGATGCGTTAAATGACGCAGGATGAAGTCGGGCAGAACTCCCAACATCACCGTGCCCCATTTAAATTTTCAGGAAGGCGGGGGCACAGCAAAATCAGCTGCGCGCCCACCGACCTGTCAATGGCCAATTGAGGCCATTGACAGATCAATTAACCAATTAAAGGACCCGCCCGTCCAACCTTAAGCTTGGCGGATCAGCCAGGAACCCTGGCGTCAACTAGAAAAAACATGAAACCTCATCCACTGGCAGGATAAGGCTTCATGTTGGGTTTTTAAAATTATAATAAAGTTGTTCTGTAAATTATGAACATGTCCCAACTCATGTGACATTGTCACATGAGGGAACACGTAAGGGATTTTTCTTTTCTCTATTTTTAATATTTTTAAAAGTCTAGGCGATCTCCCTGAGACTGCACTTAGCCTCAGGGAGATGAGTGCGTTCTTTCGATTTTAGGGATTCACCCTGCCCGCACAGGGAGCGCATAGCGCTTCCCGGCAGACGTCACGCTGGGCATGCCTTAATTGGCCCGCCCAAATATAATGGCGGTGCAGCCCCGATCGCTGGCGGTGATCAACTCCGCGCCCGCCCGTGATTGGGTCAGGCCCGCCCACCCGACAAATGGAAAATTCTGCCCCTAATGACACAAATGAGGGTATCTACCTGCATGCCAGAGCTGACTGCAAGCTGTTCAACTTGACAAGGCTGCGTGCCAGGACCAAAGTCCGTAATGTCCTAATCCATGAGTTGCTGCTTGCTGATGACATTGTGCTGGCATCCCATACTGAAGTTCACTTGTAACAGCCTGTAGATCGGTTCTGCCGGGCCTGAAAGGCGTTTGGACTGATAATTAGTGTCAGGAAGACCAAAGTTATGAGCCAGGACGTTGAGACTCCACCTTCCATCAACATTGACAACCTCATTCTGGAGGTTGTCAACAGCTTCACATACCTTGGAGCAATTACCAGCAACCTGACCCTTGATGCCAAAATCAGTACCAGGGTTGTCAAGGCTGCAGCTATCATGTGAAAGTTGAGAAGTCGGATGTGGACCACAGTAAACTAACCGAAAATACAGAGCTCCATATGTACCAGCCTTGTGTTCTCAGCACCCTCATTTACAGTAATGAGGCATGGACAACTTATCCAAGGCAAGAAAAGTGGCTGAATTGTTTCTGCCTCCTCTGCCTCAGGCGCATTTTGGGCATCACCTGGCAAAACAGAGTGCCGAATCTGGAAGTACACCAGCGTGAAGGGATCCCCAGCATGTTTTCCCTCTTGAGTCAGTGGCAATTTCATTAGCTGGGTCATGTGAGCTGAATGGAAGATGGCTGCATCCCCAAAGACATGATAAGGGCGAGTTTGCTATTGGCACAAGGCCAACAAGTCATCCACATCTGTGACACAAGGCTGCCTGAAGTAAGATGTCAGGTTGACCAGGATTGGAGTCGATGTATGGTAAATCCTTACCGTTGACTGAATGCCTGGAGACAAGCAGTCAGGAAGCATGTGGAGAAAGCAAAGGACAAAAGAAATGACCGGATAGTGGAAAAGAGAGTCCACTGGAAGGAAAGAACATCCGTTGACCTCGGGCCAAAGCTGTTCATCTGTGTCAGCTGCAGAAGGGATTGTCCTCGGGAATCGGCCTCCACAGCCACAACAGATGATGTTCAATTCAGAAATACACCTGGGCACAGTCCATCACCTCCAGAGGTAGACGGACACCACCAGAAACACAGAAAAAGGCCATTGCTGCTGTATGTGCTCCACACGAGCCTCCTCATATTCTTCTCCATCTAAACCCATCAACATATCATCTATTCTTTTCCCTATCATGTGTTTATGCAGCTTCCCATTAAATGAATATCCCAGGCTGTTTTCCACCTCACAGGATGTAGCTGGACTCCACTTTGTATTCTGTATACCATTCCATTACGAACCAATGAGAAAAAAAGAGATCTACTGCCGAAAAGTAACAGGTATATATCCAGTTTCTGTTTTTCGAACTACCCTGTTCGAGGCAGTGCCCTCCATATCATGGCCAGTTTGACAGTGTGAAACTACTGTCACCTGGTAGTGTCAAGCTTAAATTTGGAGCAGGATACAATTATGCCAGCGCAGAGGGCGGAATTGGCTCAGATTTGCACTAAGTGCGGTAGCCGGTGGGTAAAATGATATTTTACCCATCGGCTGCAATGGAGGCTTTTCACACTGTATCGTCCAAAACACGCCGCATTAATTATGTATTCCTGGCAAACATGTTGTTTCCATGGCAGGCGGGCTCTCATTCAACCGCCACACCATCATCTCGCCGCTTCATCATGCTGGACACCATATTTAAAGTGCAATCGCACACACACCTCTCTGTGCTTCCAGCCCACGACTGCTGCATGGAAGACATGGTCCCGAAATGCAAGAAGACTGCAGCCCCCAGGTTCAATGATGTGTCCCTCGAGTGTCTTTTGGATGAAATGGAAGCTCACCGTGATGCCCTTTATCCCCGCTCTGGCCTCAGGATGGGCAGTAAAATCAGTAATCAGGCTTGGGAGGTGGTGGCAGGGGTGGTCAGCAGCAACGCCCAACAAAAGAGGACAGACACCCAGTGCTGAAAGAGGATGAGTGATCTCCTCTGTTCCGCCAGTGTAAGTCACTCTTCACATCACTCTCTCCTCACATGTTCACAAATCCATTACACATCCACAGGGATCTCACTCACTGCCAGTTGAAGGGACATCACCATTCACTCTCCCGCACACACCTTCATTGTCCTCATCCCGTCCATGGGACCACTCACCACCCACACCAGCCATGCATAATTATCATCTGTCCTGGCAGGCATCCTGCTTACACTCTCTCCATCTCTATTTATGCAGGACAAGCTGGCACACAACAAGAGGGAGAGGTTGCAGACTGGTGGAGGAATGCCTGAAATCAAGGTCCTCATGGACTTTGAAAACAGAGCAATCCAGCTGGCCGGCGAGGACCAGTCCTGTGCTGACGGTGAGGTCGGCAATGTTCTACCAAGTGAGGGTCCAGCAGTGTAACATCCATCAGACAACCATGCTGTGAGTGATGTGTCCTGTTTCACAGGCCACTGCCAAGCACTAATTATCTCTCCTTGCTTTCACAGGCACATCTGGGAAACAGCTGACAGAGTCCATGGCCCAGGGCCTCCAATCAAACAATGAAGGATGCACAGCAGAGGATTCCACTGAAACCCCCCCTGAAGTCCTGTCACAGCACTCACCCCACATCCTCCACCAGCTCAGAGACACACATCTCGGTGGGACCTAGCTTCACAATAGCCTTGGGATCACAATCTGGTGAGCAAATCGCATTGTCTGATCCGCAGGAGGCAGCGGCAGGGACTTCACAGGTGTCCAGCACTCGGTGGACTGTTGGAAGCCAGAAATTTGCTGAATCAGAGTCAGATGATGAGCCTCTGGACTCGGTCATGTCACAGTTGCTGGAGCTGCAAAGGCAAACTCGGGAACATCAGGAAGGGATGTCTGCTGCGCTCCTCAGATTGCAGGGCACGATGGAGGAGTCCGTCCGCCTTCAGGCTGAGGTGATAGCGCTGCCATGCCAACACACCAAGGTCAACACTGGTAGGATAGCAGCTGCCATGGAGACCTTGGTCCAGGAAATCGCTCCTGCACTGCTGCGCGGGCTGAACTCCATTGCTGACACCATAGTTGGCTTTCAACAGTGGGTACATGAGAGGGGTGCCGGGCAGCTCGGTCTCACTTCAGCTACCCCTTCTCCTCAAGGAGTCAGCTTGGGGTCCTTGGGCACCCACAGGGATGAGGATGCGCAGGTGCACACCCCGGGGCCATCCATCCAGGTGACTCCAGGTGTGTCCGGCCCATCCGAATCCCCTCTCCTTGTGACCTCAGTAGCTCCAATTCCACAGGCTGAGGTGGATCCCGAAAGCAGGCTTGGGCCCTCCAGGTCTCGGCCCTCCAGAGGACACCCATCAAGGTCATCACAGACAGGTCGTAGCAGTCAGCAGGCTGCCTCCGCCTCCACTGTGGATATCCAGGGAGCACCAAGATGTAGCAGCAGGGTTAGGAAAGTTAAGAAGATATAGTTGCACAGCCTGCTACCAGAATGTAGTGGGCAGGCGCCACAGAGTTCTCTCAGACTCTCTGTGTGCTCTAAGCGTCTTTAAAGTGAGGCTGACCCCCATCTCTCCAGCATCTGTGACTAGTGATGCTGTGCTCCTGAAGGGGTCAGATGCTAAAGGCTGACAAAGAATGGATTTCATGGCTGCATCTCTATGATATGACCTGATCATGGAGCGCAAGCGAGCTAGACAGCTAGACAGAGGCTATGTGAAGATCTATGGAGTGTCCTCACTGCATGTCGTCATCTTCCTGCAATCGAGCGACTATCAGGGCCTCCACTGTATCCCAATGACAGGAGCATTTTCACAGAGAGTATGTGCGTTCCCATAAGCCAGGCTGGAGTCAAACATTCATAGATGCAATGTAAGGATCTCTGCATGTCATCATCATCCTCCACAAATCTCGCAGCTATGAGGGCCTCCCAAGCACACCCGCCTCATATGTCCAGTGTGATGGCCTCATTACCATCAGCATTACCTTCAAGGACCTCCTCACTCTCATCACCGTCGACATCCTTCTCATTGGATGAGAACTCCAGCTCCCCCATCTCCTCCTCAGCCAGCTCCTCTCCCTGTTGAAGTGCCAGGTTGTAAAGGGCGCAGCAGAAGACGAAGATGTGTGACAACTCTGCGGACTGTATTGCAGGGCTCCAACAGACCAGTCCAGGCACCGAAGCCTCATTTTCAGCATCCCAATGGTTCGCTCCACCAAGCTGCGAGTTGCAGCATGACCCTCGTTATAACTTCACTCTGCTGCAGACTGAGGCCGCCGCACAGGTATCATCAGCCATGTCCTCTATGGGTAGCCCTTGTCCCCTAGGAGCCATCCTTGCACCCTCTGTGGACCCTGGAAGACGCCACAATGTGTCACTGGCTGGGAATGTAGGAGTTGTGGACACTCCCTGGAAACCGAGCGCAGACCTGCAGGATGCATTTGTGGTGGTCGCACACCAGCTGCACATTCAGCGAATGGGAATCCCTTGTAGTTGACATAATTGAGCCATTGCTACAATGGAGATCTGAGAGCCATGTGAATGTAGTCAATGGCACTCTGCACCCGTGGGAAACCCGAGATCTGGACAAATCCAATTGCTTTTCAATCCTGACTTTCCTGGTCCCGGGCAAAATGCACAAAGCTGTGTGCCCTCACAAAGGTGGCATCCATGACCGAATGGAAGCATTTGTGGGTGGAGGTTTGTATCATCCCACAGAAGTCACCTGTGGAGCCCTGAAAGGAGCCACTGGAGTAAAAATGGAGCACCATGTTAACTTCACCCCTACTGACAGTGGATGCCCTCCATTTCCCCGAGGCACTAAATCCTACAATAGCTGCCAGATGTGACTAACCAGTTCTCTAGTCATAAGTACATAAGAACTAGGAGCAGGAGTAGGCAATTCAGCCCCTCGAGCCTGCCCCGCCATTCAATACGATCATTGCAGATCTCATTTCAGCCTCAACTCCATTTTCCCGCCCTCTCCCCATAACCTTTCAACCCATTACTAATTAAAAATCTGTCTATCTCCTCCTTAAATTTATTCAGCGTCCCAGCATCCACTGCACTTTGAGGCAGTGAATTCCACAGATTTACGACCCTTTGAGAAAAGTTAATTCCTCCTCATCTCTGATTTAAATTTACCACCCCTTAGCCTAAAACTATGGCCTCTCATTCTAGAATGCCCCACAAGGGGAAACATCCGCTCCACGTCTGCTCCCTTTTGCATCTTATATGCCTCAATTAGATCTCCTTTCATGTTTCTAAACTCTAGCGAGTATAAGCCTAAACTGCTCAATCTCTCCTCATACGACAAGCCCCACATTTCTGGAATCAATCGAGTGAACCTCCTCTGAACCGCCTCCAATGCAACTACATCCTTCCTCAAGTAAGGGGACCAAAACTGTGCACAGTACTCCAGGTGCGGTCTCACCAATGCCTTGTACAGTTTCAACAACACTTCCCTATTTTTATACTCTATTCCTTTAGCAATAAATGTCAAAATTCCATTTGCCTTCCTTATTACCTGCCGTACCTGCATACTAGCTTTCAGCGATTCATGCACGAGGACACCCAGATCCCTCTGAAACATTCTGAAGTTTCTCTCCATTTAAAAAATGTCACCTTTTTATTCTTCCAACCAAATTGGATAACCTCACATTTATCCACGTTAAACTCCATCTGCCAAATTTTGGCCCATTCACCTAACCTGTCCATATCCATTTGTAAATTTCTTATTTCTTCATTGCAACTTACTTTCCCACCTATTTTGGTGTCATCTGCAAATTTAGCTATAGTATCTTCTATCCCTGAATCCAAGTCATTAACATGGATTGTAAATAGTTGGGGCCCAAGGAACGAACCCTGTGGCACCCCACTAGTTACAGCTTGCCATCCAGAAAAAGACCCATTTATCCCGACTCTCTGCTTTCTGTTGGTTAGCCAATCCTCTATCCAAGCTAGTATATTACCCCTAATTCCGTGTGATCTCTTGTGTATTAATCTTTTGTGCAGCACCTTATCAAAGGCCTTCTGGAAGTCTAGATATACTACATCTACAGGATCCCCATTATCCACTTTGCTTGTCACATCTTCAAAGAACTCTAGCAAATTAGGCAAACATGATTTACTCTTCATAAAACCATGCTCACTCTGATGGATTGCATTTTGACTTTCCAAATGCCCCATTACTACTTCCTTAATAATGGATTCCAACAATTTCCCAACAACAGACATTAAACTAACTGGTCTATAGTTTCCTAATTTCTGCCTCCCCCCCACTTTATGAATAAGGGCATTCTATCAGCATTTGTCCAATCCACTGGAACTTTTCCAGAATCCAGGGAATTTTGGAATATTATAGCCAATGCATCCACTATCTCCACTGCCACTTCCTTTAAGACCCTGGGATGTTGGCCATCAGGTCCTGGGGACTTGTCAACCTTTAATCCCAATAATTTGCTCAGTACTTTTTCTCTAGTGATGGTGATTGTTCTAAGCTCCTCCTTCTCTATACCCTCTGCACTACCTGTTACTATTGGGGTGGTACCAGTGTCCTCCACCGTGAAAACTGAGGCAAAGTATTGATTAAGCATCTCTGCCTTTTCTGTATTCCCCACTATTAACTCCCCAGTCTCATCCTCCAAGGACCAATATTCACTTTAGCTACTCTCTTTCATTTTATATAGTTGTAGAAGCTTTTGCTATCAGTTTTTACATTTTGCGCTAGTTTTCTTTCATAATTTACCTTTGCTCTTTTTATTACTTTTTTAGTCACCTTTTGTTGATCTTTAAAATTTTCCCAAGCTTCCAGCCTGCCACTGACCCTTGCAATTTGGTATGCCTTATTTTTTGCCTTTATGTTATCTTTAACTTCCTTACTTAGCCATGAATGCTTTTTCCCCCTCTTACCATCTTTCTTCCTCTTTGGAATATATTTTACTTGGGAGGAATTGAATATCTCCTTAAATATCTGCCACTGTTCATCAACTATCCTACCTTGCAGTCTTCCTGCCCAGTCCACTAGGGCCAAATCTGCCCTCATGCCTATGTAGTTACCTTTGTTTAACTCCAGAACACTAGTGTGGGACTCATGTTTCTTGCTCTCAAACTGAACTTGAAATTCTAGCATGTTATGATCACTCTTCCCTAGAGGATCCTTTACGATGAGATCATTAATTAACCCCATCTCATTACGCAAAACCAAATCCAGAATAGCCTGCTCCCTGGTTGGTTCCACAACATATTGCTCCAAGAAACAATCTCTAATACACTCTATGAACTCTCCCTCGAGGTTAACCTTGCCAATTTGATTAGTCCAGTCTATATGCATATTAAAATCACCCATGATTATTGCCATGCCATTCTTACATGCTCCCAGTATTTCCTGGTTTATACTGTGCCCTACTGCTGAACTAGTGTTTGGGGACCTATAGATTACTCCCACCAGGGACTTCTTTCCCTTGCTATTCCTTATTTCTACCCAGACTGACTCTACGTCTTGCTGCCCAGTGCCTATATCATTCCTCACTATAGCACTGATCCCTTCCTTTACTAACAAAGCTACACAGCCTCCTTTTTCTTCCTGCCTATCCTTCCGAAACACTGAGTACCCTTGGATATTCAACTCCCAAACCTGTTCTCCCTGTAACCACATCTCAGTAATCGCCACCAAATCATACCTATTTATCTCTATTTGTGCTGTTAACTCATTAGTTTTATTCAGAATGCTACCCCCATTCAGATACAAAGCCTTTAATTTTGCCCTATTATCAATTTTCCCTACTCTTATATGATTCTTTGGTGCAATATGGCGTTCACACACTCTGTCCCTTCCTTTCACTTTTTGGTAATAATCAGCCTCGTCACTAACCTGCACTCTTACCCTCTCCTTAAACTTTGATTTTTTATATTTCCATGTAACTGAACCCTCCCCACAACTGTTTAGTTTAAAGCCCTATCTACAACCCTAGTTATGCGATTCGTCAGCACACTTGTCCCAGCATGATTCAAGTCTGAACGGATTAGCTCCCTCTTTCCCCAGTACTGGTGCCAATGTCCCATGAATTCGAACCCATTTCTCCCACACCTATCTTTGAGCCACGCATTTACCTATTTAATCTGATTAACCCTGTGCCAATTATCTCATGGCTCAGGTAGCAATCGGGAGATAATTACCTTTTTGATTCTGCTTTTTAATCTAGCTCCTAGCTGCTCATATTCCCTCATCAGAGCCTCTTTCCTCATTCTATCTATATTGTTGGTACCTACGTGGACCATGACAACTGGATCTTTCACCTCCTATTCCAAGTTACTCTGCAGCCCAGGTGAGATATTCTTAACCCTTGCATCAGGCAGGCAACACAGCCTTCGGGACTCTTGATTCTGGCTACAGAGAACAGTATCTATTCCCCAAACTATAATATCCCCGATAACAACTACATTTCTCTTTTCTCCCCCCACTTGAATGGCTGCCTGTACCACTGTCCTATGGTCAGTTTGCTCATCCTCCCTACAGCCCCCGCTCTCATCCACACAGGGAGCAAGAATCTTGAATCTGTTGGATAAGGGCAAGGGCTGAGGCTCCTGCAGTGCTATTTCCTGGATCTCTCTACCTGCCTCACTCATAGTCATACCCTCCTGTCCCTGCCCACTGGCCGAATTTAAGGTAGTTAACTTAAGGGGTGTGGCTGTCTCCTGGAACACAGTGTCCATGTAACTCTCCCCCTCCCTGATGTGTCGCAGTGTCCGAAGCTCAGACTCCAGCTCATCAACTCTGAGCAAGAGTTCCTTGAGCAACCAACATTTGCTACAGATGTGGTCACAAGGAACCACAATGGGGTCCACCAGCTCCCACATCATGCAGCTACAACACACCGCATGGCTCTGCATCTCTATTTTATTTAATTCGTTTTTCAATTTGTTTTTAAATTCCCTACTGGTCTTTAGTTTATCAATCTGTAAAATATTTCTCCTATTTACCTTTAATCTGAAAGCAAGTTAGAATAGAGATTCAAAATACAGTTTTTAAAATCAACTGGAACTCGATTTCTCTGCTGAGTTGAAGCTGAAGTGTTAGGCCTCCGTCATGTGCAGTCTTCGGTGAGACTGATTATCAGTCATCTGCAGGAATGAAAGGTGCTGTCTCTAGACCCTGGGCCCAGTTAGGCATAAACCAGCGACGGCTCGCTGTGGCTCTTCAGCGGCGTGTGAGGGGGTCCCAGACACCCATTCCTCCTGAGGGTGCTGATCCTCCCTACACGCAGCCAGGTGCCTCTGTCACTCTCTTCTCTGCCATCTCCAGTCCCTGTATGCCACGAGGCGTGCAACTAGCTCTTAATGTACTCCTCCTGCAGGATGAAAGAGAGAAATGCATGGGTTAGCTTGGGTATACTAAGAGCCTCTCTTGGTTAAGCCTGAAGGTCTCTTAATGCACCCCAGAGAGTGCTGGTCACCATTTGGACAGGCAGAATTTAGTCTGCTGCATGGCTGCTCGAAACCCCACGCAACTCCACCCCATTCCACCTGACTGATTGGCAGCAGCTTTGCCCATCGGACTGTGCTCTCAGCTTAGAGGCAGGCATTCTCCTAACCACACTGCAAGACTGTGCTGTTAGCTTGAACCATGGGGGAGACTGGTCCAAACCAGGATGATGACTTTGCAAGGGGCTGTGAGCGCCTCCAGCAGTAACTGCTCCACAGCCAGCTTTAGCATGAAGATGGTACAAAGTTGCCCAGTCGTCCACCTATTTTGCAGTCCACTAAAATGCTCATTAGTTTGCAGACTGTGCCCAAGGGGGGAAAAGCTCTGGAACACTTGGCGGCACTTGCATATCACTGCATTGCTTGAGTGGGCAGATAAGCTAGAAGCCTGACTCCACATGTGTCAATGTGGCTGCCTCTGAGCTGTCTCAGCTGCAGAGGAATGGTCACTTTATACAAGGTTTTGCTTAAGGCATGGCCCCTTCCCTCATCCCCACACCGCACATGCTTGCGCACTACCTCCAACTACAGGGCAGCCCTTGTCCCCACCCACAAGTCACCTAAACCACAGGGCAGCCCTTGCCCAAATGCCGCCAACGCACCTCAACCTTGAAGCCCAACAGGTGTTATGACGTGGCAGATGATGTGTGCCAGGTGGGACCAAATCCACGAGGGAAACTTGATTACGCTATCACAACGGTTTTGCAATTTGCATTTATTTGGAGATAGTGCACTGAATTCAGAAGTAATAAGACCACCAAGACTTTTAGAGATTTAAAAATATATATATTTATTAACAAAAGAAAAGATTTGAAGCACATGCTTAAGACTACAAATTACTACTATAATAATTCCTAAAATTCCTAATTAACCTGACTCCCAGTTACATCCTCTTTAAGGCAAGAGTTCAAAAAATAGAATTCAGATTTTAAACAGATCAGGCAAATTAAGACAATACCCTGGACAGTGGAATTGCAAATGGCTTTTTCAGCTTCAGTTTCAGTAGACAGCAGGCTTATGCACAACTGCTGGAGGCTTCAATGGGGCTATTTCACACACTCCTGTTAGATCTCAAAGGGCCTTCTTCTGACACAAAGCCTCATTTTCCTTTATATATGTTTCTCTCTTTTTAATATGTGAATTCTATTATTTCATATGTCTTTGAAACTGTATCTTCCTCACAATGTGAAAACTTCCACGTTGGTATTATTTATTGTCAGTAACCTTTGAGAAAAATAAACATATGCCTTAACCTTGCTTACCTGGGTACTTGTAAACAGACTAAAATCCCTTTGAAATCCAAATCGCCCTTCATCTATCTAAAAATTCAAATTCCATTCACGCCTTACATGCTAAGCCAACATCCATGTTTACTCATTAGCATGTCAAGCACCGAGCTTCGTTTGATGAGTTAAAGCTTGTAGTCCACTTGACTCCAAATGTAATTAAATCACACATAGACAAACCCAACTATACTTACCCACCATAAACCTACTTCAGAGTACACCAGAAAAATATAATGAAAATCATTATACTTTCATGAGACAGGCGACCAGCGCGAGCACTGTGCAACTTTACTGTTTACTCACCTTCAAGTTCTCTTCAAAGTGCAGCACACCAAGAGCATGCCTTATATATGCTGATATATAATGTGATGAAACACTTCAGCATGCAATCATGCCGACGTGCGTGGACGATCCAGCATGGGGAGGATGATTCCGGCAAGCTGGCCTTATAATGACATGCAGATGTATTAAAATGAGGTTCCTGATGTCTAATGCCAGGAAACGTAGCATGCCATTGATGGCCTGAGCGGATGATCATAAACTGGTTTCACAACATCGTGAAACCGATTTTTGGACTTCTCACCATATTGCCCGCTCACACCGCTGAGCATACCCAACACCAGCGGGCACAGACAATTCTGCCCACAGTGTGCTTCCAAATTTGGCTAGAAGTGTGTATGGCCACTTCTTATGTCTCTCTCCCTACACTCACTGATATTTCAACTAGTTCAGTCTTTATAGACCTCAATGAAATGAATGCATGATGTAGATGCACACTGTGTGCTTGGGTGGAACCTGGTAGGGGTGGGCTTACATGTGTCTGAAATGTTTGTTACAATGTTTGGAGCAATTGATGTAATTGGAAAATTAAAAGTCAGCTCCATCAATCATTTATAAAAGGAAATGGTTGGACCTTTTTGGCCAACATAGTTACATCACTGATGCTGCAGCAAGGCTCTGCAGCAATGTCCCTTCTCCAGTTGAGGTTCCAACCTAAATTGAACCAAAAATAGCACAGATGCATACCCAACATATGGATGTAATCCTGACCTCAGGATTTCAAATCTGATCAAGAATATATACATGGTGTGGTGAGGCTGTGCTTTCACCTCCATAGGATCCACCTCATGTAAATGAACAAAAAAATAAATATAAGTATAGAGTATATGATGCCATCATCTGAAATAAGAACAAAATACATTGCTGAAGCTATATGCTATAATTAACTTTTACTCACATACTTGCTCTTTATATATTCTACTAATTATGCAAGTTCCTGGCTAGTTATCACTTTGATAGGATCAGAAAGAATCGCTCTGAAGATTATTGAAGGCTTTACAAGGTTTATAAGATTATTATGTTTCGGGACTATATCTTTAAATTTAAGGTAAATAAAAAGGGCCATGTGATCCGTTCTGTACTCTGCCTGGGTGAGTTGATTGCTAGATATCAAAGAAAGGCTTAGGTTATTTTACTAAGAAGGAGGTGCATGGAATTTACACTTAGAGACAATGACAGCAGTCTCTGAGTTTACAATAAGTAGACCCTGAATCTCCCAAAGTCCCAGAAAGGTCTTGTTGGCATCAGGTATTAAACACTCGTGCCATAAACTGTCCATTTACTTCAAAGATGGAAAGGAGTTGGGATCAAAGATAGCTAATCGGCATTTCTACCTGGATACAAGGTTAATGTGTTTCACGTTGCCATGTGGAAGAGGGCAGGGGAAGACATTTTTGAGATCAGGTTACAGACTTCCCTAAAATTCAAGGACTATCAGAAACAGGTAGCAGAGGTTCTAAATGGCCAGCTGAAAAGGCTGCTTGGCTTTGTGAGCTACCAGAGCCAGGTGAGGGAGGGTGATGGTCTCTAGTCAAAGAGGTGCATCCTGCAGCTTTCTAAGGGTTACATGATATTCATCCTTTCATGGCCAAGGGGAAGAAAAATCATTGGAACTGGCTTTATTGCTGGTTCTGGATTTAAGAAACTCTTCAATAACTAAGAAAAGTGCCTGGAGATGGTCACTCAAAGTTACCACTCGGAGAAATGGGGATACGAGAACCCATTGGAGGCTGGGCATAACTGTGGACTGTTTGCTAAAAGGATTGTAATTCCATGCACATCGCGTTGAGTTAAAAGCATAAAAGTGGAATGTCATTTTCTGTTTTTTAAAGTATAAGTTGCTTAAAAAAAAGAAAATAGTCTTTAGTCAATAGTATTTGTTTTAGTCATGTGTTACAGTAAAAGTTTTAAAACATGAAATCTTGTCATGTCATTTTTTCAGTTAATACCTAGAAATTCAAATCTGTTTAAAAGTTATTGGTCTATATGGAGATAGTAACACAATTTGTGCTCTGGGAATGAATAATGGGTATACATCAGAGGGCATAGGGTGTAGTTCTGTGCACTAAAGTTAATAGACAGAAAATCCATCAAACCATATTTATTCCAGGACCCAAATTCCTGATATGTACTCCGAGCACAAGCTCCATGCTAGGTGTACTATTTCATTGAATTATGCATTAATAATAAACCTTGAATTTACCACTTGCAATATCACTACCATCCATGATCTTAACAGAGGAATCAACCCAATTAAACAAAGTAGGTAAACTCACGGGTTGAAATATTGGCCCAAGGAACGATATATGAAGGCTCTAAATATTTGTAAATTAATATCACCAGCAGTAAACTGTAGGTTAATACATTAAATATCTTGTTTCCTGCATAGCAGCATTATTAGTGATATTGAAAATGGAAGTAGTTGATAAGTTGCAGATGTAAGATGATCATTATACTGAATTGGTTTGGAAACATAATCTTCAAAACAATAGAGATAAGTGAGAAACCCGCTCACTGCCTGATTTAGATTTCAAAATTAGGATAGGCCTGATCTGTCCACTGCTATCTTTATCATCATTAAATATGCTACATCAGCACCAAGACGTAATGTTCTGAATCTACTATCGATAGAAAAGTAACACTAAAACAGATGTAACAAGGCACCGGTACATTACTGTTGCGCTATTACATGGCCCATGTGCAACAAAGCCTAACTAATGTGGATTGTTTTCTGTTCTGCCTACAGTTGTTTTATTTTTAAAAGAAAAAACAAACGACAAAGATTCAGTTTGATAAAAGAAAAACATCTATTTGGTACAACACTGCTTTTATAATTACATTGATTAGCACCCAATGTTGTCCCTTCAGGGAATGGATGAAATTCCCATGAGAATTTTGTTTATTCCATTCCAGGTGCAGCCTCCCAGTGCATTAGTCAGTGTCTTCATGCTCCATCAATGCTTCATTCATTGTAATTGCTTAATGCTCCATCAAGGCACTGTCATGGTTCTTTGGCGGTAATTTTGACTTTGGTCGATAGTGTAAAATGGCCAATATTGAATGGTAACATATAGTATCAAAGGGCTGAATTTTGCCGTTGGCGAGCGGGGCCCACTGGTCGACATGCAAAATAACGCGGGATGATATTGGGCGGAACCCCTGACGTCATCCCGCCCCATTTAAATTTTCAGGAAGGCGGGGGCACAGCAAAATCAGCTGTGGGCCCGCCGACCTGTCAATGGCCAATTGAGGCCATTGACAGGATCATTGAAACAATGAAAGGACCTGCCCTTCCAATCTTAAGGTTGGCAGGCAGGCCAGGAGCCCTGGCGGGCAATAGAAAAAACATGGAACCTCATCCACTGGTGGGATGAGGTTTCATGTAGGGATTTGAAAAGTTTAATGAAGTTTTAGTGAAATTTATGAACATGTCCCATCCCATGTGACATTATCACATGAGGGGGACATGTTAAGGATTTTTTTTCCTTCTATTTTTAACGTTTTTAAAAGTGTCAGTGATCTCCCTGAGGCAGCACTTAGCCTCAGGGAGATGTGCGCTCTTTCGTGCACATGCGCAAAAGAGTACACTCTCGCTTTTGGGGAATCCCCTCCCCCCGCCCGCACAGGGAGCGCATAGCGCTTCCCGCCGGACATCGCGCTGGGTGGGCCTTAACTGGCCTGCCCACGTAAAATGGCGGCGGGTCCCGCCTCTCCGGCGGGGATCAGCTTCCCACCCGCCGGAGATTGGGTCGGGCCCGCCCGCTCAGTAGGCAGAAAATTCTGCCCAAAGGGTGAGGAACCATAGAATGGGTAGAGCACAGAAGGAGGCTGTTCCGCCTATTGAGTCTGTATTGGCACTTTTTGAAGAGACAATCCAGTTAGTCCCACACGCCTGCTCTTTCCCCATATTCCTGCAACCTGTGCACAATAGGCAGGATTCACATTTAAAGTAATAATGTGGATCTATCCTTTTCACTCCCCTAATTATATCATTTACCTTTATTAGATCACCTCTCAGATACCAGGCTGAAGGTTCCAAGAATCTTCCTTCATGGCCCAGCCCCTTGAAACTAGAAATGAGTTTCTTTTTTGTGCACTACCTTCAGTGCTTGAATATCTCCCTTGTGTCTTGATGATGAAAATTGGATGCAGTAACCAACATGACATCTGTCCAGAGCACTGGGCAGTTTGATCATGATTTCCTCTGACTTGGATTCTACTGCTTTGCCCATGCAATTTGATATACCTATTTGCTTTGCTGATTGTTGCTGTGCACTGGCTGGATCTGTTGAACATTTGAATCTATTAAGACTCCTGGATCTTTTTCAACTGCATCCAAAGCCAATTCAACACCATTTATATAATAGGTGCATCACCTGCTTTTCTTGCTATTGTTACAGGCAATGTTATTCACTGAGAAAGCCAAATCCCAGACAGAAACTTGTCTTACTGATCATAACCTTTCTTTCATATTTTGAAAATGGGGGTAAAACTACTCATCTCAGAGTCATAGAATCCCAATAATACTTTTGGGATTTTCAAATTAAAAGATTTATTAATGAGAACAAAAAAACTTGAGCACATAAGATTGAAATTACAGTTAAAACAGTCTTACAAAACATTCCTCAAAAAACCCACTTGATCAGAACACACAAGTAAACTACCTGGCAACAGTTCCCTCATAGATTTTTAACCTTAAAAATTCAGTGTTATTACTCAAGGCAAAAACTACTGCTACTTCAGTTAAGTATACCACACGACTTCTCAATCTCTTCCACTATGCTGTGGAAATGCAAGAAAGGTCAGAAACAGACAACTTTCTGAGAACAAATACTTTTCTGGCTTGACACTGGATGGCTGCTTTAAATTCACAACTTTTCTCAGCACAGAGCTGGGCACCCCCCCACCCCCCCAACCACACACACACACACACACACACACACAGCCACCATAACTCAGCTAAACATCCTTCCTTAAATATATTTTTTTCCTTTCATCTTAGACTCCATTGTCCTCAGCACCTTTTTGAACTCAACCTTTCCAAAATATAAAAATCTTTCACGTCTTCCTCTTGCCCCCACTTTTGGGTCAAGTAAAATATAATAACCTTCCCTAGTTTACTTATGAAATCTTTGTAAGTTGTAAAAGTTCCTTGTCACTTCTAAACTCCCTTTTGAAATTTAACAGCTGAAAAATCAAATCCCTACCTACCGCCTAATGCAAATATTAAAACCCAATCTATTTACCTGTACATTCAACTTCACCATAGCCTTTCATTACAAGTGCATGCATCTAACTATGTTGCCTTTCACCTCTTACATCCATAGAGAAGCTGTCTCTACAAACCGTCCCCCAGTTTAATTGCCCATGGACACACACACACGGACACACACACGCACACACACACACAGCCTTCTTTACAGAATACCACCATATTCCCAAGAATATTTTTAAAAATAACATCCATCTTCACACTCTAAAAAATTGTATTTACATTGCATCTTTAATTACTTCAAGATGAGCCAAAATGCTTTACAGACAATGAACTACTTTTGAAGTAAAAACAGAAAATGCTGGAAATACTCAGTAGGTCACGGAGCATCTGTTGTTATGGACAGAGGGAGATGATAGGGTTGGTTCTCCCTTTTTCACCTCTGAACTGACTGAAGACAGTGGCCAGAACTTTCCAGTCCCTCATGTTGGTAGGATCTTCCACTCCCGCGGATGTGAATGAAGATTTCAATGGCTTGCTAGCCCTGCCATGGAGTAACCCACTGCAGAGGGGCTGGACAATTCCAGCCAGTGTGTTTAAAGTGTTTTAATCCACTGAGTGCTGTGACTGCCAGGAACAGACAAATGACTGGTTTTCTCATAAGCTTTAATAAAAAGATAAATGTTTATTATAGCACATTCGAATGTTGTCTTTATGGTCACCATGTTTGGAAAAAATGAACTTCATAACTTTGCTTTATTTATTAATTTTGCCAACTGTAGAACTTCCTTTTTCTCTCTTTGAAATTTAATAGCTAAATATTCAATCCTCATTAATATTCTAATGCAAATTCCTATTCATGCTGTATCTACTGGTATCCCATCTTAGCTCACACATCTCCACTTAAAGATACCTGCTTTACAACTAACCCTTTGATGATTTAAGCCTTGCAGCCTGAATGTCTTCAATCTAATTAATTTGTCACCTGCACATACAGAACATAAACACAGCCCCAGAAGCCTGCTTCGCAGTATCCCACAATAATATTGGAAAAAAAAATATTTCCTTTACAACACACACACAGGAAAAGACTATGATTACAAAAGATAGTATGTCTTTAGGTCTTAAAAGTTTGGGAGTTCTTGGTCACACTTGCTTTTCCCTAGGCTGAAGACTTGAAAATGAAGCAGACCTCTAATCCTTTTGGTCCACTGCAGAAAAGCGTCTGGATATTTGGGAAGATGGGTTCACTGAGCTTTGTTGCTTAAAGTATCAGATTTCTCTTATTCCACTCTAGATGAGGCACAATCCAAGCCCTAAACTGAAACTCTGGCTTGGTTCCTCAAATAGAGAGGTCAAGCCAACCTGATATCTCTGCCTACTGATGGTTCTTAGGCAAGGTCTAGTGCCTTTGCTAGCCTAGATGTTTCTCCTCTTCTGGTCTAAAAATGTGCCTTATTAATTCACCTTAACATAAACCTTGTTTCTTTCATGTGAACGAAGTATTTCCATCCATTGCCCTCACAAATGGATTCTCATGGTTAGGCCATTGTCAAACAATGGAGTCCGAGTTTCACCCATTCACATACCGTTGTGGTAGAGTTGAGGTTTTTTGACACCCATTCTCTGGATTTCAACTCTGAAGTTGAAAAGTCTGCACGCAGTATTGTGAAAGCAGTTTCTTTAATTATTTGGTGAAGGGGCACCATTAACATTAGAAAAGATCTTTTGCATTTTAATTACTTCTCAAAGATATGTCCAGAAAGGTTATTTTCATGTTAATTTCTCATCCAGAGATGAAGATATACCATGTGTATTGGCAGCAAATAGAAGGTCACATGACCTCTCAATTCCATTTTGTTTTAAAGTGTCCATTTTGTATTTATACATTATAAGTCCATTTTGCATGAGCATGACACTGTGGAGAGAGAAACAGAGTTAATGTTTCAGGGCTGTGACCTTTTATTATAACTCAGAAAAGTTAGTGATATTATAGGTTTTGAGCAAGGGATTGATGGGATAAGGACAAAAGAAAGGTCTGTGATAGGGTAAAAGACAGGAGAGAGAGAGAATGACATGCAAGTTAGTCTTCAAGGGCCAAAGAGGATGGTGGTCATCTCATTTCTTCCAAATAAAAGGTATCTCTATGTGTGCTGTAATGACCAAGTAAACGATGTTTCCTCACAATGGTCAGTGAGCTAAGAATTTTTGTGTGGCTGTATATATGTAGCCCCCTTTTAATTTGTAAGTGGTTCAATTTAAAAAAAATAACCCAACAGTCAAGCTTCATTCTTAAACAATATAAAGGTTAGGTTGTTACAGAACTACTGCTGAAAATTACTCGGGTAAAAGTGATGAAGTTATTAACTAAAATATGAATATAAAGATTAAAAGCAGATAAAGATAACATGATATTTATAAAGATGAAATTCAGTTCAGTCCTTTAATATATAATTGCAAGCCCAGAGCATGCAGTTGAGGTTTTGGTTGTCTAGATTGAAGGGTTGTGTTCAGCAGCTGCAATAGCTTTTGCAGTTGATTAGTCAGTGTTTGCCTTTTTAGGTGGACTCAGCAGGTAGACCAGCATTGGGGAGTGAGTGAAAGTTCCTCTTCTTTGCTTATTCTACTGGCACAACACCTAAAGACTACTTGGATTCCTTTTTCAGCAGAAGAGTGATGATCTTGGACAAACTCCTCTGTGACTCCTGGTGGCAGGGAGAAACACAGATTCCCTCATATGCTCTTCACAATTAGTGTTTAGCTGAGAGCTGTTGGATGGAACTGACTTTTGTGTTCTCTGTACAAAATGGCTGTTCTTAGCCAGATTTTATTCAGTTAAAAATTCAGAATGACTGCTTTCCCAAACTGCTAACCATGCTTCCATATTAGGTATTGGGTTAGCTCAGGTCCGGGGGCATAGTCCCATCTATTATCTTTTAGCCATGGTAATTAATCTTTTGAATATCTGAGCCATTAATTTAAATGACTCCCATTCTTCCAGGTTTGGCGAGATGGGAAAAAGCTATTCACGTATTCAGGGAAGCCATTGTCAATGAATTTCTCTTTACCCTTGTGAAAATGTGCGTTGAATTTCATTGTAGTTGTAAATGGTCAGGTGACTTTGGGCAGCCATATTTAAGGCTACTTGTGTCCATTTAAAAGAAAGATGAGCTTTTTTACAAAATCGATAATATCCCAGCTATACATTCGTGACAGTACTCACATTGACCCAAGCTACGCCTGCCTTTTTGTAGGATATGTTTAACATTTCTTGTTCCGGTCCTACATGGGGCCTCCTCCCTCAATACTCTTTCCAGTACATTGATGATTGTATCAGTGCTGCATACTGTTCTCATCCTGAATTGGCAAGCTGCATTAACTTAGCTTCCAATTTACACCTTTGTTCAGTTTCACCTGGTCCATCTCCAACTCTTCCCTTCCCTTCCTTGATTTCTCTGTCTCCATTTTTAGTAATAAGCTAGCAACTAATATTCATCATAAGCCCACTGGCTCTCACAGCTACGTCACCTACACTTCCTCACACTCTATGCCCTGTAAGGACTCCATTCCATTCTTCAAGTTCTTCCATCTCTGTTGCATTTGTTCTGATGATATAACCTTCCACAACAGTGCTCCTGAGCTGTCTCCTTTCTTCTCCAATTGAGGATTCTCACCCAACATGGTTGACAGGGCCCTTGATCGCATATGTCTCCTGTGCACACCAATAGTACTTTAAATTTAATTATACTCCTGTGGGCATGAGTATTAGGAATTAGAGATAGTTTAAGTAAGTTACAATTGTCTTTGTGGGTGTTAGGAATGAGTTTTAGCTTTAATGTTTAAGATTGATTGAATTGTATTTCTGTATCTCTACATTAAGAAAAGTCAAATTGAGTTTTATTTTTACTTTAAAAAGGTGCCTCCATTTATAATGAGGTTTTTATGACTATTGCAGCTAAGGTAAACAAACAAGGTTAGAAGTGGGCTGTTGCCTACTGTTGGGGTCCAGAGAGGCAGATCCCTCCCACAGACACACACACAGAAGAAAAACAGCAGTTTGATTTTGGAAGCTGTTTACACTCAGTTTGAAGTCAGGACTCCAGTGAGGCTCGACACTGAGAGAGGGAGCTACAGATTTGCCAAAAGAACCAAAAGGTCCCAAGGCCAAAGGAGTGAAACAGCAAGAAGACCCAAGCAGACCTTCCAGTCAAAGGAAGGACAGGCACCTGGAAAATGCCTTGTTAAGTGAAGTTAAGGGTGAGGGGCAAAGAAAGGCTCCAAATTTCAATTTTAAAGCTTCAAGCTGCAGAAAGCAGATTTAAAATGAGAACAGATTGCAAGAGGCAAGAAGGTCCAAAGAGACAACTGAAGGTCTGTAACTCTTTGCAATGGGCATGTGAAGCAGTGATACTGTTGATGGCTGAGTTGGTGACAGGGAGTGTGTGGAAGACAACTTGAATGCATGTGGTGACCCAGGGAAGAAGAACATCAGAAGGAGAGTTGTGGAAGGTGTCTGAGAGAAAGCATTGGTTTGGGAGAAGATTCCAAAGTGAGTCCCTGGAGAGTTGAGGTTGGAAACCCTGGTCTGAAAGGCAGAGTGCGGTGAGACTGGTTGGTTCATGATGTAACAAGCATTTGGGGGGATTTGAGGAGACATCCATAGCTTCTGTTTGAGGTGGCATCTGTCACTTGGTTTCAGAGTGTGGTGTGCCTGACCACAAGGTGCCTATAGGTTTACATGGACTGTGTACTTACTGGGAACATTAGAGTATAAGATAGCTTTTGTAACTTGTGTTATCCTTATAAATCTGCATATGTCTGTAAAGGTATAGGTTTGGGTGAAGGAGTATTGTAATATAGTTCATCTTTGCTTGTTTAATAAAGGTTTTTATGCTTTTGTTAAAAGTTAATTAGCTGACTCCGATGACTCTGTTCAGCAACCCCTCTCCTCATATCTAAACAAACAAATTAAAAGTGAGGATCCATCAAGCTGGGTTCCACTCTGGGACCAGGTTTGTCCAGGGGTAACCTCAGCTGGGATCGTAACACAAGCAAAAAGCAAAAGAGCCAAAGTGGTGCCCACTTCCTGTTCTGCTGTTGGGAACAGTGTGGCACAGATAAAAGTCTGCCTGTTAACTCTGTTTCTCCCTCCACAAATGCTGCCTGACCTGCTGAGCATTTCCAGTACTTTCCATTTTTATTTCAGATTTCCAGCTTCTGGGTTATTCCTATTTCACCAGTTAGCCTCGGCAACTGTGGCAGCGGGGCGGGTGGGGTGGGGGGCGTTGGTGGTAAGCTGACAGCACTAAGCTTGTCCGTGGCAGTGCCTGGTGACATCACAGGGTGGGAGAGATATGTGGTGTGGGGGAGGTGCTAGGGAAGGAAATATAGCATGCAAAAATCTCCAGGCTACTAGCAGCTGTGCCTAGGGAATCCATGCCCTATTCTGGGAGACTGCCCATTAATGTGGGGAAGTTGGCAACTCTAGATGTGCCCTGTGGTAGGTGTCTCAAATGCCAAGTCCATGGCTCTATGTACGATCTCTTAGGTTGGTTCAGTGCCAGTCTGCTTTGACTGATTCTGACTGTGGTTTCCAATTTAGAGTTGTCAGCTGCACACAAAATCTGAATCAAGGACGTCGGGAGAAAGATAGGGCCAGTTAAAACTCGAGAGTCTGATGATGCCTTGTGCAGTGCAGTAGAATCCTGGCTGTAGTTTCAGGGTGAATATCAGCAAATTTTATGATTACTGCTATTTGTAGGTAGACTATACAGTGTTACAACTAGCACAGCCAGGTATATATAGGGCAGAATTTTACATTCCCCTGCGGGAGGGTTTGTAGGCAGGGGGCGGCCATCAAATTTCTCAGATGGCCTTCCTACCGGGCTCCTGCCTATCCCAACCTCTCCACAATTTTATGCAGAGATGGGTGAGGCCTAGGCTGGCTCATGTGCTCTTGCCCAATTGAGGCCCTTAAGGGCTGTTTTCCACCCAGCCTCAATTTTCAGGCTGGCGGGAAGAGCTCTGGGGCAGGGGGAAGCCCAAAATGTGACCCTGTTCAGGCCTCATGTTGGGGCTGGGGGTGCAGAGGGGGTGGTGGACACCTACATCGGCAGCCTCCTTTTAACATCGGGCGCCCCCCAAAGAGGATTGGCTCCTGCAGGCCCTCCCTTCCCCACAGTCGTCAGGAACTTCATTGTAATACATCTGCATATCACTATAAGCCCAGTGAACCGGAATCATCCCCCCACGCTGGATCACACAAGCACGTTGGCGTGATTGCACGCAGACGTGTTTCACAGCAGCATATATAAGGTGTGCACCAGGCGAGCTGCTCCTCGAGCGGAATTCGGAGGTGAGTGCACAGTTACATTGCACAGCACTCGCGACGGTTGCCTGCTGGACTTCCAGGTTGAGGTGCCACACATTCAGGCGAGGGCAAAGGCAAGTCGCTTTTTCACAGCTGGCGGTGCCAGGGCAAGGACTGCCCTGCAGTTGAGGTGACTTGGAAGTGGCAAGGATAGCGGCCACGCATTAGGGAAATCTATATAAAGTGACCATTCCTCTGCAGCTGAGACAATTCAGGCACAGCCACATTGATATGATTAGAGTCGGGCCTCTAGCTTATCTGTCCACTCAAGCAACACAGAGGCATCAAAGTACCACCAAGTGTTCCAGAGTTTTTCACCCCCTCAGACACAGACTGCAAACTAATGAGCATTTAGTGGACTTCTTGCACAATCTCCTTGCTAAAGCTGGCCATGGAGCAGTCACTGGTGGAGGCGTTCACAGTCCCTTGCAATGTCCTCACACAGTTTGGACCAGTCTCCCCCATGGTTCAAGCTAACAGCGCAGTCTTGCAGTGTGGGTTAGGAGAATGCCTGCGTCTGAGCTGAGAGGACAGCATGCAGTCCAGTGGGCAAAGCTGCTGCCAATCGGTCAGGTGGAGTGGAGCAGAGTTGGGCGGGGTCTCAGGCAGCCATGCAGCACACTAAACTCTGGCCAACCAAGTGGTGGCCAGCACTCGCTGGGATGCGTTAAGGGGCCTTCAGACTTAACCAAGAGAGGTTCTTAAAACACCCAAACTAACACACAGGTCTCTCCCTTTCATCCTGCAGGAGGAGTACATTAGAAGCATGGAGCCTGGTGGCCTAGTTGCATGCGTCATGGCTTACAAAGAGTGGAGATGATGGAGAAGAGAGCAACGGAGGTGCCTGGCTGGACAGAGGAAGGAGCAGCACCCTCAGGAATAGGGGGCTGCTGGGGCTCCCGCACACACCACTGAAAAGCCACAGAGAGCCGTCATTGGTCAGTGCCTAGCTAGACCCAGGGTCTGTGGTCACCGCCTTTCATTCCTGCAGATGACCAAGAACCAGTGTCGCTGAAGGCTGCGCATGTCCAGAGAACTGGTCGGTCACATCTGCCAGCTGCTGCAGGATTTGGCGCCACGAGGACATGGAGGGCGTCCACTGCCAGTGGCTGTGAAAGTGACCACGATACTCAATTTTTATATAAGTGGCTCCTTTCAGGGCTCCACAGGTGACCTCTGTGGGATATCACAAGCCTCCACCCACAAATACATCCATGAGGTCACGGACACCATCTTCATGAAGGCACACAACTTTGTGCATTTCGCCTGGGGCCAGGAAAGCCATGATGCAAGAGCACTGGGATTTGCCCTGATTTTAAGTTTTCCACAGTTGCAGGGTGCCATCAATGCACAGATCTCTGTCACAACAAGCAGTCAACTATGTCAACCACAAGGGCTTCCACTCGCTGAATGTTCAGCTGGTGTACGACCACCACCATCGCATCCTGCAGGTCTGCGCTCAGTTCCCAGGGAGTGTGCACGACTCCTACGTTCTCGGTTGGTCTCAGGTCCCTGACAACTTCTAGGGTCCACAGAGGCTGCAGGGATGGCTCCTCGGGGATAAGGGCTACCTACAGACGATGTGGAAATTGACACCCGTGTGGCGTCCTCAGACTGCAGCAGAGAGAAGGTTCAGTGAGGGTCATGCTGGAACTCACACCTTGGTGGAGCAAACAATTGGGATGCTGAAAATGAGGTTCTGGTGCCTGGACCGGTCTGGTGGAGGCCTGCAATACAGTCCACAGAGGGTGTCACACATCGTTGTTACCTGCTGTGCACTTTACAACCTGGTGCTGCAATGGGGAGACGAGCTGGCTGAGGAGGAGATGGAGGAGCTGCACGTCTCCTCCAATGAGGAGGACGTCAACAGCGATGAGGGTGGGGAGGTCCTCTACATCGAGGATGACGGCAATAAGGCCATCACACTGGCCAGATGAGGCAGACATGCTCTGGAGGCCTTCATAACTGCTAGATTTATGGGGGATGATGATAGCATGCAGTGAGGAGTCACCATAGATCTCTGCTAACGTTTGATTCCAGTCTAGCCTATGGGAATGCACACACCCTCTGTAATAGGCTCCTGTCGTGGAGATGCAGCAGAGGCCCTAATAGTCGCTTTATTCCAGGAGGATGATGATGACATGCAGTGAGGACACTCCATAGATCTTCACATAGCCTCTGAGAATGGTTGACTCCTGTCTGGCCGAGGGCAGCTCGCTTGCACTTTGTGATCAGAGTCATATTATGGAGACACAGCCGTAAAACTTTAAAAGCACCCGATCCTTCAGCACCTGACCCCTTCAAGAGCACAGTGTCACTGGTCGCAGTGTCATGACCACGGATCCTATCCCCAAATTACTTATGGACATGTTGAACTTTTAAGTAAGACATGTGTTTTTTACAAGCAAAAGTTGGCTGAGACTGTAAGGTAATCACTTGCTGGAAAATTCCTATGTGGATTGCTTGACCAACTAGTTCAGAGAAAACGGAATGTTGCACCTAAAAGCTGTGAAGCGACTTACTTCAGGCAGAGTCATTTCAAAGGAAAAGATATACTGCAAACTGAACTGTAATCTCCTGTGGTTGTGGAGATAATGGAAAATGATTACCATCTCAGACGATACAACCTCCTCTTGAGTTAAATCCTAGACTGTGAACATGAACTGAGTTGAAAAGAAAACAGATCTGGGTCAAAGACATGCTTAAATACACAAGGAAAGGGGTTTTAAAAAGCCAACTCCAACCCTAGTTCTTGTGTTAGTCTGGTGTTTTTTTCTGGTGTGTGTGTCTGCTGTGAGGGTCACAGCTGAAGAACACCAACTGGGTATCCCTGCGCATGCAGGTAAAAACTCTTTCTCTCTGATTGCTGGAAGCAAGGCACAAGTCAGCAAAGCCACAGTTGAAAAGGAAACAGGACAACTCCTTTCATTAGCCTTAAGAACCAAGAATCTCCAAGCCAACTGTTCAACTGTCAGAGTCAGCGCTACTAGAATCACTCCAACTTAACAGCCGCAACGTTTCACCATCTACTTCTCACGGACAAGCCAAAGGACTGATTCATATATCTTTTTAACTTTTCTTTTTGTACTCAATTTCTCATTTCTTATCTGTGAGTACGTGTGTTGAATTTTTTTTTCTCTTGCGTTTAGTAAATAATAAACTCACTCTTTCTTTGACTCAAGACAGCCTGGTTAAATTGGCTTCTTTTAAAACATAAATATATTTGAAAAGGTATCCATGAGGGAAGGGATCCTTTATAAATTAACCTTGCTGTGACCAACCAAGGGGGGGTTGAATAAAGAAAGGGAGCCAGTTCATCCCTTCTCGCCCGGGAGCAAGCAATTTGGGGTATCTCATCTGGGACCATAACAAATTAAGGGGAATGTCACCCGGGGACCAGTCGTAACTACAGCTGCTGATGAGATGGGGGGCCAACACCGAGAGAATGATGGAACTCCACCGCCTGCTGTGGATCAGACCAGTGCAATGTGCTCATCAGATTGTGATCCTGTAGCTACTCTAGAACAAGGTCCTCACGAGGTGTGTGCCTCTGCGCTGGTGGAGGGTGTGGGTGAGCGCTGCAACAGGTCTTCAGTGAAGGTGCCTTCAGGTTCCTCTTCCAACATGTCTTCGGGGCTTGATTGGAGGCCCTGGGTCATGAACTCCCTTGGCTGTTTCCCAGATGGGCCTGCAAAAGCGGGGAGAGATAATTAGTGCAGGGCAGTGCCCTGTGAAACAGGACACATCACTCACAGCATGGTTGTCTGATGGATGTTGCACTGCTGGATCCTCACTTTGTAGAGCACCGCTGACCTCACCGTCAGCACAGGACCGGTCCAGATCCTCGCCGGCCAGCTGGACTGTTTTCAAAGTCCATGAGGACCTTGTTTTCAGGCATTCCTCCACCAGTCTGTGACCTCTCCCTCTTGTTGTGTGCCAGCTTGTCCTGCAAGAATAGAGATGGAGAGAGTGTAAGTTAGACACCCGCCAGGCCAGATGAGAAGTATGCCTGGCATGTGTGGGTGGTATGTGGTCCCATGGAAGGGATTAGGAAATGAAGGTGTGTGAGAGAGAGTGAATGCTAGAGGTGGTTGTGCGAGTATGCAAGGATTTGGTGCTCTGTCTTCTCTTGCAATTAACAATCACAGTTTGTTCTTATGTCAGTCTCTCTCCATTATTGATCGCGAGCATTAACCAACTAGTGTATATGAAGGTGTGCAATTCGAGTTTACTCAACTAGTGAACTCATAGACTCAAGACATAAAACTGGCGACGAGGGTGAAAATAGCAAAATTGTAAGGCCCCTGAGTGAGAATAGACAAGATGGATGAGCAAAACATTAGAAAGAGAATCTGTACTTAAGTTTTAAAATAGATGGCAATCAGGGCAGAAAGCAGTGCAGCAGTTTTAAATTTGAAAAGAAAAAAAAACCCCTGCAGAATATCAAAAAGAGCACAAAACATAACACAGGAAAGCTGACAGCTGCAGAGATGGTGTTGAAAAAAAAGGATGACTGCACTTAAAGAGGCAATACATTTAAAGAGGTACATGCAAGAAAAATGGCTATGGACAGAAAATTATAAGACATCCCAGAGAGAGGGCAATTCTGCAGCAGGCAAAACACGAATCAATCAACAGCGGTCAAGAAAACCGTGGTAGGCCAAACACCTGAATTCATCATTAACTGGGAAGCCATCGGAAGCGCAGTCCCCTTGCAGTTGTTTGAAATGCTGCAGTTCAGGCATGTCAATCAATTTGAGCCCATTTTAGATGACTGGTCTCAGTTTGTTGAACTTTTTTACTGCTAATGACGTCATGGGGGAGGAGAAGAAGAGGGCAATTCTTTTGTCCACATGCGGGAGCAAAATGTACAGGCTGATCCGCAGCCTCGTGTCACCTAACAGCCCTGCCACAAAGACTTACGATGAGTTAATAAAAATTATACAAAACCACCGGAGACCAAAGCCCTCAGTCACCATGCAGCACTTCAAGTTCAATTCAAGGAACAGGCTTCTGGAGGAGACAATAGCAGACTATGTGGCCATTTTAAAGGCATTAACTGAACATTGCGAATTCGGAACATCCATCAGTGATATGTTGAGAGACCGACTGATATGCGGGATTGGAGATGATATTATTCAAAGGCGTTTGCTAACTGAAGCTAATCCAGACTTCAATAAGGCATTAGAATTAGCCACAGCCATGAACAGTGCTGTTAAAAATTCAGAAGCTATATGAGATGCACAAAATGGTGCTGTGCATCTGGTAGGCCAGGACAGACCGGCAACAAAAGGCGCAGAAACATCGGACCCCACAGAAAGGCAGGAAATGCCCCCTATGTACAGGGCAGTAATAAACAGCAGTACCACAGTGAACACCCACAGAATGAATAAGAGAAACTCACCCAGGCATCCAGTGGGCAATCAACAATTCAAACAAGTCAAATGCTATTTCTGCCACCGCTATGGTCACATAAGGCGGCACTGCAGAGATAGGCTGAGGGAGCATTTTAAAGACAAAGGGACAAATTATGACATATGTCCCATGGAAGAACCAGAAAAAATAGAATCAGATACCCATTCATTATATAACCTGAAAGTGGGTAAAACCGAACCAATCCATTTTGTCATTATAGCCAATGGACAACCTGTTAAGATGGAAGTTGATACTGGAGTATTGATGTCCGTCATTGGAGAACATACATTCAGATACTTGAATAAAGGAATCCATCCTTTAAGATTGGAAGTTTTGGACACTAAATTGTGAACATACACAGCTGAAGAAACAAGACCGAAAGGGGTATGTCAAGTCAAGGTGCAGTATGAGGAACAGTCTGCAAAATTACTCCTATTTGTAATATCAGGCAGGGGATTGAGTCTCCTTGGAAGGGACTGGCTGGGAGAGATAAACCTTGAGGGCCCACTGAGTTCCCAATTGGAAACCAGAATCCTTCCTGCTGGAAAAAATGAGTGCATGAAGACCCAATGGGAGAAGCCCAAAGAAGTGTTACACAGGAACAGAACTCAAGCTGAATCATCATCCTTTGAAAAGAAAAGGAAGACCTATTAAAGGACTTTCATGCACTACAAAATTCAATCAGCTCCCAATTTGTGCCACTGAAAAGATATGAAGAAGAAAAGGAAGAGTTAAACCTGTCTCTGGCTGAGTTAAGGAAAAAGTTAGCTGCCCTAAAAAATTAGGGGCAACGATATGAGATTCTCCAGGAAACTATTAATGAGAATAGGAAAGTATTGAAAGAGCTGAAACAGCAGTTGCGTAAAAGCCGTGAAGTTTTAAAACTAGAAGGCCCTGAATTCTCAGAAGAGCTGTTGGAAAACCCAACTATTGAGCTCACTCATGTTCAGCTCGCGCCTGAGTCTAGTCCAGCCAATAGTGAAATTAAAGAGAGGACTGAGTTATGGATCAGTGCTAACAAGAAAAGGACACGCAGGAAGAAAAAGAGGAATTACTGACAATCCTCGAAAATATATTTTTTTCTCTCTCTGCTGCTTTGTGCTTGTTGCCCTTTATCTGTTTCAGCTTGCAGGGGAGGGGCAGCAGGAGTGAATGTGACTGCACCTGGAAGATGGTGAAATCTTCCACTCAGGAACCTAGTGGACAACTGTCCTCTGAAAAGGAGGTCGCGGAAAAACTAGCCGAGGTTATTGAACTGTGATACTCGACACATCCGAGAAAACCTGAGAGGCTTGATTTGTAAATAGTTATTAGTGTAAATAGTTCATGTTATTAAGTTTGTCAACTGTATTTTTTAAGTAAAGGGGAGGGATGTGTTAAGGTGGAGTACCATGTACATTTAAGAGAATAAAAGTGGACTAACCATGTGACAGTACTGACCAATCACTGTACAGTGCGGGGTGCTGGTTAACTGTAAGTCTAGAGCTGGAAGTGGTTGTGGGAGCACACAAGGATTTAGTGCTCAGCTTTTTGTTGCAATAAACAATCACAGCTTGTTCTTATGTCAGCCTCTCTCTGTTATTGATAACCAGCATCAACTAACAAGTGTATATGAAGGCGGGCAATTCAAGTTTACTTCAGCTAGTGAACTCATAGACTCAAGGCATAAAACCATGTTAATCAATCCCTACGGTCTATTTTGTGAAGGTTTCAGACCATGCTCATCTGCCCACACTGCTCTCAATGGATAAAGAGGTGACTACTGCCTACAACTTTTATAGTTCAGATTCCTTTAAGGGAGAATTTGGGGAGCATGTGCAACATAAAGCAGATAATAGAATGGGTTGGCATTTGCCAGATCACTGACATTTCAGAGCTTCCCACGTGGACATCACATTCATAGCAGAAAGAAAGGGTCATACATTTGTAGGGGTACATGGGCTTCCTAAAAGTCCAGCTGCCTTTGCTGGCACCCAGGTCACATTGAAGGCACCCACATTGCATGTCTTTATTTAAGTGAACAGGGGCAAGTTCCATTCCATGAATGCACAGATAGTTTGTGGCACCTGTTAGAGGATCCCTCATGTCAATGTGGGAAGTAGTCATTATGCCTTCAACAGCACACTCCCTGAACTCTTCAAGGAAACCACATCAAAAGATCTGGGTAACCAAATTTGCCATCCTGCTCTCAGGCCCACATGTCCATCCTTGGCCTGCTGCAATGTTCCAGTGAAGCTCAACACAAACTGGAGGAACAGCACCTCATCTTCTGATTAGGCACTTCACAGCCTTCCAGACTTAACATTAAGTTCAACAACTTCAGACCATGAACTCTCTCCTCCATCCTCACCCCTTTTTTACCTCCCCTTTTCAATATTCATTGGTATATTTTAATTTTAATTTTTCATTTTTCATTTTTATCCACTTATTTTTATTTTTTAAATTTATTTTCACTTTTGTTGATATATTTATTGTTTTATCCCCACCTTATATCCTATTTTCAATCTCTTTTCCCACCACCATGCCCTCCTCCCATCCCACCCCCACAAGAGCCATCTGTCACTTGTTCATGTTGTTCTTTCCAGAGTGCTTACCCTTGTCCTGCTATTATCACATTCTGCTTTCTTACCTTAATGCCACAATCAGCATCTCCTCTACCCTGTACCACTACCATTAACACCCCCTTTGTCTTTTTGTTCATGACATATTTGTCAATCTCTTCTTTGCCCCTACCTATTGCTGGCCTTCCATCCAGCTTCACCTGCTCCACCTCCACCCCCCCCGCCTCCCCCCCCAATTAAACAGTATAAATTTCATCGCATTTTCACTTCTCTATAGCTCTGAAGAAGAGTCATACAGACTTGAAACGTTAACTCAGTTTTTCTCTCCACAGATGCTATTAGACCTGTTGAGTTTTCCAGCATTTTCTGCTTTTGTTTCAGATTTCCAGCATCCGCAGTATTTTGCTTTTACATCAAATTTCCTGTTGCCTTGTCTGATGACCCCACTCTGACTCCCAACAGGGCACACGCAACTGGCAGGTTGGTGACTGAGAGGCCATTCGGGTGCTGAAAGCACACTTTTGCTGCCTAGTGGTGTTCTGCATTTTATGCAAAATAAGGTATCCATGGACTATTGTCAATTCCTGTGTCTTTCACAGCCTTCCCATTCTGGAAGAACTGGGAAAAGGTGACAATTGTGTGGTTTCAATTCTGTCCAAGTATAAACAAAACGTTGGTAACATGCAGTTTAAGAGAAATTTAAGGGAAAAATGAAAGAGTAAAGTAATATTGTTTTCTTATCTGACTGCCCTCTGAATGTTATAGAACAGTGGAGGCTGAACAGGGTTTATAAACATCTCCCGCACATCCGCCCTCACGCCTTCTCCTCCCTCCCAGAAACATGATAGAGTCCCCCTTGTCCTCACTTATCACCCCACCAGCCTCCGCATTCAAAGGATCATCCTCCGCCATTTCCGCCAACTCCAGCATGATGCCACCACCAAACACATCTTCCCTTCACCCCCCCGGCGGCATTCCGTAGGGATCGTTCCCTCCGTGACACCCTGGTCCACTCCTCCATCACCCCCTGCTCCTCAACCCCCACCTACGGCACCTCCCTATGCAAACGCAAAATATGCAAAACCTGCCCCTTCACTTCCTCTCTCCTCAACGTCCAAGGGCCCAAACATTCCTTTCAAGTGAAGCAGCATTTCACTTGCATTTCCCCCAACTTAGTCTACTGCATTCGTTGCTCCCAATGTGGTTTCCTCTACATTGGAGAGACCAAACGCAGACTAGGTGACCGCTTTGCAGAACACCTTCGGTCTGTCCGCAAGCATGACCCAGACCTCCCTGTCACTTGCCATTTTAACACTCCACCCTGCTCTCTTGCCCACATGTCTGTTCTTGGCTTACTGCATTGTTCCAGTGAAGCTCAACGCAAACTGGAGGAACAGCACCTCATCTTCCGACTAGGCACTTTACAGCCTTCCGGACTGAATATTGAGTTCAACAACTTTAGATCTTGAACTCCCTCCTCCATCCCCACCCCCTTTCCATTTCTTCCCCCTCCCTTTTGTTTTTTCCAATAATTTATATAGATTTTTCTTTTCCCACCTATTTCCATTATTTTTAAATGTATTCCACCCATGGTTTATTTCACCCCACCCCTGCTAGAGCTACCTTGCTTGTCCTGCTCTCCATTCTTAATTAGCACATTCTTTTAGATAATATCACCACCTTCAACACCTCTTTGTTCTTTTGTCTGTGACATCTTTTGGTTATCTCTTCCTATCACTGCTTACTTGTCCCAACAACCCCACCCCACCCCCCCCTCCCCTCCCCCCTTAAACCAGCTTATATTTCACCCCTTTCCTATTTCTACTTAGTTCTGTTGAAGGGTCATGAGAACTCGAAACGTCAACTTTGCTCTTCTCCGCCGATGCTGCCAGACCTGCTGAGTTTTTCCAGGTATTTCTGTTTTTGTTTAGGGTTTATAAACACCTGCATGGAAGTTTCCTCATGGTTCAGCTGGTTCCACCGATTGCACATAAGTTTTACAACAATGCATGCATCAGTGGGTATGCAAACTCAACCTGCCGAGGAATTTGCATGTAACTCCATCTACGAGTGTGAGTAATGATTTTCCTGAAAGGGACAAGAACAGTGTAAATCATATCAAGAATATACCAGTGTTTATGAAGTGTTTATTTCAGCAATGGTGAGTGTCCATGTTGAATGTAACATGGATTCCCAATGGGATATGACCTTCTGTGATGCAATGGTCTTGATTCACTTAGGGAACTGCTCCCAACCATACTTTCAAAGGAAGTAGTAGGTATGGTGGCTGACTGTGAGGTCTGTGATGTATATTCTTGGGATTCTGCCAACAAAATACTTCTACCTGCCTCTGCCACTAATGATCATATGGTGTGCCAGGAATGCCTTATGTTGTTCTCTTTGAACTAAAAATGATTTCAGGGCTACTTGTGAATGCTCATGAACTGTTCTTGTGCTGTTCTGTACTGAGGCCTAGGAATGAGGCTGGGTCCATTTTTGGGCCCAGATGTGAGGTTGTGAAACCGGTACACAGCTGGACTGAGAGGTCCCAGGATCATTGGAAATTGGTACTTCGGACGTTATCAATATACTCAGCACAAGCTGCTCCTACATCCATGGGCAGCTCAACCGAGCGAAGATATCTATGTTCAGCCGCCTCTCTTGCTAGCAGTGGAGCTTGGTTAAGTGCTAGGAGGGATGATTGTAGCAGGATACGAGGGTTGGGGAATGGGGATGGGGCATTTGCTCCTTAAATTTCACAAAAAGGTTTTATTTGGAGTTGACGGCCACAAGGGCCACTGAAGAATCGGGAGCAGGGCAAAACCTGGCTCCTGCCCCACTCATCACCAATGAACTTCTCAATGGGGTCCTTCAACAAGCATTAGGCGCTAATATACATGTTTAATTGGCCTCAATCGGGCAGAGCCTTAACTCACTGCAACTCTTTATTTTTCTCTATAAATTCATTTCAGAGCATGGTTCTTGTACAAGGGCTGAGAAAAGAAATATGGCATGACTGGAAAGTGAACTATTAAGGGAAACTGTTTGGACATGCATCTCATATGTCATAAGCACTGTCTGCATTAGAACTTTGTTGTCATTGAGATGAGAAAAAAACAAAGTGCTGTTTGCCCTCTCAGTGCAGTTCAGAAGGGCTGTCGATAAACTCCTGTTAGTTTCTGCAAATCACTATCTTCAAGCTCCCTCTTGAGCTGTAAAGAACAATAATACTTGAGTGCAGCCACCTTAATTAGTCTCTTGCTCAAGGTGTCCATTCACGTAGTTTCATTGATGGATGGATTGAGACAATTGCTTTATTCTTTGGGGGCTGTGCCATGTTGGTGCTGATTATCCTGTGATCTATGTTTGTCACAAACTTAAATAAAAACAGAAAATGTTTGAAATGCTCATCAGGAGGGAGAACAGAAGAGTTGACATCTCGGGTATCAAGGGTCCATGCCGGAGCTGTGGCGATTCTATGCCTTATCCAAAATGGCACCAGGATCTGGAGGTCCTGCCCCCAACCCCGACAAATCCTATTTTCACCGCGAGGGGAATAGGGGTAGGACGTGAATCACACATGGAGGAAACAAAAAAAGCAGCAGGGCAATTTGAACTCAGTGTTGAGTTCAAAAAGATCTCATTGTAACTGAAGCGAGGCCTTATCCAGCAGGTGTGTGATATGGATTTTTAAAGCAGACGTAAATGCACATAAAAGGCAGAGAAGGTCTGTGGAACTGTCAAGGTGTCATGTTTTTTAAATGAGCAGCTGTTTATTTTTTTTTTTAAAAAGCCTTCTGGCATCTCTAAGCTGAAAAAAATGTTTGCAGTTTCAATAGATGTTTGTTGACATAACCTTAAGTGCTAACACTATAGCAGTATTACCGCTTGGCTGCTTTCCACAACCAATCATTATCACAGTGTGGGGGGGCGGTTTGGAATTTCACAGTTTGAATGACAACTCCGAGAGGTTATTCAAGGAATAACTGTTTTTGATGTCGGGTTATGAATCCTTCATAAAACAAACATCTGTATTAAGAACTCGAGGGGATTAAAATGTATTTAATGGGATTTTATCAATGCCGATACTTTTTACATATATAGAAGTCTGTATTAGATACTTAGAATTTATTTTATTTCATCTCAGCATGGCTGCTGAAGTCTGCCCATGGTGGATAGTGGGCAGTTTGGCATGGAGGGCAAAAGGTGGTGGGTGGGGGGCATTGGTTGGCACTAAATTGGAATAGCAGCTATAAGGGGCCTTTAGGGGTGGGTATGGGGCATAGGTTGGCATGGAGTATGAGAGGCCATTGGGGGTGGGTGGAGGGGCATGAGTTGGCATAGACAGGAGAGGGGGAGTGGGTGGGTAATGAAGGAGTGTGATGGGTGAGGGTTAGAGGGCTTAATAGTCAACAACACCTTTAGGATGAAGTCCCAGAGCACCATGGCAGACGTTTTAACCTACCCTCCTCACCATTCGGCAGCCTCAGTGACTGCCTGCGATTTGCTTCTGGGGCCAGTAGGCCTGACTCCAGCACGCACCCACCTCCCGGAATGAAGACCCGGCCATTAGGGCACTTTTCCCAAGGCGGGTCTGGTGAGTCAGAAAATTTCCTGACTCTGCGCACCCGTCTCAGGAGCAAAAATCCGAGCCATTTTGTCAAATTGCTCCTTACACAAAATTCATTTTTCTTTTTTTTTCCCAGCAGACCAATAAATTCACCGTTTTTATCTGCAATCCTAAATTGCACACATTTTATTCTCAACTAAACATAACAGTAATAATTTTCGGTATAAAGCTATAGTACTGGCCTTCCTTAGACAATACTTTGAAATCTTGGATACAAAGGGTCCGTTAAAATGGTCAATGCAAATTATGTGACCTTTGGTAGGAAATACCTAATTGAGTATGGACAATCACAGCCAGCTGGAAATTCACACATCCCTTTGTTTTAAGGATGGGCCATCAACAAAAAGAACTATAGTATTCCAGCCAACTCATCTTTCTGTTTCACCATGGACAACAGTGTGTTAGATGAATGTGAAAGGGATCCCATTGACCCTCCATTGCATTATAATGGTTTTCCTCATCCAAACCAGACAGGATGAATTTCAAAGTGCAAAAGGACAACCCAGGATGTGTAATCAGCACAAGACCTTTCTTAGGACAAATAAACTTTGAACTTGTCCAAGTTCATGATGAAAACAGCCATGCTTTCTGTCTGCTTTTAAAACAGCAAGAGCTCCTTGCAGAATCAACAGAGTTCCATCATAGGTGCCATCAAACCAGCTGCAAGTCAACTAAGCAGCCAAGGTAATAAACAGCAACATCTTGAAAATGGGAGAAGGGCTCTCCAACCGGTTCAAACTTCAAGTTTACCTGAGAGCCAACCTTATTACTGAGAAACCTCTGTTTACAAGGCCTTCACTTCAACCAAAACCATCAACTCATCTAAGAAACTACAGGCCTCCCACGAAAGAGCAATTGAGACAAATATACATTGCAATCATATTGCTTTTTCCTTCATCTGTATCTAACCTTTGGTATGAGCGAGTGTAGTGTGTGAGTGCAGTGAGTGAGGTGTTACATTTTAAACCTCTGGAGCAGGCATGGGATAATAAATAACCTTTATTTTTAAACTCACAAAAGTGCTTGCTGCTGGAATTATTTAAATTGAGACAATCACTCTGAGGGTAAGAAAATAGACACACCTCACGTTCAAAATACATTTATCACAGGCTTAAAAAAAACATATAAACTCTGTCTGGTAATAGAAAGGCATAGGTAGGAGGAAACAGTTAGTTTTGATCTTCTATGAACAACAACAGACATGTGTTGAACCAGCACAGCTAATAAAAGATGTTAGGTTTAAGTCGGTGGCAGCCTTAGGGCTTGCACTCATTAAGACCTTTACTTAATAATTTAATCAAGTTGATTGATCAATTCTGTTGAAACAACACAAATGCTTTATAGTGAAAGTTTGGATTTATAATTCCTGCAGCAAGGCAACCCAAAAGCTACTTAGATAACATGAAGCCTTTTTTGTGGATGGTCTCCAGCAGAGATTTTGGTAGTTTCCAGGGTTTAACCATCTAATATATGGCAAAATGAAAGTGCGATGATCCAGGCCCAGAAAGATGAGAGTCATTAAAGGAGGAACAGAGATGGTCTATATGCTGTGCTTACAATGAACCAGTACAGGTATGATGAATCTGCCTATGGGGAAGAGAAGGCAAAGAAGGAGACAAAAGAAAATTTGGAATGACTGTATTTGAGCTTTCAGGGAAAATAAAAGAATCACAGCATGCTCAGTGGTGGCCAGTGTTATTAAGACATTCTTCTAGAAATATTCCCAGATAAATGGTAGTAAGTTGCTGAATCTGGGCCCGCTCTTCAAAAATGATTTGCTGTGCTGTTTAAAAGTGGTGAATTGGAAAAATCTTAACAAACAAGTGTTCTTCTTGAACAGGTTGCCAGGGGTCATTTGGATCACCCACAGAATATTGGATTCAATATTTCAGGCATCACCACACTTTGTGAACTTCAGGATTTAAACAATTGTTTAGAGCCTACAGACAGTGACAGATGTGAATGGGGGTTAAGTAACTAATTACAAGGATTGAACACAAAAGAGGGAGCGTATGGGTGGAAACTGATCCATGGCAAGCCGTTCCCGAGGGTGGAATTGGAAGTAGGCACCAATTCTGCTTTCGCGTTGGGAGCCGGCACCATGCAATTCATTAAAAAATTTAAAGGGCCAGCGGCGAGCATGTGAAAGACATGCAATTAAGTGACAGGGACAGGTTTCCATTGAGGATACTGCCATTAGATAACAATAGTTCAATAGGTCCGGGCAGGCTATAAATGAGCCACCTGGACAAGCAAGGAGGGCCTGCATTGAAGGCCCCAACTTTCTTATCCACCTCTGTTTTGACAGAATTCTGAGCCATTTGTTCTGTGCATTCTTCATCATTCTCAGCTACCGCCCACACCCCCTCCACCAAACTTCTCTTTCCTTCCCTGCACCCCCCTCACTCACCTTTATTGTCCTGGGACATCCCCTCACACCCAATACATCCAAACCCCTACACATCACTTTGGAGATGTCAGAGCCAACTAGAGACTGCCCCATGTTTTAGTGATGCCTGCCTGTAGATCCTCCTCTAGACCAACGGCATGTAGTGCTCTTCCTGAGCGATGGCAACAGGAGACTCTCCCCTGCTGGCCAAGGCAGCCTGGATGGAGATTGCAGAGGTGGTTAGCAACTGTGGGGTTCACCAAAGATTGGGGTGCTGTGTTGAAAAAGGGTCAATGATCTTCTTTGACCCTTCAGGGTAAGTGTCACAGTGGCATGGGATTTTCTCTCATGTGGGCATCAGGCTACATATTTGTGTGATTGAGCAGCTAGGCTGGGTGGATGAATGATTGATCAGCCTCAGGACTGCATGTCACTTGAGGCCATAGCGTGTGACTGTTTGGCTCGAGTGAGCAATTGGATACAACCTAACACATCGATTGTCCAGTATGTGTGATGGAGATGTGTGAAGACAAGGGGGTTAGCTGGCATTTACCAAAGTCACTAAATCTCCACTTTCCCCCATAAGACAAGTGGACACATAAGGAAAGGGTCAAGATGGTTGAGGGGTGCCCGATCTCAAGGTCCACACCCCTGTTGAGGAATAAACCTTCCAGATTGCTGGGGAACAGGGAGGCTGATCCATTGCTGTTGGCGAGGTTAGAATAGCAACGCATCAGAGTTAGAATGGATCCAACCTGGTGCTGCCATATTGGGCGCTCAGGACCATACGAGTAACCTTGATGTGTTTTCTTTTTGTTCTCCTTCACAGGTGCCTGCAATACAGAGCCCAGGCCTCAGACACTCCAGGAGACCAAAGACTCCACCTCTGAGACCGATAACATCGGTGACCCAGAGGATGCACAGTCAGCTGCCTCTCCCAAACACTTCACCAGCGCAGGTACTCCCACGCAGGTTGCAGATGGGTCAAAATTAGAATCATTAAATTCAACTTGTTCATGTGAGTCCATTTTCATGTTCACCAGTCTGTGAGATTTAGAGGAACATGCGGGCTCTGCAGACACTCTGTCATATGCAGTGTCAAAGAGATAGTCTGAGATTATATTCCACAGGGTCAATTGAACTGCCTTTTGTGCAGTTAAGGACCTGTAAGGACGGAGCAGGTTCTAAGATCTCAGTCATGATAGGCTGCTCTGCTTGATGTATGCCCACTGACACATCAGTTGTCCTTCATAGCGAGTGTGTCTGACAGACGTCCAATCCCCTTGCTATTCTAGGTGGTAGAGGACGCATGGTCAGAGGTAGCTCCTTGTGCCCATCAAGGCAACGGAAGTACATATTTAACATGCAAATGGCCTGTTCGATAATGGTTCTGGTGGAGTTGTGGACTGCATTGTTGTGCTCTTCTGTTGCACTGTGGGGATGCCTCACTGGTGTCATTGACCAGGTCCGGAGCAGATTGCCTTCGTCACTCAGGATCCAACCATTAATCCCTTGCAAAGCTTAGGAAGCTGCAAGTTCTGCAAGATATGAGTCATGAGAGCTTTCTGGGAAATGAGCATAGACCTGCATGATTCTTGGCCTGTGTTCACAAACCAGTCAGACGTTTAGAGAGTGGAATTCCTTGTGGTTCACATATGCCGCTAGCTGTTCTCAGAGAGCTCTAATGCCAACATGAATTTAGTCAATTACCCCTTGCACTTTAGAGAAACAAGCAATGTCTGTGAAGCCCTTTGCCCTGGCCACCTGACTGATATCATTTGTGGTGAACCTGATGAACTCATTGGCATGATGGAAGAGGGCATTGGTCACCTCTTTGATGCACCAGTGTGTGGCAGTCTGAAAGATGGCACATGTTGCCCATGGAGCTCTGGAAGCAGCCAATGGTGAAAAAGTTGAGCGCCACAGTCACTTTGAGAGCTGCAGGCTTGGGGTTGCTGTTAAAGATCTTGCTGTAGGATCTGGCAAATTTCAGTGACTGCTTTCTGGGATGGCCTCAGGCATCTCTGGCATTGCCTCTCGGATATCTGGAGGTAGCTTGTCTACATCCTCTCCTCCTGCTCCTGAAGTTATTGGAAGATTGGGTGTAATGACACCCACAGCTTTTCCACCAAGTGAACTGTGTGAACAAGGTACACAGTGATATGAGAACCTGTGTGTCCAGGCAGCTGCTGAGCAGTGAGGTTTTCCACTTCTCCCATTGTCCACACCCAGTGCTCCACCCGTTCTATACTGGCCTCCTCACACTTAGATCTGCACTCTTGACAGCTACACATGTGTTTCTGGAAATGGCCAGTTACACTGTGCAACTGACACTCAAATTGCAACCAGCTAACCCTCCCCACCACTTTCAACTTTCTCCCTATCATCCCTGACCCTCCCAACATTGCTGTGCGCCTTCCCTCTGTAACCCATGAACCTTCCCCCATCACCCTGGACCCCGTCATTGTGGAAGTGGACATGGCATCACTCCCACTGAGCCTATACCTGATCCCCATTGAGATTCCTCCTCTTCACCTAGACCCTCCCTGCAACATGCTTACAGCTTCCTTTAGGTGCTGTGACCTATCTCAGGCTGGCCCCCTACTGAATTGCACACCCACTGTGACTGTGAAGATTCCATCTGCCAGCAAACCCCTGAGTTTGACCCATCGGACCCAACTTTGGACAGTGCCGGCCCTGCACTTTTGGGACCTCATTTTATTCATCTTCACTGACTGCCTTCACCCTCCTGACCACACCTAAGATGTCAGGTCACTCCCACTGCACACTTCCATGCTCCAGCCCCACCCGCTGTCCTCCCTTAAAGCCGTCTTCCAGTCCTCCATGCCCCTTCCCGAACCCCCCAGCCTACCCTCCTAAATTGCCTTTGTCCGTCCCGCCCTCCATCCAAGTTGCCATTCTCCTACTCCCTTCCCCTGTGCTGCAGAGTTCAAAAACAACCACTCATCTCAGACACAACTGCACAAAACTGACTCGCGCACGCCACCTTTAAACAAGCCTGAACCGGGTAACCCAAGTTTCCCATGTGATTTAATCTTGAAGGTAGAACTTAATTTCACTAAGTTTTAAGAGAATTAGTATCCATGGGGTGCAGATTTATTACAGGTAGGAGCCTGCTATGGGGCGGCATGAGGCCTGGCCCACCACTGCCATGCTGCCAGCTTAATTTATCAGTCTGAACCCACCACCATAATTTCAAAATTTCGGCTCCTGCATAACTTATCCGCTCCGCCTGCATGTTTCCTCCACCCTGAGTCATTATTAAATTCTGCCCTATGAGTTTGTCCTCAAAGGACAAAGCCTTGGAAACATGTAGAAGTATCCTTTCATTGCCACAATGTGATCCATTTATGGCATTGGAGAAATATCTGACAATTGAAAGTTTTGCAAAGAACAATATTGAATTTCCAATCTAACCTTTAAAGCTAATTCTGATATAGATGAGGTGTTTCTGCAACCTGTAAATCTCCAAAGGGAGCAACACTTGCAAGAGGATGCAGTCCGGGAAATCATGAGCCCACAGCCTTTGATTTTTCTGCCCAGCAATGAATGGAAAATCATGACGCCTGTGATTTCCCATTCTGCACTATCCATGAGCAATTTTGCAATTATCCAGAGGCTACAGCTGAAATACTAATGGTTGATTCTAAAATTGAGTGCTCCCAGAAAGTAGAGGCACTTGCAGGGAGCACAGAATGATAGAAAGTCATGAGCTGAAGGCCCACAATTTCCCAGCCAGTGCTCCCTGCCAACACTGTTCATCACAGTGAGTATCCAAGCAAGGAGCCAAGTCTTTAAACCTATCTCCATTTTAGTCAGTTGCTGATGGAAGATGCCATGCATTTCCATTTTTTAAAAAAAATTCAGATCTACAGTTTTCTTTTTCACACACCAGGTCATGTAAAGCAATTGCGCAAATGCTGAATAATTTTCAAAGGTACATGGAAAAGACAAGTGAGTGGGCCACAAATGGATAGCTCTGTCAGAGGGCCTAAACTGGCATGTTGGACCGAATAGCTTCTGTCCGTGCTATATAATGTTGTGGATCTACTGGTGACATCATCCACAGGCATCAAGCAAATAGGACATATTTGATTCAGTATAATTCTTCCGCTACTGCTCAATACTATACAGATAATGATAGAGGACGGGAAGGAGAAGGGACAGATAGTAAAAATAACTTTGCAACTGGAGGTGGCTGAAACTAAAGGAACAAGCTGCAGCTGACTTGTTAATAAAGGGAATGCATCAATTTGAAATGAACAGCTCAGCAAACTGCATTTCTTTTAACATCAGGATCAAACGTTACTGTAGCTGCGTAAGTGACAACAACACGACAATATATATTGCCTGCTGTGCCTGGTTTTATATATATACGCATTTAAAATAAATAATACTACAGATATGACAGGGTAGAAAATTAACACCTCTTTTTGAACATCATCACACATGATCAGTGCAGAATGCTTTTCAGAAAGATTCTATGTTGTTTTCTTGGAATGAGGTACTAGGTGGTGGGTTGGGGAGAGAGGTTCTCAATTCTCCCATATGTCGATAAGGCAGGGAGGTAGGTGGGCTGAGATCAGTCAAAAAGCAATAGTGTATAGGTTTGATTATCCAGGCAACTTTTCTTGGGGCTGAACTTTGCGGTCAGCGAGCAGGGGGCGGGGCCCACTGGCCGACGCGCAAAATGTCGCGGGGTGACATTGGGGGGAACCCTCAAAGCCATCCCGCCCCATTTAAATTTTCAGGAAGGCGGGGGCACAGCAAAATCAGCTGCAGGCCCACCGACCTGTCAATGGCCAATTGAAGCCATTGACAGGATCATTAAAACAATTAAAGGCCCTGCCCGTCCAACCTTAAGGTTGATGGGCAGGCCAGGAGCCCTGGCGGGAATCTGAAAAAAACATGAAACCTCACCCACCGGTGGGATGAGGTTTCATGTAGGGTTTAAAAATCTTTAATAAAATTTTAGTGAAATTTATTAACATGTCCCATCTCATGTGTCACATGAGGGGTACATGTTAAGGATTTTTTTTATTTTTCTATTTTTAATGTTTGAACAACTTTCAGCAATCACCCTGAGGCAGCACTTAGCGTCTGGAAGATGTGCGCTCTTTCGTGCGCATGCGCGAAAGAGCGCACTCTCGCATTTGGGGAATCCCCTCCCCACCGCCCACACAGGAAACGAATAGCGCTTCCTGCCGAGCATCACGCTTAAAATGGCGGCAGGGCCCACTTCTCCGGTGGGGATTGTCTCCCCGCCCGCCGGAGATTGGGCCAGGCCCGCCCGCCCGGCAGGCAGAAAATTCTGCGCTTGGTGTAAACATTGAACTTTATTTACAAGACAGCAGCATCAGCTACATGTGTGCATCTAACTCTATAACTAAAGAAGAGCTCCCTCCTAGGAGGTTCCCTGTGCTACTAACTCATTGGTTTACACAGGTTATGTGATCTTACAATACAGGATTATTCTTAAAGCTACAGCGCTACATTTATCAAAACTATAATTACTACATTCCTCCCCCTTTAACTTTTCCATATATTTTGTATTTGCAAGGACATTTATCTCATGACATTACAATATTTACACAGGTCATGACATTACAAGTTCAGTCTTTCAGGTGGTTTCCTGATCCCTGTAGAACATTGTAGCTCCACGGTTTCCAATTCTTTGACAGGAACCACATTCTCTGGAACTGCATTAACATCAGGTCCCTCATTAGGCACAGGCAGTTCAGTGTCTTCCATTTTGATAGAGGCATCGGGCATGTCTATCCTTGGTTGTGCAACTTCAACAGGAATCACAGGTTCAGCAATGGTTACAGGTGGAACATTATTTTGTTGGGGTATCTCCCTCTTTCTTAAATGATCCACATGCTTACAGGTGATCCGACCCTCCACCTCCACATGGTACGACAATTGTCTGGTCACACAGTTTACTTTACCAGGTAACCACTTCGGACCTCAGTCGAAATTCTTTACATATACTGCTTCTCCAATAATAAATTGTCACTCACAACTATGCAAATCATGAATCGCTTTTTGGTTCCCTTGACTTTTCCCTACCTTCCCCTCCAAATTGAGAAGTATCAAGCTTAGTCTTGTTGGGAGACAGCACTTCATCAGTAACTCTGCAGGTGTTGTTCCTGTCGTAGTGTGGAGGGTTGTTCTGTAGTGAAATAGGAAACAAGCAAGTCTACTTTTCTACTTTCCAATGATTCACCTGTTAACTTTTTCATTCCCACCTTAAAAAGTTTGTACTAGTCTTTCAGCAGCCCGTTAGATGATGGATGGTACGGTGCAGTCTTCACGTGGTTGATACTATTCAGGCTGACAAATCTTTGAAACTCAGCGCTTGTAAACATTATCTGCAATGATTACCTCTGGCAATCCATGGATAGAAAAGCTTTGGTGTAGTTTTTCTATAGTAGCGCCTAACGTTGGTAACTTAACCGCAAACATCTAACCACTTGGAATGAGCATCTATATTCAGTAGAAACATGGTTCCAAGGAAAAGACCGATGTAATCGATGTGCAATCTCACCCAGTGTCTACCAGGCCACTCCCTTGGGTGTAATGGGGCAGTCACTGGCAACTTTTGTAGCTGTTGACATTGCACAGTTTTATCACCTTCTCAATATCGCCGTCCATCCCCAGCCACCAAAGATAACTTTGTGTTATCGTCTTCATTCGTGAGATTCCTGGATGGGCACTATGTAACTCTACTAAGAGGGGTTCCCTGCCTTGTGAAGGAACTACTACTCATGCACCCCATAAAAGAATATAATCTTGTCTGCTCATCTCATGTATTTGGTTGAAAAATAGCTTCTATTCATCAAAGAATGGTTCCTGGGGCCATCCATGTAACACTTGGTTTCTCACTCAAGACAGGACTGGATCACGACTCACCCAGTTTCTAATCTGCCTGGCACAGACGGGTGAGTATCCAGGAAATTCATCACTAATACAAGCTCTTGGGAAATTGGGACATGGTCATTGTTCTGTTGCAAAGGAAGATGAATTAGGGCATCAGCATTGGCTTTTTGAATCCCTGGTCTGTGTACTAAGGTGTATTCATATGCCTCTAAAATTAGGGCCCATCTTTGAATTTGTGCATAAGCTGTGAGATGGATAGCCTTTTCCTCGCTAAACAGACCCAAAAGTGATTTGTGGTCTGATACAATCGTGAAATGCTGGCCGTTCTTGTATTGGTGGAATTTTTTTTACACCAAAAATAATCAACGACCTTCTTTTTCGAACTCAGAATATCCTTTCTCAGCTGTGGTAAGTGTCCTGGATACATAGCCTATCGGCCTCTGGTGATACCTTTTACCTGGATTTCTTTGCCTTTGTACATTTTCAACTTGGCAGAGGTTTGTTCCAAATTCAATTGTTGAGCACTTTTATTTAAATATCTGAAAGTGTGTTCCTCTATTACAGTGGTAGAAGCACCAGTGTCTACTTCCATTGTTAAGGGTTTACCATTCACTTGCAATGTGGCAGTAATTGGCTCTGTCTTCACAACTTTCATGTTGAATAAGGAACAAAATGTCAGAATTGGTTGTTTCTGGCTCTTCCACACTATATATTTCATTTGACTTCATTTGTTGCCTGGAAGCCTGTTTTAATCCTGCTTTGCAAATGTTCAATATGTGCCCAATTTTTTGACAAAAATAACACTCCATTTTTAAAAATTGCAAATCGTTAGGAGCATGATTGTTTCCATATCAATAAAAATTAGATTTTGAATTTGCTGCTAAGCTGTTCCCTCTAAATTTTTGGTTAGCGGGGATTATTTCCCGCTTCACAGTGAAGTCCCAGCTTTTCGTGCCACTTTCAACTGACCATTCCTGCCCATCTAGGAAAACAACACCATTCAATCGCTTTTGAATTCCTTACAGCACTTTCCATCACAAGCGCTATTTCTAACGATTTCTTAAAATCAAGATCCACTTCAGCCAGCAATCTTCGCTGAATAGCATCCCCCTGTACGCCACAGGCCAAACGATCCCTGAGCATATCATTCAGCGTTTCACCGAAATCACAATATTCCGTTAGTTGTTTTAACTTGGCCACATAGGTCTTTCCCGAGGCTCTATTCCGTGAATTAAACTTGAACCTCTGCATTGTGACTGAGGGTTTGGGTTGGAAATGTCCCTTAATGAGGTCTACTAATTCACTGAAGGTCTTCGAATCAGGGGCACTGGGGGCTGTCAAGCTTCAAATTAAACTGTAGGTTTTGCTCCCACAAATCCTCAGGAGAATCGCTCTCCTCTTTTTCTCCCCCGTGATTTCCTTGGCTTGAAAGTAGAACGCAAGATGTTCTATTTATTGAGATCAGTCATCTGTGGCTGGTTCAAAGGGATTGATTCTGCCAAACTGTGGCATCTCAGATGAGTATATCTTCCTTTCTTTTTAATTATCTTAGATACTCACAATCGCTGGGCGAGGGACATCACTGGACCAGATTTATCCTCATCAACAGTTTGTTACAGAGTTGATTTTCCAGGCAACTTTTCTTGGTGGAAGCATTGAACCTTATTTACAAGACAGCAGCAGCAACTACATGTGTGCAGCTAACTTTATAACTAAAGAAGAACTCCCTCCTAGATGTTCCCTGTGCTGCTAACTCATTGATTTACACAGATCATGTTATCTTACAACACAGGATTATTCTTAAAGTCACAGTTCTATGTTTATCAAAACTATAATTACAACAAATAGATTTAGGGTTTTTTTCTGGTGAAAGAGTGAAAAGAGATGCTAAACAGGTACCGTTTAAGACATGCCTGTTTGAAAGTCTGGTTTTAGCACATAATTTTGGTCCTAGTTACTAATTGCCATAATTTGAATTTGTTTTGAGGTGTTAAAACAGACATCTTCAGGTTTGGCACTCAAGCAATGGTTGGATGCAATTTTCATGGAGCAGAATATGTGAGCTTCACACTCCCACTTCCACTGAAGGGGGCCCTGAAACACAGCAACACATTTCAGAATGGCTAAGGGACTGAGCGAGAGGTTCTCAGATGTGGCACTGGAGGTGCTGGTGAGGAGGTCCAGAGGAGGAGTGATGCCCTGTCTCTGCAGGTGGGGGAAAGGCATCCATCTTACCTTCTCTCCAGCAACAGCTGGTGCCATTCTGCATGACCTCATGACTGCCTCCCATTCTTCCTATAGACTAAGGAGCTCAATGTAATAGCTTCCTCTTGTGGTCATTCGTGTGTGTGTGTGTGTGTGTGTATAAACCAAACTGGGTTAAACTAGTTTCATTCTTTGTACCAAATTCCATGTTGTATAAACGAGTGCTTTTGTCCTCCTATAATGAGTCCAATAAGGTAGCGTTAACACAACAATTATTCTTTTAGCTGAAGTAGAAAACTTCTAGAATAAATGTTAACAGGTTATTGATGAAATCTTGACAAATGCCCCAGAAGGGGTCTCAACCTTTTTCCAAAGTCCTCTTCAAACCTCTAGCAATAAGTGACTAATAAAAGTAGAGAAATGTTTAAGTAGTACTCAAAATCCTCTGCAATGACTTGTTTACTCTCAATCAATGGGTCACTGTTAGAAGAGGGTACTAGAGCACTAGCCACTAAAATGTTGTGCAGCCTCTTTACTGAGCACAGCAGAAAATTTAAGTGGAAATCCGCTGTTTAACAATCCTTTGGGTGGCTGGTCCTACCACAGGTTTTCGCTCCTTTAACAATATGGGGCTGGATTTAACACTCCCCCACCGATGGGTTTGAAGGCATGCGGGGCACATTAAATCCACCAGGTGAGCTGCCTGTCACCTAACCGCCTGCCCCTGCCCCCGCCACATTTATACCAGTGGCAAGGGAGGTGTTGGGCGCCCTGCCAGCCGGTGGGCCAATTGAGGCACTTAATTGGGCAATGAATACCTACTTAAGGGCTTCATCCCCCCACTGCCAGCATTTAACCTGTGGGAGAGGCAATGCCAAGATCCAAACAGCAGGTTTCCCTGAATAGGCTGGTGGTGGCCGGGCAGTGTGTCTCTCCTTAACTGGTCCCCTGATCCCCCAAGGTTGCCCGCCACCCCCCCATGATCTCTCAAACCCCAGTTCCCACCCTGCTCACTGACCCCCAAGCACTTAAAGTTCCGATCCATCGCAGCTCGCTTCTCATTGCCCAAGTGACGTGCCAGCAGTAGCCACCACTCCTGCTAGCGTTACCAGTCAAGAGCTGCTGGTCTCCGATTGGCTGGCAGCTGTCTAAGGCAGGCCGTCCTGTCCCTGAGGGGTAGAAATCTCACCTCCAGCTATTAACAGCACAGTGGGGTAGAGAACCATTGGCGTCTAGCTTCGGAAAAAGTGGTGATACAAGTCGTGTACCATGTCCTAGTCAGGAGGCCCAAAGACCTCTTAAAATTGGGCCTTGGCCCCACTGTGAACACTGTGGATGAATTGCCAGTGCTTGGTGCACCTTCAGAGGCAGCTCATTCAAAATGTGTCCCTCTGGTCTCGGAAGTGCTGAAGTGAAAGGCAGCAGATGGTGGAGCTTGGGTTTGGTTGGGCAGTCATGGCGGACAGCAGCCCTTTAGGGGTGCTGTGGAATCAGGGAGTCCACTTGTGCTCCCTCAAGCCCCACATTAAAGTTTTTTTTTTACTTAACTTTTTTGGTGATACTCACTTGATCCCCTACAACAAAATAACCAATTTCCCACTGGGATCTTACAGTAAGCATTCGGCCTTCATTAACATATGATAAGTGGCTAACACCTACTATAGCTGCTGGAAAAATGGTCCAATCAAATATTTGTTCATAAGTCTTTCAGATATCCTTGATATGCACGACATTGGTCCCTAAAATCAATTCTCATTGGACCTGTTTTATGCTCATAAAACAAGTGCAATAAGATCCAATTCTGGGCCAGTGTGTTAATTTTAATCAATATTATTTCAGGACAAAATATGGAATGGATGCTTGAAGTATCAGAAAATTGCTTTATAATATTATGACAGGTCATGTTTACTTATTTTTTTTTTACACAACAGTGAATTATATTGGAACATCACCCTTCCAAAGTAACACAGACTTGAGGCCCATTTGTTGGTATGTATGTGCTGTGGACATTGTGCTACCAAAACTCGGATTTTCTAATGCCACCGCCTGAGTTGCCTACACAATGGTGAATCTCCTAGCAATATTTGCCTAGATGCTTACTGTACTAATAATGGAACTGAATATGGCTCTTTGATTTTCTCAGATGAGTATGATCTGTTTGCGGCATTGCTGCTCCATTCACAGCCTCTTTCAGTCCTTTTTCCTGGTCTCTGGCAACATAATTCATGTGTGAGCCTTGACAGGGAATGTTGGCTATTAAACAACCAAGGTTTCATGACTAAGTCTTGGGGGAGGTGGGAGGGGGGGAATAACTTGATGGTAATCAGGAATGACAATCTTTCCTCCCCAACTCAGAGAGCTAAGGCCAAATGTAGGTTTCCTACAGCTTCTTGGCTGAGTTAAGCTAAAGCAACACAGACTTGGGATTGAGCTGTGGTCTGTATGACTCACTGGATAAACTTGAACCATGGGAGAAGCTACCGAGTATAATACAAAACCAAGATTCAAGTTCCATTCAACTTATAATAAAAATAGCATTATATAACTGAAAAATCTCAGGTAGTGAGGCCAGGATGGATTTCAATTATTAATGTCATTGAACATAATGAATGTTTAAGTCAAGTTCTATAAAGTGATTTTCATACATATCTATGATCTGACTTCTACTGGGGAGGTAAGCAATGTAAGTATAGTATTTCATTCCCAAATCTTCAACGAGTTTCAGAAACCCAAGTGTATTAAAGACTAGGCATAATTTTATACAAAATCATAACTTCCATTAAATTGAATTGTGAAAAACTAAAGACAGCCTATGGGTTACAAGAAGAAATGAGAATGTAAGAATCCAATAAAATAATAATGGCTGTATATTTTTCCTTATTGACTTGCTTTTCACAGAAATACTTATCCATGCCATTGTTAACTCTAGACATGACTATTCCAATGCGCTCCCGGCCAATCTGACATTCTCCCTTCCATAAACTTGAGCTCATCCAAAAGCCCGCTAGGCATGTCCGTACTCACATCAAATCCTGCATTACCTAGGTGCTTGCTGAACTACATTGGCTCCCGGTTAAACACTGCCTCCATCTTTAAATTATCAGCCTTGTTTTCAAATCTCTCTATTGCCATTCCTACTTCTGTAATCTCCTCAATCATCCAAGATATTTGCAGTCATCTAATTCTGGCCTTGAGCATCTCTGATTTTAATTGTTCCAACATTGGCTGCTGTGTTTTCAGTTGCTGAGACCTTAAGCTTTCAAATTCTCCCTCTAAACCTCGCTATCTCAATTTCCTCCTTTAAAACACTCCTCAAAATCTGCCTCTTTGATCAAGCTTTTGGCCTTCCACCCTAATATTGCCTTAGTTGGCTCAGTGTCAAATTTTATAATGGCTCAGTGAAACTCCTTGAGATGTTTTATTACATTAAAGGTGCTATATAAATACAAGTTGTTGTTGTTGAAATAACACTTATTGTTTATGCTTAATGCTACAGGTTAACCATTACTCTGTTCTAACGCACACAACTGTCCATTCTGCAATATATTGTGCTTATGTTAATGGTTTGTCCTTTAAAGGGCCGGCATGTGCATGCCCTATTGTTGAGTGGCTATGTGTGGCTTCTAGCGTCAGTTATGTGAAGGTCGTGGGGAGAAGGAGAATACAATCAAATCAGTGTCCTGCCTGAAGGAATGCTTCCCAGATGTAGCTTGGTCATTCAAATGCCTCAAAGTCAAGTTGTGTCTTCAAAATTTTGTTTCTAACTGTAACCTTTTCTGTAAACCCTTCAGGGAAGTATTTGAAAATGTTCATTCACACACTGCAGTGAATTCTCCACTGCAGCAAACTAGCTGCTCATGCCCAAAAAGGATGAAGAATAATTTTATACTGCCTAACGCAAGTCACAGTGACCACAAATTCAAAACCAACTGTGCCAACATTCTGTCACACTCATCAGTATTGAGATAAAACAACTGCAATGATCAGGTGTTATTCTACATAATGAAATATTCAGATCTGTGTGACTTATAAGGCATAATAATTCTGTAAGGTATAATACACACCAGGAAGGTCACATTTAATTCATTGTTTAAGCATTGATCTGCAGAGTGCACTTTAGTCAATGAATAAGACATTCTGATAAAAGTATTTTGAACCCTTTTGCACAAACCTTCCTCAGTGGTATGATCACTGTTGGGTCTGTGAAGAGCAAGGCTTTCATCTAGCAAACTGTACTATTGTAGACCCTCCTGAAGTTTCCATGGCTATCTTATTTGAATTTGGTGGGTGAGCATTTGGTGTGTCAATGCCTCTCATTGGAAGCTCACTAGTTTGGGTGAAGGAAATTGTAGACTGTTGTAGATTTTAAATGCCCTCTGTGTGAAAGGTTAGGGGCCATCAAAACATCTATTGATTCAAATCATATGACCATAGAAGTTTCCAGCACAGGCAGAATGGAAGAAAGCCATTTGGCTCATCATGGATGTGCTGCCTATTTCCTATAGCAATTCAAAACTAATTATGTTACCCTTATGCTCCCCCAATAGCCCTTTATGTCTCTCTTTTTTTAATATTTATCCAATTTTCTCTTCAAATATACAACGGCCTCTACCTCAATCACTCCCTGTGTCAAAGCATACAGTGCTCCAACAACAACCTGCAAGGAGGTATTTCTGTTAACCTTTTTCCTCAGTCTCTTAGTGATAACTTGAATATAATTAGTGGAAATAATCTTTCCATATTCAGTCTAGCAAAAAACTTTATAATTTTAATAACCTATATTATTTGAAGGGAGGCAGTGGCGTAGTGGCAATGTCATTGGAATAGTAAGCCAGAGGCCCAAGCCAATGATCTGGGGACACTGATTCAAATCCCACCACAGCAGCTGGTGGAATTTAATTTCAAAGAATACATCTGGAATTAGAAGCTAGTCTAATGGTGACCTCAAGTCGATTGTCGTAAAAACCCATCTGGTTCACTAATGCCCTTCAGGGAAGGAAATCTGCTGTCCTTACCTGGTCTGACCTATGTGTGACTGCAGACCCACAGCAATGTGGTTGACTGTTAAGTGCCCTCTGAAATGTCCTCAGTTCTATCAAACAATGACAAATTCTAAAAGGAATGAAACCAGCTAGATCACCCAGCATTGACCAAAGCACTGGAAACTACAACTGTACACCCTGCCCTCTCAACTTTGCAATGTCCTTCTTACTAATATCTTGGGGCTGTCCCACAGACTGGTCAAGCAACTGCCTGACATTGTCTGTAATGTATGATTCCATGAGTATGACTATATCCTGTCCCACCAGCAGGACAGACCCAGCAGAGGTGGCAGTGTGATATACAGTCAGGAGAGAGTTGCCTGGGAGCCATCAGTATTGACTCCAGACACCATGAAGTCTCATGGCATCAGGTCAAATCATCCCCTCTCAGCTGATAAATCAGTACTCCTCCATGTTGAACACCACTGGGAGGAAGCACTGAGAGTGGCAAGGCTACAGAATGTACTCTGGGTGGGGGACTTCAATGTCCAACACCAAGAGTGACTCGGTAGCACCACTGCTGGCTGAGTCCTAAAGGACATAGCCACTAAACTAGGTCTGTGGTAGGTTGTGAGGAAACCAGCGAGAGGGAAATGCCTATTTGACCTCATCCTTACCAATATACCTGTCTCGGATTCATCTGTCCATGATAGTATTGGTAGGAGTGACCACCATACAGTCTTTGTGGAGATGAAGTCCTGTCTTTGCATCAAGATACCCTCCATTGTGTTGTGTGGCAGTACCACCGTGCTAAATGGGATAGATTTCAAACAGATCTAGCAACTCAAAACTTGGCAGCCATGAGGCGCTGTGGGCCATTAGCAGCAGCAGAATTGTACTCAAACACAATCTGTAACCTCATGGCCCGGCATATCCCCCACTCTACCATTACCATAAAGCTGGGGGATCAAACCTGGTTCAATGAAAAGTGCAGGAGGCCATGTCAGAAGCAGCACCCAGTATACCTAAAAATAATGTGTCAACCTGGTGAAGCTACACCACAGGGCTACTTTCATGTCAAACAGTGGAAGCAGCATGCAATAGGTAAAGTAAAGTGATCCCACAGCCATAGGATCAGATCTAAGCTCTGCAGTCCTGCCACATCCAGTCGTGAATGCTGGTGGACAATTAAACAACTCACTAGAGGAGGAGGCTCCACAAATATCACCATCCTCAATGATGGAGGAGCTCAGCACATCAGTGCAAAAAACAATGCTGAAGCATTTGCAGCCATCTTCAGGAGTGCTGAGTGGATGTTCCATCTTCGCTTCCTCCTGAAGTCCCCAGCATCACAGATGCCAGTCTTCAGCCAATTTGATTCACTCCACATGATATCAAGAAACAGCTGAAGGCACTGGATACTGCAAAGGCTATGGGCCCTGACAATATTCTGGCAATAGTACTGAAGACTTGTGCTTCAGAATTTGCTGCGACCCTAGCCGAGCTGCCCCAGTACAGCTACAACACTGGCATCTACCTGGCAATATGAAAAATTACCCTGGTATGTCTTGTATACAAAGAGCAGGACAAATCCAACCTGGCCAATTACCGCTCAATCAGTCTTCTCTCGACCATCAAAGTGATGGAGAGTGGCATCAATAATGCCATCAAGCAGCACTCATTCGACATCAGGACAGCAAAATTTGGATTCTGTGAGGCCGACTCCGCTCCTGATCCCATTGCAGCCTTGGTTCAAGCATGGACAAAAGAACTGAACTCCCGAGGTGAGGTGGGAGTGACTGCCCTTGACATCAAGGCAGCATTTGACCGAGTGTGGCAACAAGGAGCCCTAGCAAAACTGGAGTCAATGGAAATCGGGGAAAACTCTCCACTGGTTGGAATCTTACCTAGCACAAAGGAAGATGGTTGTGATTGTTGGAGGTTATTCATCTCAGTCCTGGGACATCACTGCAGGAGTTCTTCAGGGTAGTGTCCTAGGCACAACCATCTCAGCTGTTTCATCAATGACCTGCCCTCCATCATAAGGTCAGAAGTGGGGATGTTTGCTGATGAATGCACAATATTCAGCATCATTCGCGACTCCTCAGATACTGAAGCAGTCCATGTCCAAATGCAGCAAGACTTGGAGAATATCCAGGCTTGTGCTGATAAGTGTCAGAGAATGACCATCTCCAACCAAAGAGAGAATCTAACCATTTTCCCTTGACATTCAATGGCATTACCATCGCTGAATCCCCCCACTATCAACATCCTGGGGGTTACTATTGACCAGAAACTGAAATGGACTAGCCATATGAATATTGTGGCGACAAGAGCAGGTCAGAGGCTGGAAATTCTGTGACAAGTAACTTACCCCTTGATTCCCCAAAACCTGTCCACCATCTACATGGCACAAGTCAGGAGTGTGATGAAATGCTGCCCACTTGCCTGGATGACTGCAGCTCCATCAACACTCAAGAAGCTCGAGACCATCCAAGACAAAGCAGCCCACTTGGCTCGCATCCCATCCACCACCATCAATATTCACTTCCTCCACTACTGATGCATAGTGGCAGCAGTGTGTACCATATACAAGATGCACTGCATCAACTTGCCAAGTGTCCTTTGACAGCACCTTCCAAACCCATGACCTCTACTATGGTATAAGGGCAGCAGATACATGGGAACACCACCATCTGCAAGTTTCCCTCCAAGTCACTCACCATCCTGACTTGGGAATACATCACCTTCCAAACCCATGACCTCTACTTCGGGATAAAGGCAGCAGATACATGGGAACATCACCATCTGCAAGTTTCCCTCCAAGTCACTCACCATCCTAACTTGGGAATATATCACCATTCCTTCACTGCCGCTGGAACTCCCTCCTTAACAGCACTGTGGGTCTACCTACAACACAGAGACTGCAGCGTTTCAAGAAGGCAGCTCACCACCACCTTCTCAATGATAATTAGGGATGGCCAATAAATGATGGCCTAGTCAGCCATGTCCCCATCCTACAAATGAATTTTTAAAATACTACCTTTTGGATGAAACCGAGGCCCCAACTTCCCTCTCAGGTAGATGGGACAAGGTATAATTCCTTGCTTTACTTAAACAAATTACCTTATACAGGTGAATAGAAAACAATATCAAAAATCTTCGAAATAATCACACTTGCACTTTGTCATGAATTCAGATTAGACACTTATATACATAGGCCCAGCAATTTCAAATCAAGTCGTTGAAGGGGTTTTCTTGGTTTTCAGCCATGTCTGGCTGAGTGAGTGGGCAAATGCATGGCAGATGCAGTATAATGTGGATAAATGTGAGGTTATCCACTTTGGTAGCAAAAACAGGAAGGCAGACTATTATCTGAATGGCTATAAATTGAGAGAGGGGAATGTGCAACGAGGCCTGGGTGTCCTCGTACACCAGTCGCTGAAGGTAAGCATGCAGGTGCAACAGGCGGTAAAGAAGGCAAATGGTATGTTGGCCTTCATAGCAAGAGGATTTGAGTACAGGAGCAGGGATGTCTTGCTGAAATTATACAGGGCCTTGGTGAGACCACATCTGAAATATTGTGTGCAGTTTTGGTCTCCTTATCTGAGGAAGGATGTTCTTGCTATCGAGGGGGTGCAGCAAAGGTTTACCAGACTGATTCCTGGGATGGCGGGACTGACATATGAGGAGAGATTGAGTTGGTTAGGATTATATTGGCTGGAGTTCAGAAGAATGAGGGGGAATCTCATAGAAACCTATAAAATACTAACAGAACTAGACAGGGTAGATGCAGGAAGGATGTTCCCGATGGTTGGTGAGTCCAGAACCAGGGGTCACAGTCTGAGGATACCGGGTAGACCATTTAGGACTGAGATGATGAGAAATTTCTTCACCCAGAGAGTGGTGAGCCTGTGGAATTCGCTACCACAGAAAACAGTTGAGGGCAAAACATTGTATGTTTTCAAAAAGGAGTTAGAGTATAGCTCTTGGGGTGAAAGGGATCAAAGGATATGGCAGAAAGCGGGAGCAGGCTATTGAGTTGGATGATCAGCCATGATCATAATGAATGGCGGAGCAGGCTCGAAGGGCCGAATGGCCTACTCCTGCTCCTATTTTCTATGTTTCTATGTCTCTGCTCTGCGTAGAGTGGCGTAACTCTATAACCTGAGGCTCTCCTATGGGATCGACACTAACAGGAACTGCGATAACAGGTACCTCTTTTGGCACAGGCAGTTCATTACTATTTGATTCAATGGAGACATCAGGTATGTCTATAACAGGTTGATCAGGTACTTTGGTGCTTATGGGTTCAATAATATTCCTTAGTGGCAACACTGGGTGTGGAAGCGTCTCCCTTGCTCCTCCGGTGATCCATGTGTTTACGAACGATCCAGCCTTCCATGTCTACTTGGCATGAAATGGGTCCGGGCTCACAGGTGATAACCCCTGAGGTTCAACTTGGACCGCTACCGAAGCTCCTTACAAAAACGGCTTCATCTACCGTAAATATTTGGGCTCTACTATGCAAATTGTGGCTTGTTTTCTGATTACCTTTGTTCTTCTCTATTCTCTCTGGCAAATTTGGAAATACGAGGCTCAGTTTCGTTCTGAGACAACGCTTCACAGGCAGTTCTGCTGGTGGAACTCCCGTTGTTGTATGTGGAGTCATGCAGTGGCTAAGAAAGAAGCATGAGATTTTGGTCTCCAAGTTTCCTCCCGTCAATTTTTTTAGTCCTGACTTGAAAGTTTGGATGGCCCTCTCAGCTAGTTTGCTTGATGCTAGGTGGTAAGGTGCAATTTGGATACATTTAATGCCATTTAGACTGTTGAAGTTCTGAAATTCAGCACTTGTAAATACAGCTCTATTGTCTGATACAATGACTTCGGGCAATCCATGAATCGAAAAGCATTGGCATAACCTTTAGGTGGTAGCATGCGACGTAGGTGATTTCACCTCAAAAATCTCCATCCATTTTGAGTGTGTCGATTATAAACAAAAACATTGTGCCTAGGAATGGATCCACATAGTCTATGTGGATCCACACCCATGGCCGGCCAGGCCATTTGCAAGGGTGTAGGGGGAACTGCGATTGGCAACTTTTACTGCAGTTGGCACTGTTGACAGTGCTTGACTAGCTCCTCGATACCTGCATCTATACCAGGCCACCACACGTAACTGCTGGCGAGCATTTTCATCTTAGAAATGCCAGGGTGAGTGCTGTATAATTCAGTTAGGAGCAGTTCCCTGCCTGGTACAGGAATGACTGCTCTTGCTCCCCAGAGTATGATGCCATCCTAACAACTCAGTTCGCATTTGTGGGTAAAAAGTGTTTTCATTTCCTTGGAGACTGGGTCATTTAACCATCCTGTAAGTATCTGGTCTCTCACTTTGGACAGAAGCAGATCTCGATTGGTTCAATTCCTGGTCTGCTTCACACAGACGGGTGATGTGTCTAAGAAATTCATTGCAAGGACGATTTCTTGGGGTACAGGAGTACACAAGATGCTTTCTTGCAAGTGGAGGTGGCTATGAGCATCCGTGTTTGCTATGTGTATCTCAGTTCGGTGTTTGAAAGTGTATTCATAGGCGGACAGAAATAATGCCCATCACTGAATTCTTGCCGAGGCTATCGGCGGGATGGCCTTGTCTTCTTTGAAAAGGCCCAAAAGCGGTTTATGATCGGAGACAATAGTAAAGTGCCTGCCATGTAAATAATGGTGGGATTTTCTAACTCCGAAGACTATTGACAGTCCTTCCTCTTCGATCTGCTAATAACCTTTCTCGGCCACTGAGAGGGCTCTTGATACGTAACCTATGGGCCTCTCAGAGCTCTCATCCATTTCATGGGCAACACTGCATCAATGCCATTTGGATAGGCGTTGCAGGTCAATATCAATTCTTTAGATGGGTTGAAATGCACTTACAAAGTTGATGAGTGCATTTCAGAGTTTTACTCTGTTGAAGCCTGTCTCCTGTGGAGCCTTCCAGGACCAATGATGGTGTTTCTTCAGCAATATGTGCAAGGGGGTCAGTACAGTCAATAAGTTAGGTAAAAACCGTCCTTGGTAGTTTACCATCCCTAAAATTGATTTGAGTTTGGTGATATTTGTGGGGGAATGCGCTTCATTTATTGCTTTAACCTTTTCTTCCATGGGGTGTAATCCTTGTGCGTCTACACGGTAACCAGATAGGTAACCTCGGTGGCTTGGGAAGTGCGCTTCTTTTTTAGGCAAACTTCCACTTCCAAAAATCTCTTTAACACCTTCTCTAAATTTGCTAAACGCTAGGCCTCTGTTGATCCAGTTATGAGGGCATTGTCAAGGTATACTACAACCTTGGTAGTCACTGTAACAGGTTCTCCACTGTCCTTTGAAATATTGCACCTACTGAAGGCACGCCAAAAGGGAGGCATGTATACTGGAATAAGCCTTTGTGTGTGTTTACTGTGACATACCCCTGTGATGTGTTATCTAATTCGAGTTGCTGGTACGCGTAGCCCATATCCAACTTAGTGTAGGACTGGCATCCTGCCAGCTTTGAGTACAAGTCTTCAGTTTTTGGATTTGGATATTTATCCAACTTGGCGGCCTGATTAACTGGGCAAAAGTTCTCTCCAGGTTCAAAGGTTGGGTACCTTCTCTCAGGTACTGAAATGTGTGCTCACCCATCAAAGTGGCTGATGCCCCTGCATCCACCCCTCATAACTAGAGGCTTTCCGTTCATGTGGAGTGTGACAGTAATAGGATTTGCCTTGTCTGCTTTAAGATTAAAAAGAGAGTGAATGTCAGAATCAGTTATTTCAGGCTCTTTCACGAATGTTCTTCTAACATCTTTGCTGACTGATTACTTGGCAGTCTGGACTTAGCTCTGTACTGCCTCTTTTGCAACAATAACAGCACTTTAGCTCCTTAAATCTACATGTTTCAGGAGTGTGGTTACCCCCACATTGGTAGCATTTCAACTTCAGGATTGCTGTCTGATTGCCCCCAGTATTTTTTTTGATTTCTGGGTGATTGGGAATGGTTCCTGCTTCATTGCTGCTTCAGTGGTTTTGGCACCACGCCTGGCTGCAGGTTCCTGTCCTAACTGGTAAATGTCGCCATTTTGGAAGCTCTGTAGCTCCTGCGAGTCTTTTTTCAGTGCCTTCCATGGCCTGTGCTATCTCCATTGCTCATTTAAAAGTTATATCATCTTCTGCAAGCAAACGACGCTGAATGGCGTCATTGCGCACGCCACAAACTAACTGATCCTGTAGCATGTCATTCAAGGTCGCTCCGAAATCACAATGCTCTGACAATTGCTTTAAGTTAGCAATATAAGTCATGATTGATTCGCCTGGGGCCCTCGTCCTCGTATTAAATTTGAATCCTTGCATTATGACCAATGGTTTGGGCTGAAAATGGCCTTTCATTAAATCCATGAGCTCAATGATTTGGAGTCAGGCTTGCTTGGGGCTATGAGACTGCTAATAAGGGAGTAGGTTTAACTCCCCCAGACGCTCAAGAGAATTACTTTGCGCTTTTTCTCCTCCCCTATTTCATTGGCCCGGAAATAAAACCTGAGGTGCTCGATGTATTGACACTAGTTGTCCGTGGAGGAGTCAAATGTGTTGACCCTCCCGCAGAGAGACATCCAGGTGAATATATATTTTCTTCTTTCTTTCCTCCCTTAAAACGAGATAGTCACAGTTGTAGGGCAAGAGTTGCGCCAGGATCATTTATCCTCATCACCAGACGTAGAGATGTATTACTGAGAGGCTTCTTTAGTTGAACAACAAACTTTATTTATAGAGCTGCTGGATTAGCTGCCTGCATCTAACAAGGATTCAATACACATCCCAAGGCTAGGAAAACTCCACCCCCTTATGAGATTCTCCATGCTCACTGTTGATTGGCTGCTCTGACCATGTGACACTTACTCAGCCTATCCTTTAAGCAACAATCACCACACATGAGCCGCTACCTGAGTGGCCCATGCAGTGTTCACCATTGATATCATTGATGAATTTTATGTGGTGGGGCAGGTTGTGATCTGCAGCAGAAAATTGGACAATTTTCTTCCTTCTATGTTTCTATTGGCAAAATCCAAAATTTTATTAACCCTTCTGTGGTGTTATCCACCTCCACACACATTTTCAGTGAATTTGAACCCCGAGGTTTCTGTCCCAACAGGCCAGTCAGTGTCTTTACATTTGTGTGTACTCCCATTCCTTGTTTTTTTCCCTCCAAATGTATTATCCCATATTTGTTTTATTAAATTGCTTCTGCTACCTGTCTATGTATTCCAAAAGTCACTTACAGACCTCAACGCAGTTCAGTAAACTGCTACTTTTGTATCATAATACTATTTTGAGGCAGTTTTTTTTCTGTACCCAAGTCCAAATCAACTTCATATACCATGAACAAGAGTGAACTGAGCTACCCTCCCAATCCTTTTCCAGTTCAAGAAAGACCCATTTACCATAAATTTCTGCTTTCAGTCCATGAACCAACTTTCTACCTAGATTTCTATATTTCCTCCTGTATCATATACCCTTGAGAGAAATTTATTGAACACCATCTAAAAACTGTTACACTCTATTGCATTTCCTTCATCTTTCATCTTCATGTTTCATCAGCTATTTCCCAGTTCCAGGCACAATTCCATTTTGCCATTACCTCATACTGTTCAGGGAGGAAGTTAACTGAAGCCAACAATTTCACGCTGCAAACCCACTGGCAGTTAAAATTCACCACTTTATATCAGTAACTCCACAATATTCAGCAATCAAATCCTCAGTAAAAGAGCAGGTGGTTCATTTACTCATGGAGGCATTGGAGAGAAAAGAAACAGCTGCATTTTTTTCAATTAATTTTTTTCCCCCCCAAACATGAATGTAGACCGAGAATGGCATTTAAATATGATAACATATTGACATGTGCAATTTACAGCAGTTCAGTGTTTGTTTCCTACTTTGAGTACTTTCTCCACCTTTGAGCATCTTACGTTTCTCTATCCCTTTTGCCTCTCATTTAAAATCCTCCTTCTCAACCGCTCACACATGTACAATAAAATGTTCTCACCAAGTGGTGCTTTCTTCATGCAGCGTTTGCACTGAACGATGACTTCTCAACCTGAGAGATTGAACCTCCATCTCAACTCCTCATGGTCTGTCTCCTCCGAGTTCACAGCCCATGCTATCCTTCCTTAATCTCTCCCTCCATGTAAACTCCCCAACCTATATTCATGGCACACCTTTCACCCTGTCATGTCATGTAACCTCACTACTTCCATTGTGTCAGTCACATGCAAGCCCATCTCTGATCACTTCCTTACATTGCTCTCTCCCCACATTCCCCTTCCCCATCTGTACCTTACTTCATTTAATGCCACCCTAGAAAAATACTTTCTCCCAACTCTCTTCAATTCATAAAGCACTGTTGAGTCCTGCTCTTATCTAGTAAAATTGCTTGCTCCAGGATTCTGCAATGCAAAAATAACCCCTGGCTTCTTTTCGGAGGGATTCTTTGTCATTAAGATTGAGATCATCAGCTGCCTCTTCCACTTTCTCTCTTTCCCCTAGCCCAATGGACCAAACATACACTAAGGTTCCCCCTTCATTAGCCCTGAACTCACATCTTTCTCAGGTTTCCCTCCTATCTCCCCTCATGCCCACTCTTAGCATCTTGACCATGAGACACATCTCCTGTTCTCTCAACCCGATCCCACTAAACTGCTGACTAAGCCAACTTCCCCTCCTGGTCCCCATGTTAACTGATATTGTTAACAATTCTCTCTTCAACATCCCCTCCTGCATACCCGCCCCCCTCTCAAATCTCAAAAAAAAAATTTACCCCTTGGCCCTTGTAAACTACCTCCCCATCTCCAACCTGCTTTTCCTCTTCAAAGTCCTTGAATATGTAGACAGTTCCCAAACCCATGCCAATTTTTCCCAGATCACCCCACCTTTGAATCTCTCCAATCAAGTTTCCACTCCTGACATAGTATTGAAATGGCTCTTATCAAAATCACAGATGACATCCTAGGTGACTGTGGCAAAGGTAAACTATCCCTCCTCATCCTGTCATGTTGTCTGCAGCCTTTGATATGGCTGACCACACCATCCTCCTCTCCATGGTCATCCAAGTGGATGGGACTGCACTCACCTGGTTTCATTCATATCTATCCAGTCATAGCCATCAGCTGAAACTGCTTTTGTTCCTTCTCCTGTGCCATTACCTCTGGTGTTCTACAAGAATCTACCCTTGGCCTCCACCTATTTCTCACCTACATGCTGCCCCTCAATAACAACATCCAAAAACACATCAGTTCCCATATTCACACTGACAACACCCAACGCCCCTCTCATTACAACCTAACTCAATCCTGCCACTGTCTCTCAATTATCAAACTGTTTGTCTGACATCCAGTACTGGAAGAGCAGAAATCTCCTCTAACTAAATATTGGGAAGACCAAAGCCATTGCAAACACTCCCGGCTACAAAATCCATTCCTTAGCTATTTCCTCCATCTCTCCCCCCTGAAACTGTGTAAGGTTGAATCAGACTGTTTGGAACTTTAATGCCATATCTGACCCAATGATGAGCTTTGAACCACATATCCACACCATAACTAAGACTGTCTAATTCCACTTCTGTGACATCACTTGACTTCACCCCTGTCTCAGCTCATCTGCTGCCCTCATTCATGCTTTTGTGACCCCTAGGCTTGACTATTCCAATGCACTCATGCTTAGTCTCCCATATTGTACCCTTTGTAAATTAGAGGTCGTTCAAAACTCTACTGCCCCATGTCCTAACTCGCACCAAATCTGATTCACCTATCACCCTTGTGCTCACTGACCCACATTGGCTTCCGGTTAAGCAACATCTCAGTTTTAAACTTTTCATTCTTGTATTCAAATTCCTCCATGGCCTTGCCCATCCCTATTTACAACCTCTGAGATATCTGTGCTCTTCAAATTCTGGCCTCATGCAAATTCTCGGTTTTAATTAGTTCACCATTGGTGCCTTCAGTTGCCAAGAGTCAAAACTCTGAAGTTCCTTCCCTAAGCCTCTTCCCCTCTCTACCTTTCTTTCCTAATTTAAAATGCTTTTTAAAACCTACTTCTTTGACCAAGCTTTTAGTTATCTGCTGTAATGTCACCTTATGTGGCTTAATGTCAAATTTTGTTTAATAGCACTCCTGTGAAGTGCCTTGGAACATTTTATTTCATTAAAGGAGCTATATAAATACATTGTAATTTATGGTTGTTGTTATAGTACAAGCTTAAACTCTGGTGTTGCTTTATTTTGTACAAAGGAAAATTAAATCAAGTAGTTCTGCAGATTGAAGATGTCTAATTATAACATGTGATATATATACTTCTGTACTTTATTTAAAACTGGACTTGTAAAGTTTAGGCAAGGGTTGCAAAAAGAACGTCAATGATTTGTTCTGACGATGATAATGACATCAGAGTATTATCACATGACCTGCTCCATATATTCTGTTTACCATCAGATAACCTTGATTCAAGCCTCTTCCAAATATACTATTCTATCTCCCTCTGGAATCTGCTACTCAAACCTTAATGTAATTCAGTACACTAATAAAATGATGATGGTGCAGTTAGTATATGTTAAACCTTCTCCTTGGAACAATAAACGTAAAGAGATCCTGGACAGTTTGAGATGTGGTAGATATTAACTGCTGCAATGGCTCCATCTTGTTGTCTCAAACAGGCAGAAAAAAAGTGTTCAGAAAATATCAAACATGCCAGGAAGGAAGATAAAGACTCCCAGGATATCATTGCTTAATTTGTTTTACACTTGTACAAAATAAGGTAACATTCTCCTAAATCATTTACTGGACATCAATCTGATTATGCATGTTATGTGGAATTATGTAATTGCAAGCATAACAGGAAAATGTTGTTGCTGAACTACATTGAAAATTCCAAGTATTGCTCCAAGAAAAGCTTGTCAATATCCAAGCTCCCTGCAGTTAACTGGACTAAATGCACACTGCTTGGATATATTCATACCTTAGTGTTGAATTATGAATTTATTATTCAGTTGTCTCTTTGTTTATGTTATCTGTAGAAGATTTCCTATGACATTGAGCACTATGAGTTGAATGTTATACAGGAACAAGGATTATGCCAGAAATGCTGACTTATGAGTTGGGAGGCGACCCTGGGAGCTGATTGCACTGGGAAGGAACTTGAGAATGAGTAGCATTTTGAGGGGAATTCCAGATTCCCTACAGCAGAAAGGTCTCAGGATATTAGGGCAGACCCTGGGATCTGGGATAATTGGGAGTAGGATCCTGGTGATGTTGGTGAATTTCTGAAATCAGAGAGCATTGGGAATGTGCTACAAATGCTAGTAAGCATGCTGGGCAGGTCCACTACACAGTATAACTTTCCATTATGAGAAATGAAGATACTCAATAAAGAATGTGCAATTATTTAAATTTATTGCTCCAAGGTATAAAGTGAGGCATCTGACCAGGACATCACATGCTCAAGTTTCTCAATGGCTCAGTAAGCTTATGTAACTGTTTGAGTACTTGAACCGTACACACAAGGAGGCTCCTATGTTTGACAATGCCTAATAAACTGATCACAGTAAGAGGTGAATATAGGGGCCACAAAATCATAACACTGTTGGTGCTGGTGCTATGGAAGCCCCGAGATCTAAAAAAATGGCACGAGGAACACTCTTGGTCATTGCCAGTGTGGCCTGCCTAGTGTGTGCTGTCGAACAGGGCATTTAGCACAGCATGCCAGGCATGCTGTGTGCACACCTAAAGCATGCAGAATAGACAGATCATGATGTCAAACAACGTCTCATGCTGATGCAACACTCAATCTGCTATGTTGCACTGCGCAGGTACAGCTACTGGCACAATTCAAGCCCCGACTAGTGTTATTTAAAGGGCTAATCATCCAACTTCCAGGTGAGGTGCTTTTGATTTACTTTTGTTGCTGCAGAGTTAGTGGAAGTGAATGTTATTGGAGGAGTTTTGCAAAATATTTGGATTTTCCAGAGAGTGATGCTGGTTCCTGACAAGGGGCCAGAGGAGTTGATTGTCCAGTTTTGATCACCTCAGCATTTAAGCTGACAAGAGGACCTTCAGAGTTTTTAAAGTCTACAGAAGCATCTGTATAAATATATTTCATATTCGAATGAGCCATCCCAAGATCCTGACTCCCTCTTTGCATGGAGTTGATGATCCCAGAGGTGATGGTGTTCAGTAATGGAGGTTAAATTTGCAGTCACTCTTGGGTTGGAACATGACTCAAAAGTGCAGCATAGACTGCAGAGAGGGGAGGCAGTGTGCAGAGGGAGGAGGAAGAGGGCTCTCAATGGAAGGCCATACCCACCTAGGGAGCACTTCTCCTATCTCCAGCTTAGCCAGTGGCTGTGTCTAAAGCACCAGCATTTCACCATGGAGGTGGTTACTGATCTGTGCCACATCCTACAACCCAACCTGCAACCGCACAGCAGGATGAAGATAGTGCTTGGTTGCAGGTGACATCAACAACATCTCGCAGTTCACTGTCCATCAGGGAGGTGGAAGAGGCCCTGTATAGAAGGATAGGGAACTTCATCATCTCTCACAGACCAGGGAAAGAACAGGAGGTGAGAGCGTGTGGCTTTGCCAGGCTGGCAGGATCTCAATGCTACAAGGTTCAATTGAATTAACAGGGAGAAGTACTGTAACCACAAGGGCTACACTCTATTAACGTCTAGTTGGTGTGCGACCATGCCGAGAAGATTCTGTTGGTGAATACCAGCTATCCTGGCAGCAGCTATAATACATTCATCCTGCACCATCAGGTGTACCTGCCATCTTTGGCCCATCACGAAGAGCCACAGGCTGGCTGCTGGGTGACTAGGGACACTCACTATACATGTGGTTAATGACCCCACCTCCCACCACCCGACCATGTGAGGGCAGCGCACCTATAATAAGAGGCATTGCGTCAACAGGTCCAGGCAACGGGCGATCGAGGGTGTCTTCATGTCCGACTGCCTGCCCCTCTTCCATGGCTCTGTTCGCAGCCGGGTGTCCTTGAAGAGGGAGCATGAGGCGTCCACTGGCATGACCGAGGTCTTCCATGCCCAGTGGTCACCGCGTGGGCTTGGATGCTTTATTGACCCCCTTAATCACGTTTTAATTTCACAGTCTCTTTACAGTGCAGAAGGAGGCCATGTGGTCCATTGAGTCTGAAAGAACAGTCCACCTAGTCCCACCTCCCCCTGCCTTTTCCCCATAACTTTGCACATTCTCTCCTTTCAGGTAGCAACCCAATTCCCTTTTCAACACCTCGATTGAACCTGCCTCCACCACCCTTTCAGGAAATTTGTTTCAGACTCCAACCACCCTTTGGGTGAAAAAAATTTTCCTCACATCACATTTACTCCTTTTGCCCATTATTTTGAATCTGTGCCCTCTAGTTCTTGATGTTCTCTTGAGTGGGAACAGTTTCTCACTATTTACCCTGTCCATACCCCTCAGGATCTTGAATACCTCTATCAAGTCTCCTCTCAGCCTTCTTTTCTCCAAGGAAAACAGTCCCAACCTCTCAAATCTATCCTCATAGTTACAGTTCTTCATCCCAGAAATCATTCTTGTGAATCTCCTCTGATCTCTCTCCAATGTCTTCACATCCTTCCTCAAGTATGGTGCCCAGAATTGGACACAGTACTCCAGATGAGGCCTAGCTAGTGTCTAATACAAGTTCAACATGACCTCCTTACTCTTGTACTCAGTGTCCCTATTAATAAAGCCTAATTGCTATATGCTTTATGAACTGCTGTCTCAACATGCCCAGCCATCTTCAATGACCTAAGTACATATACACCATGGTCCTTCTGTTCCTACACCTCCTTTAGAGTTTCTCCCTTTATTTTATACTGTCCCATCATATCTTTCCTGTCAAAATGAATCATCTCACATTTCTCTGCATTGAACTTCATCTGACACTTGTCTGCTCAATCTACCAACATGCCTATGTCTTTTTGAAGTTCAAGACTATCCCTTTCATGGTTGACAACATTTCCAATCTTCGTAACATCTGCAAATTTGAAATCATGCCCTGCACACCACAGTCTAGGTCATTAATGTATATCAGGAAGAGCAAGGGTTCCAACACTGACCCCTGAGGAACTCCACTACAAACCTTCCTCCAATCTGAAAAACAACCATTTATCACTACTCTCTGTTTCTGTCATTCAGCCAATTTCTTATCCAAGGGCCTACTTTCCCTTTTATTTCATGACCTAGAATTTTGCTCACAAGTCTGTTGTGTGGCACTGTATCAAATGTCATTTGAAAACCCATAAACACCACATCAACAACGTTTCCTTTATCAGCCTTCTCTGTTACCTCCTCAAAAAACTCCAGCAAGTTAGTTAAACATGATTTTCCCTTAATGAATCCATGTCGGCTTTCCTTAATTACCCCGCACTTGTATAAGCGATTATTGATTTTATCCAGTACTATAGTTTCCAGAAATTTCCTTACCACTAAGGTCAAACTGACTGGCCTGTAGTTGCCAGCCTTATCCTTGAACAAGGTGTAACATTCGCAGTTCTCCACTCCTCTAGCACCTCCCATGCCTAAGGAAGACTGGAAGATTATCACTAGTGCCTCTGCAATTTCCACTCTCACTACCCTCAGTACCCTTGGATGCACCTTGTCCAGCCCTCATACCTTATCTATTTTAAGTAAAGATAGCCTTTCCAACACCTCCTTCCTCTCAGTTGCAAGTTCTTCTAATGTACTAGTTGTCTCCTCTCTGCCCTCAGTCTGGGTAGCAGGTTCTTCCTTTGTAAAGACAGATGCAAAGTACTCATTCAACACCTCCACTATTTCTCCTGCCTCCACATGCAAGTCCCCTTTTTTTGTCCCTAGACGGCCCCACCCTTTCTTTTATCACCCTTTTATTATTTACATGCTTTTAGAAGACCTTGGGATTCCCTTTTATGTTCACTGCCAGCCTCTTTTCATGCTCTCTCCTTTTCTTACTAGTTTCTTCACTTCCCCTCTGGCCCTTCTATATTCAGCCTGATTCTCCATTGTATTTTCTAATTGACATCTGTCATACATGCACTTCTTCCTTTTCTTCTTTTCCTCTATCTCTCTTGTCATTCAGGGTGTTGTGGATTTATTTGTCCTGCCTTTCCCCTTCAAGGGATTTTACCTTGACATTGCCTGCAATACTTTTTCTTTGAAGGTGGCCCGTTGTTCAGCCAGCGTCTTTTCTGCCAACATTTGATTCCAACTCACTTGGACTCAGATGCACTCTCATCCCATCGAAATTGGCTTTCCCCCAATCCATTATCTTGCTCTGGATTGTTCTCTGTCCTTTTCCATGATTAACCTAAACCTTATGATACAATTATCATTGTCCCCTAGAGGCTCTCCCACTGATATTTGATCCACTTGTGCCAACTCATTCCCCAGAACCAGTTCCAAAAGTGCATGTCCTCTTGTTGGACTGGAACGATATTGCTGTAGAAAATTATCGTGAACACATTCCAGGAACTCTCACCCCTCTTATCCTTTTGGACTATTCCTATCCCAGTCCATGTTTGGATAATTGAAGTCACCCATTATGATTACTCTATAATTCTTGCAACTCTCTGTAATTACTTTGCAAATTTGCTTCTCTACATCCCTTCCACTAGTTGGTGATTTATATACCACACCAATCACTCTTATTGCACCTTTCTCATTCCTTACCTCTAGTCAGAGAGATTCTGTCCTTGACCCCTCTGGAACATCCTCTCTCTCCAGTACTGTAATGCCATCTTTAGCCAATATTGCCACTCCCTCCCCACCCTTTTCTTCATTTCCTGTCTCTCATAAACACCTTGTACCCAAGAATATTTAGCATCCAGTCCTGCCCTTCTTTAAGCCTGTTGTAGCAATAATATCATAACTCCATTTGTCAACCTGTGCCTGCAGTTCACCAATCGTATTAATCACACTCTGTGTATTCATATACATGATTGAGGCTATTTTACTTTCCCGCCTATTCTGACCCCGTCTAATGACTTACTATGGCCTACTCTAATTCTATTAAACTCTCCACGTATTCTATCTACCTTGATGCAACTCTCTGATCTATCCTTGTTATCAGTTGATACTTCTCTACTTCCCACTACCAGTTTTTTACCTCTGCACTCTGAATATCCCCCGAGGTTTCCATTCCCCTGCCAATCTAGTTTAAAACCTCCCCAACAGGACTAGCAAATCTCCCTGCGAGGACACTAGTCTCAGTCCTGTTAAGGTGTAACCCATCCTTCTTGTACCTGCCCCAGAACTGGTCCCAATGCCTCAGAGTTTTACTAATTCCTTTCAGCTTTTGTCTTTCTTTTTGCAGTATCCCTTTAAGGGGCTGCCTTTCAATTTGTCCCTAATTTGTTAATTTGATTTACTCAAAATAGTATACTAAGAGGATGCAGCCACAAGAAACTTTGTGGATTGAACTATCAGCTTTTTGAAGCAATGGTACTGCTGACTGGATAATTGAGAGAAGGAAAGCAACACTCCAGTACTCAGCTGAGAATATCTCCAAGTTCATGGTGATCTGCAGCATTCTTCACAACCTTGCTATCATGAGAGTGCAGCCCTTGCTACCAGGCATATGGAAGCCACTTTGGGAAGGGAAGAAGGCAGGGAGGAGGTATCCATGGCCCGTTCAGTTTGAATAGGCTGTGCGTGAGCACATACTCAGACCCTGGTGCCCCCGAAATCACAATTGCTCTGTAATTCCCCACCATTCAATCCTTCTGTTATATACCATCACAGCATCCTCCTGGCCAAAATCCTGAATTAAAAACCGCTAACAAAACAAAAAGGTTCCATAACAACTTCATCCAACAGTATTTACAATAGTGCGCGCAAAAACGGAATTATTCGTCCTTGTGCATTCTCTTAATGCCTGTTCTTTGGGTGCCTTTGCCTGTCCTCGTGTTACCTCAGTAGCGGCAGCATGGCTGGTGGAAGGCTGTCGATTTTCAGTGAGGGAGACTGCAGATGGCCTTGCAGGGCGACCTCGAGCTAGCTCTGGACATATATGGCCCAGCCTCGAACTGCAGCACCTCTGCATGGATAGCAGCATTCAGGCCTTGCTAAATGACTTGCGGCAGCAGGTGTAATGGCAGAGTGGCAGTGGTGGAAGTAGGAATGATGTCCTTCTGACAGGAAACTGGGGTCATGCACCATGCAACCAGTGGGCTTCCCTGGTGGTCCCTCAGTAATCACAATAATCCGTTGGAGGACAGATTGTTAAATGGCTGTCAGAACCTGCATTCCTCTTTGAGCACTGGCATCCACAGCCAAGGTGGCAGCAGCCTGAGCCTGCATGACACTGAGCATGGCTCTCATGACCTCACTCCAAGTTCCCATTAAAGCACCGAGACATTGGATGGCTTCCGCCCATGCTGCAATGGAAGCTGAGACAATGGCCACCAGACGTGTATCTTTGCTGGATTCGTAAGTGCTGTCATGGGGTTGGCCATCATTGTCACACTGGAAAGGATGACACTGAAGCTCTGTGAAAAGCCTTTAGCAAATTGGAACTGAACTCCTTCATGCTCCTTGACAATGCAAAGAGGTTCAATAGCGGGTCTGCCAATGCACCAAGCGCCTTTGTGTGCATGCCCACCAGCGTCCTCCTGTATGCTGCCCAAAAAATTTCTCAACTGAATCCTCTGCAGCAGAAGTCATCTGCAACCTCACCTTCTGGCAGACTGGCACATGAACTATCCTTTCCCTCAGCCTGCATGTAGCCCACTCATGTCTTGCCACCTGCTGATGCTGGCTCTATACTAGCCTCTAAAGTTTGCGTAGTGCAGGCACCTGAGCTGGTGGATATGAGTGTTGGGTCAAGTGACTTCTTCTTCAGGAGGTCTGGTCAAGCTCTCACCCTTCAGACTGAGTGTGCAGTGACTGGCCAGGCAGCAGTCCTTGGATACCTGGAAAGATAAATGTAGAAATGAAAGGTTGAGGTGAGGGAAGGTGGTTGAGGTGGAAAACAAGAGATCCATGGTCACACCATGTCAGATAGCAGGATGACATTCAAGTTGGATTTGAGAAGGGGCATAAGGAACACACCATCATCCTGAAGTTCTCAATGATACAGGATGTAACAGGCTCCGTCACAGCCGGCCCATGTCGCAGAGTAATGTCTCTTACAAAGGGCTCAGGTGTTGCAAGCACTTGTTGCAAGGTGTTCCCTGCTGGTTTTCTGCTGCTCCTTGCAATTTGTGCCATCTTGTTTTGAGAGTGGGAAAAATGCCACTGAGTGTATTACAATGTCTTTTAGTGATGTGCCTGTCATAGCTCAGTATCTGAAAGTTATGTGGAAGCTCAAGAGATGGTTGTGAGGCTGGTAGCATTGTCAAGGATGTGAGGGTGAGGTGGAGATCTGAATGTTAGGCACGAGTCCTGATTGCTGATGGGTGAGTGATAGGGCATGGTGCACTGAGGAATGTGAGAGGTTGGTAATGTGGTGGGTAAGAGATGTCGTGTGAAATTGTAATCGCTGACCTTGACCGCTCACATGAGGTCATTAGACTTTTTCTGACCCAGTAGCCAGGTCCTTGGGGCCAGAGTCTGGGAATCCACATCACTGACCACCTGTTTCCATTCCCATCTCATGGTGGACCTTGAGGGCCTCTTGCCTTCTTTTGGGAATATGGCATCTTATCTCATTCCCATGCCCAACACTAATTTCCCCAGCACCCTATTAGAGAACTTGGGAGCCCTCACCCTTGCCTGTTGTTCTACTTGCTGTGTTTTTCCTTGTAGTGTAATGTTCCAGATACAATCTGCAGTAACTCCTGTTGCATGAGTTTAAGAGGTGCAGGCTACCATTAAGAGGCTCAGACAAGCTGTGCATCACACTAACCTGCATGCTGCTGGGCCCCCTGTTGAGCATACAGCCAGTCAGTAGTGCATTCATGCTGAGCTGCATGCTGAAATCATGTAGATTAAGAGACAGTACGAAGTTTGGGTGCTGCCTGTCTCAATGGGACTGGGTGGAAGCTAGTCATGCATTGTGATACTCATGCCCAAAAACAGGCCTTATCCATTTTTTTTCAGTGTCTCTGCAACTGGACTTCTTATTTATTCATGGTCTTTTGAAGAGATCATGTAGATTGAAAGGATTTCTGCTACATTTTCTCAAATTTGAAAAATTTGGTCCACATTACTCGAGAATTACAGTCATCCTCTTCCAAAATACATAACTTTAAATCCCCACTCTCACTCCGTCATCAAATATTTTTTCATTATAAAAATGCTGAAAGGGTATATATTTGCTGAGTGAGGAAAAATTTAGTCTCATTGTTCCCTCCCACCACCATGTATTATAAACACTGTAATAATGAATTGTGCATTTTCGAGTCATTGAAATGGAGAAAGCAGCTGACAGCCAAAAACAGGACTCCTAATAACCTGTACTGAGCCAAGAAAAGTCAGAGGATGTGAGCTAACAAGGGTGGAAAACTCTGGATAAAAGGTGCCTGATAGCCCAAAGAAGTCAGGAGTTTTCCCTTGCCCCCTCCTTGTTTATTCTGCCAGACTATTATCTCCCCTCAACACCACTATGCTGAAACCTCCACAACGTGCCAGACTCTGAGGGCTGAATTTTCCATTCCCATCGGGCATCATGGCGGGCGTGAGCAGACAAAATGGTGGGAAGGCCAAAAGTCAGTTTCACGATGTTGTGAAAACATTTTGCAATCATCTGCTTCACCCGTCAATGGCAGGCCACGATTCCCACCGCCGCACATTGGGAACTTCATTTTAATACATCTACAGATCATTATAAGTCCTATTTGCCGGAATCACCACCCTCCCCCCCACCCCTCGCCCCATGCTAGATCATCCGAGCACGGCAACGTGATTGCACACCAATGTGTTTCACAACAGCGTTTATAAGTCATGTAGCAGGTGAACTGCACTTCGATGAGAACTCAGAGGTGAATACACAGTAACATCGTGCAGTGCTCTCAGGGGCCGCCTGTTGGACCGCAAGGTTCAGGCGCTGCGCATTCAGGCGAGGGCACGGCATGTCGCATTTTCCCGGCTGGCTGGCAGTGCGGTACCGGGGCAAGGACTACACTGCAGTTGAGGCAAGTTGTTGGGGGCGGGGTGGCTGCTCAAGGGCTGCACTGTGGTTGATGGTAGTGCACAAGCACATGCCATGGTGGAGGGTGGGGGAAGGAAGCGGCCTCGCATTAGGGAAACCTTGTATAAAGTGACCATTTCCCTGCAGCTGTGACAGTTCAGGCACAGCCACATTGACATGCATGGAGTCGATCCTCTAACTTATCTGCCCACTCAAGCAATGCAGAGGCATGAAAGTGCCACCAAATGCTCCAGAATTTTTCACCCCTCAAGCACAGGCTGCAAATTAATGAGCATTTTAGTGGACTGCAGAACAATTGGATGACTGGGCATGTTGTACAAATCGCCTTGCGAAAGCTGGCCATGGAGCAGTCATTGGTGGAGATGCTCACAGCCCCTTGTAATGGTTTGGACCAGTATCCTGCATGGTTCAAGCTAACAGAGCAGCCTTGCAGTGCAGGATAGAAAAATACCTGTGCCTGAGCTGAGAGCACAGCATGCAGCCCATTGGGCAAAGCTGCCATCAATCAGTCAAATGGAGTGGGGTGGAGGTGGGTAGGGTTTTGGGCAGCCATGCAGCGCACTAGTCTCTGGCCACCCAAATGGTGGACAGCAGTCTCCGGGATGTGTTAAAGGGGCATTCAAACTTAACCAAGAGTGGATCTTAGTGCACCAAAGCTAACCCACGCATCTCCCTCTTTCACCCTGCAGGAGGAGTACATCAGTGCATGGAGCCTGGTTACCTAGCTGTATGCCTCATGGCTTAGAGAACAGAAATGAGAAAAGAACAATGGAGGCACCTGGCTGGGCAGAGGAAGGAGCAGCACCCTCAGGAATTAGGGGCGGTTGGGGCTTCCATGCATGCTGCTGAAGAGCTACAGCAAGCCATCACAGTCGGTGCCTAGCTAGATCCAGGGTCTATAGATGGCGTTTGTCATTCCTGCAGATGACCAAGAACCAGTGTCGTCAAAGACTGCGCATGTCCAGGGAACTGGTTGGTCACATCTGCCACCTGCTGTAGGATTTGGCACCACAGGTACATGGCCAGTGGCCGTGAAATTGACCATGGTGCTCAATGTTTACGCCAGTGGCTCCTTTCAGGGCTCCACAGGTGACCGCTGTGAGCTATTGCAAGCCTCAATGCATAAATGCATCCATGAGGTCATGGACATCATCTTCAAAAGACACACAACTTTGTGCATTTCACCCGGAATCAGGGAAGCCAGGAAGCAAGAGTGCTGGGATTTGCCCAGATCTCAGGTTTTCCACAGGTGCAGAGTGTGTTCAACTGCACTCATGTGGCACTCAAATCTCCATGGCAATAAGTGGTCACCTATGCCAACCATAAGGGCTTCCACTTGCTGAATGTTCAGCTTGTGTGTGGCCACCATAAATACACCCTGAAGGTCTTCACACAGTTCCCAGGGAGTGTCCTGCATCCTCAGTCAGTCACAGATTCCTGAAGTCTTCCAGGGTGCACAGAAGATGCAGGGATGGCTCCTTGGGGACAAGGGTTATCCACAGAGGGTGTGGCTGATGACACCCATGCGGTGGCCTCAGACTGCAGCAGAGTGATGGTATAACAAGGCTATTGCTGCAACTCGCAACTTGGGAGAGCAAACCATTGGGATGCTAAAAATGAGGTTCCGGTGCCTGGACCGGTCTGGTGGAGCTCTGCAAAACAGTCCACAGAGGGTGTCACACATCGTCGTTACCTGTTGTGTCCTTTACAGCCTGGCGCTGCAATGATGAGAAGAGCTGGCTGAGGAGGAAATGGAGGAGTTGGACGTCTCCTCCAATGAGGAGGATGTCGGTGGTGATGAGGGTGAGGAGGTCCTCAAAGGCAAGGGCGATGGAGATGAGGCTATCGCACTGGCCAGGCGAGGCAAACACACTCAGGAGGTCCTCATAGCTGTTATATTCTTGGAAGATGACGACAACATGCAGTGAGGGCATACCATAAATCTTTACATTGCACCTGTGAATGTTTGATTCCAATCTGACTGATGGCAGTGCACATACCCTCTGTGATAAGGCTCCTGTCATTGAGACGCAGTGGAGGCCCTAGTAATCACTTGGTTCCCTATTAGCCACAGATGATGATGACATACAGTGGGGACACTCAATAGATCTTCACATAGCCTCTGAGAATGTCCGAGTCCTGATTGGCTGATGTTATTTTGCTTGCACTCTGTGATCAGGGTCATATCATAGAGATGCAGTGGGGGAACTTTAACTTCTCGTGATCCTATGGCATCCTTCGTGGACCCTTCAGAACCACACTGTCACCAGACACAGACGCTGATGTGATGTGTGGGGGGCAGCCGCACCTCAAAAGGGGCTGAGATCACAGAGAGAATGACAGAACTCTGTGCTGCTGGCCCAGGGCATTCAGGCAGCAATGATAAGCCCCATCAAGATGCAGGCATGACTGATATGACCGGTGACAGTGGGCACAACAGTGCACTAGGAATGTTGCAAAATACACAGGGAAGAGGCCCTGGATTGGGACACGTGCCTTTATCTCCATGGTGGCTGCCACCAAACCAGTGTTGACCTCAGATCATTGGTATGCTGGTGCTATCACCACAGAATGAAGACAAACGGACTTCTTCATTGTTCCGTGCAATCTGAGGAGTGTAGCGGACATCCCTTCCTGATGCTCCCGAGCTTACCTTTGCAGCTGCAGCAGCTGAGGTATGACTGAGTCCAGAGACTCGTCATCTGACTCAGACTCAGCAGATTTCTGGTCTTCAGCAGTCCTCCGAGTGTAGGAACCCGGGAAGTCCCTGCCGCTATCTGCTGTGGATCAGACAGTGCGATGTGCTCACCAGATTGTGGACCCAAGGCTTCTCTAAAGCTAGGTCCCACTGAAGTGTGTGTCTCTGCACTGGCGGAGGGTGTGGGTGAGCGCTGTGACGGGACTTCAATGAGGGTTTCAGCAGATTCCTCTTCTGTGGTTTCTTCAGGGCTTGAGTGGAGTACCTAGGTCATCAACTCTATCGGCTGTTTCCCAGATGTGCCTGCGAAAGCAAGGGGAGATAATTAGTGCATGGCAGTGGCCTGTGAAAGAGGACACATCACTCACAGCCTGGTTGTCTGATGGATGTTGCATTGTTGGATCCTCACTTGGTAGAGCAGTGCTGACATCACCATCAGCACCGGACTGGTCCATGTCTTCACCCACCAGCTGGATGGCTCTGTTTTCAAAGTCCGTGAGGACCTTGATTTCAGGCATTCCTCCACTAGTCTGTGACCACTCCCTTTTGTTGTGTGCTGGCTTGCCCTGCATGAAGGCAGATGGAAAGAATGTAAGCAGGACGCCTGCCAGGCCAGATAATAAGTATGCCTGGCATGTCTGGTGGTGAGTGGTCCCATGGATGGGATGAGGACAATGAAGGTGTTTGTGAGAGAGTGAATGGTGATGACCCTTGAACTGGCAGCAAGTGAGATCCCTGTGGATGTGTGATAGGTTTGAGTGTGAGAGTTGAAAATGATGAGAAGAGTGACTTACCCTGACGGAATGGAGGAGATCATTCATCCTCTTGCAGCACTGGGTGGCTGGCCTCTTTCACAAGGCATTGGCACTGACCACCACTGCCACTGCCTCCCTAGCCAGAATGGTGATGTTGCTGTTCCTCCTGCAGCCAGAGCAGGGGTAGAGGACACCACGACGAGCCTCCACAGCATCCAAAAGGCATTCCGGGGAAATGTCACTGAATCAGGGAACTGCAGCCTTCTTGCCTTTCGGGGCCATGTCTTCTGTGCCGCAGTCCTGGGCTTGAAGCACTGAGAGGTGTGTCTGTGGCTGTGCTTTAAATATGGGGCCTGGCGTGAGGAAGTGGTGAGGTGACAGCGTGGCAGGCGAATCAGAGGCCGACTGCCAGTGAAATGGTGTATTTCCCAGGAATGCATTATTAATGAGGCGGGATTGGGATGATACGGTGTGAAAAGCTGCCATTGTGACCGATGGTTAAAACATTCTTTTTCCCGCCCACTACCACACTTAGTGCAAATCTGGAATGATTCTGCCCGGAGTTCCACTGATGCTCCTGTATGCCACAACCACCTTCCTAGATGTTCTGTCACTTCCCAGTGGGCAGCCTTCTTCCCCAAGACGCAGCCTCCAGTAAAATTGCACTGAGGTAGTAACACGACAGGCAAGTGGCATACTGTGCTCCAGTTCAAGATTGCCAGTTTGCCCACCTCCTAAACCAGCTCTGCCGCCGTATCAAAATGCAGCCCAATGAGAGCAGCATGTCTGCTCCTGCACCACCTTTGAAGCAATGTCCACTCTGGTGCCAGCAAACCAGCTGGGCTAGGCAGTTGCCAAGAAGCTTCAGTCAGACTTTCTCATACCGGAGCTCCTAGGGCTTGCCAACCATGACAATCTCAAGGGCCAATACCTGCATCAAAGCAGCCTTCCATTTTCCATGCTTCAGTGACACCTTACAGCAGCACTAGGTTACTGAGGAGAACAATTTAAAACAGCACTAAGGTTTACACCAGGTTTACTGATATCTTTCTGTGCAGATTATGTTCTAGGTGCATACGGTAACCCTGCAAGGTTAGTTGAAAGTAGTGCCAACATTAGTGTCTGGTGGATGTCATTTATTAGAAGCTGGATAGTCTGGGAGAGATGCTGCAATTGACTGTTAATATAGGGGAACAGGAACTGTTCGGGTGATGTGCTTTTCAATATGTTGTAACCAAACAAGTCTGGCTGTAGACAAGTTTTGGAGACATCACCTCGCTGCCCCACCTGCTTCTTGGGAGGTGCTCGGTTCCTCAGCATTATCTTCTGGAATTCCCAGGGGTTGTTCCCATTGCAACATAAAGATAGCAAGTGCAACAAACTGCAATGATGCAGGATGCTCTTTATATGTGGTATTGCCACACCTGTCCAGGCAGTAGAACCTGTGGCCTTGCCTCCCTCAGCACTTCCTCAAGTGATGTTCAGAACTGATTTAACACTTGGGCTGGATTGGGCAGCTGATGGGAATAGATTGGTGATCAGTAGAGAGTCTCCCTGATCTTGAAGCTATAAGACTTTATGGGATCTGGAGTCGATGGTGACAAATTCAATAGAGTTTTTAAAGAAGTGATCAATTGGATAGATAAGAAAATTGCAGTAATTATACTGTATATGGATTTTCAGGGGATATTTGATAGAGATGCCACAAGCGGTTTATTAGAAAACCTCAGGTGTGCTACACAAAAGGAAATGGACAGCATTGATGCAAAGTTGATTGACAGACATGAAACAGCAAACGAGGTAAATGACTGGTACTTGGACTGGATTAGGAATGAAGTGACATATCTCAGGGGTTAATGCAGGGTCCGCTTTTGGTCTAAGTCTTTATAGATCATTTGGATTTGGATTTAGGGATAAAGATCTCAATGTGTTTCAATGGCACCAAAGTAGGAGATTTGGCAAACAGCGATTTAGATGGTAAAATACTTTAGAAAGACATGGGCCGATTAGTAGAATGCGCATGGAGATGACAGATGCAATTCAGTGTGGATAAGTGTGACATAGTGTATTTCCGGAGGAAAAACGAAAAAATAGGTGAATTAATTCAAGGAAAGACACAGAATGGTGTGGATGAACAAAAAGGCATAGGAATTCAAATATATAATTACCTGAACCTGTGGCTACAGGTAGAAAAGACCAGTGCAATGTTAATAGAATTTCAAGCGTTAGAAATAGAAGCATAGAATACAAAGGTAAATAAGCAACGATGAATTTATACAAAACTTTGGTTAGGACAGAGTTAAAGCATTGTGCACAGTTTGAGGCACTCCATTACAGGAAGACCATTAAAGCTATAGAGAGCTTTCAGCATAGATTCAGCAGGTGATATCAGGGATGGAAAATTAAAGTTATAAGAAACCACTTGACATACTAGGACTAATTCAATGGAGCAGTTGAAGCCCAAGAGGAGATTTAGTAAAAGTTTCTAAACCTAAGAACTTTGACAGAATGAATAGAGAAAAACTATTCGGTCTTCTTGGAAAATGGTGAGGAGGCTTCATCATTTTAAAATAATTACGGTGTGAGAATAGGAGTTGGGAGAAGTTTCTATATGGAGAGCTTGTAGCAGTATGAAATACTTTACTATAGCAATAGTTGAGGTACAATGGTAAATACCTAAAACAAATAAGGCTACAAGGATATGGGGAGGAGGGTGCGGGCATGGGGCAGTGGGGATTACTTTTGAATTGTTCTATCAAGAGCCAGCGCAGCCACAATGGTGTGAATGTCTTCTTTCTGTAGGAGTCTATTGTTCCTGATCAGACGTTGATAGGCTTCCTCTCTATTAGACATCTTTCCAACTTGGGCTCCATTCCCCAGACATTGGCCTGAATTTTACCTTTGGTGGGCGCATGCGATTGGTGGGCCCGGGAGCAGTCGGGAAACGAGCCCCCGACCGCGGTTTCACACTGGTTGGCCAATTAACAGTCAGCCAGCGTGAAACGTACGCTGAAAAACTCAGCTGCCGGGGTGGGGACAAGAAGAGGGCAGGCGATGTTGTTTCCGCGAGAAAGCTCCCTGAAGGCAAACAGCTGCCTCAGGGACCTGAAAATGTTAAAATAAAGATTTAAAAAGCTGCAAAAAAAAATGGCCCACCGAGCGAAATATTGTGCGAGTGCATGATGACATCAAGACGCTCGCCCAATGTCTTCTCACACGATTTTACGCCCGATTGGATCGGGCATGCGCCCGCCCAAGGGATGTAAAATTCAGCCCATTAGTTTGAAAGGTTGGCATTGCCGAGAATATCCATGTTGTGTCCTGATTCAATGCCTGTGTGATTTCCTCAAGCATGGTAGTCAACATTATCATGTCTTAACAAGATAAATAATGTACAGTGTGCCAGGGGTTAATTTATTTGGAATCCACTCTCATCTCAACATCAACAATTGGCTCACTTGGTGCTCTTAGTTCACTGGCAGAAAACTATTACCATTGTGTTAACATTTTCAACTGGTTTTAATACCATCAAAAGTAGCCTTATTGTTTAGATTCCCATTGTGTCAACCAGTAAGCCAGTATAAAAATCACTGAGAGTCAGCATATTCCCCCTGGAGTTCCCTGTGGCTTTAGATTTGCATTCTGGAAAATTAACATTGCACAGAAACAAAGGAGCCTGCTTGTGAAATTCTGATTTATAGAGACAGAAAGAAAGCCTTTACCTTCGACAGAAGTGAGGTAATTGTACATTCATACTCAAGAGGTCAAGCTGAACAGAGACGTAGTTCACATTAAGGATTTATATCTTGTTATTTTTGAAATGCTTGGAATTGACAAATGTTCTTACATGTGAAGATGTTCTGCTCTGTTCTGTAATTCCATTACAGGGATGAATGAGCTTGTATGAAAGCTGAACCAAGCTAACATAAATTGTGTTGTCAGTGCCTGCAAGAGACAAGCTTGCAGTTTCAAAGGTTTTTGGGGGGATATTTGGAAACTGAAGAAGGGAAAATGGAACTTGGCTACTGCCCATTTTATAATGCCTTCTTCTTCCAGAAATGGAGCAGTATACATTTCATTTAGTCATTCATTCTAAGCTATTTTCATGTTGGTAAAAGATGAAGGTGTAATCAAGAGGTTCATCATTTTAAAGGTGTCATAAAGTACTTTGAAAGAAGCTGGATTGACAGTCCTGTGCACATTTCATTTTTAAAAATTACAATCTGTAAAGTCCCAAGGCGTATCTCATGTCAAACAGCCTTTACAACTCCCATTACAATACATTTTCAGAGTTTACAACAATAAGTCAATGAATATTACTTCACCAGTGACAGTTTTGACTTGAGACCTAGGGTACATCTGACTAATAAGTGCAGAAAATATTGGAAATGAACAACAGGTTGATCAGAATCTGAAAAAAACGGGTACGTTCTTCTTCCGGATGTAAGATTTCCTTAGAACTCCTACCTGTTGTTTTCTGATTCAGATGTTGATTGATCTGCTGCTGTGCATTTCCAGCAATTATTACATTTCTTAAGTACACTTACCCTGGACAGGCAGTTAACATAAATACATGTGATGAACATCATTAATCAATCTAAATATATCATCTTCAGTCAATTTTACAATTTTTGACAGCAAGATACAGCCCAGATGTTGATCTTGCTGTGATCTAATTCCCACCTTTGATGCTAATATTTACATTATGAACATTTTAAGGATTTAACTTACAATGAAGGGAAAGGGACAAAAGATGATCACCTAGTAATCCAGCCCAAAAGTACAGCACCAAAAATGAAAATAGGCTGACGTATTTTGTCAATTTTTTACTTCTGTTTATAGGACATTACCTTCAAAATCCCCTCCTTCAAAAACCCTGAGGCATTATTTAGACAGGCTTTCCATCAGAGCTGTTGAAGAAGAAAGATGCTTAAAATTGTTCAGCTTTGTAAAAATGTGTTTTAACCCTTGGATCACACGTCATTTGAAGTCTCAATGATAATACTATCTTCATCTAATCAAACACCATTAAAAGCAGCTGAATATTATCTAGGAGCAGCAGGCGTCATAAGTGCACTTGAATTAAAGCTATTAACCCATCCATAATAGTGTTTGAGGGGACCTGAAAGTGGCTGTCAAGCTCATAGGACTAAATTTATTGCCTAGCATTATAGAATGCTATGGAAAAATCTACTCAACTCAAATAAATAAATCTCATGATTTTATTTTTTTTTAAATTATCACAAACTATTCCAGTAGTTGATTAATTAAAAAGAAATTGAATTCTGATTAGCATTTGTTGATGATTCTTAACTTTTCTAATTTGATAATGAATTTGTTGATGGTAGCTATTAAGCATCACGTTACTGGGGCCGGGTTAAAGAAATGTGCCCATGTTATTTTTAATAAAAATGAAAGTCATGAAGACACCAGCAAGAACAAAATGTGAACAGTCATCTTTAATAAATTAATGTAAGCATTTCCATTTACCTGCTGCATCAAGATTTTAGAACCTAAGTGGTAAAATACTGGACGCTCAGCACCAACTTCCCTCACCTTGATGAAACAAAATCACCCTATAATATTATACCTGGATTTTGTGCTTCCAGGTATCTATTTGCTCAGATGTTTGATAAGGGTAAGTGGGTGGAAATTCCATCTCACCTGAACTCTATCCGCTTGCATTGCTCCTGTGGGATAGGGAGCAATGAGGATTGTCACTCTCTACTCAATGTGAATACACATTTAGGAGTTGGATTGTTTTGCTTGGTGACATATAAGGTCAATGAGTGTGAAATGTATGCCCAGGGATGGTGTGGAATCAGCTATGGTGGTAGCTGATTTACAGGAACAAAGCAAATAATTACAAATCTTAAATATTTAAGTCACGTACCATTTTTTGATCTTTATGTTTGTCCTCAGTTGCCATTAAGGGTTCTCCTGAATTTGTGCAGCTTCTCTATTTCCCTCACCCACAGCATTATCAGCACTGGCGGACTTGCAAGAAGTAAAGCTGAACCCATGGAAAGATGCCAGGCTCATCAGGCTACATCTGCCACTTCACTCACAACAACATTTGCAGTTAGGGGTACTCTGGCCTTATTTTGGTTTCCAGTTAATATATGAAGAGGCTACTCTTTACTTCAAATAGATAAGGTACCAGGACTGGTTGAGATGCATCTAAGGTTACTGAGGGAAGTGAGAGTGGAAATTGCAGAGACACTAATGATAACCTTCCAGTCTTCCTTAAACACAGGGGTGGTGTCAGAGGACTGGAGAATTGTGAATGTTACGCCCTTGTTCAAAAAGGGGTGCAAGGATAATGCCGACAAATACAGACCAGTCAGTTTGACTTCTGTAGTAAGGAAACTTCCGGAAACTATAGTTCAGAACAAAATCATTAGTCACTTAGGCAAGTGCAGGATAATTAAGGAAAGCCAGCATAGATTCATTAAGAGAAAATCATGTTTAACCAAATTGTTGGAGTTTTTTGAGGAGATAACAAAGAAGGTTGATAAGGGCAATGTTGTTGCTGTGGTATATATAGATTTTCAAAACGTACTTGATACAGTGCCACACAGCAGTCTTGTGAGCAAAATTCTAGCTCATGGAATAAAAGGGAAAGTAGGCACTTGGATAAGAAATTGGCTAAATGACAGGAAACAGAGTAGTGATAAATGGTTGTTTTTCAGATTGGAGGAAGGTTTGTAGTGGAGTTCACCAGGGGTCAGTGGTGGGACTCTTGCTCTCCCTGATAAATATTAATGACCTAGACTGTGGTGTTCAGGGCATGATTTCAAAATTTGCAGATGATATGAAGATTGGAAATGTTGTCAACTGTGATGAGGATCATCTTGAACTTCAGAAGAACATAAACATGTTGGTGGATTAGGCAGTCAAGTGGCAGATGAAGTTCAATGCAAAGAAGTGTGAAGTGATTCATGTTGAATATGGCGAGACAATATAAAATAAAGGGAAAAACTCGAAACGAGGCGCCTGAACAGAGGGACCTCAGCTTATACGTACATAGGCCATTGAATAAAGCAGGGCAAGTTGAGAGAACAGTTAATAAAGCATATAGTATCTTAGTCTTTATTAACAGGGGCATTGAGTACAAGAGTAAGGAGGTCATGTTGATCTTGTATAAGACACTAGTTAGGCCTCATCTGGGGTACTGTGTCCAGTTTTGGGTGCCATACTTGAGGAAAAACGTGATGGCATTGGAGAGAGAACAGAGGAGATTCACAAGAATGATTCCCGGGATGAAGAACTGTAGATATGAGGATAGATTGGAGAGGTTGGGACTGTTTTCCTTGAAGAAAATAAGGCTGAGAGGAAACTTGATAGAGGTATTCAAGATCCAGAAGGGTATGGACAGGGTAAATAGTGAGCAACTGTTGCCACTCAAGAGAGCATCAAGAACTAGAGGTCACAGATTCAGAATAATTGGCAAAAGGAGTAATAGTGACGTTAGGATTTTTTTTTCACCTAAAGGGTGGTTTGAGTTTGGAATAAACTTCCTGAGGGTGGCGGAGGAAGGTTCAATTGAGGTATTCAAAAAGGAATTGGGTTGCTATCTGAAAAGAGACAATGTGCAAGATTACAAGGATAAGGCAGGCGAGTGGGTCTAGGTGGAATGCTCGTTCAGAGAGCCAGTGTGGACTTGATGGGCCAAATAGCCTCCTGCAAGTTTAAGATTCTGTGATACCCTTCCCATGGGAATCTGGGACATGAGACTTAGTGAGATAAGAGGAATATCCTATAATAATCTGCTAATATAGTAGCATGAGTAAAATAGGTGAATGCCAGACTGTTTCCTCAGAAGCATCCAAACACAGTATTTCTTACTTTCAATGACACTGAATAAAAAGCGACAAGCCAGGGTGAACAATAATCAGCATATACCCTCATTGGCCACACTTATAAATTACCACCATTCGTATCTGCAGCAGGAGCCGTCTTCATGTGATTCAGAGCAGTAAAGGGACAGATGTAGAGTAGCGCCATCGTCTACAAGGGCACTTTCAGTGACAATGTAGCATAGGGGCAGACACATCTAAAATGGCCTTGAACCTGCTTACTTCTCACATTGATATATGTGGATGATGCTATGTCGTGGAACAGGGAGCCAATCTTTTCACAATTGCCTAGTTATGAAATGCCACCTCTACCTTAACCGCAAATCAGTCAGGGGGCAGGTCAATGGCAGGCCGCGTTTCCCCCTGTCCAACGCCAGGACCTTAATTTTAATCCATTTGCATCATATTAATGTGCCTTCATGCCAGAATCAGCCCCCCACATCGGCGTTACTTCAGAACAGCATGATTCATGACTGCCTTTAAAAGGAGTGCACCTGGCGAGATGAATTTCAAGGGGAACTCGGTGGTGAGTGCACACAACTTTGCACAGCGGTCGCGAATATTGCCTGCAGGAGAGGCGCTGTGCACTCGGAGGGGGCACAGGCAAGTCAATATTCCCGGCTGTCTTTTAGTGCAGTGCCAGGGCAAGGGGTCCAGTGTGAGTGAGACCTGGGTGTGGGGTTGGTGAGGGGGCAAGGCAGCACAGACTGAAGGAAGTACACCAGCACATGCTGGTAGTCGGGGGTGGGGGGGTGTTGGGGGAGGGGGTTGAGGGAAGTGGCCACACATTTGGAAACGCTTGTCAGAAGTAAGCATTCTTCCCAGCTGAGACCTTTCACCAGCATCTCCATTTACATGCTTAGAGTTGGGTCTCTGAAGCTTTTCTGCCCACTCAAGCAATGCAAAAGCATGAAAGTGCCAAATATGTTCCAGAACTTTTCACCCCTCAGGTGCAGACCGCAAATTAATGTACATTTTAGGGTGCAGCAGAACAATTGGATGACTGGGCAATTTATAGAATCCTCTTGCGAAAGGTGGCCATGGTGCAGTCACTGGTGGAAGCACTCACAGTCCCTTGAGATGTCTTTCTTAATGTTTGGATCAGTATCCCTCATGGTTCAAGTTAACAGTGCAGCCTTACAGTGTGGGTTAGGAGAATGCCTTCGCCTGAGCTGAGAACACAGCATGCAGCCCAATGGGCAAAGCTGCCGTCTCTCGGTCAAGTGGAGTGGGGCGGACATGGGTGGGGTTTTGGACAGCCATGAAGCACACTACACACTGGTGATCCAAGTGGTGGTCAGCACCCTCTGGCATGCATGAAGTGGCCTTGAAGCGTAACCAAAGGAGGTTCTTCGGACACATATGCTAACCAACATGTCTCTCTCTTTGGTCCTGCAGGAGGAGAACATCAAGATCATGGAGCCTGGTGATTTAGCGGTCTGCCTCATGGCTTACAGGGAACAGAGAAGAAGAAGAAGAGAGCAGCGTAGGTGCCTGGCTCGGCAAAGGGAGGAGCATCTCCCTCAAGATGAAGGGGCGGCAGGGTCTGCTGCACACACAGCTGAAGATTCACAGCGAGCCATCGCTCGTGGGCATTTTGCTAGGCCCAGGATCTATAGGTGGCACCTGTCATTCCTGTAGATGACTGAGAACCAGTGTCGCTGAAGACTGCGCATGTCTAGGGAAATGGTTAGTCACATATGCCCCCTGCTGCAGGATTTAGTGCCACGGAAAAATGGAGGGCATCCACTGTCAGTGGCAGTGAAAGTGACCTTGGCACTCAGTTTTTATGCCAGTGGCTCCTTCCAGGGCTCCACAAGTGACCTCTGGGGGATCTTGCAAGCCACCATGCACAAGTGTATCCAGGAGGTCATGGGTGCCAGCTTTGTGAAGGCACAGGACTTTGTGCATTTTGCCCGGGGTCAGGAAAGCCAGGAAGCAAGAGCGCTGGGATTTGTGCAGATCTCAGGTTTTCCACAGGTGTAGGATGCCATTGACTGCACTCACATGGCACTTAGATCTCCTTGGCAACAAGCAGTCAACTACGTCAACCGCAAGGGCTTCCACCCACTGAATATTTAGCTAGTGTGCGACCAGCAAACACATCCTACAAGTCTGCGCACAATTCCCAGGGAGTGTCCATAACTCTTACATCCTTAGCAGGTCTCAGCTTTCTGGCATCTTCCAGGGTCCATAGAGGCTGCAGGGTTGGCTCCTCGGGGACAAGGGCTACCCAGTGAAGGCGTGGCTGAACATGCATGTGCCCCGGCCACAGACTGCAGCAGAGCAATGGTACAATGAGGCTTATCCCATGACCCAGACTTTGGTGGAGCAAACGACAGGCATCTTGAAAATGAGGTTCCGGTGCCTCGACAGGTCTGGTGGAGCACTGCAATACAGGCCCCAGAGGGTGTCATGCATCATCATAGCTTGCTGCACACTACACAACCTGGCACTGTAATGGAGGGAGAACCTGACTGAGGAGGAGACGGAAGAGCTGCATGTCTCCTCAAATGAGGAGGACGTTGAAGGAGATGATGGTGATGAGGTCCTCGAAGGCGATTCATGGAGGTAGATGACGGAATGCAGTGAGGACAGTCCTGACATCCTTGTCATGATAATTGTTGATTGTGGTAGTGGTGTCAAGTATTAGATACTATCCGGTACTCTGTACTAGATAGGGATTGACATGACCTGGGAGTGGAAGGTCAGATAGCACATGTTGGAGCCTGTCTTGCGTGCACATAAAAAATCTTTCATATGTAACGTTTTTGTTAGGGCTGCAGTGGCTTTAAATTTTTCCATTATATCTTTCAAGTCATTTCATTTCTCATCGCTTTCAAACATGCATGGGCTTCTTCTCCTGCTATGTGAAGAAAGATAGAAGACTGTACCTGAGGGGTCTTTTTAATCACTGCCTGTCGCCATGAGGTACAGCTCGAATCGCTGCTGGAACCTCCTCCAGTTTTCAGTGAGATTGCCTTTAAAACTGAGCTCTGTCAGTGATTTCAGAACCTCCATTGTGTGTTTAGTTTACTTTTGACACCATGTCATGTTTTTTGTTTCATTGATGCACACAGGCCATCACCATTGTAGCTGAGCTAACTTTATTGATAACACATTTTCCTAACATAAACACATACCTCTGCAGTAACTGAATTCTATCAAGACAGGCTGCAGCATGTGATATCTGACCTTCCACTCCCAGGTCAGGTGACCCCCTGTCTAGTACAGAGTACCGTATAGCATCTAATGCTGGAGTCCACTACCACAATCAACTATTAGCATGACAGTGCTCACCTTGCATCTGTAAACGTTTGACTCCTGTGTGGTTGATAGCAGCGCACATAGCCTCAGTGATTAGGCTCATGACATGGAGATGCATCGGAGGCCCTAATAGTCACAAGATTCCGGGGAGATGAAGATGACATGCAGTGAGGACACCCCATAGATCTTCAAATTGCCTCTGTGAATATCTGACTCCTGTCTGGCTGAGGGCAGCTCACTTGTGCTCTGTGATCAGGGTCATATCATGGAGACACAGCCATGAAACTTTAAGTGCACCTGATCCTTGTCAGCCTTCAGCCCCTGACCCCTTCAGGACCACACCATCACTTGTCACAGACATTGAAGAGATGGAGGGTCAGCTCTACCTCAAATGTGCTGAGAGAATGATGACTCTGTGACGCCTGCCCATAGGGCAGCAATGACAAGCACCACTGAGATGCAGGCATCAGTAATGTGTCCAGGGAGTGTGAGGCCGGACCATCCCTTTGGCCTGAAGGCTGCACAAAGCACAGGGAAGAGGCCCTGGACTGAGACACCTGCCTTTACCTTGGGCAGGAACCAAGGTTTCACATCTGAGTGACAAGAACACTGCACAACATAACAAGGAGACGTTATTGGGAGTTTATTTATAATAGTGAACATTACGTACAAGTGATTAACACCCGTGCCCACGCTGTGCAACTACATCCTCTTAATGGAGGTGTCAGCTGTGGCTCAGTTCATAGCACCCTCGCCTTTGAATCAGAAGGTTGTGGGTTCATGTCCCACTCCCGGAAACCAAGAACTGTGAATGTACTCGAAAGAGTTACAATCTGTGACTGTTGATAACTCGAAAGAGTTACATCCTCTTAACTGTCCCTTGATTTGGTAATTTAGTTTATTTGTTTTGACTCAAAAGCGTTACATCTTCTTAACATTTGTAACCATGCCATTAACCTTGGTGCTCCCCTAGCATCCGCAATGGAGGTAGAGGCAGACCACTGACTGCTACGCCCTGTCTGTGATGACCTTAATGGGCATTCTCTGAAGGTCCCACCGAGGCATGTGTTGCTGCACTGTTGGAGGCTGTGGGTGAGTGCCGTGATGGGTCTTCAACGATAAAGCCCTCAGAGTCCTCCTCCGAGGTGTACTCGGCTCTGGAGTCAGGGTCAAGGTGCCTGACGGCGATGTGATAGATTTGCCCAGGAGAGAAAGTGGCGCTTATTAGTGTTTGGCATGTTGAACACAGAACAGTGGATTCAGAGTAGCGTTGAGAGGGGGATAATGTGGTGCAGGATCCTCTCATGGGTGTTCATCACCAACCTCACCGTCACCGCAGGAATGGTCCATGTCCTCACTGGCCAGCTCCAACGCTCAACTCTTGAACAGAGTGAGGACCTTGATGTCCGGCACTCCACCCCACCCGGTCTGGGACCTCTCCCGTTTATTGTGCGTGATCTTGCCCTGCATAAAGATAGATGGAGAGAGTGTGAGCAGCACGTATTCTCGGTCTAATAAGAAGGATGCCAGGTGTGCTTGTGTGCTGAATGGAGCCATTGATGGGATGACAAAGCTATCTCGAGAGGAGATGAGGCCAAATGGAGATGTTAGAGTTGGTGTGAGAGAGCGAGCGGTGATGTCCCTTGAGCTGGCAGTGAGTGAGATGTCAGTGAATGTGTGATGGGCTTGTGAGTGTGTGAGTTTAGAGCGATGAGATGATTACTTTACCCTGGTGGCACGGATGAGATCATTCATCCTCTTTCTGCATTGGATGGCCGAATTCTTGTGTAGCATTGGCACTGACCACCTCTGCCATCGCCTCCGAAGCCGGAGTGGTGAGACTGATGGGACTCCTGCGACCAGAGCAGGGGAAAATGACATTGCAGCGAGCCTGCACAATGTCCAGAAGGCCTCCCAGGGGTGCATCACTGAATCAGGGGGCTGCACTCTTCCTGGTTTTTAGGGCCATCTCTTCACCGGAGCAGTCCTAGGTTGCAAGTATTGTGTGCGGCTGCAGTTTAAATATGGCACCCGGCGTAAGAAGACAGCGAGGTAACGACATCAGCGGGCAAATCAGAGGCTGCCTGCCAGCGATCTGGCATGTTTCCATTACTGCATAATTTATGAGGTGAGAAGGGGACGATATGGCATGAAAATCCACCATTGCAGTCTGCAGGTAAAACGCCTTTTTTCACATCCACTACTGCACTTAGTGCAAATCGGGGATGATTCCACTCTTAGTTTCTCTGCCTCCTAACTTGGTAAAAGCTGCTGATGGTTTGCCTCTGAATTGCAGTTCATTTCCGGGATGATTTGTGCAGATAAGAGGAAGAAAATGGGTGCGTACAAGTTACTGCCTCAAATCCACTTCTAACAAGTTGCTGCTAAATTATCATTGTAGGGGAGACAGTAGTGTAGTTCAGGATAATTCTCTGGAAGCATGGGTTCCAATCCCACCATGGCAACTGGTGGAATTTAAATTCAGTTAATAAAACCTGGAATTGGAAGGTAGTCTCAGTAATGGTAACCATGAAACTATATTCGATTGTTGCACCTATCTGGTTCACTCATGCCCTTTAAGGAAATCTACCATCCTCGTCTGGCCTGTATGTGATTCCAGAACCACAGCAAAGAGTTTAACTCTTAACAACCTTCTGCAATGGCCTAGCTACTCAATTGAAGGGCAATTAGGGATGGGCAACAATCCACACTTATTGATGAGAGCAGCACGTAATGAAGATTGGTGTTCAACAGTCTGAACATATGCAGCAGATCAATTTATTCAGCTTTATTTATTTCAGTGTTGGCATATGTCCCGATCCAAGTAAAATAGAGGATTTTGATGCCAAATAACTCCTCAAGATCAGGATGATCTTCAAGGGTGTCTAGGGCTCTTTAATTTCCTGCCTCCATACATTCCCACTTTCCCTCAAAAGCCTTCATCGCTAAGGGAACTGTTGAGAAAGGATGTGACCCAACCTTCTTGCCATGCAATAAAAACAGAAAATGCTGGAAAAACTCAGCAGGTCTGACAGAATTTGTGGAGAGAAAGACAGAGTTAACGTTTCGAGTCTGTATGACTCTTCTTCAGAGCTAAAGAGAAGTAAAAATGTGATGAAATTTATAATGTTTAAGGGGATGGAGCAGGTGAAGCTTGATAGATGGGGGTGAGGGTGGAGGAGAGAGTTCATGGTCTGAAGTTGAGGACTCAATGTTAAGTTCGAAAGGTTGTAAAGTGCCTAATTGGAAGATGAGGTGCTTTTCCTCCAGTTTGTGTTGGGTTTCACTGGAACATTGCAGCAGGCCAAGGATGGACATGTGGGCATGAGAGCAAGATGGTGTGTTGAAATGGCAAGCGACAGGAAGATCAGGGTCATGCTTGTGGACAGGTGTTCCTCCATCCTTACCCCTTTTTTATCCCCTTTTTTCAACATTCATTTATATTTTTTAAGTTTTATATTTTTTTCATCCACTTATTTTTTTTTTCATTTTTATTTATTGTTTTATCCTCACTTTTTATCCTATTTTCGATCTTTTTTCCCACCAGTGTCCCCTCCCCCCATCACACCCCCACAAGAGCCACCTGTCACTTGTCCATGTTGTTCTTTCCAGAGTGTTTACCCTTGTCCTGCTATTACCACATTCTGCCTTCTTATCTTAATGCCACAATCAGCATCTCCTCTACCACTACCATTAACACCCTTTGTCCTTTTGTTCATGACATCTTTGTTAATCTTTCCTTAGCCCCCACCAATCGCTGGCCTTCTATCCAGCTTCACCTGCTCCACCCCCACTTAAACAGTATAAATTTCATCACATTTTTACTTCTCCTTAACTCTGAAGCAGAGTCATATGGGCTTGAAACGTTAACTCTGTCTTTCTCTCCACAGATGCTGTCAGACCTGCTGAGTTCTCCCAGCATTTTCTGTTTTTGTTTCAGATTTCCAGCATCCGCAGTATTTTGCTTTTTTCTTGCCATGCAAGCCCAGCTTGTTGCCATCTGATTGCTGCCACCAAGGCTGCAGATACCAGTGTTTAAAGGGGCTTGCAGGGTTTCACAGCAGTCCAGCAATACATCCTCCAGCAGATCACTGGATTGCTGAGGCATGCTCAAGGAGAGTGGTAGAGACTTCCTGAAGCATGGAGCCGCAGTCCTTTCCCAGACTGACAGTGTTCGCTTTCCCACCACTGCCACTCCGTTAATGCCCATTCTGGCCCGCCAGCCAGCTCGCCGTAGCTAGATGAAGCAGATCAAAGCTGGGCCCACAAGGCCCAGAGTTGCTTGAGATCATCCTGCGAGACCATCTGCACTCTCCCCCACTGGTATCAACAACCTTTCACTAGTCATGCTGCAGCCACTGGGGTAGCATGGCATAAGAGCACTAGGGCTGGCAAGGGGGTGAAAGGCACTAATAGAAGGCATGAGAGTGAATAGTTCAATTGTACATGCATTATTAGAAGTATTGTTGCCACAGGGTGATGTTATGTATCAAGTCCACGATCCTTTGCCGCTGGCTAGCTTACTGTGAAGAGGGAGCTGAATGCTTATGGTTCTCATGCCAGTAACAGCCTCTGCATCCACAAGACCTGCTGTAGTGCCTCCTTGTGGTGACACATGGTAGGCACTCTATAGTGTTAGGTTGAACTCTAGGGGCTCTCGGAGGAACCTTGCCTATCTGCAGGCCCACCGGTGTGTGGACACACTCTGGTGACCATCAACTGGGTCCCATCTATGGGTTAATTATTACACATTGCATTGTGGGTCCAGCTTGAGTAAGTCAATGGCACTGGAGTGGAGTCTATAGACTGGTGATCCCTTTAAGCAAGCACCTTTCAGCAATTCCTGCACCCGAGTGAGCTCCACAGTCAGGGGCTGCCGCCCTTCCTCTGGATTTAGTCCATAAGGCCAAGAGGGAGATGCAGATGCTGGGCAAGCCTGTGTCTGTAAACCCTGCGCAGGCTATGCAGCCAAAAGCAAAACAAAATGAATACAGAGCACACTTTATCCTTATTCTTACCAAGAGGGAATTAACAGAGGAGGTAAATGGGTGCCAACAAAACAAAAGGTGAGGATTCTACAGCTTGGAAGATAGGACATCAGGAGTATATGTCTTGGGATGTATGAAGACTTGCAGCCAACAGACAATGTACATAAGACAGCATTGATCAAATGTGATCTACACAGGTTCAACATCGACACTGCTGCACTCCAAGACACTAAATTAGCCAGATTAATATGTGAGTCCAATTATATCTTCTACTGACATTACAAAAGTACAGATGACCGCTGTGAGCAAGGAGCGGGCTTTACTATCAACAATGGATTGGCACAGATAATTAAGATGCTTGTTGTGATCTCTGAATGTCTCATATCTCTTCGCCTACCATCAGGAGGAGACTTTGTCACCATCATCTGCACTTATGCACCAACCTTGTATGCCAATGCTGAAGACAAAGATCACTTCTACAACACTCTTGATGCTATTCTGGAGTATCTGTCGCATGGAGAAAAGTTATTTCTCCCAGGGAATTTTAAAGCAAGAGTTGAATCAGTCATTTTCATGACAAATGTGCTTCAATCATCATGTGTTGGCAAATGAACGAAAATGGACAGCTGCTCCTAATGAAGCATGGAAGTCACTGTGGTCAATCATCTACGAAGCTGCAGCAAACGCATTTGTTAAAGGCAAAAACAGGAACAAAGATTGGTTTGAAAAACATCTTGCAGAAATGACTCCTGTCATTAAAGCGAAAAGCATAACTCCCTTGGCTTGCAACCTGTCCCCTCACCCTAAAGCATGTGACAATCTCACGCTAGCCAAGGCAGTTGTGCTGAAGACAGCAAGGTAGAGTGCCAACAAGCACAGGATTAATCTATGTGAAGAATTACAAACTGCTAGTGTTAATGGTGACCTTCATGCTATGTATGACGGTATCAAAAGGGCACTCAGCCCTGTTGTTTTATTACAATGATATAATACCTTAGGCTTATTTACTGTACAAGATACACAGCACCAATCACTCATAAAGGATTGGGTAAACATGTAATGGGTTCCCTTATTAAGACAAGACACATGAGAACAGTTATACGTAGGTATAAAGCTTGAAGTCATCAGAGCTTTGTGTGTGCTCTGTTTTGCTCAAAACAAAATACTGGATCACATGACAAATTTCCCTTCTAGTGATGTCATGCTGATATCCCTTAAAGGCATATTACAGCATGCCCCTTTCTGTTTAAAGATATTTTCCCTTCTTTCAACTATTTACGATGCATGTTCATGTTTAGCTGCTGTAACATAGGTGCATAGAACTAATGAAACTCTGAGTCTCTACAGTGTAAAGATAATCTGCTGGTATGCCCAGATCTTGTGATGGCAACCTGGACTGGAGATTTCTTGAATCATTCACAGTGATCTGTGGGGTTGTCATTCTTGGATATTGTTCCTGGTTGCACTTGAGATCTTGTCCTAGATGCAATAAGACTGTAGGGGGCTTAGGAGCTGGAATGGATCTGATTTGCCCTCGGTCACACCTCAATATTGCACCTTTGTGTGTAATGGTTTCATAGGACCTTGGTTCTGAACAAATCTTTGTCACCTAGGCTAGTTGCCACGTACCTTCTGTGGGATCCTGGATGTGAACATATTGTCCCAACTGTAAACTTGGCAATTCTGTAGCTGCATTTTTATCGTGCATGTTGGTCATCTCCTGTAGTTTTAAAACTTGCTCTCTTGTTTCTAAGAGAGTAAAATGGGTAAGAGTAGGTAAATTGGTATGAACTGGTCTTCCAAACAGGAGCTCTGATGGTGATAGAATAGTTGCACTTAAAGGTGTCACTCTCAGATGTAACATTGCAATGTGCAGATCATCTTTGGACTGTCTACATTTGAGATTTATGGGTTTCACCATGTGAATCATTCGTTCAACAAGGGCATTAGATCTAGGGTAATGAGGAGAAGAATTAGTGTGATTGATATTCCACTTCTCACATATATCCTGTAATGGCTTATCAATGAATTGTGGACCATCATCCATAATGATCTCTCTAGACACACCAAGGAAACTCAAAATAGCACTCAGAGTGCGCGTCAGTTGTGCTTGACCTATCCCTATCGTGCAATTGTCAAATAATGGGATATTTGGTAAAGTAGTTGAAAATGACAATGAAGTCAGTGCCATGGACACAAAAGAGGTCGGATGCGATTCTAGATGAAGGATGGGTAAGAATTTCATGTGGAATCAATGGTGCTTTGTGCTGACTTGGCATTTGCCCTTGAATATACCTTGCACTTCTTGATGACGACTTCAATGTCATTGTTCATACCCAGCCAATAGATTGTCTCCCTTACGAGTCTTCTTTGATCTATGATCTATGCCCATGTGTGAGTGATGAAGTTGTTGAAGAATATCAGGTCACAAAGATTCCAGTATAATGATCTGCCTGCCCTTAAAAATGACTCCTCAGGTGATGCATGTCTCATCCCGCTAAGGTCAAAATGTGTTCAAGGACATGCTGAGTCGAATCAAGCCATCCTTCAATGATGGTTTTCCATAATTCTTGTCGTGTAGAATCTTACGCCTGGCTGCTGGCATTTGCTTTGAGCAAAATGTACCAGATCCATTTGGAGAACATTCAAGTTTGATGTCAAGAAAGTCAACTTGTAGATCTAAGGATATATCTTCTGTTTTCACTGAGTTAGGCAAACCGTTAAGTGTATCCAACATGACCATCATGTTACCTAACGTGTACCTAATCTCACAGCCATAAGCTTGAATTTTCATCAAGCGATGTTGTAATCTTGGCGGTGCACTGGTCAATGGTTTTCACGAAATCATATCCAGTTGTTTGTGATTGGTCTCTACCACAAATCTTCTGGCAAATCATTCCGGCCAGGATGGGACGACTGTACAGTTTACCAGCCCCACTACACCACAGTTAGTGCCATTAGTTTAAACATTTAATTCACTTACCAAAATGGCTAATTGTTTACCTTACTGTTAGACCTAGAATAAAAGAGACTTTAACCAGACTTCTTGCAATAAACTCAGAATGATTGATTTATTATAAAACAAAGCTTATTTTTTAAAACAAGCTGCATGAACTGGTTAACACACAATTTGTAATCTGAAAATGTAACTATCTCTCTCTTTTAAAATTCACCAGCATGCATACATGCATGCACACACACATATAAATACACACACACAGACATACACAGACAAACACAGACAAACACAACAAACAAATAGGGTCTCTGCAGAAGTTGGCGGTTGAAGAAAAAACTTTATAAAAAGGATAAAGTTTGCAGGGCTTTGACACTGTTGATCTGGTGCTTCCACATGCAAAGATGGGTCACTAGTCCAGGTAGATGTCAGGAGGTTATCACCAATGGAGCTTCAGCACGGAGGAAAATAAATCCAGGTCAATCCTTCTCATATCAGCCTCTCGGGATTCCAAATACAGATAAGTTCCCCTGAGGTGAGGATTCCTAGCTGGATACTGATAACCACACTGGATTTCAAGCAAGGTAAGAGCGCCAGCTGGGCTTTTTTTTCCCTTTCTCCGTTCATTCTGAACTGGGTTCAATGCAACAAGTTCAAAACATCAACTCCTCCATCAGGTGATTTCCAGTAAATCACCAGGCCTTTGCCTTTAAAAGAATTTTTTTCCCCATCAGTTAAAGTGATTGTAGTTAAAATAAACAAATAGCTCTCCTCCACAATTGCCATGCTGGTCATTTAGCTGATGTCATATGATTTCTTAGAAAAGGCATGATTGCTCCAGTCCAAGATGAACTTTTGACTTTTTTTAAAAAATGCAAGACAGTTCCCATGCCCAAATAATGCAATTTCCTTCCAAATGTTAAAAGAAAATATGGTTGTAACAAAATAGATAGGTATGAAAATGCATGATTCCAAACACTGAGGCTAATGTTTCTTGCACAATGTTGGAGTGCTTGGATTGCGTTAAAGACATAAATTTTGAACAAATGCAATTGGTTTGCCTTTTTGTAGTATGCATGCTCCCCCACCTTTCTGTGAGGCATTTATCTCCAGGTTGTCTTCCTAGGATCATAAAATTTCAATGTTGCTGTTTATGATAATGACAGTTTCAGTGCTTCAAAGAGGTATTGGTGCTCTTGGTGCCACAGGAAAGGGATATCCTTTCTCAACAATTCCCCTAGCAAGGATAATTTTTGAGAAACATTTGGAATGTATCGAGACAAGAAATTAAAGAGACCTAGACATCTTTGAAGATTGTCCATATATTGAGGAGTTGGCATGGCCTTAATATTCTCTATTTTACTTGGATCAGGCCATATGCCAGGAATGGATAGAATAGAAATGAAGAAATCGATCTGCCGCATGCTGAGGTCACATTTCACATTGTTGAACACCAATTCTTCATTGTCTGCTACTTGCATCAATAATTGCAGATTGTGGTCATGTTCTTGCTTTGTTCTTCCCACAACAGTTGTGTCATCTGCAATACAGATGCATCCTGGTACAGTGCATGTAATGCAGTCCATGTGAGCTTTAGAGATAACAAAAGCAAAAATTGCTAGAAAAACTCAGCAGGTCTGACAGCATCTGTGGAGAGAAAGGCAGAGTTAATGTTTTGAACCCGCATGACTCTTCTTCAGAACAGGCCATAAGGACTCGAAGCATTAACTTTGTCTTTCTCTCCACAGATGCTGTCAGGCCTGCTGAGTTTTCCCAGCAACTTTTGTTTTTGTTTCAGATTTCCAGCATCTGCAGCATTTTGCTTTTATTTGAGCTTTAGGGATCCTGGCTAACAGCTTGAAAGAAAGTAATCAAAAACAATATCATCTGAATAGGGCATAAAATGTAGTAAGCTCCTAAGATTTCTCCATGAGATGTACTGACCAGTAACCATGCTAAGGACAACATTTCAAAGCTGCGTTTAAACATCGTGGATCGAGGCACACTTTCAATGACCTGTCCTTCTTTATGACACATGATTGAGTGACATCAATCGGTGTGCTCTTGTACTCTTCTATTGATTCCATCTTTCTCCATTTTGTCTAGTTCGACTTTCAATTTGTCTTGTATGCAGATGTTGCACTTACGTGGTGGATCAATTGCCTGATTTGCAGTTTCCTGCAAGTGTAATTTGCAGCTGTCTTGAAACTGCTAATTTTGTTGAAACATTCAGGATATTTCAATGTTAGGTCATGGGCTGAGATGATAGGAGTAGTTTCTGAGGTTGATCTGCCCGGTGATGCCTGACTAATTCCATGGATTGTTACTAGTATGAGATCACGACATGCTGGTAGACTTGCAATCACTGGGCCTTTAGTTTCCACAATATAGAACATCAGTGATGCCCAGGAGGGTTGAATGTACTTTCACTCCAGGACTATGGATCCTACACATGGAATTAGTGAACCATTGTACTTTGAAAGTTTCACAGTGATAGGTTTCGCCATGACCTTACGTGTCTGTGGATACATTTCTTTTAGAATTTGCAGAGGTAATATGTTGGCACTTGCCCCATGTCATTCGTGGCCAATAACGAACGGATGCCAATTTTCTTAGGGCAGATAATTCAAATCTTGGCAAACACTTTGGACAGCGAGATGGCATCTCTTTTTTACATGAGATTGACGGCGTGAAGCATGTGTTCACTGCTCTTCGTCTCGTAACGCACATCGTCGTAATTTTCTGGTTTATCAATCACCTCATGTGTATGTTTCTGACAGGACACTGGATGGCTGTTCTTATCGCTTGAATGTTCCTGTTGTGTACAGTCTGTTTACATCAGTGCACAGCTCTTTGTAGCTGCATCAGCCTTTGTCCAATTGCACTACCACTGCCAATGGCCCTTTCTGCCACATGATTAAAAGCTGGGCATTTCCTTGGTGCATGCAGAAGCCCACACCTTCTACATGTCTTGCTAGGTTTGGGTGTTCTAGTGACTTCATCAACACTTGGGGTTACACTTAGGTCCTATAAGCTTTGTCGACCTGAGAAGATCGCTACATACTTATGTCCATTCATGATTAGCCTTTTGACGCTATATGCTTTGGGTTTGTCTGGCTGATATTTCTAAAATGCTTCCATGGGAGGGGATATGATCACCAACTCAACAATTCTGTTTGCTACCTCTGCATTTGAAATATCACAGTGTGCACCCTTTTCTCTGCATCAGCTGTCGAAGTGGTCTATGGATTCTGCAGGCTGTTATCAAAATGACATGAACTCTAGTCGGTGAATACGGAAGCTTAACCTGATTCTGAACTGGTCTTCCAATGTAGTCCATATCTTTTGGGGATCCTTTATCTTTTCTTCTGTTAGTCCTTACGTGTTCAGCCATGTGTAGACCTTCATTCCCAAATGCTAGATGAATCTTTATAGCTTGCTTGACTCATTCAGACACACCTGAATCAAGAAACCCTAGTTCTGTATGCTTTTTAACTATTTTAAATTTAATCGCAGGTCAGCTGCATCCCAATGTAAATTGGGGAATTTTGTGAACATTCTGACTATATCCCTTTGACTTTCCTTCCTCTGTAGCTCTTGGGATGAGTGTCACTGTAACTGTTTTTGCGTGCTTTTCAAAAGCTTTGCCCACGAAGGTAAATTGTGGCGGGAACCAACACTGAGTAATGGCAGCTTTGCTTTTTATTCAATTTATTGTTCAGCAGCTCCCAATTCCACTGTTATAATCACAGCCTTCTCTGGCCCAATTTTTATGTCTTTTTTTTGTTCCACTCTCCCTTTCTCACTATCAATCCAGCCCACACCCTGGTAATTTACCTTTCCTGACTGAGCAAACCCGGTGCTGGTCCTCTGGACACGCTATCCCACTCATTGAACTAGCTATGCACTGCAATCTCACCATGAGGGATCTATCTGCTTACCAGCTCTTTACTTGAGCACTAGCTCGGAGCTCTGTCTCCAAAGCCTTTCTTCACAGTCACCACTCTGTGTTTTCAGCACTCTCTGACACTGCGACTTCATTGTGGTCTGACCAAAAAGTTGAGGGTTGGCTCACGTCATGTAGCATGATCTAAAGCGTTCACCATGTCATACCTGTACTTAATCTTGCTGTCACCTGTCTCACCACCACTGATCACCATGTTGTGTTATTATAAGGACACAATACCTTGGGCTTATTTACTGTACAAAACATAAGGCACTAATCGCTCACAGGGGATTAGGTGAACACATTGTGGGTTCAGTTATTAAGACTAGGCACATAAGAACAGTTATAGATAAGAATAAAGTTTGAAGGCACCCGAACTCAAAGCAAAAGTGAAACCAATACCTGATCACTTGTCACACTTCCCTTCTAGTAATGTCTAGCTGATATTCTTTAAAGGCATATTACAATAAGCCCCAACATCATGAACAGTGCTCCTTTGAAATCCACAGATGGGGAAGTACTCATTGCCAGGAACAAGCAAATGACCCACTGGGTATAGCACTACCACGAGCTATACTCACAAGGGTTGGCTATCTCTCTCCCCGTGCTTGATTACCTTCTGCAGCTATCTATCATCTATGATCTTGATGCAGAATGCTTATTACTTGAGATTGTAAAAACCACTGACTCCATAGTGGCAAGGAAAGCGCCTAGAAAGGATGGAATACCAGCTGAGCTACTCAAGTATAGAAAGCCCTACCTGATGCCTTATGTCCACCACCTCCTCCTCCCCTGCTAGAGAGAAGATTCCATCCCACAGGATATGCAGAATGCAAACATCATTACATTTGATGTATGTCATTTGAAGAAAAAAGGCAATCAAGGCGATTTCAACAGCCACCGGGGCATCTCACTCCTCAGCGTCACCAGAAAGGTCTTTGCCAAAGTCATTTTAATGAAGCTCCATCAAATAGTCAACACATTGTACCTGGATCATGGTAAACATAATCTTCTCCCTTCATCATCTTCAAAAGAAGTGCAGAGAGAAGCAATCACCATTCTACCTTGCGTTTGTGGATCTCACAAAAGCACTTGACATTGTGAGTAAGACGGATACTAAAGAAATCGGCTGTTCTCTCAAGCTTCGCACTCTCAGACGTTTCTTCCATGATAACATCCATAGCACCATTCAGTTCAATGGCTGCACTTCTGAGAGTCTTGAGATCAAGAATGGGGTGAAACAGGGCTGCGTCTCTCTCAGCCCCTAATCTGTTTAGTACTTTTTTCTGTCCACCTGACCTATGCTTACTGCCAACATGGAAGGAGTGCATCTTAACACACGATCAGAGTGTACCTCAGCACACAATCAGATAGGAAACTCCTCAACCTATCAAGGCTGAAAGTCAAGACAAATGTGCTGATCCGAGAACTTCTTTTCGCTGATGATGTTGCACTGGTTGCCCAGACGAAAGACCAACTCCAAAGGCACAAGGATCATCTGTTCCATGCTGTGTCATGTTCCTCCTCACCATCAGTGTCAAGAAGACTCTAATTATGGGACAGGACCTTGTGATGCTGCCTGTGATCAGACTTAACACACCACTGGAAGCAGACAACAAATTCTGCTGCCTTTGATCTACGGTGACAAACAAACTGTCTCATGACTAAGAGCTCAGTCAGCCACCAACTTTGGCCAACTAACAAAATGGGTATGATAAAACACAAACTGACTCACAGGATCAGGATGCTTATCTAGGAGGCCTGAATCCTCAATACATTGCGATATTGCAGCGAAGCCTGGACAACTTACACCGCCCAAGAAAAAGGCTCAATAACTTCCATATCTGGTGTCTACAATGCACCCTTGGCATCACATGGAAAGACAAAGTCACCAATGAAGTAGTCCTTTCCAGGGAAAACATGCCAAACATGCTAGCGCTAATCAGGAAAAGAAGGGGTCGCTGGCCTAGGCATGTGGCACAGGATAGAAGATGGCTGGCATCCCCGAGATATGTTATACAAGGAGGGAGCCCATGCCGAGAGACCAGCAGGGTGCCCAACATTCCAACTCAAAGACACTGTAAAAAGAGACATTAAAGCCCTCAACATCAATCATGACAAGGGGGAAAGGCTAACTAACGATCAATGCAAATGGCAGGATTTTGGAGCTTAAAGCAAGCTCCAAAGCAGATGCTAACTCTGAAAACAAGGTGTCAGCGGAAGTCATCCTGCAGCACCGACAACAGTCAACTTCATGTGCAGCACTTGTGGCAGACTTTGCCATTCCAGAATCAGCTTGTTCGGCCATCAAAAGAAGTGCAACAGATGATCTCATCTGACCCCACCAATGAGGCGTTCCCATCATCTCCTGCAGTTGGAAGGATGCCAATCAATGTAGGATAAAGTTGTTATGGGTAACTTTATTTTCAGAATTTGGGACAAGAGGATGCTGTGATGGTATGCAGCAGATGGATTGAAAGATGAGGACCTGTGGAGCAGCCCTGATTTGACAATGTCTTCTCAAGGGAATTGCGTTTCCACTCAGGGGCAGCTCATTCAGAGCAAAAGGATTCTGGATGCCTCTTCTCTTCCTCCTCTTTCCCCTCTTCCTCCTCTTCCTCTTCCCTTTGTGCACTGCTTCCTCTCTCTGCTGCCTTTGCTGCATTTCAAAATCATGCTGCAACCAAGAGGGACTGCAACTTTAGTCCCCACTGCTGAAGCAGGCTTTCCCTTGAAAGGCCAAACAACTTCTCTGGCTTCCTTGTCACGATCCAGCACTCACCCTTACAAGTTCAAAAAGTCAGCAAAACTCCTCCAATAACACAACATGCGCCTCGCCCTACACCAGCAAAAGTAAGCCAAAAGCACCTCGCTTGAACGTTGGATGGTTAGTGCATGAAATAACACTTGTGGGAGCCCCATGTGCAGCTGATTCCGCTGGGAGTGCTTAAAGAGAATGTTAACTTGATCTATAAAGTCTAAAATGACAGATTATGCATCAAATCAGCATTGACATCATAAACTGCCCACTCTGCATGCTTCCAGTGCAGACATGGCTCACCTGAACAGGCACCCTGTCAGGGCTTGCTGTGCAGGCCTGCTGGAAGTGACCAGAAGTGTTACAGTCAACATTTCTGGAGTTCAGGTCTTCTGCAGCTCCAACACCAGCTGAGCTAGGGGCCTGAAGTTCACAGCTCATATCCCTTCTTCTTGTGGTTATCACTACTTACTACAGCTTACAGCCCAGAAGGTTCTTACTTGAATTTTTTGTTTGCTAGTGGATTAGTAAGCTGCAGGTCTGCTCTGAGATTGTCTGGAAAATAAATCTGCTGCTGGGTGAAACCCATTTCTGTCGTATCATTGATACATGCTGTGTAGTGCATGATTTGCACCTTCCTGACACATTGAACAATAACCCCAATTTAATTTTTGGGATCAGCCTGATTAAAATATCAGGCTTTAAAATGGTATTTTAGCATAGTTTATTTTTTTCAAAGAGGTCTTTTATGAAACTCAATATATTTCAGTTTGCAATTTGCAAACAAAATAAATTTGTTCCTCTACTTCCATGTTTCCAAGGAGATAAAGGGTTAAGGGAGCAGAGCAGTGAATATAATTAGAAATAAGAAAGGAATTACATTTATATAGTGCCTTTCATATCATACAATTGCTGTGAAGTACTTTGGGCAATGAAGCACTTTTGACGTACAGTCATGGATTTGTAATGTAGAAAAGGAAATTATTCAGACTATGTGCTCATGTGGAGAGTAAATGCCAACTGGTTGGACCAAATGGACAACACTTTTAGTAAGCTGACATTATAAACCCTCCTGGTTTAGAAAAATATTCTAACCTTTATTTTCACATACAGAACTAATGATACCCCAACAGATGTCCTACTTCTGCAAAACCTAAATTGTGATCAATATTCTAATGTTAGATCATTATTAACTCAACTTGGGTTTCAAAAGTTCAATGGATTTTCCTTCACCAGTAGATAAGCTTTCCTTCAATAATCACTGCTATATGGGCTCATGATCGCCAAGGCCAGTGATAGTGGTGGGATAATTATTTAAACCAATTCCGTACTGTTCTGTGGGCTAAAGGATTGGGGTTGGGGGGGAAGGCGGGGGCGGGTGGGATGGGGTGTTGCGCTTTTCATCTATGGCACACATCAGGCATGCAGTGGCAGAACAATTGCATTACCTGCCAGATGGCACCAGCGAATCTTTTCCTTGGCCAGGTCTTATTTGAATTTATTTGACAAGTTGAAAGCACACTATGGCCCAGGAATTCAGGGCAGAATTTTACCCTTGGGGTGTGGGATCGGTGGCACTCCGCGATTTTACGCGGGCCGGCCAATTAAGGCCCGCCCAGCATGATAGGTGGCCTGGGAATGAACGCGAAGGGGCGGGTGGGGGCGGGCGGGGGCATGACATCCACCAGGCCTAAGGGCGACCCGGCGGCCAATTCAAATGCAGCCTCGGCAGCCCCTGGAAGGCTGCCACTGAAGGCCGCAGAAGTGTTGCGAATGGAAACCGTAGTGGGTGGACACGGCAGGCAGGAGGGCAGGCCAGCGGGGCAGCCAACTCCACATTTTTGGATGAGTGCCTCGCAGCCCCCCTGGAGGAGGTGGCAGCCAAGAGAGAAACCCTTGTTTCTAGGGACGGGAGGAGGAAGCCACCATACCTCACCAAAAAGGCCTGGGAAGAGGTGGCATCCAGGGTCAGCAACCACGACTTGGTGAGGCGCACATGGGTGCAGTGCCGGAAGCTCTATAACGATCTGCTGCGACCGAGAAGGGTGAGTACCGTGTTGGCACGGGTCACTTTGCAGAACAGGTAAGAACTGCCCTTCCCCCCATGGACCTCAGAGGTATTAAGAGTGTGAGTGGCAAATGTCATTGAGGCAGCATTTGGGCAAATGGGTGAGCCCTGGCTGCTTGGACTGAGGGCCTTGCGGCTCCAGGGTCACGAATCGGCTGAGTCCTGCAAGGTGTTCCTCAAGTGGGGTTGGCCAGGCTGCAATGGTGCTGCAGGTACAGGGTGGACTAATCAATGTTCCTCTGTCCTTTGAGGAGAAAACGTCCCATAACAATACTGAGAGGTTGCAGACTGGCAGGGGGCCCCCAATCTCCTAATCCTCATGTGATACGAGCAGGAGGCCCTGTTGCTGAAGAGGCACCATGCACCTCGGTCAAGCAGCTGCAGTGAGGTTGGGGTGCCAACTGAGGTGAGAATGTTTGTTATTGCAGCCATTCCAATGTTGTCTCTTCATTGATGTGAGCCTGGAACCTGGAATGCCCATTGATAATTGAAAGACGAGGGCACCATGATACAGATCTCTGTCTCATCAGGGTGCCAGGTATGCACAGCAACTGTTTCATGCCTTAAACTAATGGCATGCCCTTCTTCTCTCATTTAGGCTCACCAGCAGCTGGTCATCATGAGGAGCCTGAAGGCCCACCCCTGACCCCTGAGGATCACCATGCTGAGCACGCACCAGCATCACACCCTCTCTGTGAAGCAGGCGCCAGCGCAGATACCAGCACCTCGGTGGGCATAACATCGCCATGTAGTCTATCCATGCACATTGGTGAGGGCAGCTCACACTCGCTTGAGATGCAGGCGGAGGCAGAGATTGTCCACGGCGTCGGCAGTCAGAGGACTGCTGGGGACCAGGACAATGCTCAGTCGGTGGCTGATGACGTGCCTCTGGAGTCGTCCCTGAGACAGCAGATGTTGAAAGTCCAGCAGGGTGCGCGGGAGGATCTGGCAGTGATACATGAGGGAATGTGTGCTGTGATGTCCGTTGTGGAGGAGCCACTGCAGAGCATAAGCTCTGCTTTGACATTCATGGCCGAGCGCAATGCCTCCTCCATGGAGAGAATGGCGACTCTCATGGAGAGGCTCCTCCAGGGACTCAATCAGGAGATCCCGGGGATGCGCTCAGACCTGCAAGCCCTCATATTGGCAATGACCTCAGCTGATCAGTGTCAGTGTGGAAGATGGATTGGGCACCCGGTATCCCAGCTAGGTGCCCGTCCATCAATGGTGAGCAGGGAGGCCAAAGCGACCTGACGTGGGTGCACGAGCTGCCTGTCGTCTCTGCGGATTCCTCTCATGGCGCTCCGGATGATGGAAGCAGCTCCTCTACCCCTCTGCCAGTGACCGTGGCATCCGATGAGGCTGCGGCGACTGGGGCGATGACAGCCGTGGCACTGGCCGCTTCCTCCCAGGCGGGCCCAGCACAGGCTCCACGGGCTAGAGGATGCCCGCCAAGGTCATCAAAACCAACAGGACGGCAGAGTGAACAGGCTGTCTCCAATGCTGGTGCCAGCGAAGGGGGAGCACCTAGACGTAGCACCCACAAGCAAAAACTTAAAGCACCTTAAGCACAACACAGCTTGATCATGGGTGATATTTGGTTTTCCCATTTTTCTTTTCTCTTTTTAATGGTGTGATGGAAAACACCAATTAATGTTAATTTCTGCAAATTTTCACTTTCACAAGTAAATGATATGTAATTTTGTGCAACTGGCCTCTGTAAGCTTCATTTGTTCTGTATGTGCAGGGTAGGCCATGACGTTATGATGGATGAGTGTCTCCTGAAACTCTATTGCAAAGGCACATAGTTTACGTTGTTCACCAAGGAACTGGTCCTGTCAGGGTTCAGGTATGGAGCCTGCAGCCCTGACATGTGGTGGTGGTTCTTATTTGGTAGTCTAGCTGAAGGAGCATTGGATCAAAGCGTCCCAGGTGTCTCTGCCTCCCTGGATGTTACCCAGATCTGCCTCCATTTCTGTCCTTTTCAACAGATAACCCTTGTCACCCAGCAGCCATCCATCCAGTCGGGCTGGAGCACTGAAGAGCCTCTGCACCCGGGAGTGTGTCAGGATGTAAGCGTCATGGGAGCTGCCTGGGTACCTTGCACAGGTTTGCAGAATCTGCATCCTGTGGTCACACACTATCTGTACGTTCATGGAGTGGAATCCCTTCCTGTTGACGAAGGCTCCCGGCTCACCCACTGGCGCCTTGATGGCCACACGTGTGCAGTCGATGGCACCCTGGACGTGGGGGAAGCCAGCAATCACTGCAAAGCCTCTGGCTCGCTCAGCCTGGCTGGCCTGGTCCATATGGTAATAAATGAAAGTCAATGCACACCTGAACAGAGCTTCTGTCACCAGCTTGACGTAACTGGGGACAGCTGATTGGGAAGCTCCACATAGATCCCCCACTGATCCCTGGAAAGAGCCGGGGGCATAGAATTTGAGGGCCACTGTGACCTTCAGAGCCACTGGCATGGGGTGTCCACCCACACAGTTGGAGCTGATCTCAGGGTCGATCATCTTGCAAATGGAAGTCACTGTCTCCCTTGAGAGACGGAACCTCCTTCAGCATTGCACCTCATACATATTGAGGTAGCTGCATCGCCACCTGTAAATCCTGGCAGCAGGATGGTGGTGCCTTCTGCAGCCCCTTCCACCTTGGACTTCCTGTTGGCCCTGCACCCCTTGTGCCTGTGCCTCTACTCCCACAGGTCCCTCCTCTGGACGCTGAATAGGGACACCTGGCCTCCTCCCCCTTCTGCCCCTCTCTTCCTCCTCAGAGGAGGTGCCTCCAGCAGAGAGCACAATCCCCATTACCAGGGTAAGGGAAGGCTGCCTAATGCCTGGGAGGCCCCACACGGTGTGAATCCTCTGGGGGCCTGGAAGACAACACTGAGTCCTGAACTGAAGCCTCTAAGTTCTCTGAATGAAGCTCTGAAGTGGGATGAAGCTGTCCTGTTCACAGAAACAACCAACAGCAAGTGTTATCCTAAACTCCTCACTAATCACTTTGACAAGGCCACTGACCCTTCTTATCCCGCCCGTGGATGAGGTTTTGCAAATTGTGGCCTGCCCGCCTGTCCGTTTTGCCCGTGCGACGGCCTGAAAATTGCACAGGCTTCATAAAGTTGGAGACAATTGGTGTCTCAAGGGCCTTAACAGGCCACTTATTTAATGGCAGGCGCACCTCCATCTTCATTGTGCACGCACCTAGTGAAATATCGTGAGAGTGCGCGTTGACATCGTCATGCTCGGCCGACGTCAACGCACTTTATTTAACGCTTGAGTGGGTCGGGCACACGCTCACAAGCCAAGCTAAAAATTCTGCCCCCAATGACTGTGCCTACTGTGTGTGCATGCGTGCTTGCGTGCATGTGTATGTGCGTGATGGGGCTGTTGTGTGTTTGTGTGTGTTATGATTTCAGCCAGCAAAGGACAACACACCTCCAGCTCCTAAACACTGCTTCCCTCCCTTGTCCAATCAGAGATCCCCTCTCCTCCCAGTTATTTCCACGTCACTTGCCCACCCCACTCTCCAGGTCACCCCCCACTCCTCCCACTCCCCACCCACCTCTATTCTGACTGCTCCCCTGGTCATTCCTCCTCCCTCTTAATAATCTTTCCTGGCCCAAGACCTACCTGAGGGTTTCTGTCATTGACACAACAGCCTGAATTAGAAATATCTCCGCAAGGTGTCTGCAGCTCGCTGGCCTAATGCGAACGAGACACTGGACCCAATATCAAGTGTGGCTTGGGCCTAACCATTCCAGCACAGGGATCGCTCCCTGCCAACTGCCGCAAACTAATTTCTGGACCAGGCAGGCAGCTTGTCAATCTGGGGTAGGGGGAAGCAAGAAATCTGGCAGCTCCACCACAGAGTTGAGCTTCAAGATAAATCTTAAAGGAGGAGTTAAATGTCAAATGGAATGGCAATGTGAGGCTTTTAAGGGGTGGGGGGGCAGGGGGGTGGTGAGGTGGGGGGACGGAGGGGGTGGGGGAGTGGTCGGCATGGGGATGGCGGTAGTTGTGTGCAACCAATGTTCTGAACAGTGCGCTAAATGATATGGTGATAAATAAACAGCAGGGAGCATTTAAAGAAGTGCTTCAAAATTTTAACAAAGATGCATCGCATTAAAAAAAAACTCAGCAAGAATGATCCATCTGTGGCTCACTAGGGAAATTAAGGATAGTAATAGAGTAAAAGAAGAGGCAGCTTGTGTTGTGAAGAATGTTGTAAGCCTAAGAGTAACTTAAAAAAGGGGAGGAAAAAGAACATGGGACTAAACTAGCCAGGGATGTAAAAACAGATTGTAGGAGCTTTTACAAGTACATAAAAAGGAGGAGAGTAGTTAAACATTCATCCATTGCCAGCAGAGACAAGAGAAATTATCATGGGGAATAAGGAAATGGCTGCAAGATGTTTAGCAAATATTTTGTGTCTGTCTTCACTGTAAAAGACACAAATTATGTCCTAGAAATAGAAGATAACCAAGGGGATAATAAAAGTAAGGAACTTAAAGTAATTAATGTCAGCAGAGAAAAAGTATTGGAGAAACCTGAGGGTCTAAAAATCCCCAGGGCTTCTTGATGACTACATCTTAGGATTCTAAAATAGGTACCTGCAGAGATGGTGGATGCATTAGTTATGATTTCCCAAAATTCCTTAGATTCTGGAATGGTCCCAGTGGATTGGAAGTATCGAAATTAACACCTTCATTCAAAGTTTGAGAGAGAGAGAGACAAAATAGGAAACTCCATGCCAGTTAGCCTGGCTTTAGTCATTGGGAGAATGCTGGAATCTATTATTAAGGAAGCCTTAACAATGCACTTAGGAAATCATAGTACGTTCAGAATGAGTCAATATGTTTTTACAAAAGGAAAATCAAGTTTTACATAATTAATTACTTTATTTTGAGGCTGTAACTAGTAGGGTAGCGGGGAACCAGTAGATGTAGTATAGTTGCATTTCCAATGGTGGAGCAGGCTTGAGGGGCTGAGTGGCCTAGTCTTACTCCTAATTCGTACTTTCGCATGTTCATATAGATTGTAAATAGCTGTGGCCCCAGCACGGATCCTTGTAGCAGGGCCTGCTCCACCATTTAATAAGACCCTGGCTGGTCTGATTGTAACCTCAACTCCACATCCCCACCTACCCCTGATAACCTTTCACCCCCTTGTTTATCAAGAATCTATCTAGCTCTGCCTTAAAAATATTGATTGACCCTGCTTCCACCGCCTTTTAAGAAAGAGAGTTCCAAAGACTCACGACCCTCTGAGAGAAAAAAATTCTCCTCACCTCTGTCTTAAATGGGCAACCCCTTATTTTTACAGTGACACATGGTTCTAGAGTTCAAAATGACTTGGATTAAGAGGTCACGAGTAATTTAACAAGTTTACTTATGATACAAAGTTTGATAGAAATGTGAGCTCTGAGGAGGACCGGAAAAGGCTGCAAAGAGATATAGATAGTTTAGGTCTATGAATATGAACATGGTGGATGGAGTATAATGTTAGAAAATGTGAGGTTATGCATTTTGGGAGTGAGAATAGAAAAGTAGAATATTTTTTAAAAGGCACAAAACTTTTTGGCGATGGTCTCCAGCAATTTGTTTAAGGACCACTTGCTAGGTTACAATGTGAACATGATTCATCTGATCTGTCCAGCATTTGGTACATTCAGAGCAATTCACATTCAGGAAGGTGGGGGCCTCGGACAAGTGTTAGCCCCCTAGTAGCCTATGCAAAAGGTCTGTCTAATGCTTTTTTCATGTGCAGGCCATGGACATTCATACTGGAGCTTTTAACAACAGGGTGGGTTGTGTATTTCTGGTGCCGAAAGTGAACATGTTCATGCTCACTATATCATTAAAAGCTTCATGCATTCTTTTGGTTCTATGGTTCCTCAGATTTTGAAAAGCAAGGGAATAGATATAAGTACAAAAGAGATCCACTTATTCAAGGTAAAATACAATACTTCAAGGTTAATTAATTGGATTGCTCCTAAATTGTCCTGATAACATAGTTGCAGGATGAGTCAGCTAAAGATAAGGTTGTTGATACTGATAGTTTATGATGCATACTGCCCAGTGGGTACTACACCAAGGTTACTCGAGTCCAGTTCACTTGTAATAGTCAGTAGACAAAATCAAAGCTATATAATATATTTATAAATGATATACAGTGTGTATATATACATCATTTTTACATATACATATAATATATATGATGACTTAAATGTTATTGTTCCTTGTCAAAAAGTATTAGAAATTTTGAAAGCTTTCATGCTTGTGAGTCCCATTGTCCTTTCACCATTATGAATCACAACTGATCACAAAATTATATTTTACTTTTAACGGCAACGTTTTCCTGTTCCTTGAAAATAATGAATTTGACAAACTAGCAAATATTTGCAGAGCTTGAATACAGGAGCTTAAGTACAGCCGAACAATTGGCTAAGATATCAAAGCTCACTTCCCAAATAACATTTCCACATAGCTTTGTGGAGAGAAAAGCATTCATTATGATTACCAAAGTGTATAGTAACAAAATCTAATCAGTTTTGTCATGGTCGTGAAATCACAAGCGTTGCAATTTCTTCAGCTGAAAGGCACACTGGTAATCTAATAAATTGACTATACTAGTCTTCCCCAGCTCTTTGTGTCCTTTTCAGTCTGCGTTTTGACCTCCACTCTCAAAATAACAATGAAGAATTGTATCTCATTTAAAAATAGGCAACAACCGAGAACGTTTGCAAGGTCGTACTGTTAGCTAATCTTTGAGGCTATTGTGGTTTTTAATTGTTTTCCCTCTTTTCCGCCAGGGCAGAGATTAGTCTCACATTATTTTTTCTGCTTTACCTATTCCATGTCAGCCTTCTGCATCTACTGCTTGATGTAATTCGATGTAGCTTGATGTAATTCGATGTAATCTATGTCAAGACATTTGAGTATGCTAGGTGAAATCTTTCAGAGACTTAGCGATTTAAATTAGATTACTCTCCTTCAATTTAGTCGCTGATAGTGGTTGCATGTTGTGCTCTCCACAATCTGGCGTTGGAAAGGGGCGACGCAGTGGATGAAGAAGATGTAGACGTAGTTGCTCTGGCTGCACATGATGAGTCCAGCAGTGAGTCCGAGGATGAGCACGCACAAGAGAATGCTGAGGGCGTAGATGCTGACCCGGGAAACCTCCAGAGAGGCAGGGACACCTGGGAGGCTTTATCCAATGAACCTTCAGCTAGCCCACCACAGATGGACCTCCAACAGCTGGCATCTCCCCAGTCGCCACAGCTTCATCGGATCCCATGGCCACTGGCAGAGAGGCGGAGGAGCTGCTACCCTCATCCGGAGCGCCCTGAGAGGAGCCCGCAGAGACGACAGGCAGCTCCTGTGCCAACATAAGGTTGCTTCAGACCTCCCTGCTCACCATTGATGGATGGGCACCGAGCTCAGAAACTTGGTGCCCATCCCAGACCATCTCCCACACTGGCACTGACCAGTTGAAGTCAATGCTGCTGTGAGGGCTTTCGGTCCGAGTGCAACCCCAGGAAGCCCTGATTGTTCTCCTAGAGGAGCCTCTCCATAAGAGTTGCCACTCTCTCCGGCAAGGTGCTTGGCCATGAGGCTCATTGCATCGGTGATGCTCCGCGTGGACTCCTCCAGCATGGGCACCATGCCACGCATTGCCTCACGTATCTCCGCCAGATCATCCCGCAGACCCTGCTGCACTTCCAGCGTCTGCTGCCTCACGGACGACTCCAGAGGCACATCATCAGCCATCAACCGAGCACGTGCCTAGTACCCTGCAGTTCTCCAACTGCCGGCACCCTGCTCACTCTCTGTCTCTGCCCGCACCTCATTTGAGTGTGGAGTGCCCTCACCGCTGTGCCCCGGGATACTAGCCGATGATCTAATTCCCACAGAGATGCTAATATCTGCCCTGGCACCTGCCTGGCAGAGATGGTGTGACGCTGGTGATTCCATTTGTTCAGGGCCCTCAGATGTGAGCGGGGGCCCCTCTGCCTCCTTCTCCCGGCCCTGCTCTGGTGATGCTGAAAGGAAGAACAAGGACATTTGATTAGTTCAAATGGAGACAATGTCAATGTGCATCCCTATCCCCTGGATCATTGTGTGCTCAACCTTCCATAAGCAATGGTCAACTCATGTTGCAAACTTCAATCACTGAACATTCAGCAGTGCCATAGCTGCTGGGCACACATGGTGACCTCGGTGCACGGCACTCTTACCTCCCCGTGGCACCCCAGCCTCACCACCACCAGTGGACCTGGGTGCAAGGTGCCTCTCCAGCTCCATCGCCTTCTGCTTGTATCTGGTTATAATGGCTAACTGTGCCTGGCCTCCACCAGTCCGCATCCGCTTGGCGGAATTGTGTGCAGTCTTCTGAAAAGGAGAGAGGAGCATTGATTAGTCCAGCCTGTACCTGGATCTCCATCCCATTCCTGCCAACCCAGCCAGAGTGAGACATTGCAGGGCTCCAGCTCTTCGTCACCCCACAGCTGCCCCACACTCACACAGAGAAGCCAGGGCTGACCCCCTCACCTTGCCCACATGCTGCCTCCATCACACTTGCCATCACACGACCTAACCTTGCAAAGCAAGGAGGGACAAGCACGTGGAACACCAAGGGCAGCAGATGGATTGATGCCCGGCCACCTGGAAGTTCCCCTCCCAGTGTGTCATCACCCTGACTTTGACATGTTTTGCAGTTCCAGCACTGCAGCTCCTCCAGGTTGCCCCCAAAACAGTAACTCTGGGTGTCAGTCTAACACATGCTGCGGGTGCAGAACCCATCTCTTCACCACCCTCTCAGGGTGACCTAGGCATGGGCAATATCTGCTGGCCCACCCAGCGAGAGACACATGCCATCAATGATTCAATGCAGTCACTACACTCAGAGTTGGAGGGGTGGGCTGGGGGGAAAGCCTACCTGCTGTGTTAAGTGACCTCTGCCAACATGGTACTCACCCTTCCCAAGAGCAAGAGGTCATTTAAACACTTGCGGCACTGGACCCACGTGCGTCGCACAGCATCATGGGAGCTGCCTATGTCTGCCACCTCCTCCCAGGCACGTCTGGCCAGGTTGGGGGGGCCTCCTCATCCCGTCCCTCAGAATGAGGACTTCCCGCCGCGCTGCTGCCTCCTCGAGGAGGACAGCTAGGCACTCTTCAGAAAACCACAGTGCCCTGCTTCCCTACCCTTCTGCCTGGCCTGCTCTCCAGCAGCGCTCTGGAGAGCCCTTATGTTGGCCATGATGAACAGCCTTTGCAAGACTACCTGTGCGCTATTTAAACAGGCCACCGGGTCGCCATTGGACCCAGCGGTCATTGCACTCCCACCACCGCCTGCCCACTCCCGCTATCCTCAGGAGCCATGCTTCACGCTGGGCGGGCCTTAATTGGCCTGCCCTCATAAAATGGCAGTGTTAAGCCAACCGTAGGCGGCGATCGGCTTCGCAACTGCTCGTGCCTGCTCCAGAACAGAAGAAAATTCTCCCCATCATGTATAGCTAAATCTGCCTTCCCCAACTTATTCCCACAAATAGGTTTCTGTGACTGCAATAGCTTTTCCAAATCACTCTGGAAGGTAACTCAATATTTTATTTAAATTTTCAAGCACCCCCTCATTATCCAATTTGATTAGAAGAAAGTCAATTTCTGAGCCCTGCACTTCTACCTCTTTCTCATCATCCAACATCACTAATACCTCTTTTTATTCCTCTTTCCTGTCAAAGTATTTTATAAGCATATTTACATGACACACCCTCTGCTTCTTTCTTCTATCTGCAGTATTTATCATATAATTTAATTCAATTTATTTTCAACCCTGACTACTTGGACTTCAGCAAGGCTTTTGATAAGGTCCCGCATGGGAGACTGATAACGAAGGTAAGAGCCCATGGGATCCAAGGCAATTTGGCAAATTGGATTCAGAATTGGCTGAGTGGCAAGAAGCAGAGGGTGATGGTCAAGGGGTGTTTTTGTGACTGGATGCCTGTGTCCAGTGGGGTTCCACAGGCATCGGTGTTGGGTCCCTTGCTCTTTGTGGTATATATAAACGATTTAGACTTGAATGTAGGAGGGTTGATCAGTAAGTTCGCGGATGACACGAAAATTGGTGTGGTGGTAAATAGTGAGGAGGATAGCCTTAGATTACAGGAGGATATAGACGGGCTGGTCAGATGGGCTGATCAGTGGCAAATGGAATTTAATCCTGATAAGTGTGAGGTGATACACTTGGGCAGAACAAACAAGGCACGGGAATACACGATGAATGGTAGGATTTTGGGAAGTACTGAGGATCAGAGGGACCTTGGTGTGTATGTCCACCGGCCCTTTAAGGTAGCGGGACAGGTAGATAAGGTGGTTAAGAAGGCATATGGGATACCTGAAACAAAAACAAAAATACCTGGAAAAACTCATCAGGTCTGACAGCATCTGCGGTGAGGAATACAGTTAACGTTTCAAGTCCGTATGACTCTTCATTGGAACTAAGGAAAAATAGAAATGAGATGAAATATAAACTGGTTGAGGGGGGTGGCACAGGTAGAGCTGTATAGAGGGCCAGTGATAGGTGGAGGCAAAGAAGAGATTGCCATATATCGCTGGCCCTCTATCCAGCTCTACCTGTCTTGCCCCCCCTCAACCAGCTTATATTTAATCTCATTTCTATTTTTCCTTGGTTCTGATGAAGAGTCAGACGGGTTTGAAACATTAACTGTATTCCTCTCCACAGATACTGTCAGACCTGCTGAGTTTTTCCAGCTATTTTTGTTTTTGTTTCAGATTTCCAGCATCTGCAGTATTTTGCTTTTATATGGGATACTTGCCTTTATTAGCCGAGGCATAGAATATAAGAGCAGGGAGGTTATGATGGAAGTGTATAAAACGCTGGTTAGGCCACAGTTAGAGTATCATGTGCAGTTCTGGAATCCACATTATATGAAGGATGTGATTGCACTAGAGAGAGTGCAGAGGAGATTTACCAGGATGTTGCCTTGGCTGGAGAGTATTGGTTATGAGGAGAGACTGGATAGACTTGGGTTATTTTCCCAGGAGCAGAGGAGATTGAGGGGGGGACATGACTGAGGTGCATAAAATGATGAGGGGCATAGACAGGAAGGAACCTTTCCCCTTGGTGCAGGGATCAATAACCAGGGGGCATAGATTTAAGGTAAGAGGCAGGAGGTATAGAGGGGATGTGAGGAAGAATTTTTTCACCCAGAGGGTGGTGGGAATCTGGAACTCACTGCCTGAAATGGTAGTAGACACAGAAACCCTCATAACATTTAAGAAGTATTTGGATGTGCATTTGCAATGCCATGGCATACAAGTCTATGGGCCTAATGCTGGAAAATGGGATTAGAATAGTTAGGTACTTGTTTGACTGGTGCAGACTCGATGGGCCGAAGGGCCTTTTTCTTGCTGTAGACCTCTATAGCTCCACGACTCTATGACTCACCCTGTAGATAACCATGACAGTGCACTGTTATCATAGTTTTAAAGTTTGATGCCACCTTTCCAAAGCTCTCTGTGACTCCGGATGATAAGCAATTGACTTAAATGGTTTCATCCCTGAGCTGTTCATTATTTTCTTAAACTGCTGTGACATGAAATTTGAACCCTGATCTGATTGTATTTATTTAGGTAATCCATATCTTGTTAAAAAAAATTAATTAACTCCTCCACAATCTTCTTATTTGTAATATTTCTTAAAGGTTTCTTTAAGGAATTTAATTTCTTCAGGTTAACCTGGCAGACACATCCATTATTGTCAGCAAGTGCTGATTTCCACTTTTAGTCTTAGGGAGGGGCCCTGCAAAATCAATTATGACCCTAGTAAAAGGTTCTTCAAATGCTGGTATTGGGATTAATGGCGCTGGTTTAATCGCTGCTTGTGGTTTCCCTGTTACCTTACATGTGTGACAGATTGTACAGAATTTGACTAAATCCCTATGCAATCCTGGCCAAAAAAAAAATCTCTGTATCTTGTTCAGTGTTTTCCTAATTCCAAAATGTCCCCCCATTGGAATTTCATGAGCATTTCTCAGAATCTCATTTCTATACCCTAAAGGAATAGCAAACTGATGCACCTCAATTGAGATTTATTTTGCTGAGACATGATCCGGCCTCCATTTTCTCATTAACATATCTCCCTTAAGGTAATAACATACTGGAATACATGTTGCTTCTGTTTCTGAGTAAACTTTCTGATATAACTGTTTTAATTGCAAATAATTTTTCTGTAACTCCATTAACCTCCTTGAACTAAACACTTCAGCTGAATTGTCCTGTAGTCTTTCCTCCTGCACAATGTTATCAAGCACAGTGCCAGCTAATTGGATTTCAACACCTTCTTCTTGCCTTTGAACTGCCTGCCCTACTTGTTTCAAACTCTGTGCCTGTGATCTCATTATCACACAATCTGGAAACAATCCAGGATGCTCCTTCTGCAACTCCTCTGTTGAATAACTAAAATTATTGAGGTAATTTTGGAATCCATTCACTGACGGTGCTTCAGCTGCACTATGGAGTGTGGAGGTCCAACCAGTCACCACCCTCCAGTTGCAGAGAGTCCTACACATTTCAGCCCTAGATAGCCTTAGTATTACTGTGAGATTGTGTTCTATCATTCTAGGCATCCCAGCCAAGTTGAACATCTTTCCTTCATGGATCCTACAGAGCCCTGTAAGAGCTCTTCACACTCTGTGCAGGCATCATTCTCAGAACCTGGTGAGCTGCATGTAAAGGATTACATTATGTGTGCCCAGGCCACACACTCACAAATGATGGCCAGTGCTTAAGCGTTCTCATGTCGGAATATTCAGTGATCACAATGCTGATAATGTGAGAGAAGTGACTCTATAGGTAGATATTATCGGACTCTGATGGGGGACCAAGTTCCATGCCCTTAGATGCCCATGACCATTGAGGAAATTAGCAGCAAGCTGAGAATCCAGGAAACTTCCAAACAGTGCAAGTGAACATATATTCACAAGTGCCAAAACTATAAACAATGGTTGGACACTCATGCCATCTATGTGCCCTCAAAACTTCTTCATCTTTCTTTTCCTATTGCTATGCTTAGGTACAGCCCCAACAACCGCAGCTGAAGTGCAGGCAGCTTGCTGACTACTATGCTCTGTTGACTGTGATGACTTTGTCCTCTGTTGGCCCAAAGTCTACAGGACCCCAGCCTGTTAAGCATCTCATGCTCAGTTGCAGGTGCACCCTCCTTGCCCTGACCTTCTGGAGGTGATGGGGTTCACTGATAGAGGGGAAGTTGAGAGGCAGGGCAATCTTGGAATGTCATGGCTTGAAGCCCCCGGGATGCCTTGCTGATTCTCCTCTCCCTGTCAGTGCGCGATGGCATCTTCCTTACTCCTTGTGGAAATAGGGCACCTGGAGGGAGGTCGAGTATCCCTTCCCCAACATGACTAGCCACTGCTGCACTGCACCCATGGCTAGAGCAATGGAGTGCAGGCCCGAGCACATATCTGGCTGTCACTGCCCATTCTGCAGGTCTCCAAGGCGGCCCCCACCCTTTCCATGGAGGCAGCCAAGCATTCGTATGCTGGAGCCATGACAGCAGACAAAGCATGGACAGACTCCTCCTGCCTTTGGTCCGGTCTTCACATGGCCTCTGGCATCTCTGGCTGATGTTCTCCTGCCTGTCTCTGCATCTGCAACATGTCTCTTATGGCCGAGTCCAGAGGTTCGTCATCTGCATGGGGCTCAGCAGGGATCTGGTCTCCAGTAGTCCTTCAAGTGTCAGAGACCTTGGCTGTCACTTCCTCCATCAACTGGAGACCTGTGTCTGTGATGTGCTGACCAGAATGTGACCCTGAGCCTATGCTAGAACAGGCACACACCAAGGGGAATGTATCTGTGCTGGTGGTGGGTTCAGGTGATGGTGCATCCTCTGGGGATTCTGAGTCATCATCCTGAGAGCTGGCAGTGGAGGTGGAGCTGGAGTTTGGGGCAGGCTGACTTCTTTTCCTCTCTTATCTTTTCTCGCTGGTATTTGGAGTGGAGAAGATAAAGATTTAGTGCACATCTAAGCAGGGCCCCTTATTCAAACAACATATCACTATGTTGGCACATCTGACAACTGCAGACTGGAGGCATCCTTGCTGGCTTCTTGGGAATGTCCTGTCTCACCTTCAGCGCAGGCACAGTCCCAGTCCACATCGGCTATATTGACAGCCTCTTGCTCGAATGGAGGAATTATTTTAAGATCCAGGGCTCTGCCGCTGGTCTGGGCCCACTCCCGCCTGCTGTGAGCGTTCTCGTCCTGCGGACAGACAGAGTATTGCGTTTTATCCCAGTAGGTGCGTGAGCAGTTCAGGAGCATGCATGCCTATGCCAAATCCTGAACCCTCCCCAGAAAATTATTATCAAGCAGGATGTCCTGCAACTGATAGAACTTTGACAACATGAAGTGGCAGCCACACATTCAGTGCACATGACCCATCTGCTGCTGAGGCCTGCAACCCAAACTCCTGTCTGACATCCCTGTGCATTTGCACATTTATACTGCCTGATGCCCTTATGAGTGTCACTTTGCAGTGAGTAGACGGTGCCACTTACCCTGGCGAAGTGCAACAGACCATTCATTTTCTTCCCTGCCAGTTCTAGAGTGGACCTCATGCGCACTAACCTCTCCTGTGATCTCCATCCAGGCCGCCTTGGTCACACGGGCAGGCCTCCTGCTGCCATCTCTGGGAAACAGGACCTCCTGCTTTCTTGGGTGGCCTGGAGGAGAACCTGCAGGGATGCTCCGCTGAACGTTGTCTGCTCTGTGACGTCACTGTTTCTGGTGGGTTGCAAGACAGACAGCAATGCTGCAGGCTTGCAGTGAGTGAATGGCTGTCGGAGTGCCCTTTAAATCTGGTGCCAGGACCTTCGACCCCCTGAAGTAATGGCGGGGATGGCAAATTCCTGCCCGCCCCTGCTGCAAGATTTGCCATGCCCCTCATGCATGCATATGTAATGAGCTGATCACTGGGCCGACTGTCCTGACCCCAATCAGAAAGCACTCTCATTTCCACTCCTGCTACCCAACGTATCCCCCAGAACGGATGATACCCCCCTACATGTGTATACAACTCTAAAGTAGTAGTCAAGTGGAAAGCAAGCAGTATAATGGGATACTGCCTGATTGAAACTCGTACTGCAATTACCAATCCATGTCTGCCATCTGCAGTGTAAATGTAGCCCAAAAATGGGACAAAATATGTTGTTCCATTTGTTTTTTCAATCTCCTCCATTTATTGTTATACTTGAATATCAAAAATGTATTAATCTCTTTCTTTCAGTTAAACTTGCCTCATGCTGTTACTTAATTCTGCACATTTGTCACATTATATATACCGGCACATCAATTAAGTATTTCTATCTATCCATTTCTCTCTCTAAATTTGCCTGGGAGCAATAATGACTACCTTCTAAAGTGTTTAATTAGATAAAAGCAAAAAAACTGTGGATGCTGGAAATCCAAAACAAAAACAAAAATACCTGGAAAAACTCAGCAGGTCTGGCAGCATCTGCGGAGAGGAACACAGTTAACGTTTCGAGTCCGAATGAATTGGATGTTAGTTTGAGATCTTCTGAGAGTATGATAAGTTGCTATAAGTCCTTTAAACTCTTTCTAAGCAGCATTTCAGAGACATAATTCATTTATCTCAAGGTGCTCAAAGAAATGGCAAGAAAATTTGTAACGCCTGCTAATCAGCATGGCAGATGCATTCTTTCCAGTTATATATTCTATTCAAAGTTGTAGTAGTAATTGAAAAGAACACTGGGCTTGTATATGTGTTGACCAAAATTTAAGAGGCAAGAAATGAGCCATGAGAAAAGAAAATCTGAAATCTAGAAAATCTAGCGTCTGAAGTTATTGTGAAATTTTGCAGTTGCCCAAGAGTGATTTTGGCATGTTCCAGTCCTAAGAATGTCCAAATTTCAATGTTTAAGGGAACTTGTAATGACATATGATCCAGATACTTAATTGGATTTTTTTCTGGATTTAGTCCACTGATAGAACCATGATTTTCTGGTTGCGAACTGGAATGATAAAGAAATGGGCATTGGCCGTGACTCTTTCACTGTCTTCCACTGACGGGCAGCTTATCAGCTGGCAATTCATGCCCAGCTGTTCCACTGCGAAGGAGGTCTTATTCCTGGAGACTGCAGGTGACAGCATTGATCTGGCATGAACATCTGGTCCTCCTGAGGCCCTGGTGCTGCAGGTGTGCTGAGAGAGCTGATCCTCTGCTTGTTGGGGATCAGGCCTTCATCCAGCTGGATCTCTGTGTCCATCGCCTCTGCCAGTGTAATGGGGGAGGGGAAAGTTGCTGTACAGCTAAGGAGAAGGCAGCTGGTGCTGCTACTGCTTGTGTTGCTCCTGCTACTGGTGCTTGTGGTGCTGGTGTTGGTGGTGGTGGCGTTGGTGGTGGTGGTGGTGGTGTTGGTATTGGTGGTGGTGGTGGTGTTGGTGTAGGTGGTGTTGCTGTTGGTATTGGTAGTGGTGGTGTTGGTGGTGTTGGTGGTGGTGGTGGTGGTGGTGTTGGTGGTATTGGTGGTGGTGGTGTAAGTGTTGGTGGTGGTGGTGGTGTTAGTGTTGGTGGTGTTGGTGTTGGTGCTGGTATTGGTGGTGGTGTTGGTGGTGTTAGTGTTGGTGGTGGTGGTGTTAGTGTTGGTGGTGGTGGTGGTGTTGGTGTTGGTGGTGTTGGTGGTGGTGGTGGTGGTGGTGGTGGTGTTGGTGGTGGTGTTGGTGTCGATAGTGTTGGTGGCATTGGTGGTGGTGGTCTGGCTTCAGCTCCTATTCCTCATCACTAAGGAGCACTTCTCCTGCATCCACATCGGCCAGGAGAAATGTCTGAGGTAGCTATGCCTCACCAAGAAACTGGTTGACAAAGTGTCCACCTCCTCAAACCACAGCAAGGTGAGGGTGGGGTTGCCAGTGGGCTGTTGACATCACCATAGTCCTCAATACCACTTCCTCAGCATTCTTGCAGGTGAGCACTGGCAAATCAGCAACATCTATCAGTTGTCCATGCATTGCTACATCATGGTAGTCACCGAGCGAAGACCTCCAGGGAAGGAGAGGGGACTTCATGTCTTCTCTCTAAGCAGAAAGAAGCAGGAGGAGTGGGCACATGGCTTTACCAGAGAAGAGGGCTTCCCAATGATGCAGAGACCCATCGACTGGACACATGTGCCTCTGTGGTTTTCACATCTCAACAGAGAGTCATAGCAAAGCCTCAAAGGATTCCATTTCTTTAACATGCAATTGGTAAGCAACCTTGCACAAAGCATCATGTTAGTGAATGCCCACTATCCTGGAAGCAGACGGAATGCTTTCATCCTGCACCAGAGGGTGGCTGCTTGGTGATGAGGGCTACCCGCTCTACATATGGCTCATAAACCCCCTCTGTGATCTGACCACACGTGTGCAGTGCTTGTCATGTATGAGGTGTGCATCAGAACTAGCCATACTACTAGCCAAGCTGTTCCAGTATAGCTGCATAAGTGGCATCTTACCGATAATATGGAAAATTGCCCAAGTACGCCTTGTCCACAAAAAGGACAAATCCAATCCAGCCAAATACCGCCACATCTGTCTACTATCAATCATTGGCAAAGTGATGGAAGGTGTCATTGATAGTGCTATCAAGCAGCACTTACACACTTGCTTCCCAATGCTCAGTTTGGGTTTAGCAGTGCCTCTTGGCTCCAGACCTCTTTGTCCAAACATGGACCAAAGGTCTGAATTCCTAAGGGGAGGTGAGAGTGACTGCTGTTAACATCAAGGCAACATTTGGCCGAGTGTGTGCATTCTGCCAAATCTAAGCATCATTTAACTTCAACAATATTTTTTCTGACTTGTGGGAAAAGGACAGATGGCACTTTTTTGCCTCTTGGTGCTAGTTAATCTCTCAATGTTGAATCACTAGGTTAGATTTTATGAATTTGTGCTCTCAATACAGAACTTTATGATGTGCGACACATACAGTTGAAAGATCATGGACCTGAAACATTAACTCTGCTTCTCTCTCCACAAGTGCTGCCAGACCTGCTGAGTATTTCCAGTGTTATCTGCAGTTATTGCAGCTTTCTTGGTAAGTCATTGTAAGGTATCAGCCCCACTGCAGAATTCCTAGCAGCAAGCACAGAGCCTGTCATGAATACCTGACAAACATTGACAGCAAGATCCAGGCACTCTTGCAGCGCCAGAAGAGGCAGGAACCAAATAAAAAGAAGTTGAAGAGCGTTGAGGACTTCAAGATACTTCCAAAATAAATGCTGGGAACCTGAGCTCTGGTCCCGCTACCAACCAACACTCACAAGCAACCCCCATCCCCCCAGCTCCCCACGAGCCTATGTGGGTAGAGAAAGAGCAGCCTGTGCTGGTCTTGGCTGCAACAAGGGGAAGGAAAGGCAGATGGAGAAGTGAGGTGAACGTTAGTTTTATCATCCAGTTTAGGCCCTTTCACAGCTATACTGGCAATTTCAGGAAATCCATTGCATTATTTCAACCTATGAAATTGTAGCAGTAATAAATGGAGAATTGCATGATATTAACAGTAAGTACATATATGCAAGCGTATCATATTTTTGGAAGAGTCAGGACAGCAGATTACAGCCCTGTATTAATTACTGGCGTGTTGAACTTTTTAAGGAAGATCCGTCATTTTTTTTAAAGTGGCATACAAGCAAAGACACTGAGCAAAAGATGGCTGAGAATGTCAAGTAATCACTTACTGGAAAATTTCTATGTGGATTATGCTTGACCGACTAGTCCTGAGACCTTAAAAGGTGTCAAGGCCTACTTCAGAGAGAGATGCTTGAAAAGAAGAGATGAAATGCAAAAGACTGAACTTTAATCTCCTGTGGTTGTGGAGAAAATGGAAACTGATTGCCACATCTCAACAGACATCCAAAACCATCTCCTGTTGAGTTATATCTCAGAATGTGGAAATGATGAGTTGAAAGAAAATGGACTCTGAACGAAAGATGTGTGCTTGTCCCTTCCAGGAATACACAAGGAAAAAGCTAGCTGACAACCTGATCTGTGTGTGCTGTGGGAGTCAGAGCAGAAAAAAGTCAACAATGTAGCTTGCCGGCAAAAGGCTATCACTCTCTCTCTCTCTCTCTCTGTTGCTGGAGGCAATTCAGCAAAACCACAACCAAAAAAGGAAACAAGACAGCTTCTTCAGCCATCCTGTCTCCAAACTAACTGCTAAACTGTCAAAGTCAGCTTTACCAGAATCACCCAGCTTAACAACTGCAATGGCGGAGAAGAATAAAGTTGACGTTTCGAGTCCTCATGACCCTTCAACAAAATGTTGAAGGGTCATGAGGACTCGAAACGTCAACTTTATTCTTCTCCGCCGATGCTGCCAGACCTGCTGAGTTTTTCCAGGTAATTCTGTTTTTGTTTTGGATTTCCAGCATCCGCAGTTTTTTGTTTTTGTTTTTAACAACTGCAATGTTTTGCCATCTATTCCTCATAGACAAGCCAAAGGCTGATTTGTATATCTTTTTTTAAGTTCTATTTGGACTCAACTTCTCATTTCTGGCCTATGTGCGTTGCATTTTTATTACTTTTTCTCAGGTTTTAGTAACGAATAAACTTATTCTTTCTTTGACTTAAGGAAGCCTGGTTAAATTAGCTCCTTCTAAAACATAAATACATTTGGACTGGGAAAAGGCATCCATGAGAGCAGGGATGCCTTTTAAATTAACCTTGGCCTGAATTTTCAGCATGATCGGTGGGCCCAGGAGTGGCCTGGAAACGGACCGCCGACCGCAATCAGCTCAGATGGGCATTGACCTTCATCCACTTCCGCTGTGACCAGGCAAGTCAGGCACAGCGAGCCAGAGACTTCGCAGCCATTGCTGGCTTCCCCCGTGTCCAGACTGCTATAGACATGTGGCCATCAAGGTGCCAGCAGGTGAGCCCGGTGCCTTCGTCAACACTTCGCACTGGCTGGCCAATTGACAGCCAGCCAGGGTGAGGCACACAGTGAAAAGCTCACTGCTGCCAGGGTGGGGGTGGGAGGAGGGTGGGTGCTGATGTCAATGCGGGCGTCATGATGTCACCGCGCGCCATCGCAATATTTAGCTGGGCGGGCACACGATGAAGTGCGACGAGCACCCGCCATTAATTAAAGGGCTTGTTAAGGCCCTTAACTCGGCAATCAATGCTGATTTTGAGGCGCCCGTGCAATCTTCGGCTCGGCGCACGGGCGCAATGAGCAGGCGGGTAAGTGACTTTTTAACAAAACTCATCTATGGGCGGGATATGTGGGCTCAGTGGGGTTGTCAATGTTTTATGTGAAGTATTTATTGCAGCAAATGTTTTAAACTTGCCTGTGTGATCGGCAGCAGTTCAGATCGATTTCCAGCAGCTTTCTCTGTACTTTGAAGCTTCAGCTCAGCACTCTGCAGTCAGGAGTCTTTATCAGGCCTGTAGCTTTCTGGAGGCCTCCATTTAGCCTGGGTATGGGTTCTGACATCTCCACTGGAGGCTGCTCCTCTGAGGAGGAAGGGAGGGATAGAATAAGGAGGAGGCCAGGAGTGGACAATCAGCCTCCAGGGGAGCCACCTTTGGGAGGCAAGGCGCAGGCACAAGGGGTGCAGGGATAAGAGGTTGTCCAAGGTGGAAGGGGCCGCAGAAGACGCCACTATCCTGCTGCCAGGGTTTACAGGCGGCGAAGCAGCTACCTCAATATGACTGAGGTGCAGTGCCGAAGGAGGCTCCGACTGTCCAGGGAAACAGTCAACCTTATCTGTCAGATGATTGGCCCTGAGATATCTCCTAACTGTGCGGGTGGACACTCCATGCCAGCAGCCCTGAAGGTCACAGTTGCCCTCCACTTCTATGCCTCTGGCTCCTCCAGGGCTCGGTGGGTGATCTTTGCGGTGTCTCCCAATTTGCTGTCCACACTTGTGTCATGCAGGTTAAAGACTCTCTGTTCAGATGGGCATTGACCTTCATCCACTTCCGCTGTGACCAGGCAAGTCAGGCACAACGAGCCAGAGACTTTGCAGGCATTGCTGGCTTCCCCCGTGTCCAGACTGCTATAGACATGTGGCCATCAAGGTGCCAGCAGGTGAGCCCGGTGCCTTCGTCAACAGGAAGGGCTTCCACTCCATGAACGTGCAGATAGTGTGTGACTACAGGATGCTGAATCTACAAGTCTGTGAAAGGTACCCAGGCAGCTCCCACGATGCCGACATCCTCAGACACTCTCAGGTGCCGGGGCTCTTCAGTGCTCCGGCTCAGCTGGATGGTTGGCTGGTGGGTGACAAGGGTTATCCCCTCAGAAAGTGGCTCATGACGCCTCTCTGCCATCCAAGAACAGAAGCTGAGCAGCGCTACAATAGGAGCCATGCCTCCATAAGGGCTGTGGAGCAGAGAGCCATCGGTCTTCTCAAGATGTGCTTCCGATGCCTGGACCCCTCGGGGTCGCACTCCAGCACCCCCCAGATTGCGTCTCTCCGATCGTGGTAGCATGCTGCACTCTGCACAATCTTGCACTGGAAAGGGGGGATGCAGTTGATGATGAAGATCTTGATGCAGTGGATGAGGTTGCACATGATGAATCCAGCAGTGGCTCAGGGGATGAGGAAGCACAGGGCGATGATGAGGGGCAGTACGCCGACCTGCTATTACACCAAGGAGGCAGTGACACCCAGGAAAATTTAATCCAATGAACCTTCAGCTAGCTCCACACACATTGATCAGCAGGACCAGCATTGCCTGGCGCATCCATATGTGGCGCTTAAGTACTACATCTTCCACTTTGTCAGCTGTAACTAAGGGCTTAGTACAGAAACATCAATGTCCCCTCAAACACACACGATATGTCTGTGAAACAGACAAATGCAGCACAAAGGAGACACCCTCAGCCATGGTAAAAAATGTGGACTTTATTCCCATCCATCAGATGGTGCCACCAAAAACATAACAAAACGTTGCTCTGACATTGACAAAAATAAATTTCCTAATCTAGGGCCAACTGAAAATCACCAGTGACAAACCCGTGGAGTGCCTAAGGTGCCTTATGCTTACGTTTGCGGGTGCCTCATCTTGATGCCGCCCCATCGGTCAGAGTGGCTTGTGTGACAGCCCGCTGACTCTGCTGTCCTGTTGCCCTCGATGACCTTGGCGGGCGTCCTCTGGCCCGTGGAGCCTGTGAGGGCCCCGCCTGGGAGGGAGTGGCCAGCTCCTGAACTGGCACCTCCCCAGTTGTCACCGTCTCAATGGATGCAACGGTCACTGGCAGAGGGGTGGAGGAGCTGCTGCCCTCATCCGGAGCGCCCTGAGAGGAGCCCGCAGCGACGACAGGCAGCTGCTGCGCCGACGTGAGGTCACATTGGACCTCCGTGCTCACCGCAGATGGATGGGCACTGAGCGGCGACACTTGGTGCCCAGAACATCTCCCACATTGCGAATGACCACCCGTGGCCACTAGCGCTTTGAGGTCTTGCAGCTCCGAGCGTCACCTAATCTGATGCTGATCAATCTGTTGGAAGCCCCTCTCCATGAGAGTCGCCAATCTCTCAATGGAGGAAGCCTGAAGCTCTGCCTTGAGGTTCCTGCCATCACTGACACTCTGCCTGGATTCCTCCACCACAGAGACCAACTGAAGCACACCCTCATGCAACCCTGCCAGATGCTCCCGCGCACCCGGCTGCTTGTCCTGCAGCTGCTGCATGGCTGACATCTCCAGAGGCACATCATCACTGCCAGACTCAGCATGTGCCTGGTCCCCTGCAGTCCTCCGGCTGCTGGTGCCATCGGCACTCTCTGTCTGTGTCATCTCCTCCAGCAGTTGTGAAGTGCCCTCTCCACTGTGCCCCCGGGACACCAGCCAATGTTATATTCCCCACCATTGTGGTAGTTGCTGCGCGGGTGCCTGGCTCACTGAAATGATGTGATGCTTGTGCCAATTGATGCCCCTCAGGTGTGGAAGGGGGATCCTGGACGTCTTCCTGGTGGCCATGTTGTGGTGATACTGAAATTAACAACAAGGACATTGCATTAGTTAGCATTCAGTCAGTAACACCTTTCATCCCTTTCCCCCCCAGGCTCATAATGCGCTCAACCTTCAAGAACCTAAGGACATGGACATTGGTGGGGTGGTTAACAGTCAAGAGGAGGCCCAAACATTACACGCGCATACAGACAGGCTGGTTAGGTGGCCTAAGGGATGCCACATGGAATGTTATGTGGATAAGTGTGAGGTTATGCACTTGGGCAAGACAAACAAGGTACAGGAATACAGGGGAAATGGTAGGGCCTTGGAAAGTAAGGACGATTACAGGGACCTTGCTGGGAAGACCCGTTAAGGTAGCAGAACAGGAACATAAGGCGTTTAACAAGGTAAAGGCAGACATGCCTTTATTAGCCAAGGAATAGAATGTAGGAAAATGGAGGTCATGTTGCAAATGCAGAAAACGCTGTCGAGGTCACATCTACACTTCTGCGTTCAGTTGTGACCTGCGCTTCATGGGAGGGATGGCATTGGAGTGGAGAGAGTGCAGAGGTTCCTGACCTGGATGCATGCTGGCCTGGAGAGTTGGAATTATGAGGAAACATTCCATACACTTATGACATTTGCCGTGAAGCACAGGAGATTGACAGGTCACATTATTGACCTTCATACCGTTATGAGGGGCATAGACCGGGTGGGCAGAAGGCAACATTTCCTCTTGGTGCAGGGATGACTAACATGGTGGCATTTATTTAAGCTGAGTGCCATGAGGTTGACAGGTGAGGTGCTGAGGACCTTTTGGACAGAGTAATGTGGGACGCACTGGCTGAAAGGGTGGTGGAGGTACAAACCCTCCTAAGACGCAATAAGTATTTGGATGTACAGCAGCAATGCCATGGCATGTTAGGCCATGGGGATAGTGGTCAGAAATGGGATAAGGCGACTTTGGAAGGTGCTAGAGACGCGCATCCTCAAGGGGCCGAGGAACCTTTATATATGACCCACACGTCTGACTGTATCAGTCTGTGAATGAGCAGTGTTGCAGCATTAACGATTGCAGCAACCATCAGTGCTTTGGATGGTGGGAAGACAGAGTGGATGGGACTGTGGGCCTCAAATACCTGGCTGCTGCACCCCAGCCTCACCGACACCTGCCGACCTGGCCGCTTGGCTACTTTCTAGCTCCATGGCCTGTTCTTCGAAGTGGGTCAGTGTGTGCAGCATGGCCGGGCCACCACCAGTGAGCAAATGCTCATGGTTGTTGTATGCAGTTTTTGCCTGCAGAACAGAGAAGAGGGTTTATTGGGGCTGATCGCTCATGTACTCTGCACGCGCACGCTGCACCCCAACCACGGTGGCCCATCTGAGGCCTCTAGCGGCTGCTGTCCACACTACTGGTGATCAGTCCCCAGAAGATAGTACGGCTGCTCCCAACCCCCTCCCCCAATGGACACCTTGGACACATTCGGCGTCCATCACTTTGAATAACACACGGGTCTTATCGCCCATGACAAGGAAGCGCAACTAAGTGTGGCACCGAGGCCAGCAGATGGCTCTTGGCCACGACACCTTGAGGCTCCCCTTCCACCATCTCATCACCATCAATAAGACATGTGTTGGAGTTCTGAGTATGTGTCTAGCTGCCTCTCCTGCAGGTTGCCCCCAGACTACTCAAATGCGAAAAACACCAACATATTCTGCAGGGAGAACCCATCTTCTCATCAACCACTAAGGCTGATGTAAGCATGGTCACTATCTGTTTGCCCACCCAGCTTGTGCTAAATGCCCAATGCAGTAACGACAATAAGACATGGGGGGGGGGGGGGGGGGGGGGGGGTGTTCAAAGGCTAAGGCTACCTGCTGGGTTAAATGGCCAAGGCCAACATGGTACTCACCCTTCCAGAGCGCAATGAATCATTGAAGTGCTTGCGGTACTGTGTTCCTGTGTTCCTGTGCGCCGCACAGCATCTTGAGAGCTAACAGCCTCCTGCCAGGCCTGCCTGGTGACATGAGGGGCCCTCCTCCTCCCATTCATGGGAAACAGGACCTCTTGCCGTGCTGCCACTCCTCAAGAAGGGCAGCAAGGCAGGCATCAGAGAAGCGAGGGGCACATTGGCAGCCAGCCCTCCTCCTCTGGCCTTCCCTCCACCGGAGCCTGCTGTGCAGACCCCCTGCACCTGTAGCTGGCCATGGTGAACAGCCTTAAGGAGGCTGCCTGGCCTTTCTTTATACAGACTGCCGGTTCCCCATTGGAACCGGCGGTCTGTACACACCTGCCGCAATTTTTTAAATCCCATCTCCACGTGAGTGTGAAATGCGCTGGGTGGGCCTTACTTGGCCTGCCCGTGCAAAATGGTGGCGCGGCCCGGATTGCCGGTGGCGATCGGCTCTGCGCCCGCCCACGATTGGGTGAGCCCCGCCCGCCTGACGAACGGAAGATTCAGCCCTCCTGCTCTAGACCTATTCTAAATTTCTCATTTCTTCCTGCAAGTCCCCCACAAAATCATTTCTCCAGCATTTACTCTGAAGCCAGTAGGTGTCCAATACTGCCTGATATTTGTCTACTGCAGTTTTCTGTGCACCCCCTTCCCGCCTTCAAGGACATATTTAAACACCTCCCCAACTACACCCGCCCCTCCATCCAATATCCAGCTGAAAGATAGTGAGGGTTAAAGTTGATCCCTAAAGTTCTAAAATATTGGACCCTGGTGAAGAAGAGAGGAAATTAGTTATCTGTCGACTTTCCTGGGTGACTCTCATTTATAGAGTGCAGCTTGAAGTGTATCCACAGGTGCAGCCTTAAATGTCCTCGATGGCCTTTTCTCTGATTTGTCTGATCTCTAAGCTGTCTTTCGTTCTGGCCTCTCAACCATTAAAAGATTTTATGGCTGTTGGTGGATACAATAAACTAGTATGGTAAAGAAATAACCTCTCTCGAAGAGGCTACTGAATGGGAAACATAGGGAGGATGTCATGAAGCTATTAATGTATATATTATTGGAAAATATTTTTCTTTTAAAAAAGAGGTTTAGTTTGTGGGTGTAACTTAATTAGATTAAAGATAGCTAGTCTGGGTGCCTTGATGTGTACTAGTTTTGGGATGTAAGAGAGGTAGAGTGCATTTACAATTTTTGAATAAAGCATTCAAGAAGTGGGTGAAATCTGACACCTAGCTAGCAGAAACCAAGCAATATGTTTATATCACTAATAAAAGTGGTACTATGAAAGGGGTTTTAATGTTAGAAGAGGTGGAGTTCAAAAGCTGGTGATACAATGAGAATTTACATTCAATGAGCTGTGCTAGGTATAACTTCATCAGTGTTGTGCATGCAGGGCAGAGGCAAAGTAAGATCAAAGTAGCTGTAAGCCTACAACGGTCTCCACAGGAACCAAAGTGAGAGGAACCCAATTTTGAATTTGTAAGGTGAAAATGCTTTGCCTGGTGTCTGGTTAAGTCTATGGGTACTGTTGCCTAAATGGAGATTAGTTTGGGTAAAAGCAAAAAACTGTGGATGCTGGAAATCCAAAACAAAAACAAAAAAACCTGGAAAAACTCAGCAAGTCTGGCAGCATCTGCGGAGAGGAACACAGTTAACGTTTCGAGTCCGAATGACCTCCCATGAAAGAATTAGAGTCTGTTCTGTTGAAGGGTCATTCGGACTCGGAACTTTAACTGTGTTCCTCTCCACAGATGCTGCCAGACCTGCTGAGTTTTTCCAGGTATTGAGATTAGTTTGGGAATTTGTTAAAAGTTATGATGGTAGTCATTTGTAGCCATGTGTATATGTTTAACTTGTGTAAATTAATAAAATGTTTCATTTAGTTTAATATAAAATCTCTTGAGAACTGGTGGTCTGATTCGTGATTTTAGAGTTGTGTCTCAAACAGACCACTTAAAAATTTAAGTTATGACAGTTGTTTAAAGTGTGTGTGGGAGCACGTCCCAGAGCGTGTGTGGGGGCATATGTTGACCTGTGCAAGTGGCCTCAAGGTGGTGTGGGCTGAGGAGGCAGTCTCCAGAGGAGATGAGGCCAGGTGGAGATGTGAAGGTGTGCTTAAGAGAGTAAGTGGTGATGTCCCTTGAGCTGGCAGTGAGTGAGATGCCAGTGAATGTGTGATGGGCTTGAGTGTGTGAGTTTAGAGTGATGAGATGGTTGCCTTAACCTGGCGGCATGTATGAAATTATTCATCCTGTTTCTGCACTGGATGGCCGACCTTTTCTGTGCAGTGTTGGCACTGACCACCTCTGCCACTATCTCCCAAGCCAGAGTGGTGAGATTGCTGGACCTCCTACAGCCACAGTGGGGAGGGAGAACATCACGGTGGGCTCCAAAAGTCATTCCAGTGAACTCTTCTTGGCTTTCAGGGCCATGTCTTCCCTGGAGCTGGGCTGCAAGCATTGAGAACAGTGTGCGCGACTGCAGTTTAGATAAGGCACCCGGAGTGAGGAAACAGTGAGGTAACGGAGTGACGGGCGATTCAGAGGCTGCCCGCCAGTGAGACGGTGTGTTTCCTGTGGCTGCATAGTTAATGAGGTAGGATTGGGACAATACCATTGCGGCCGGCGGGTAAAACGTCCTTTTTCCCACACTAAGTGCAAATCTGGGACAATTACGCCCATAGAATCCTCTTTCTAAATTCTGCGTACATCGGGGTGTTGAATGTCTGAGCTTGAGATTGGAATGGGTTTTATTTCAATTTCTACCATCGAATGTCAGCATTGTACATTTCTGGCTCATGTCCTTTTTTAATTCTTTCATGGGATGTCACCATTGCTGGCAAGGCCAGCATTTGTTTCCCATCCCTAATTGTCCTTGAAAAGGTGGTGGTTAGCCAACTTCTTAAACCACTGCAGTCCTTTATTGAGCTCAAGATGCACCTTAATTGTAGACTCAGCAAACCAGCTCCACTGAACCAACAGGACTTTTATTATCATTTTCCACATCAGCTTCTTGGACCTTGCCTTGACCAGGAACTGAAATAATATCACTCAAATTAATTTCTCTTAAGACCCCCTCCCCACCCTATAATTGATTTAGGATCTTTGTATAAGTAATATTTGAACTCTCCAGAGGGAAGAAAACATTAATGGTGATTTTACACTTCTGTTTCACATAGAGAGCTGTACTTGAAGGATAAGTGTTATCACATATTAGCACTCCCTCTGATTCATGTTCATTGCTGGCATGACTTCCAGTTCAGAGTAGAATCACCCACAAAGTGCAAATCATTTCGGTAGTAGGAATTGAACGTAAAGTAAGGATGTTATGCTTCAGTTATACAGAGCATTGGTGAGACCGCATCTCGAATACTGTGTGCAGCTTTGTTCTCCTTATTTAAGGAAGGATGTAAATGTGTTGAAGGCGGTTCAGAGGAGATTTACTAGATTGATACCTGGAATGAGAATAGGTTAGACAGACTAGGCCTGCTTCCACTGGAGTTTAGAAGAGTGAGGGATGACTTGATTGAAGCATCTAAGAGCCTGAACAGTATTAACAAGGAGAACGTGGAAAGGATTTTTCCTCTTGAGGGTGAGTCCAGAACTAGGGGGCACTGTTTTAAAATTAGGGGTCACCCTTTTAGGACAGGAATGAAGAGAATTTTTTTCCCTCAGAGGGTTGTGCGACTTTGGAACTCTGCCTGAGAAAGTGGTGGAGGCGAGGTCATTGAATACTTTTAAGGCAGAGGTACATAGATTCTTAGATAAAAACAAAAAGCTACTGCGGATGCTGGAAATCCAAAACAAAAACAGAATTACCTGGAAAAACTCAGCAGGTCTGGCAGCATCGGTGGAGAAGAAAAGAGTTGACGTTTCGAGTCCAATGACCCTTCAACAGAACTGAGTGTAGTTAGGAGAGGGGTGAAATATAAGCTGGTTTAAGGCGGGGGGCGGGGGGAGAGAAGTTGAGGGTGGGGTGGTTGTAGGGACAAGCAAGCAGTGATAGGAGCAGATAATCAAAAGATGTCACAGACAAAAGGATCAAAGAGGTGTTGAAGGTGGTGATATTATCTAAGAAAAGTCTAATTAAGAATGGATGGCAGGACACTCAAGGTACAGCTCTAGTGGGGGTGGGGTGGAAAGACTGACAAGGTATTAGTTGTAGATTTAAAAATAATGGAAATAGGTGGGAAAAGAAAAATCTATATAAATTATTGAAAAAAACAAAAGGGAGGGGGAAGAGACGGGGTGGGGATGGGGGGAGGGAGTTTAAGATCTAAAGTTGTTGAATTCAATATTCAGCCCGGAAGGCTGTAAAGTGCCTAGTCGGAAGATGAGGTGCTGTTCCTCCAGTTTGCGTTGGGCTTCACTGGAACAATGCAGCAAGCCAAGGACAGACATGTGGACAAGAGAGCAGGGTGGAGTGTTAAAATGGCAAGCGACAGGGAGGTTTGGGTCTTTCTTGCGGACAGACCGCAGGTGTTCTGCAAAGCGGTCACCCAGTTTGCGTTTGGTCTCTCCAATGTAGAGGAGACCGCATTGGGAGCAACGAATGCAGTAGACTAAGTTAGGGGAAATGCAAGTGAAATACTGCTTCACTTGAAAGGAGTGTTTGGGCCCTTGGACGGTGAGGAGAGAGGAAGTGAAGGGGCAGGTGTTGCATCTTCTGCGTGGGCATGGGGAGGTGCCATAGGTAGATAGATTCTTGTTAGGCAAGGGAATCAAAGGTTATCAGGGGTAGATGGGAATATGGATATCAAAACACAAACAGATCAGCCATGATCTTATTGAATGGCGGAGCAGGCTTGACAGGCCGAACGGCCTACCCTGCTCCTGTTTCGTACTTTTGTAGCTAATCCTATTTGTCTAAGTTCTAATGTAAAGATAAGCAGAACTGTTTTTACATACATAATGCATCAACAGCTACATGGTATAGAAAGTTCCAGAATATTTTGCAGGAATATTAGTTCCTCACCCACCAGCAACCAGTGGCGAAGCCATTCCATCCCGAAGGCAATCATAAGCTGAAAAGAGAGTTGCACATTCTACAGGGTGCTATGAAATAGTCCCTAAGAAATAGGCACAGGCTTTATATCATAAGATTAAGTGGCATTCTTACCACTACAGACGTGTCTGTGATACTTGAAGCCAGTTGTACAATGCAGAGGAATAAATCATCTCTCTTCAAACATAAAATTCCAATTTCCCACATTGAAAAAGAAAGAAGGCTGAACCTGAATGACATTGGAAGAATTTCTGTTCATTATTCAGGTAATAATTTGACAAAGATGAGGATGATCAATTAACCCTGAGTTTTGTACAGGCTTTATGATTCATCACAAGGAGCCAAACCTAACTACTCTGACCAAGTAGCTTCACAGGACAGTGCATGTCACACATAATTAAACATCTAGAAAAAACTATATATTGATGAGAGCAAGATATTAAACAACTTTTTGTTCAAAGTAAAATCTACCAATCAAAATTATTGCCAAAGTTTACAGATGAATTTTGTCTCATATAGAAACTATCTATAAAATGTTTGTGACTATATTAACAGTCTTCATTATAGAGGACACAAAATATATTCCAGTAGTAGCTGTAAATCAGGAGGTGGAAGGGAGAGAGGAACTTGGTGAAATTACAAACACTAGGGAAGTGGTACTGAGCAAACTGATGGAGCTGCAGGCTGACAAGTCTCCGGCATTGATGAGCTTCATCCTAGGGTCTTAAAAGAGGTGGCTAATAAGATAGTAGATGTGTTGGTGTTAATTTTCCAAAATTCCCTACATTCTGGAAAGGTTCCATCAGCAATAACGCCTTTATTCAAGAAGGGAGGGAGGCAGAAAGCAGGAAACTATGGGCGGAATTTTCCCAGAATTGCACTAAATACTTGAGCATGTGGGTAAAATGGAGTCCTAACCCGCTGATGAAAATAGTGGGTTTTCACGCCATATCTCCCCGAGCCCGCCACATTATTTATGCATTCCCAGGAAACACACCGTTTCCATGGCAGGCGGATTCTCATTCGCCTGCTCACCATCACCCCGCTGTTGCATCACGCCGGCCGCCATCTTTAAAAGGCGGCCACCAGCAAAGCACTCATCACCACCAGCTCACCACCACTGCCTGGGAGACATGGCCAGTAAAGGCTTCAACGGCAGGTCCCTTGAGCAACTGCTGGATGCTCTGGTGGCCCGACGGGATTTGCTCTACCCCCACTCTGGCCGCAGGGTGGGGAGCAATGTCACCAACCCGGCTTGGGGGGCGGTGGCAGTGGTGGTCAGCATGAATGCCCTGCAGAGGAGGACAGCCACCCAGTGCCGCAAAAGGATGAATGATCTCTTCCATTCCATCAGGGTAAGTCACTCTTTTCATCACTCCCAACTCACACTCACAAACCCATCACACATCCTCAGGGCCCTCGCTCACTGCTAGTGCAAAGGACATCACCATTCACTCTCTCACACACACCGTCATTGTCTTCACCCCATCCATGGGACCACTCACCGCCCACACAGGTCAGGCATACTTATCATCTGGCCTGGCAGAGGTTCTTCTTACACTCTCTCCATCTCTGTTTATGCAGGACAAGCTGACACACAACAGGAGGGAGAGGTCACAGACTGGTGGAGGGATGCCTGAGATCAAAGTCCTCACGGACTTTGAAAACAGCGCCATCCAGCTGGCTGGCGACGATCTGGACAGGTCATGAGCTGATGGTGAGGTGGATAATGTTCTACCAAGTGAGGGTCCAGCAGTGCAACATATATCAGACAACCATACTGTGAGTGATATGTCCTGTTTCACAGTCCCATGCCATGCACTAATTGTCTCTCCTGGCTTTCGCAGGCACATCTGGGAAAGAGCCGACAGAGTCCATGACCCAAGGCCTCCAATCAAGCCCCGAAGAAACCTTTGGAGAGGAATCTGAAGGCATCTTAACTGCAAGTCCCGTCACAGCGCTCACCCATATCCTCCCCTAGTGTAGAGACACATACCTTGGTGGGACTGAGCTTTAGAATAGGCTCAGGATCACAATCTGGTAAGAACATTGCACTGTCTGATCCACAGCAGGTGACGACAGGGACTTCCCAGATGTCCAGCACTCGGTGGACTGCTGGAGGCCAGAAATCTGCTGAGCCCGAGTCAGATGAGGAGACCCTGGACTCGGTCATGTCACAGTTGCTGGAGCTGCAAAGGCAAGCTCGGGAACATCAGGAAGGGATGTCCACTGCACCCCTCAGATTGCAAGGCACAATGGAGGAGTCCATCTGCCTTAAGTCTGAGGTGATAGCACCAGCATGCTAACGCAGGGAGGTCAACACTGGTAGGATGGTGGCCGCCATGGAGACCTTGGCCCAAGACGTCGCTCCCACGCTGGGCGGGCTCAACTCCATCACTGATGCCATAGTTGGCCTCCAACTGTGTGTACGTGAGAGGAGTTCCGGGCAGCTCGATCTTACTCCAGCTACCCCTTCTCCTCAAGGAGTCAGCCTTGGACCCTCAGGCATCGAAAGGAAGGAGGATCCACAGGTGCACAGCCCGGGGCCATCCACTCAGGTGACTCCTAGAGTGTCCAGCTCATCCGACTCCCTTTCTTCCTGTGACCTCAGCAGCTCAGCTCCACAGGCCAATGAGGGTACCACTGCCACACAGCAGGACCCCAAATGCAGGCCGGGGCTCTCCAAGTCTCGGCCCTCCAGAGGACGCCCGCTAAGGTCATCACAGACAGGGCGTTGCAGTCAGCAGGCTGCTTCCACCTCCGCTGTGGATGTCCGGGGAGCACAAGATGCAGAGGCAGGGTTAGGAAAGTTAAGGAGAATTAGTTGCACAGCCTGGCCACGGGTGTTAATCACTTGCACATACTGATCACTATTGTCAATAAACTCCCAAGAATGTCTCCCTGCCTCTGGCTCCTTGTTCTGATGAGCAGTGTTCTTGTCACTCAGATGTGAAACCTTTCTGCACAAGATAAAGGCAGGTGTCTCAGTCCAGGGCCTCTTCCCTGTGCCCTGTGCAGCCTTCAGACAAAATTGATGGTCCAGCCTCACACTCCCTGGAAACATTACTGATACCTGCACCTTGGCAGTGCTGATCATTGCTGCCAGGATGTAGTGAGCAGGCGCCACTGAGTTCTCTCATTTTCTCTGTGTGCTCTCAGCACCTTTAAGGTGGGGCTGGCCCTCATCTCTTCAGCATCTTTGGACACTGATACTGTGCTCCAGCTCCTGAAGGGCTCTGGTGCTGAAGGCGGACAAATGGTCAGATACTTCTAAAGTTTCATGGCTGCATCGCTATGATATGACCCTGATCACAGAGCACAAACAAGCTGCCCTCGGCCAGACAGGAGTCAGACATTCTCAGAGGCTATGTGAAGATCTATGGAGTGTCCTCACTTGCACGGGCAGAATTTTGCCCTTGATGGGTGGGTGGGCAGCCAATCGCCGCCGCCTAAATGGGCCCCACCGCCATTTTAAGTGGGTGGGCCAATTAAGGCCCGCCCAGCAGGCCGCCTGACGGGAAGCGTTATGCGCTTCCTATGTTGGGGAGGGGGGGGATTCCCCAACTGCCAGAGTGCGCTCTTTCACATGAGATGGGACATGTTAATGAAATACACAAAAACTTTATAACTATTTTTTAATTCCGATATCAAACCTCATCCCGCCACTGGATGAGGTTTGTAAAAAAAATCACTTACCCGCCTGCCCGTTGGGCCGAAGGTCGCACGGACTCCTCAAAATCCTGGTTGATTGGAGAGTTAAGGGCCTTAACAAGGCCTTTAATTAATGGCGGGCGTGCGTCCCGCTGCTTAGCACACCCGCCGACCGAAATATTGCTTGAACGACGTCAGCACGTGACATTTTAAGCGCTGGCATGCGGGCTCCGTCACCCGCACATCAGCCAGAAGATTCAGCCCCATGTCTTCATCATCCTCCTGCAATCGAGTGACTATTAGGGCCTCCACTGTATCTCCATAACAGAGGCATTCTCACAGAGGGTATTCACGCTGCCATAAGCCACACTGGAGTCAAACGTTCACAGATGCAATTTGAGAATCCATGGGGTCACCCCACTGCCCATTGGACAGCATGCTGTGCTCTCAGCTCAGGCACAGGCATTCTCCTAACCCACGCTGCAAGGCTGCAATGTTAGCTTGAACCATGAGGGAGACTGGTCCAAACCAGGACGCTGTGATTGCAAGGTGCTGTGAATGCCTCCAGCAGTGACTGCTACATGGCCAGATTTAGTGAGGAAATTGTACAACGTGTGCAGTCGTCCAACTGTTCTACAGTCCACTAAAATGCTCATGGCTTTGCAGTCTGTGCTGGGGGGTGAAAAACTTTGGAGCACTTGGTGGTACTTTGATGCCTCTGCATTGCTTGATTGGGCAGATAAGCTAGAGACCCAACTCCAATAATATCAATGTGGCTGTGCCTGAATTGTTTGAGTTGCAAAGGAATGGTCACTTTATACAGGTTTCCCTAATGCATGGCCACTTCCCTCACCCACCCTACCCCTCATCCCATTTGCTTGCGCGCTACACTCGATGGCAAGCCCTTGCCCCCCACCCCCCCCAATCACTTCAATGGAAGAGCTGCTCTTGCTCCTCCTCCCCCACATGTTGACTCAACAGCAGGGCTGCCCTCGCCACCCGCCCCCTACAAGTCACCTCAACGACAGAGCTGCTCTTGCTCCCCCCCATAATTCACTTCAACGGCAGGGCTGCCGTTAACCCCGACAACTCCCCCCCCCCCACCCCGCCCCACCCTCCAGCGCCCCGAAGCTTGAAGTCCAACAGGCGACCCTCATGAGTGCTGCACAACATTACTGTGCACTCGCCTCCGAGTTTCCCTCCAAATGCAGCCCACCAAGTGCACATCGCTTATGTGCTGTTGTGAAACACGTCGACATGTTTTCCCGCCGACATGGACAGACGATTCAGGGTGCGATTATGGCAGGCAAGCGTAATAATGATATGGTGATGTATTACAATGAGGTAAGGCTGAATGGACGATCGTGAACTGGTTTCACGCCACCGTAAAACCGATCGCACCATATTGTCCGCTCACGCTACCGAACACGCCCGAGGCTGGCGGGCACGGAAAATTCCACCCAAGGTGTTCCAGTGCATGAATCACAAAAAATTAGTATGCAGGTACAGCAAATAATTAAGAAGGCTAATGGAATGCTATCCTTTATTGGAATTCCTTTATAGGAATTGAACATAAAAGCAAGGATGTTATGCTTCAGTTATATAGGACATTGGTGAGACTGCATCTCAAATACTGTGTGCAGTTTTGGTCTCCTTATTTAGGGAAGGATGTAAATGCGTTGGAGACGGTTCAGAGGAGGTTTACTAGATTGATACCTGGATTGAGTGGGTTGTCTTCTGAGGAAAGGTTGGACAGGCTGGGTTTGTTTCCACTTGAGTTTGGAAGAGTGGGGGGTGATTTGATTGAAGCATATGAGATCCTGAAGGGTATTGACAAGGTGGACATGGAAAGGATGTTTCCTCTTGTGGGTGAGTCCAGAACCAGAGGGCATTGTTTTAAGATTACAGTGTCACCCTTTTAGGACAGAGATGAGGAGAAATGTTTTCTCTCAGAGGGTTATGCGACTTTGGAACTCTCTCCCTCAGAAAGCGGTGGAGGCGGGGTCATTGAATATTTTTAAGGTGGAGGTAGATAGATTCTTGTTAGGCAATGGAATCAAAGGTTAACGGAGGTAGATGGGAACGTGGAACTCTAAAATTCAAACAGTTCAGCCACAATCCTAATGAATGGCGGAGCAGGCTCGAGGGGCCGAATGGATTACTTCTGCCCCTATTTTGTATGTTTGTATTAATCTGACCTTTGTGTGATCTCTTAGCATAGTTAACACCGAAGGGTGAGAATAAGAATAATATAGGATCGAGGAAAGAAATTTTCTTCGTATGTGCCATCTGTTTACTGAGGATTCATGGAGAATCTCCTAGCAGCTGAGAATAATTTACAGCTCTCAATTCTATAGATTCACAATATTGTGGATCAGGTAGAGACCCTGATTATTGCTCAACTGATATCAGAGACTAGCTGGTCTAAAAGAATGAAGCTGAACGTCACGTTCCCTGAACAAGAATGGACATGCATTTGCTCTGAGTTAATGTCAACTAAAAAGCAACATGAGCTTGTGAGTGCACCCATCATTGATGTCAAATGAGCCAGAACTGAACTGCCTTCATGACCTGAATGTGTCAGCTATCCTCTCTTGGAGTGCACATCTGTTATGCCATAATTTTATTACAGTCTCCTACATAATATATTTAAACAACGCATCTATGCATTGTTTTGAATGAACTATCCCACACATTACTATCCTGTTTCAACAATACCCGAGATGCAAAAATATTATGGCATATTTAGGAAGGAAATAAAAAGGAAGAGAGGTGGCAATATTAATTTGATTCTGTACAGCAAGAAAGAAAAGAGAGACTAGAATTTGTATAGTGTTTTTTGAAGCCCCAAACTGCTTTACAACCAAGTACTTATGAGGTAGAGTCCATGTTGTAATTTTCAATACACAGAAGCCAATTTGCCCACAGCAAATTCCCACAAACAGCAATGTGATAATATAATTTGTTTGTGTGATATTGATTGAGTGATGAATATTGGCCAAAACACTACAATGTAAAGATGTTACAGCTTTGCTGAAAAAGCTGAATCTATTTGGTAATAATTAGAAAATAAGAAAGGAACTCTTATTCCATAAGACGTTTGTTATAGACCACCAAACAGTGGAAAGGAGTTGGAAGAGGGGAAATGAGGGTCAATTTGTTTGAGTATTCATATATAATGAGAAATCTTGCCACATGCTCAGACTCAGTATATCTATTCTGCGTAACCAAACAGAGAGAAATGCAGAAGCATTGGGATCGTAATAGTGGATGACATTAATTATCACCTTTCCCAATCAGTATGTTTTTAGTCTAAAATGGAATGGGATTGTTTTGGATCAAATTCTAGGAAAATATCTGGAGCAAGTAGGTAGTGCAATGGTAGGAAAACATCTAGGAAATAGTGACCATAACATAAGAAATGAAAGGGAAGACCAGATGAAGATAAAGATATTTGGCTGGAAAAGACATAAATGTAGATGACACAGAGAAAGGTGCTAACAAAGATAGATTGGAAAGAATAAAACAGTGTACAAACAGTGACAAATGTTAAAATAGGAGAGGATTAGAGTACGGATTAGATATATTCCCTTAAAAGTAAATGAGTTCAACAAATTCTGGAGTTCTTCAGATGAGTAGAGAAATTAAAATTTAAAAAATAAACCTAGAGTGATTAATACAAAAGGAAACATCAGGAGAAGCTAAAAGGACGGTTAGAAATATTATCGCTTTGCACTATTTGAGGCAGCACTGTAGAGACCTACAGCCATTTCCAGGGGTTTCAGTGTGCTGTTGGCCAATTTTTGTGTGGTCCATGCAGCATTTCAACAGAAGAAGGATGCAGACAGCTATGTGCCTTCCATGGGTTAGGAAGCTATGGATCTGAATAAGCCTGACTTCTTACAGCCAACCTTGCTGGTGTGATTGCAGAATTCCAATTTTGGACCATACTTGTCCTGTGTGCATAAACCATTCATCACTCTTCAAAGATCCAGTGTGAGGTTGCACAATGTGCCCTGACCTAGCGTTCCAGGCACACAAGCTGCAGGTAAGGTCATTTTTGATAGTTTTTTTCTTTTGCAAAGTAGCTGACAGTATTCTGGAGTGTCTCTGGAGGTCTGTTATATTGTGCTCCTGGATTTGGGGGAGAGAGTTGCTACTTCCGACTGGATTATCAGTATATGACCTGTTGGTATATAACCAGTTGTCAACTGAGAATTGAGACAACCGATCAACAGGTCTCCCTCTGACCCCCTGCCAACGCCAGCTGAGACCAGCTCACCTCGTTCCAGTTAATAATTATATCAGTTCCAGTTTAAATTTATTGAATCAACTGTTTCCAGTTAACACCAGTTGGAATTTCCAGCTAGTTCCAGCTGATTTTTCCTTCTAATGAAGATGAATTTTCCCAAAAGCACAATTTTAAAAAATTTTTGATATCAGTGATTGGAATTCAAAAATGTTCATAATAGCAGTTTAAATAATTTACAAGACAACCATTGCATTTATTCCCAACTGAACACCGCCAAGTATAGGAGTGAAAGATGAAAAGGAATGTTGCTACTGTTGTTATAATCTTATTCATTTCTTCATTAATTCAAAATGCAGATATAACACAAAGCCATTCTGTGCAGAGTTAGCATGTTCCAGGTAGAATGGCATTTGGAGTACTACAGTACTGGAAACAGCACTGAGAACAGTTCAGCTCCCTAAGGTAATCCTTTGTTTCAATTTTAGTGCTGATAACCACTAAGTATGCTGTGCTTAAGACCAGAAAACATTACCAATCTTTATTATTAAAACTCTACCAATCATAATGATCCACAATAAGCCTGATTCATTTCTCCATTTAGCCATTTGCAATGTTCCCAAGAAACAAAGTTGCTTCATATTCTGATTGGCCAGTGATAACTATGTGACTTATTCTCATTTTTATTGGTCAATGGCAATCAAGTGACATGTGGGTGAAGGGGATTTGCTGAGTGATTGTTTTAATGGTATTGATAGTTTCAGTTGCTTATCTACCTTGCATATTCTGAATCTCTTTCATATATTTGCATACAGTATCAGGAGTTTCTCTTGAGTCAGCAGTCTAACTCTTCCCAACCAATTTCCAATTTGTTTCAGTCCTGTCAAACTCTGCTTTTCTTCTGACTTGGTTCTCCACTTTCCCAAACTGAAAATATTTGGCTATGCAAAGGGCTGTACAAAGGAATGGAAACCTATCTTGCTTACGCTTCCCATTCCACTCATGACCACTTGGTCATTTCCCTTCCAGTCTGAGCTCTTATTCAATCTCTCTCTTTGAAGCAAGCTATCAGCTCCCAAACACTCACTCTTTCAGCCTTTGCGATAAGCAGCCACAATTGTTCAGGCACTACCATCAGCTGAACAGTACCTCAACATGTGGCTTTGCTGGCCTTAGCTTTGAATCTCCTGCTTGTATTTGTCTTAGTCACACACACCTCTCTGCACTTACTGGCAGTGCACCCTTGCTCCATACTTGGTCAGTCTTACTAAGATATCTTCTTCCAATGCACTGCAGACCATTTCCATTTGGTCCTAGATAGAAAATTTTGGTTTATTCAAATCCTTAGTATTGCTCCAGTGAATTAGTTACTGCTGTACATGTTTTCCATCTGAAAAATGGATGCAATAATGAGGATTTAGACGCCTTGGTATGTCGTGCGGAATTTTTAAAAATAGCCTAACCCAGAGAGCTTAGAATTCCTTGGAGCTATTTATAGTCTAAAGGTTCATGATATTCATATTATTTTGCAAAGGAAGATATGACAAAAATGCCCATTAAATGTATGCAAGCGAAGGGAAGAATATTAACATTTTGATGAAAATTTTCAGCTATAGAGTCTGCCATTTGATTTGCTCTTTGCTGCCAAATTCTACATTTGTACAGATAAACAACTCTATGATTTGCATAGTGTAATCATGAAGTGTACAATGGTTGATTTTTCAGTGTATACAGCCTCTCTGGAATTCATTTTGTCATTTTGCTTAATGTCTTCCAGAAAGCAGAGATGATTGCTTGGCATGCCTGCACATATTAAACACATTTCCTTGTTGCATGCTTAGCAGTCATCTGGTCAGAGTAAAGATACATTGACAAAAATAGTGCGATACCTTTACTTCTCTATTTTCTTTTTGTAGATAGGAGTAGCTTTGCTTTTATTCTGTTCTAAGCTAATTTGGATGCTAAGGTAACAGAAAATAAAATCTGTCTATACAACTCTGTTCATATTTGATAGCATAAGTGTTGTAGCATTATTCATTCTTGTCATATTAAAGTAACACAGTAATACTGTTTCATTTTTTTCATTGGGACAATTTTATTATTTCACGAAAACATTGGGACCTGCTGCTGGTCTTTTTGTGTCCCACTCGCAAAAATGCTTTCTCTCCACTTTTAATCCTGATCTCTGACTTGACTCCTCAAAGGAGCCACCAGATTTCCCAAGTTCTCCACCACCCCCCAGTGAGTTCCTTGTGACATCTGGTTCAGCATGTGCAGCTTGCCAATCAGATGCAAATGTGGTCTGACTATCATCTGGCTCAGATGTTTGCTAAAGACATCGGCCAGATTACACAATTGGTCTATCCTGTGCCTGCTTCTTTTTTTCATTCATTCACGGGATGTGGGCTTCGCTGGCTAGGCCAGCATTTATTACCCATCCCTAATTGCCCTTGAGAAGGTGGTGGTGAGCTGCCTTCTTGAACTGCTGCAGTCCATATGGTGCAGATACACCCAGAGTGCATTTAGGGAGGGAGTTCCAGGATTTTGACCCAACAGCAGTAAAAGGAATGATAATTTATTTCCGAATCAGAATGGTGAGTGACTTGGAGGGAAACTTGCAGGTGGTGGTGCTCCCATGTGTCTGCTGCCCTTATCCTTGCTGGTAGCAGTCGCTGGTTTGGAAGGTGCGCTCTAAGGAGTCTTGGTGAGGTCCTGCTGTGCATCTTGTAGATGCTGCACACTGCTGTTACTGTGCATCAGTGGTGGAGGGAATGATTGTTTGTGGATGGGATGCCAATCAAGTGGTCTGCTTTGTCTTGGATAGTGTCAAGGTTCTTGAGTGCCGTTGGAGCTGCACTCATCCAAGCAAGTGCAGAGTATTCCATCACACTCCTGACTTGTGCCTTGTAGATGGTGGACAGGCTTTTGAGGAGTCAGCAGGTGAGTTACTTGCTGCAGAATTCCTAGCCTCTGACCTGCTCTTGTAGCCATAGTATTTAAATGGCTGGCCTTGTTCAGTTTCAGATCAATGGTAACCAGCAGGATGTTGATAGTGGGGTTTTGGTGATGGTAATGCAATTGAATGTCAAGGGGTGATGATTAGATTCTCTCTTGTTTAAGATGATCATTGCCTGGCACTTGTGTAGTAGGAATGCTACTTGCCACTTGTTAGTCCAAGCCTGGATATTGTCCAGGTTTTGCTGCATTTGGACATGGACTGCTTCAGTATCTGAGGAGTCATGAATGGTGCTGAATATTGTGCAATTATCCCCGAACATCCCCACTTCATACCTTATATTGGAGGAAGGTAATTGATGAAGCAGCTGAAGTTAGATGGGCCGGAGACTGCTGGAATGCCAATATTTTTCCCTAATGTTTCCAAGCTTTCCAGACATTGGGTGTGTCCCTGCTGGTTTAGCATCCAGGTTCCTTCTATTAAAAGTTGGAGACTGATCTGAATTGTCTTTCCTACTCTCCTTTGCGCTTGAGCCTATTTCTGCTTCATTTACATCTACCATATGTCTCCCTAGCTTGTAAGAGTTACCAGATCCAATTTTATTTTGAGTTAGAGGTTTGTGTGTTAATTCATAGTCGATGGCAGCTTCTCTGACTTTTTAAAATCTTTGCTCCTCCACATAGGATGATCTCTTTTAATCCCTCATATGTGTGGTCAATTTTGAGTGCTCGCACTCAATTCAAGAAAGGTCTGAGTGGGCTTTTTGTTGGAGTTCCTTATTCCCTGGCAGCACATTTCCAATATTAACTAATAAGCACCAGGATAGCATTTTTCATTTGCAGAGCTCTTTGCAGATAATGAGGAATAAACCTTATGGGCTTTTCCAGTTAACTGGCCCTACATCAGGAGAATCCAAATTTCTTCAGGCCACTTTAACCTATCTGCAAACCTTTCAAAAGATATGAAGAATGCTTGAATGTCATTTTCATCAAATTTTGATACTAACTTGGGGTACTTTAGGAAAGCAGAGCGTGTCTCTGAACTAGGGTCACTTGAATTACCAGCAGCTTATCCATTGCCTTAGGACAATTTTCCCAAGCGAATTCAATCTGTCTCATTTCACTGCCCTTTGTCCTTTTGTGCTTGCAATTCCTTCTCAAACTTTTCCATCTGGAAGGTTCTCTCCCTCTCTCTCTCTCTCTCTCTCTCTGTCTTTCACTCTCTCACTTTCTCGCTCTCCTGGAATTCTCTTTCTTGTTCCTCTTCACTTGCCTAAATTTCTACCACTAGCTTCTGCTCTTCCAGGTGATTTTTTGCTAAGACTACCTGGTCTGTCTCAGGTTCTATATCTTCTGCCTGTTCCATTCTGGGGTGAGGAAAAAATTCTCAAGCGCCTCAGGCTTACTCACTCTTTTCCTCACACTAAGGTCCATCTGGTCAGCTACTGCTCTAAGCTGCTCAATTGTTAGAGTTGTTAACGTATGTCAAGTTATATCCTCTTGTTCCAAGAATGATTCATGTTAAATTCAAACATTCTACTTTCTAGTGTTCATATATGTGAAACCTGCTGATGCAGTCCATTTTTTAAAGAATTGATTTTAGCTATTGAACTTTTCCCTTTAGCTTCCAATTTATTCTTTTATTGTCAGATTGGCTCATTTACTCCAACTGATTCAGAATCCAGATGCAGCTCCTAATTCTGTTACGGACAGGGATGAGAGAGAACTGAAACCCTGGTACCCTTCCCTTACTGTCCGTTATCAGTGTGTCTTTGAAAAGGAAGATGTGTGTGTTTCTTAACCCCTAAGTATGTGATCAGTTTGAATAACCAGCAGCAAGCTTTTTGTCAGTTTAAATAAAGAGGATTATTTATTCACACATTCACCCTAATAATCTAACACTCCATCACTCACTCAGCCACTCACTCACTCAGACACACCCACAAATACACACACTCAAGGAAAATACAGTTAAAGAGAATAGTGCACTTTTACAAGTTATAAACAAAATAATAGTCCATAATTCACTTGATTGGCTCATTTTGGAGAACACATGATGCAGGCCTGGTGAAAAAAAGATTTTTCACTCCTGATGTGTAGTTAAGTGAATTTAATTGCCAAAGTTGTATATAAAAGTTCTTGCAGGATTCTCTCAAAGAAATGGGCTTTCGGCAGGTCACGAAGTTAATTGCTTGTAGTCTTATTATGAGGAGGTTAATTTGCTGCATTGGTCAACTTGAAAAGGTATAGGCATGGAGACCTTATTATGTTGCAGTCTCCAGGTCTTAAGGCATAGATCTTGCTGCCCTTTCTGCTGCTGTTTCAGACAACACCTGAAGATTAAAAAGAGAGACCTACTATTTGGTTTTTCTGTTCCATTTTCCAGGTATGCTGTTGGGCTTAGCTAATTAGCCACAGCCTGCATTAATGTTTTCAGCCATTCACTTTGGTGGTTTGAGACAATTACCATCTTTGTTTCTGAAAGGACACATTCAGGTTAGGGAATTTCTTCTGGACGGTCTCAGGAGACGGGTAATAACATCTCTTTTGCTTGGAATGTGTCCTTTCAAGAAAGTTGAAAGGCAGCTTGAGTCCACAGATCAGGTCAGGTGACTCTCGGCAACCATCTATTGCAGCATTTGAATGTGTATTTCTTAAAAGAAAAGTCAGTTCCAGAAGATTCCAAACTGATTACAGTTCATGTTTTTAAAATTATGAACATGACATGCCTTTACTGGGCATGACAGCTATTCAAATTACAACACCCAAACTCCTGTCCAATTATTCTCAACCTTCGAAAATTTCCATTTAAGGTTATTGGGACTAATTTGGGCTTTAAGTGATCGTATGGGGCCCTAAAACATGTGATGGCAAATCAGGAGCCTGTTTTTTTTAACCTCTCACAATCCTTATTTCAACTTACTTCAACAGGAATAACTATTGAAATATAGAAACTCTACTTCACAAAGCCATAATTATCCCCAATAAGTCTATGTTTTTCTTCAGCATAACTAATCTTCCATTGTCAATTACTGTGGTTTACGCAAAACAGGCCACAATTCTCAGGGACCTAAGTATTATTAGTTAAAGATCAATGGTTGGCTGCACAAATCTCCTTCCCCTTAATTGTTGCAAAGCTTTTCATCCATCTGGATAGTTTGTTTAATGGACACTGATGCAATCAATCATTTGTTACTGTTATTTTATAGGCTATTGGGTCATATTGAAGGATTTTTCAAAAACATACATAAATATAAACACAATCTAACTAAGTTTCCTGCAGCTGCGTTCTCACAAATGTGGAATGTAGGTTTTTAAATCTTTTACTGAAATTGAGTCCTGCAAAATGAAATATGCAGGCAAGTAATTGGAGGTGACAAGACACTTAGCCCTCATACTGTGGGAAAATTACAAGGGGCCCATAATATTTCAATCATTATCTATTAAAAGATCAGCTGTTTTATTATTTAACTTATTTCAACACTGTTATTCTAAAGCTCTTACTGTTTCTAATGCATAACGCAATCAGAAAAAAATCTTCAACACTTGCCAAAATATCCACTGAGGCCCACAGTGGATTACATTTCTCAGCTGAAAGGAAGGGTCAATATAACAGCTGGGCAAATTTTATGTTAATATAATAAAATTGACATTACTTATTCCCTAACAATTATTCCAGTCCATTCTTCTTATCCGGTTTGTTTCAATGAATCATACCATAATGTTTAAAATCTAATCTTTGCTCTATGCTCGCTTATGCACAGGTCATAAGATCATTTCTGTTGACAATTGAAACAAATAAAGCAAATCAGCTGTTTGGTTCTTGTGGGTATAACTAGGAAAAGTAAATAAAAGCATTGAAGCACCAGAAAAAGCAACATTGAATAAATAATTTGTGATATAACCAGTAAAACCGACCATTCTCTAATGGACAGACTAAAGAAAGAAAGACTTGCATTTATAAAGTATGTCCACTTTACAGTCAGTGAATACTTTTGAGTGCAATCATTGTTGTGTTTAAGCACATTCATAATCATGAGTTACCCACTCAAACTTATTGAGTGCAGAACTCAGCTCCGTGGTTCTTGGTACAGCAGATGCCCGGAGTTGATAAAAAGTGCAGGGTGTCCACTTCTGGCAAGTTGTGGCACGACCCATGCTGATTGCCACGTTAGAACATGTGAAAGCCTGGCATGCCGTGCATGCATCAGTAGCATGCAGTGTGTGGGCAGACTGCAACATCAGTCAGCATCAGACACTGATGTGGTGCTCAACTAGCCATTTTGGACCTCACAGGCACTGTTAACATGCCTCAGCAATCCTAGTGATCTGTTGGAGTACAGATTGCTAGACTGCTGTGCAAGCCTGCATGCCTCTTTGGACGCTGATATCGACAGCCATGATGACAGCACTCTGAGCTTTCCTGGCAGCAAACATGGATCTCAGGGCTTCAGTTTGAGCTTCCACTGCAGCACTCAGGTGCCAGGTGGCTTCTGCCTGTGCTGTAATGGAAGTTGAAATATCAGCTATCACGTCATCAGATGCTGCATTGTGGCTTTGGCTACGAGTTCTGTCATGAGGTTTACCATCACTTCCACACTGGAAAGGATGGGCTCCAGGTTCTGCCTGTGTCAAGTTGGAGCTGGGCTGCACCACGCTTCTTGGCAGTGACAACAGGTTCTGTGGCAGGTCTGCCAATGCATCTCTGTGTGCATGTCCTTCAGAGTTTTCCACACACCCTCCCATCAAAGTCCTCAGAAATCACCTACAACCTTGTCCTCTGGGGAGCTGGCAGCTGTGCTGTCCCTTCCTTCTGGCCTTGCTGCAGCTCACCTGTGCCCATGCAGTTCCCACCTCAATACTACCCTATAAGGTACAGGCAGTGCCACTTTCTGAGCCGGTGGCTGTGAGTGTCAAATCAAGTGATGGGGCTTCTTCATCAGATATCCGGTCCAGCATCTCACCCTTCATGGTGAGGCTGCACTGGCTGGCCTAGCTTGGGTTCTAAAAGCACAAATGCAAAAGCAGAGAGTTGGGGTGGAGGAAGAGGAAGTACATATTTCACATCAGATTGCAGGATGAGGGTGAAGTGGGATTTGTGAAGGTGCATAAGGCAGAAACAAACCATTACCCTGGATGGTTTCAACAATGCTGGTTGCAATGCCCTCAGTGACAGTGCTGCCAATAATTTGGATTCCTGTTTCCTGCAAGGCACTCAGGAGGTGCCAGTCCCTGCCGTCTCTTGATGTTCCTTCCTATTACATGCCATCCTCTCCTGCAAGAGAGAGGGAAAATTGTCAGTGAGTGTACTGCAATGTGTTTGGGCAATGTGTCTGTTATAGCTGAATAGCTGGAAATATGCGAAGGCTGAGAAATGTAGGTGTGAGGCTTGTAGAAATATTAAGTGTATGAAGGTCAGGTGGAGGATAGAAATGTTAGTCATGAGTCCTGATTGCTGGGTTGCTGGTGGGTGAGTAATGGGTCTGTAATGTATTGAACAGTGTGCGAGGTTAGTGGTGTAGTGGGTAACTTATGGCATTTAAAGATGCATTCACTGACCATGACCATTTATATATGTCATTGAATTTTTCCAGCCCTTCAGTCAGATTCTCAGGATCAGATCCATTGAATTAATCTCCATGGCTTTCTGCTCCCATTCCCTTCTCAGTCTGTGTCCGGACAACCTCCTAGTATCCTGCAGCAACATGACATCTCTCCTCCTTTCTACCGCCTGAGATAAGGCCTCCAGTGCTATATCGGCTCTCTCTGGCCCGTTGCTCCTTTGGTCCCTCTTTGTTCCATGTGAGAAACACTTCCAGAAACATTTCCACCAGCTGTTGCAGCCAGAATGCACCTTCCCTATAAGAGGTGCAGTTGAATTTTAACTGATGCTAGACTCACGTGAACCTGGGTGCCCTGCTGAACGTGGGGTCAGTCAGCTACATCTTTGGTATTGGACTGCACATCACAATCATGCATTTGAGCAGGTAGTATGAAGTTTGTGTGCCGCCTGTACCACCTTGAACGGCTGAGCGGTAATCATGCAATGGGATCCCCACACTCATAAATGGGCCATATCCAATTTTCAACCCTTTGTAACAGTGTCAAGTACGAAGCGATTAATCTCGTCAAGGTAATTTTTGTATTAACTTTGTCAATGGAAAACCTTGTATTAGGTAGGCCACATTTAATTTAACATGTCTACTGTAACAAAGCTCACTAAAGGATTTTTTTTTTTTTGCAAAAGCTGTTGTTAACTACTTAATGGCAAGCAAAAATTGTGTATTAAGTATATGAAATCCAAGTGTTCAAGCTGCTGGTCAATCTTTAAATCTTTAATAATAGTACAAATAAGAATTTGAAAAATGCAGCAGAAAAAAAACCCATCAGTGTTATAAAAAAAAGTACCAACAGTGACGGATGAAATTCACAATATTGCATAAAAACAATAAGATCTTGGACGTGCAGAACAGTTGGTCAGCATATGAAAGAGAAAAAGAAAAATAAGTTACCTTATTTGGATTGGATCTTTCAGATTACTATTTCTTTTAGAGGGTCACCTGAAATTGTTAGCTGCCTTTCCCTTTAAGTTACTGACTGCTCTGTTCTGTAGTTCTAGGATTTCTACGTTGAATTCATAATTTTTCTTTTTGGCTCCACAATATTGCTTATGTCAAATTCTACGTATCAAACTGCTTTTCTCAACACGGGGGCTTTCACTGTGCTACAGTTTTACATAGATATTTGCAAATATTTTTGTGAATACTGTGGAAATTAGTGAGCATTCCTACTTCTCCAGGCTTAACATGAATGATTTATGAATTTAAAAAAATAGAGAAAAATAATTGAAGTTTTCGTTCTCATTTTCCTTTTCCATAGGAACTTTTTCCTCTGCACTTTATGAACAAATGTATTTTGAGTGTTTTCTGGCACTAATATTTTAGGAATGATATATCACTCTCGAAATTAATGTTGTCATGGAGCAAATGAGCAATAACAGTCAGCAATGTCAGAGATATATTGAACCGTATGATTCCCTCCAATTTTCCATTAGCTTGAAATTCCTGAGTTGACAGAATTCTGTCACATTGTTCTGAAGCTGTTTTTGCTCACATCCAACTGAACTCCGACCCTGTCGCACTTTCTAATACAAAAACTAATGAGGCTATAATGGTGACACTGGATTCCCACAACGCTCCACTCCACTGAAACAGCTCTGTTGAGCAACCTGGGCACATTGTACTCTGGGCAGACTGTGAGACTAGCCCTATCAGGTCAGGAAAGAGCCAGGAAAAAAACAACCTGTTCCATTTCAAATACAGCAGCAGTGGTCACCAGGTGAGCTTGCAAATCTTTTTCCTGGCTTGCTCACAGCAGTTTCCAGGTTATCAATCCTCAATTCCGGGAGACTTCCAGACAATCTGGGAACATTGACAACCCTATGTCAGCAGCATGTCAGTGCCATCTTCTAGTCCTGTACAAGTGACAATAGGTATTTTTTCTGATAGCACTAAAGTTACATAACTATCAGAATGGTAACATCAAAACTAATCTAAACATGATCAGCTTTAGACAGATTTAAAATTAAGCTTCTGACTTTTGAATGTATAGCATTGTATAACATTGCAATGGATATGTCTTTGATGTGAGTAGAAACGTTTCCATTTTGGAATTTCTCTGAGAAATGTTGTCACGTTCCATCATCATCTTCCTGTGTTCCGTTGCTGAGCGGGACTTCAGATGGTGTGCTTATCTTAGGAGCCACTATAAGGAGAAAGTGTGAAAAAAGGAAAATTATCAAAGTGAATTTGAGTATTTTAAATGACTAACACATGCATGCAACACATCATATTCTTTCAAAGATGCTTAAAGAATCATATAACTCAGGAGGAGGCCATTAGGCCCATCATGGCTATGCTGGCTCTTTGAAAGGCCATTCCCCTATTCTTTCGATCTAGCTCTTTTATACTTTGCATTTTCAGGTCGTGCATCCCAGATCACAACAATTCTCCATGTAAAAATAAATTCTCCTCAGTCTCCATTGGCTCTTTTGCTAATTAGCTTAAATTGATGCCCTCTGGTTATTGACTCTACTGTGGGTGAAAACCATTTCTCCTTTTTTTACTCTATAAAAACCCTTCATAATTTTAAACACCTCTATTAAATACCTGTTTATTCAGGAAGGTAAATAAAAACCTGTGGTTCAATCCAGGATATAAACAAGTCGAATGAGGAAGCAGGAAGATGGCATAAATATAATATGGGAAAGTGTGAAGTTTTCCACTCTGGAAAGACAAATAGAAAAGTAGCGTATGTTTTTAAATGTGAAAGACTGGGAAATGTTGGCATTCAGGGAGGCCTGGGTGTCCTTGTACATGAATCACAGAAAGTTAACATGCAGGTGAGTGAAGATGGTCGTTTGCACCATGTTGGTCAACTCTGTGTTAAATCATCCCCTGGTGTGTCTCAGCATCTCCACTCTGGCATGGCAGTCTCTGCCACATTTGCTGCAAAGGAAGACAGTGGGACTGAGAAGTTGCATGATTTGCTGGCTTCTGTTTTCTCTGAGCCCTCTTCTCAAGCAGTTGAGCTTTTCCTTTCTGCTTGCCTCTTCCAATACAATTTATTTTAAATTTTGAATTTATTCAAGTGAGAGTTAGACTGATTTTTGATAGAAAAGGGAGTCAAGGGTTATGGGGAGGGGGTGCAGATGGCAAAGTGGAGTTGAGATTACGACCACAACCAGATCAGCCATGGTTTTATTGAATGGCAGAAGAGGTTTGAAGGGCTGAATGGCCTACTCTTGCTCCTAAGTCCTATGTTCTTAATACCTTTCCAAACAGTCAGCCTCCAGAGGTCACAGCCATCAGTCTTCCAGTTGTCAGTGTCAATGTCAACCATCTTCATGTCTTGCTTGCAGGTGTCCTTGTAGTGGAGGCATAGATGCCCAGGAGGTTGGGACCCAGTGACCAGTCTACTGTACAGAAGGTCTTTGGGTATATGGCCGTCATCCATCTGATGACTGTGGTTGAGCCCTCACACATGGCGTTAGCTTAGCAATGAGTGTGTGCTGATGGAATCGACATGCTCCAGGACCACTGCATTGGTGACCTTGTCCTGTCAGAAATGCCAAGGGTATATCTGAGAGTGAAGGTGGACATTATTCAGCCTTTTCTCCTGTTTAATATATGCTGATGGAGTCTCACCACACTGTAGAGGAGTGCATTGAGGACACAGGCTTGGTAGAATCACAGTTTGGTGTTCTCAGTAAGGTTGCAGTTGATCCACACTCTCTTACTCAGCTTGGACATAACAGGTGCATATTTTGCAATGCATATATTGATTTCAGCATCAAATGACAGATTGCTGGTGATTGTGGAGCCTGGATACATGAAACTATCAACAACCTCTAGTGTCACATTGTCAATGCTTATTGATGGCAATATGGCAACATCCTGGACCATGACATTTGTCTTCCTGATGCTAATGGTCAAACCAAACTCATTACATGTGTGAGAGTTTGCCACTGAAAGTGTTCCTCAATATGGAATGCTAGTGTGGAATTGTAAGCATAGGGCAACTCTTTGATAAGGAGTTGGCACACCTTTGCCTTTGATCAGCTGAACTGCTTTCTATCAGTTCTGGTATATGGGTAGACACCATCTATATATGACCGGAAGGCATATGACTGCAGCAAACAGAAGAATATGCCAATGAGTATCGGTACCAGGACATAGCCCTGTTTGACCCTGCTGCGGATCTCAAAATGTTCTACTGTTGCCCCATAATAGCTGACCATACCCATCAAGTTGTGATAGAAAGAGGAAACCACACTAACCAAATTCATTGGGCAGCCAATTTTTTCAAGCAGCTTAAATAGTTTGTCTCTGCTCACACAGTTGAATGACTTAGTGAGATCGATGAAGGAAATATATAGTGGGCCATAACTTCCAACTATCGTTGGAAGGTGCTGGCGTGCAGGAATTAGAAGAAATTAATACCTACTTACCTGGTCTCAAAAATTACATTGCCACTTCCGTTCACCGGACCTGCTTGGGGTCTGCATCGAATGAATTCTCACAGGCCCCAGTGAAGTCTAGATCCAATGTATTCAAGGAGGCCACACCCCTTCTTTACAGCACTTGCTGCCGTAAAGCAGGAAAGTTTAAAGGGCCAAGGAAATTGACAGGCCAGGGGGAGATAAGTGTCTAAGGTAAGTGGATAGGATTTTGGGGGTTGGGTGTGCCCAGGGTCAGTCTGGGAGGGGTCGGTCGGAGGCCCACTGGGGTGGGAGGGATTGATTGGAAGTCCGTGGGGGTGGGGGGGTTGTTGGGGGTCGGAGGGGGGTGTCGGAAGTCGGGGAGGAGGGAATGGTTGGGGGGGTGTGGTGGGAGGTCTGGGGGGGTGCAGTTGGTCCAGGGGAATGAGAGATGATTGGAAGTCTGTGGGGGTGGAGGGAGTTGGGGGGTGGGACAGTCGGGAGTCAAGGAGGTGGGGGGATCAGGAGACTGGGGGGTGGGGCGTCGGAATTCGGAGGGGTGGGGGGAGTTAGGAGTTGGGGGTGGGGGAAGCTGGGAGTCGGGGGGCAGGGGGTTCGGAAATCGGGGTAGGTGGGTCAGGAGTCGGGGGGTGGGGAAAGTTGGGTCTGGGGGGGTTGGGTGTCAGGGGATGGGGGTTGGAAATCAGGGGGGTCAGGAGTCGGGAGGTGGGGAAAGTTGGGTCTGGGGGGGGTTGGGTGTCAGGGGATGGGGGTTGGAAATCAGGGGGGTCAGGAGTCGGGCGGATGTTGGGGGTCAGGGGGTGGTGGGTGTTGGGGATTGGTGGGGTTTCGGGATCAGGGTTCTGGGGGTGGGGTGTCAGAAGTCAGGGAGTTGGGGGTGGTCTGAGGTGCGAGGGAGTTCTGAAGTCGGGGGAGGCTCGAGGGGTTAAGTATCTGAGGTCAGGGGCGGAGGCCCAGGGGGGGTTCATGGGAGGTATTCCGAGATCTGGAGTGGTCGGGTGGGAGTCAGTGTTCTGGGGGTGTCGAAGGTCGTGGAGGTGCTAGGGGGAGTCAGAGGTTGTGGGGTATGGGTGGTGTTGGAGGTCGAGGGGGGTGTCGGAGGTCAAGGGGGATGGGGGTTGTCAGAGGTCGGAGGGTGGGGAGTCTGAGGTCCGGGGGATGGGGCGGGGACTTAGCTCCAGGGGGTGGTGGCGAGGTGTTCCAAGGTTGGGGGGGTCCACTGTCAGGGGCGGAGGTCAGTCGGAAGTCCGGGGGGAGTCATAAGGGGGTGCGTTCCGAGGTCTGGGGAGGTCGTGGGGGGTGTGGGGCCGAGGTCTGGAGGGGGTGGATGGGAATCGAATGTCTGGGGGTGTCGGAGCTCAGGGGGTTGTGAGGGTTCGGGGGAATGGGGGAATACTGTGGGGTCTGTCTGAGTCTTTACAATAGTTACTCAGAAGTTTGAAGGGGTTTTAATTCTTCTAACATTTTCTGGGTAACTATTAGTATAAACCCGGCGAAACCATCCGAAGTTTGCGATTTAAATCACATTTTCGGATGGTTCCCAGCGCAGTGCAATGGTCCAGAGGAAGTGTGCACTGCTGGGCAATTGCCATGCAAACCCTTACCTGGGAACCTGGGATTCCCCAGAGCATCTTTGGTGTACCCCCCAAATCCGACGCTGGGGAGTTCTGAAGTTACAGGCCAGTGTGTCCAGCAGGTCAATGCAATGTGTCTAGTGTGTGGATGGAGAGAGTTAGCATGCTTTCTGCTTTTGTGTGCTAGTTGACTTCTCATTTTCAGCCTACACTGCTGGAAAGCAGCAATGCAAAAAAGCCAGCCAAATTTGTAAGCCCCTCCCTGTCAGTACATATGCTCTCCATTGGCATACCCTCAGCTGTGCTTCCTCATTGGGAGCAACGGGAACTGGACACCTTGCAGCCCAGGCTGCAGCTTCAGAGGAACTTGAAGGAGATTTGGCCACAAGACCTGCAATCTGCATGCCCACTAGCATGTGGACACACCCTGGCACTCACAAACCAAACTCCCAGCCACGGGCGAATAGCCCCACTGCCATGTGGATACCTCGAGAGAGCTGAAAGCTGAGGGGGTAAACCGACAAAAACCTGGCATGGAGCCCAAAGGTGGTCTAAATATATCATCTCTCTGGCAACTTCTGCAACATGCAGGTCAGCAAAAAATTAGGAAAGCAAATGTGTTAGCTTTTGATACAAAGGGATTCGAGTATAAGAGCAAAGGAACCTTATTACAATTGTATAGGGTCTTGATGAGACCACAGCTGGGGTACTGTTTTAGTCACCTTACCAAAGGAAAGATATGCTAGCCTTGGTTCACTAGGCTAATTCCTGGGATGACGGGATTGTCTTATGAGGAGAGGTGGAGTTGATTGGGAGTATATTCCAGGAATTACGAAGAATAAGAGGTGATCACATTGAAATATAAAATTCTCAAAGGGCTTGATGGGATAGATGCTAGAATAAGTTTCCCTTGACTGGCTAGAACTAGGGTCACAGTTTCAGAATAAGGGGTCACCACTTAGGGCTGAGATGATAAAACTCATTACTCAAGGGGCTGCTGATCTTTGTGAATTCTCCACCCCAGATGGCTGTGGATGCACAGTCTTTGAATATATTCAAGTCAGAGATTGAGAGATTTTTGGGAACTAAGGAAATTAAGGGATCTGGGGACAATGTGGGAAGATGGAATTGAGGTAGAAGATCAACCACGATCATATTGAAAGACAGGCTCTAAAGGCCAACTGGCCTGTAACACTTGAACTGTTACAAGTGTTCAGACTTGAATATAATACATAACGATGCTGGCAAAGGTATATAATTATAAAATTCTCAAACTAATTTTATTGAAACTGATATCTGACGAACAGGTAAATAACATCATGTGGGACCTATGAAAGAGAAACCAAACCTACAAGTTGATTTCTTTCAATTCAATTGTGTCCTCATTTTATAAATGCCCATAGAAACTGAATCCTCCCAACCCAGTTTGTGTTTTACCTTTTAAACCAAAAGATAAACTGGTCTCTTTCATCCTGTTTCCTGTCATACTTTAAACTATGAGATCAAGGGCTTACACATCCAGCTGCCTGGGTGACACCCACAAAGCTGAATCTCCCACACAGTCTCCAGACTTACTCCTTAATCTCTTTACTTTAACCCACAGAAGCACTGGCACTTCTCCCCCAGCTCTCTGCTTTATCTCAACCAGGAAACTAATAGATTACATGTTGCCTGAACAAAACTCACAATACCCCAATCCCTGTTCACACCTGGAGCACTGATCAGACCCCCAGGGAAAAAGATGTAACTTCTGCCATGTTGGCCTATGTCCAGCTATAGCAAGGAACTAAGGAAAGGTATACCTTTCTTAAATGTCTCTGTACATATGCTTAAAACCCGTGGCGATGAGGGATTGGTCACTCCCTGTGTGGTCAGCTCCATGAGTGGTCAAAGGCGATGTCACCCCTCATGGACAGAGTCCCTATGAACTGTTTCAAAATGTTCTTTTTGACTGTTACAAGACCTCCTCAAACATTCCACATGGTTGATAAGCGTCACACAGGTGCATCTTCACACTGTTTCAAGGCTTCTCATTCTTGACCATGGACCAGAAGGAGCCACATTCGACTGGTTGATGTTCAACTGAACACTGCAATGAGACGCAATACCAGAACCCTCAAGTCAACCCCAACACCCTGGCCACCCATGCTGGCACACATAATCCGCACCCCACCCTCCCCACCCACACCCCGCCCCCCACTATTCCGCCATGATGCTCCATGGAGTTGAGCAAATTAAGGAAAACAAACGCCTGCCCATCCATCAGGACCTCAGCAAAGTCCCTTACCTCTGCTCAAAGTCACCTAAGCTCTTTTGGACCCATGCACACAACCTCATGCAATGCAACTTCAAAACATGGAAGAAGCTTCGAAAATGAGTGGTCCTCACAAGAAGTCACGAACAAACACCTCATGAAAGATCCAACACAGAAGGTCCCTGGTTTCGACCTCTCATGAAGCTCATGGGCATCCCTAAACCACATCCACACAAACCACGGTAGATGCAGATGCCTGATGCACAAATGGAAAATTAAAGACTTTCCTGTGTATGACTGTGGTCACCCAGAACAGACCATGGAACACATAACAGCTCAATGCCTGACTCACAGGCCAGGATTTTACAGCCCTGCCGCAGCATGTCTCCCCACCGGCGGATGCGGTGAGCCACTTAAATCTCCAGTAATTTTGGAGGGGCTGCAATATCCTGCCGGGCTGGAGGGGCTGAAAAATCCTGGCCACAAATACGAAGGAGATTTTACACCACCACTGCTGATGTAATCTCCTGACTGAACCACCTTGATGTAAAATTATAGTTGTTGCTCTATACCCAGGCATATGAAAGAAGATGATGACTCCCCTAACCATAACGTTAACCCAATGAAATCAGAAGCTTCAAGATTTTCTTAATGAGGTCCATCATGTTTGTGTCTTGAAAATTATAGGTAGTGGTACCATTGGAATGTTTTCTGACCCCTTATAATTACAGCTTCTTAGTCATTGTTATTGTCTACATCCTGCCAATAGGAATGCAGCACACAAAACACGTATTTCTGCTTTACAGTTAACTGCTTACTTTATAGGTAAATTGACCTTTATTATTTTTTCACTCCCTTAATCCTTGTGTTCCCAAAGAGATCAAACCAGCAGATTCAATAGTAGGCAATCCGGCTTAATATATATCATCCCTTATGTACAATCCTCATAGCATAACAGGCATTGCTGTAGTCATAATATGTGGCTGAAAATTGAACAGTTACATTTTACAGGCCTATTCTTGCTCCTATTTCTTATGTTCTTGTAGTCAAAATCCGAAAGTATTCGCTTTTATATAGGGCTCCCTTTATTCTGCAACATCTTGCTTTGCTTTCACTTGGCTTGCCACAGACCCTGGTAAAAATTATTCAAACAACTTGGTTCTGAAGTTAACTAATTTGCAATCAGCTATAGTTCACACTGTTTTGTATTAAAGCAAGGAGCAGCAGTGGGATGATGCATATATGTTGAATTGATATTCATGTTGTTTTGAAGGTTATTGGCTGTAATGGCCACTGTACCTCTATAGAAGGTAAACTGAACATTTATGTTGGCCTAGATTTCACAGACAATGGTGAACAAACCGTGCCAGCCATTCATTACACTTATATTTTCCCACGTATTAACTGTGAGCTTTCTGCAACTTACAGTGACCAGAAATCCATGCCGATGCAGCACCATTTACAAAGGATGTGTGTGAACAGAGCAAGCAACATTGGCAAGAATTTTGCCTTTGACGGGCGGGCGGGCGGGCAGCTGATTGCTGCCGCCGAAACGAGCCGCGCCGCTATTTTCCGCAGGCGAGCCAGCGACTCCCATGGAGAATGGGAAAATAGTCGCAGAGGTGGGCGGCCTCAGACTGCCGGTTCCGATGGGGAGCCGGCAGTCTGTATAAAGAGTGGCCAGGCAGCCTGTTTAAGGCAGTGCACCATGGTCACTCGGGGAGCGAGGGAGGGAGCTGTGGTTCCACAGCAGCATGAGCAGGAGGAGTGGGGGCAGGCTGCAGGAGAAGCCAGCTGTGCCCCTCGGTTCTCCGATGCCTGCCTTGCTGTCCTCCTCCAAGAGGTTTCCAGCCGTCGGGATATATTGTATCTGGCTGATGGGAGGAGGAGGGCCCCCCATGTCACCAGGCAGGCTTGGGAGGAGGTTGCTGATGCTGTCAGTGCCCATGATGATGTGCGGCGCACAGACACCCAGTGCCACAAGAGATTCAATGATTTGCTGCACTCTGGAAGGGTGAGTACCATGTCGGCTTTGGCCATTTTACCCAGAAGGTAGCCTTAGCCTTTGAGCCCCCCCACCCCCCCACGTCTTGCTGTCGTTACTACATTGGGCATTTGGCGCACGCTGGGTGGGCAAACAGATAGTGACCATGCTTACATCAGCCTTAGTGGTTGATGAGAAGATGGGTTCTCCCTGCAGAATATGTTGGTGTTTGTCGCATTTGAGTAGTCTGGGGGCAACCTGCAGGGGAGGCAGCTAAACACATACTCAGAACTCCAAAACATGTCTTATTGATGGTGATGAGATGGTACAAGGTGTGCCTCAAGGTGTTGTGACCAAGTACCATCTGCTGGCCTCGGCGCTGCATCTAGTTGCACCTCCTTGCCATGGGCGCTAAGACCCGTGTGTTATTCAAAGTGATGGACGCCAAATGTGTCCAAGGTGTCCGTTAAGGGAGGGGGTTGGGACCAGCCATACTATCTTCTGGGGACTGATCATCAGTAGTGTGGACAGGAGCCGCTGGAGGCCTCAGATGGGCCACTGTGGTTGGGGTGCGGCGTGTGCGTGCAGAGTACATGAGCGATCAGCCCCAATAAATCCTCTTCTCTGTTCTGCAGGCAAAAAGTCAACACAATCTGCCGGAGCACCAGAGGACTGGAGGTGGGCACGCCGTGCTCCAGCGCCTCACAACATTTGAGGAGCAGGCCATGGAGCTGGGGAGGAGGCAGGCGGCCAGGGCAGCAGGTGTCGGCGAGGCTGGGGTGCAGCGGCCAGGTATTTGAGGGCCACAGTCCCATCCACTCTGTCTGCCCACCATCCAAACCACTGATGGTTGCTGCAATCGTTAATGCTGCAACACTGCTCATTCACAGACTGGGACACTCTGACGTGTTGGTCATACACAAATGTGCCTCGTCCTCTTAAGGATTCGCGTCTCTAGCACCTTCCAAAGTCGCCTTATCCCATTTGTGACCACTATCCCCATGGCCTAACGTTCCCTGGCATCGCTGCTGCACAGCCAAAGACTTATTGCATCTTAGGAGGGTTTGTACCTCCACCACCCTTTCAGCCAGTGCATCCCACATTACTCTGTCCAAAAGGTACTCAGCACCTCAGCTGTCAACCTCATGGCACTCAACTTAAATAAATGCCACCATGTTAGTCATCCCTGCGCCAAGGGGAAATGTTGCCTTCTGCCCACCCGGTGTATGCCGCTCCTAACGGTATGAAGGTCAATAATGTGACCTGTCAATCTCCTGTGATCCACGGCAAATGTCGCAAGTGTTTGCGATGTTTCCTCAGCCCCGCAACTATCCAGGCCAGCATGCATCCAGGTCAGGTACCTCTGCACTCTCCCCACTACAATGGTACATAACATGCCATGTGGCATTCCGGAGGCCATCTGACCAGCCTGTCTGCATGCGCGTCTAATGGTTGGGCCTCCTCTTGACTCTTTCCCAACCCACCAATGTTCGTCTCCTTAAGCTCTTGAAGGGTGAGCGACTTATGAGGCTGGGGGGAAAGGGATGAAAGGTGTTACTGACTGAACACTAACTGATGCACTGTCCTTGTTGTTAGTTTCAGCATCACCACCACATGGTTGCGCCCAATGACACCGCAGCACCCCCTTCACACCTGAGGCCCAACACGTGCAACTTGCAGCACATCATTTCAGCCAGCCAGGCACCAGCGCAGACACAGACACCTCGGTGGGGAATTTACCGTCGGCTACTGTCCCGGGTCACAGTGGAGAGGGCACTCCACAATCGCTGGAGGGGATGGTAGGGACAGAGAGTGCCGAGGGCGCCAGCAGCCGGAGGGCTGCAGGGGACGAGGCACATGCTGAGTCCAGCACTGATGACGTGCCTCTTGTCACCAATGCATCAGCTGCAGGACAAGCGTCAGGAAGCGCATTTGCATCTGGCAGGGTTGCATGAGGGTGTGCTTCAGTTGGTCTCTGTGGTGGAGGAATCCAGGCAGAGTGCAAGTGAAGGCATGAACCTCAGGGCAGAGCTTCAGGCTTCCTCCACTGAGAGATTGGCGACTCTCATAGAGAGGGGGATTGATCAGATGGAAAATCTCCTGATCGGGTTACGCTCTGACCTGCAAGTCCTCACAGCGGTACTGGCCACAGGTGGTCATTCCCAATGTGGGAGATGTTGTGGGCACCAAGCATCAGCGCTCGGTGCCCCTGCATCTGAGGTGAGCAGGGAGATCGAAAGGGACATCACGTCGGTGCAGCAGCTACCTGTCGTCGCTGCGAGCTCCTCTCAGGGCGCTCCGGATGAGGGCAGCAGCTCCTCCGCCCCTCTGCCAGTCAGCGCTGCTTCCGTTGAGGCTGCAACAACTGGGGTGCTGCCTGTTCTGGAACTGGCCACTCCTTCCCAGGCGGGGCCCTCACAGACTCCACAGGCCAGAGGACGCCCGCCAAGGTCATCGAGCCCAATAGGACAGCAGAGTCAGCGTGCTGTCTCACAAGCCACTCCGACCGATGGGGCGGCACCTAGACGTAGCACCCGGAAATGAATGTAAGGCACGTTAGGCACTCAATGGGTATGTCACTGGTGACTTTGTGTTGGCCTTAGAATAGGGAAAGAAATTCTTATGTTTGCAATGGAGAAGTCTCTGTTATATTTCGGACATAATAAAGTCCACTTTTCTGACCATGGCTGAGGGTGTTTCCTTTATGCTGTATTTTTCTTTTTCACAGACATATCATGAATGTTTGAGTGGACATTGATGTTTCTGTACTTATTTGCAGCTGATAAGGTGGAAGATGTGGCACCAAAGTGCCACGCGTGGAAATGCCAGGCAATGCTGTTCCTGCTGATCCATGTGTGTGGAGCTAGCTGAAGGTTCATTGGATTAAATTGTCCCGGATGTCCCTGCCTCCTTGGTGTAGTAACGGGTCGGTGTGTTGCCCCTCATCATTGTCCTGTGCTTCCTCATCCTCTGAGCCACTGCTGGATTCATCATGTGCAGCCTCATCCACTGCGTCAAGGTCTTCATCGTCAACTGCATCCCCCCTTTCCAGCGCAAGATTGTGCAGAGTGCAGCATGCTACCACAATCAGAGAGACACGATCTGGGGGGTACTGGAGTGCCCCCCCCGAGCGGTCCAGACAACGGAAGCGCATCTTGAGAAGACTGATGGCTCTCTCCACCACGGCCCTTGTGGTGCCGTGGCTCCTATTGTACCGCTGCTCAGCTTCTGTTCTTCGATGGCAGAGAGGCGCCATGAGCCACCTTCGCAGGGGATAGCCCTTATCACCCACCAGCCAACCATCCAGCTGAGCCAGAGCACTGAAGAGCCCCGGCACCTGGGAGTGTCTGAGGATGTAGGCGTCGTGGGAGCTGCCTGGGTACCTTGCACAGACTTGTAGAATCTGCATCCTGTGGTCACGCACTATCTGTACGTTCATGGAGTGGAAGCCCTTCCTGTTGACGAAGGCACCGGGTTCACCTGCTGGCGCCTTGATGGCCACATGTGTACAGTCTATAGCACCTTGGACGCAGGGGAAGCCAGCAATGGCCGCGAAGCCTCTGGCTCACTGTGCCTGACTTGCCTGGTCACAGCGGAAGTGGATGGCGGTCAATACCCATCTGAACAGAGCGTCTGTAACCTGACTGGCACAAGTGTGGACAGCTGATTGGGAGACACCGCAAAGATCACCCACCAAGACCTGGAAGGAGCCAGAGGCATAGAAGTGGAGGGCAACTGTGACCTTCAGAGTCGCTGGCATGGGGTGTCCACCCATACAGTTAGGGGAGATCTCAGGGCCAATCATCTGACAGATATAGGTGACTGTCTCCCTTGAGAGTCAGGCACTGCACCTCAGTCATATTGAGGTAGCTGCTTCTCTGCCTGTATACTCTGGCAGCAGGATAGTGGCATCTTCTGTGGCCCCTTGCACCTTGGACAACCTCTTGGCCCTGTGCCCCTTGTGCCTGCGCCTGGCCTCCCAAAGATGGCTCCCCTGGAGGCTGATTGTCCACTCCTGGCCTCCTTCTTATTCTATCCCTCCCTTCCTCTTCAGAGGAGGTGCCTCCAGTGGAGATGTCAGAATCCATACCTCCAGGCTAAATGGAGGCCTCTGGACAGCTGCAGGCCCGAGAAAGATTACTGTCTGCAGACTGGTTTCAAAGTACACAAGGAACTCTTGGAAATCGATGTGAACTGCTAACAATCACACAGGCAACTTTGAAACACTTTTTGCAATTAAAACTTTGTGGAAAACATGAACAACCCCTCTGAGTCCACATATCCCAAATTGCATGAGTTTTATTTAAAAATCTCCTACCCGCTGCCTGTTAGGCTCGTGCGCTGACCCGAAGTTCGCTCGGGCCCTCAAAATCCTGGACAATTGGCAAGCTAAGGGCCTTAACGAGGCCTTTAATTAATGGCGGGCGCGTGTCCCGCTGCTGAGCGTGCCCGCCCACTGAAATATCGCGATGCCGCGCGCTGACGTCGGGACGCTCGCGCGACATGTTATGCACTGACGTGTGGCCTCCACCACCCGCATGTCAGCCGGAAAATTCTGCCCATTGTGTCTTCTTAACTATTCAGATTGAAGACTCCTTACTGAGACACACCAAAGTTTAAACTGAATAAGATCTGAAGACCTGTGCAAGGATCACTGTGCATGATTATTCCCTGCCCATTCATGTGTTGCAGGCAGTATAGCAACTTTGTGCTGAACGTTGTTCTAAATGGTTTCAGTCAGAGCTACCCATTCATTTTCTGCATGCATCAGCAGTGGGCCCAATATTGTGAGTAGCCAGTGGTACCTCCAGGCAGCCTGCTTTTCTTAAAGGGGAAGCGCATTGTGGCTGTAAGAAGTGCTTGGAGTCATCTGTGAACTGAACCAGTGCTCAGATACTTCCAGCAATTGCTGAAAATGCTAGAGAGTGTGTGCCAAGGTTTTCAGACAGTGGAGGCCTAGATAGAAGAGGCGGGAATGAGGAATAGTGCCCTGTTTCCACAAGGGGCAGAAGACCCTCCAGACAGATTATCAGGAGGCAGTCAGAAGCGGAATCAGAGGTCACCCAAGAACATGGATGCAGTTCAAGAAGAGTTTTAACAATTTCATATGTGTTGTCAAAGTCAGTGAGCTCATCTTCAAATGGCATTTCCTATCAACTGCATCACTAGCCTCAATGACTGTTCAGTTGGTAAGTTTCCAGTATTAGGACAAGATGTTCTATTATTTGGTTAGTCAAGGGGCGGGTTTTATGAATCAATGTAATGTTATAATAATAACAGAGCTCAGGATAGTTGGCTTCAATTTCTTTATCCTTCAGTGTTTACTGTTCAGTCGAAGTTTTGAGATAGGTTTAATCACCGTTTGATACATCAAACTGAAGTAGTCACTAGAGAGACATAAAGATTAAGCAGAATATTGAAGCACAGCATACTGGAGTGTGGGATGTGGTTTCATTCAATTCTCTACCCAATTTCATCAAGTTATTGAACTCACCTGCATTGATGTAAAGAGATGCAAAAGGGTAAATGTAAAGGCCCCACAGTCCCAGTATAGAATTGTATTTGAAGGACATGTAGGATAGAACTAACAATAATAGCGTGTAAGAGCAATGTTGGAGAATACTCTGCCTCTGATGTTGCCTTCAACCCTCTGGGAGTATAGAATTGGGGGAATTAAGTGAAGTAAAAACCTCTTCACTGGCTGGAGGGAAAATCACAATTCAAATTATCTCAGGGTTTAGCCTTACTCAGTGTATAGGAGATGCAAGAAGGCCTGGAAGCAATGCTAGCTGCCCTTTTGGACTTAATTAGTGCTTGGACAAGCAACGTGGAGAGAAGAGTATGCTACTTGTAGTGAAGTAGTAAACACATCCACAAATAATTAGGTTATAATTTACTACACCTAAAGTACAGATGAAGTCTTTGGGAGAATTAACTCTTGTGAGGAAGCTGCAAATTAACATGCTTGAGCAGTAATTATATAGATCAAGCCCACTTGTAGCCAACTTGACTTGTTTCATCAACACAAATATTTCTTTCACAGGGGCCAAATATAAGTTTATCATTCCTGACGGAAAGTCGTCATAAATTTTGAAAGATACCAATCAGTGACAAATATGCAGCAACCTTTATGTAGGGTAATTGCATTATTTGGCTATTGAAAAAGAAGTATTAATTCAGTAATGTTGTTGGAAATGCATAAAATGGTTACAAACATACTGCACTATTCCGCATGACATGCAACACAAGTGAAAACACTAGTTAATAAAAAGGCTAATGTCCTATCAAAACCAATTATGGCCTTCATTTATTGAAACACCAACCATATGTGCTCTAATGGTACTTAAAAAATGAAAGGTCTCATGGTAAAAGAAACATTTATTTATAACAGGATCCTGTTTGCCACAGTATAAAACAGGAACATATATATTCTTGATCCATACCTAGGGGATGGTGCAGTGAGACACATTTTGCTTTTTATTTTAGCTTTCAGAGTAAGTGGGAAAGAAAAATGCATTTAACTTGCACTTGGAGAACTATGTAGGTCCTGCAATTTACTGCAATATCTCCAGTTCCTGCAGCTCCCAGGAGTAAAAGAGTAGATTTATGAAATCAAACATAAAGTAAGATATCCCCTGTGATACATGTTTAAAATCTAACTGGAAACATCAACAACAAAAACAACTTGCATTTATAAAGCGCCTTAACTAAGTGAGATGTCCCAAGGCACTTCACAGGAGGTTTATCAAACAAAATTTGACATCGAGCCAGATAATGAGATAATATGGCAGACAACCAAAAGCTTGCCCAGATAGTTTTAAGTAGTGTCTTAAAGGAGGAAAGAGACACAGAGAGATGGAGAAGCTTAGGAAGGAAATTCCAGAGCTTAGGGCCTTGGCAGCTCAAGGCACGGCTGACAATGGTCGAGCAAATAAAATCGGGGATATTTAGCAGGACAGAATTGGAAAAGCAGAAAAGTCTTGGAAATTTGCATGGCTGAAGGGGTTTGAGAGGGGCGAGCCCATAGGAATATCTGAAAAAAAAGGATGAGCATTTTAAAGTTGAGGCATTGCTCAATTGGAAGCCAATGCAGATCAGGCAACACAGGGATGATGGGTGAATGGGAATTGGCAGCTGAGTTTTGGATGACCTGATATCACAGAGTTATAGTTTATGCTTATAGCAGAATTGCACAGAAGTAATCAAATGAAGGAACCCAACAGCCTAAAATATAAATAACGGGGAAATTTTTCTCATTGACTGCAGTCAATCTGGGCACAAATTGTGTTTGAAATTGCATTGGTTTTCTGGTGTGAATTTGTATTTCAAGTTTCTGCTCAAAGCATTTGCAAAATCACAAATTTGAAATCTATCATGAAACAGTGCAATTGGACAGCATAATAGAACATAATTGTTTGTAATTTTTCTTGCATTAAAACATACTATAAATAGAGGCGTAAAAGTATAAGACAGGTATAAGACAATTCCATTTTTTAGGTGCCAAAATGCATGTTTAGGCCTATATTTGGTGTATAAGCTGACCCCCTTAGAGCAGCTGATATGGGCCATGGTGCCAAGAAAATGAGTGGGAATTTAAAGCACACCCACGCAGATCAGACCATGCATGATGACTGACGAATAGAAATGGATCATCCCGCACCAGCACCTCACATTTTACACGCAGCATATAAGTTGACCCCCTTTGGAAAGATTTGTTGAAGCTTAAAAGGTTGATTTATACACCACAATCTACAGTACTGTCACAAAAATGGGCTGCAGCTACCAACTACCTATGGGCATATTGAACTTTTTTTAAGGAAGACCTGTGTTTTTTTAAAAGAAATGCAAGTAAAGAGTGATCAAAAGATGGCTGAGAATGTTAAGTGACCACTTTACGGAAAATACCAATGTGGATTATACTGACAGAGCTGTCCTAAAAAAAATATGGAATATTGCACCTGAAGAGGTGTTAAGGCCTACTTCAAATAGAGACACTTGTAAGGAAGATATAGGGGAGAATTTTCTCCCCGTCGGGGGGCTAGGCGGGAGTGGGCACGGGCAGGCACGCGGCCGATCGCTGCCCGCGATCGGCTGCGCGCCACTATTTTACCTGGGTGGGCCAATTAAGGCCTGTCCAGCGTGACGCACACCCAGAAGCGCTGAGCACTCCCTGCGCAGGCGGGGGGAGTAGGTAGAGTTGGGGCTTGCATTCTTTCACGCATGTGCGTGAAAGAGCACATGAATCTCCCTAAAACACAGAGCTGCCTCAGGGAGATTAGTTTGAGTTTTAAAAATTTAAATAAAGGAAGGAAAAAAATTTTAAGATATGTCCCCTCATGTGACAGTGTCACATGAGCAGGGACATGCCTATGAATTTTAATGAAAACATTTATTTGAATTATAAATCATTCATGAAACCTCATCCCGCCCATGGATGAGATTTCATGATAAATGTGAAGGCCTCCTGGGCTCTTCGCCTGCCCACCAACCTTAAGGTTGGACTGGCAGCTATGTTAAATATTTAAACTGATATTTAAATGGCCTTAATAGGCCTTTGACAGTTCAGCAAGCGCGCAGCCAGCTCCGTAGCGTGCCCACTGAACTGAAAATCGGAATGATGCACGGTGACGTCGGGACACACAGTCTATGTCACCACATGTTATTTTACGCGTCAGCAAGTGGGGCCCACTCCCGCTCGCCAACCCAAAGATTCTGGCCATGGAAAATGCAAAAGACTGGACTTTAATCTCCTATCCTTGCAGAGGCAATGGAGACTGATTCCCACATCTCAGCAGTCATACAAAAATCCATCTCCTGTTGATTTATACCTCAGAATGTGTAAAATGGCCTGACATGAAAGAAAAAGGGACTCCGGGTGCAAGACATGACTATTTCCCTCCCAGAAATACACAAGAAAAATGGGTTAAAAAGCTAGCTGCAGAGCAGTGTTTGTGAGTGACAGAAACAAGAAGAAACACCAGTCAGTCACCCCAAGCAGGTGATTCTCTCTCTATCTCTCTCTCTTGCTAGGGGACAAGTGTGTTCTAGCAGAACCACAAATGGAAAGAAGTAAGACAGCTTCTTCAGTTACCCTGCAGAGAGAACCAGGATTCCTACCCTGGGACAAGCCAATGGGTGCCTCCAACAGACTTGTGAATCTGCCAAAGTCAGCTCTACCAAAACCACCCACTTAACGGCCGCAACATACCAACATCTATGCCTCATGGACAAGCCATGGACTGATTTGTATATTTTTAAACTTTTATTCGGACTCTTAACTTCTCCTTTCTGATCTGTGTTTGTATGTGTGCGTCGTGTCATTTTATTATTTTTCCTCAACTTTTAGCAACTAATAAACTTATTCTTTCTTTGACTCAAGAAAGCCTGGTTAAATTGGCTCCTTAATAAAAGTAAATACATTTGGACTGGGAAAAGGTATCCATGGGAAAATGATTTTTAAACTAACCTTGTTCTGACCAGATGAAGGGGTTGAACAAAGAGGGAAGCCAGCTCATTCCTCCTCACCCAGGATCATAACAAATTGGGGACCTCATCCCAGACCGTCATAACAGTGTTCATTGATGGATCTCAGGGTGGTAACCTGGTGCAGCCATATTAATATAGCTGAGCAGTTCTGAAGAAGAGTCATACAGACTCGAAATGGTAAGTCTGCTTCTCCCTCCACAGGTGCTGCCAGGCCTGGTGAGTTTTCCAGCACTTTCTGTTTTTATTAATATCGGTGAAATTGAATTTATCACAACAAATGTGGATTTTTAGTGTGGGCGTCCAGTCAACCACCCATGAGTAGCCTAATTTTGAATAACTGAAATGGTTTAAAAACTATACTGGAGCCATTTACCAATTTTATTGTTACACACTAGTCAGTTTCTTAGAAAATTAATTATTTTTTTAATATTTAAAAACTGGAAACCTGCTCACAAGTGCTTTTGCGCCTCAAAAAAAAATCTTCATTTGAAGAAAGATCTTGAAGGCACACAAATGGATATGATCAGCAGAATCTTACCATGCTGTTTAATTTGATCTGGGGGCATGGCCAATTTTGTGGACAGGGCCAGTTTCCAACAGTATAGTTTTTACACAAGTGCTAAAGATCATAGAAATTGAACTGGCGCTCAATGCAGCTTGTGCTTAAATCCCTTGAACATTCAAGCAGGTTTGTCGGATTTCAGATGAATTGAACTAGTGAAACTAATACAATGTAACAGAAACACCCTAGGCCACAGTATTTTCTCTGGGAAGTGTATAAGATTGCAATCAATATAAAACTAGAAATTTAGTGAAAAGGAAAATTAGATTGTCATCATAAAATTGCCAGGTTATGTGTATGATGGAAGAATAGTTTCAATAAGGCTCTTTGCTCAATTGTTAATTGGTTGTTAATTAAACTCTTTTTGTAAACCTAAATGTGTTGGATCTGTGGACGTGTCCTATATGAAAAAGCTTCTGTGGCTATATTATACATTAGCAAATATCTCCCATTATTGTTCTACACCAGAGATCTGAGCACATAATCCAGGCTGACACTCCGATGCAGAACTGAGGGAGTGCTGCACTTGTGGAGTTGCTGTCTTTCAGATGTGATGATAAATCAAGGCCCCGTCTGCCCTCTCAGGAAGATGTAAAGGATCCCACAGCACTACTCTAAAGAAGAGGAGAGTAGTTACCCATGGTGTCCTGGTCTATATTTATCCATGAAACAACATAAATAAAAATTCACAATGCTGCTTCTGGAACCATGCTGTGTGCAAATTACCTGCCGCATTTTCTACAACAGTGACTACATGTCACAAAGTACTTAAATGGCTGTAAAGTATATTGGATGTCCTGAGGTCATTAAAAAAACGATATAAATGCAATCTCTTTTTTAAAAACACAACTCAGCTGAGATTGTATGTGCAAAGCCATCAATCTGCTAACTGGCAACACAAATTGATTAAAATAAAAAAAAACTGTTCCTGTGCTGCTTTGTCACTTTTGTGAAATGTCCTCTATACTGACAGCATGTGCTGATACTGATCTAATTTTTAGGTCAACCAGGGAGTTTGGAGACATTCACAAATATTGACTTAAAGCAAAAATGAGATTAAATAGCTGCGGCCACAGGGTAAGGGAAATTTTCTAAAGGAAATGAAGAAAAAGTCACTTACGGTAACTGCTATGCTATTGCTATCCAATGATTCTTGCTGAAAGCGACTGTGTGTGGATATCAGGTAAGGACAGCATCATGCTCAAAGTTATACGTATAGAAGCCTACTTCAGTGAGGAGACAATGCCCTCAGCTTCCAGAAAAAGGAGAAAATTAGAGGAAAGAGGAAGCAAGAACTTTGTCAGAGTGTAAAACGGGCTGCTGATTCACAATTGCTGATTTCACAATGCCACTTAAGATGAGTTTATGTCCTATTGAGTCTTAGCCATGTACAATTAGTATGGACAAATTATCCAAAGTGAACTTGGAATATGTATCCTCCAATTCAACGTTAAAGAATCACTCCAATTTTTTTTTCATACTTTAGATGGGGAAATAGCAAAAATGTTGTGGATAGGAATGAGTAATGAGAAAACTATGAAATCTTTAATTGGCAACTGGTATTGACTGCTAGCTTTCAATAATCTGAAATAGCTGATTTTTTTAAAGTACGTAAAAGGTTCTTGTAACCATAATGTGATAATTGTGGGGAGTTAAATATCAGTTGTTAGGTCAAGGCTAACTGGAGGTGAAAGTATAATTGCCAATATTTATCCCTCAATCAACATCACAAAAACAGATTATCTGATTATTATTACATTGCTGTTTATGGGAGCTTGCCGTGGACAAATTAGCTGCCAGGTTTCCCACATTACAGCAGAAACCACACTCTAAAAAGTATTTAATTGGCTGTAAAGCACTTTGGGATGTTCTGGTGTAATGAAAGATGCTACAAATATGCAAGTCTATCTTTTTTGTAAAGCCTCCCATAGGTGTGATAAATAATGATTTCTTTAAGCAATATTTTAAAAAACAGAGAACAAGATAGGTGCTGTACTATCTATCTATTATCCCTCTTCCTTTCTGTTGTCATGTAATTCTTTTTGATGTCAACATTAGCAGACCTCCATGCAGTTGTTCACAGTGAATTTGAGATTTGATTTTTGAATGGGGGTCCAGGGTCTGGCAATAGAGAGATAGAGTTTAGCAATATTTTGAGGCATTTCTTTATTACTTAGCTCTGAGATCTCATCACAGTGGTCACAGTGGTCACAGTGATCCAGTGGTCACAGATCCCAGGGCTGCCTCAGTGCATTCAGTTGAAATGCCCACCAGCACTCGGTTCCACCTGTCCAAATTTTCATGCAGCCCCTGATTGAGGCAGCCAGAGGTTTAAATGTTCCCACATGTAATATCCTTGCTGCTGTTGGTATTCTGAAAACTTTGCTTGGTCCTCAAAAGTGTTCCTTTTTTTCACTCTTCCATACTTTGAGATAATGCCACAGGCCCGGTGAAAATTGGACACCCTATTGGAATTTCCATCGCCAGATTCCAAGTTTTGTACTGGTGCCATGACAAAATAAATAAAATGGGACCCAGCCATGAAAATGGCACAGGCTCCATGCCAACGCCTTTGGGAAGTCATAGTACACACAGAACAAACCCTGTCCACTGGCCATTCAAAGTGAGCAGGTGAATGGCAGTTGTAATAATTATGGTTTTATTTAGTATGTAATGTACCTTTAAGAAATACTTGTTAGGAGAGATCACATGATCTGTTGTAACCAATAGAAGAGTATCACAGGCTACCTCAGGAGTAGAGCAGAGATAGAATTGGAGTTGAATGCACATGTGTAGTTACTGCTGAGTATATTGTAAATAAACTTAATGTTTCCACACAATAAGTGTCTGCACATCAACTCTAACATTAATAGCACAAGTCATCCACTCTACAAAAAACTGGCAATGAGGATAAAACAGGATTGAACAGAAGAATTCAAGTTAGAAACAAATCGATGCTGTACCTCGCCCAGTGATTGTAAGTAGCAAACCCCATTATTGAAGAAGTTATCCCCTCTCAAAATGCCACAATTTGGGAGAATTGATCCTTTTGAACCTGGCACAAACAATTGGTCTCAATACATGGAACGCCTCACATTCTTTTTTCAAGCAAACAAGATGATGGTGGAAGAGAAGAGGTGAGCAATCCTCTTAGGTACTTGTGGGAAAACAACCTACAGACTTATTTGAAGTTTGATGGCACCCATTGCCTCAGATTTGAAGACTTTTGATGAGTTGATGGACCTTATGAAGGATCACTTTCAAACCAAGCCCTCAGTCACGAAGCAGAGGTTCAGGTTTAATCCAAAAAATAGAGTCCCAGGTGAGACAATTGTATGCTATGTGGCAAATGTGAAGCAGCTAACAGAAAATTGTGTGTTTGGTGTGACTGAATGACATTCTCAGAGATCGTTTAGTGTGTGGTGTGAAAGAGGACACTATTCAGGAAAGATTATTGTCCAAAGTGAATCTGGATTTCAAGAAGGCGCTAGAGATAGCGCTGGCCATGGAAAGTGCAGCTGGAGATTCAAAAACAATACAGGACGTGCAAAATGGCGCCGTCCTCCACATCGGGCAAGAAACCTCAGCCAAAAGAAACGCAAGAAAACAAGACTCTGTCAAGAAGCGGGAAACAACCCCTGGTAGCCGAAGAATAAAGAAAACTAACTTAGCGGTGAAATTGATTAATGATTTTAGCAGAGGTGGAAACAATCAGTCTTTCAGCCATTGGCAGTTTTTAAAAAATCAGAAAACAAGAAATTCAGACACTTTCCTGTTGTTTAATCTGAAAGTTGGAAAGACAGAACCAATATTTGTCACAGTGAAAGTAAATGGCAAGACACGTTAGAATGGAAGTAGACACGGGAGCTTCCTCTACAGTAATTAGGGGACATAACTTCAGATAGTTGAATAATGGTGAACATCAATTCAGTTTAGAAGAAGCAGCTGCCAAGCTAAAAACAGGTGAAGACATTCAAATAAAAGGCATAAGCAGAGTAACTGTCCATTATGGAAGCCAATTGGCAAAGCTACCAGTGTTAGTATTGAGAAGGAGAGGACCAAGACTTCTAGGGCGAAATTGGATAAGGGAAATCAACCTTGAGTGGCAACTGAGAATCCAAAAGGAATCTGGAAATGTTCCTGTTTTGAAAAAGGAGTGTGAAGAAATGCAGGCTGTCTTAAGCCAAACCCTGGAAGAACAGCAGAAGAAACTTGAAGAGACCTTGCTTGATGACAGAGTTCAAGACGAGGTGAGCAACCCTCGAAGGGAAAAAGAAAACCTGCTGAAAGACCTTCACACACTGCAAGATTCCTTCAGGTCAAAGTTTGTACTACTGGAAAAATATGAAGAGAAACATAAAGAATTCAGCACCTCTCTGAACAAACTGAAGAATGAGTTGGCAGAGAAGACACAACAATGTTCAATTTTCCAGGAGGCAGCAAACAAATACAAAAAAGAGATGGAAGAGCTGAAAATCAGCTAAGTGAAGACAAAGAGGCTTTGGAAGCAAAAGTCGCAGAATTTCCCAAGAAGCAGATGGATGATGGAATTTTGGGAGCTCAGTCACTGAGCTCAGACAAGTTGAGCATGCATCTGAATGAAGTCCGGCCAACAGTGAAGTCAAGAAGAAGGCCAAGATTAAAGCCTGTACTAGAGAGAAGAAAAGTGCACATTCCAAGCGAGGGAAGTAATCTATATGGGTCACTGGGTAAATTCACAGGGCCTCCACCCGGTTGAGGAGAAAGTGAGAGCCATAAGAGAGGCACCTGCGCCAAAGAACGCCTCAGAGCTCAAGTAATTCCTAGGGATGATCAACTATTATGGGCAGTTCTTACCCAATTTGTCGACAGTGCTGGCTCCCCTACATTCTCTACTCAAAAAGAACCAATGATGGTCTTGGGAGGTGCCCCAGAAAGAAGCTCTCATAAAGGTGAAACAATTGCACTCGTCCAATCTATTAGTGCATTATGGATATGCAAAAGAATTGCTGCTGACATGTGATACATCTCCCTACGGAGTGGGAGCAGTGCTCTCTCATCGGATGGACGACAGTGCAGAATGGCCAATAGGTTACGTATCAAGAAGGGTCACCACAGCATGAAAAGGGATATTCGCAGATACAAAAAGAAGGCCTGTCCATCTTTGGTGTCAAGAAATTTCACCGCTATGTACACAGCCATCATTTTACAATCATTTCAGACCAGAACCCATTGCTAGGATTGCTTAGTGAGGATAAGGCTATACCACCCATAGCCTCAGCAAGAATACAATGATGGGCTTTAATTCTTGCAGCATACGAATACACTTTCATACATCGGCCTGGCAGTTAAATCGCAAATGCTGACGCCTTAGTCGTTTGCCTTTGCAAGAAAATGATGAACACATCCCAGTTCCACAGGAACTTGTTTTACTGTTAAATTTCTTAGATTCCTCGCCAGTATGTGCTGGACAGATCAGAGACTGGACAACTCGAGACCTAGTTTTATCTCAAGTATGAGAACAAGTGCTACATGGTTGGTCACAAGAGCCTGTACTTGATTAAATGAAACTGTACTTCAATAGAAGACATGAAATAACCAGCCAGGATGGCATCTTATTGCGGGGAGCATGAGTGATAGTTCCTCCAAAGGGAAGGGAGCCACTTTTAATTGAACTACACAGTGCAGCACCCATCCAGGAATTTCCCAAATGAAGTCCATACCACGCAGCTATCTATGATGGCTTGGGATGGATGGGGATGGGGATGCCTCACATCCTTTAAAAAATACCTGGATGAGCACTTGGCATGTCATAACATTCAAGGTTATGGGCCAGGTGCTGGTAAATGGGATTAGGTAGGTAGATGTTTCTCACATGTCGGTGCAGACTCGATGGACTGAAGGGCCTCTTCTGCACTGTGAGATTCTGTGATTCTGTGACTACCCCTCATACAACAACAGGGGCAGGATTTTGCCCTCGTCAGGCGGGCTCAGCGGGGGCGAGCAGGAGCACCGGGAAACGGACCACTGCTTGCGATCGGGCCACAACCGCGATTTCACGTTGGCAGGCCAATTAAGGCCCACCCAGCGTGAACGCTGGCTGCAGAATGCTCAACAAGGGGCAGATGTGGGCAGGGGCCTATCATCTGCTGGGTCCAATGGCCAGTTGAAAAACAGGGCAGGCAGCCCCAGGGAGGCTGCCCGCGTCGCTGTTGCTGCAACAATATAGCTGCAAACGCAGGTGTAGACACCAGGCCGGAGGTGAGGTTGGCTGGGCACTCGGCTCCCCGTTTTTCGGATGAGTGCCTCACCACCCTCCTGGAGTGGCTGGCTGCCAGAAGGGATGCCCTTGTCCCTAGAGATGGAAGGAGGAGACCACCAGACCTCACAAAGAGGGTATGGGAGGAGGTGGCAGCCCAGGTGAGCAGCCACGATGTGGTTCAGCACACCTGGCTGCAGTGCTGGAAGAGATTTAATGACCTGCTGCACTAAGGAAGGGTGAGTACCATGTTGGCATGGGTCAGTGTGTTAAAGTGTTTTGGGCTGGCCGTCCCCCCGTCTGAGTGCCAACTGCCAGTGACGCTGGAGCTGGAAAAGGGGGTGAGCACTTGCTGCTTGGACTGAGTGCCTTGCTGAGGGTCACGACTTGGACGAGCCCTGCGAGGTGCTCCTCACGTGGGGTTGGCCAGGCTGCAATGGGGCTGCAGATGGAGAGCGGACGAATCAATGTTCCTCTGTCCTTTCAGAAGACATCCCATAACAATATTGAGAGGCTGCAGACTGGCGGAGGACCCCCACATCTCCTCTTCCTCTCCAGATACAAGCAGGAGGCCTTGGAGCTCAAGGGGCACCATGCACCTCAGTCAACCAGCCTCAGAGAGGCTGGGGTGTCAGATGAAGGCAAGAGTGCAGTGCGCTGAGGTGAGAGTTTTGGGTGGTGCAAACATTCTTGTGTGCCCTTATCATTGATGGGAATCTCCAGAATGGATTCCGCATTGATCGTTAAAAGACGATGGCACCATGATGCAGGTCTCCATTGTCTCACCAGGATGCTTGGCATGCACAGTGACAGTGTGATGACTTTAACTAATGACATGTCCTTGTTCTCCCTTAGATCTTCCAACAAGCAGCCAACCTCAGGACTTCCAGGAGCTAGCCCGACCCCAGAGGACCGCCAGGCTCCAGAAGCACCTGCGTCACACCCACTCTCCAGCGCAGATACCAGCACCTCGGTGGGTATTAGTTCGGTGGCTGGTATCTCGGTGCACATTGGTGAGGGCACTTCACACTCGCTTGAGGTGCAGGTGGAGGCAGAGAGTGTCCAGGGCGCCGGCAGTCAGAGGACTGCTGGGAACCAGGACGATGCTGAGTTGAAAGCTGATGATGAGCCTCTAGGGTTGTCCATTAGGTGCCAGATGCTGGATGTCCAGTGGAATGTGCGGGAGGATCTGGCGGAGATCCATGAGGGTCTGCGTGCCATGGTCTCTGTTGTGGAGGAGTCCATGTGGAGCAAGAGCACTGCATTGACCCTCATGGCCGAGCGCACCGCCTCCTCCATGGAGATAGGGTGACTCGCATGGAGAGGCAGCTCCAGGAACAGAATCAGGGGCCCCTGGGGTTGCACTTAGACCTGCAAGCTCTCACACAGGCACTGAACTCAGGTGGTCAGTGGCAGTGTGTGAGATAGATGAAGCACTCAGTATCCCAGCTAGGTGTCTGTCCATCAATAGCGAGCAGGGAGGTACACAGTGACCTCATGTTGGCGCAAAAGCTGCCTGTTGTCTCTGCGGGCTCCTCTCAGGGCACTCTGGATGATGGCAGCAGCTCCTCTGCCCCTCTGCCAGTGACCGTGGCATCTGATGAGGCTGCGGCGACTGGGGAGATGCCAGCCGTAGCAGTGGCCACTCCCTCCAAGGTGGGGCCAGCACAGGCTCCACTGGCCAGAGGATGACCGCCAAGGTCATCAAGGCCAACAAGACATCAGAGTCAGCAGGCCAGTAGAGCCAGAGAGGGGGGAGCACCTAGACATAGCACCTGCAAACATAAGTTTAAAGCACCTTAAGCACAAGAGAGACAGGTCATTGGTGATCTTCTGCTCCCCCATTTTGTTTTCTTTTTTTAATGGTGTGATCACTAACACCTGATATTGTTCTGTTCATAATTTGTAAGTGCCAACATTATATTACATTTGCTTTTGTGTTATTGGCCTGAGTATGTTTCCTTTGCTTTGTAGGTGCTGGGTACGCCAGTATGTAATGTTGGACTTGGGTGGCTCGAAACTTTATTGCACAGGCACTGAATGTATCTTGCAGGCAAAGGAAAGGGTCATTTCTGAGATCCAGGATGGAGGAGGCAGCCCTGGCATGAGGTGGTAGTGCTAATTTGGCAGCCTAGTTGAAGGAGCTTTGGATTAAGGTGTCCCTGGTGTCCCTGCCTCCCTGGAGGTTACTGAGGTCTCCATGCCCTCAGCGTTCTCCTCACTGTGCTCCTCTTCTGACTCACTACTGGATTCATCCCCTGTGGCCTGTGGAGCTGCATCAAGATCCTGTTCCTCCAGTGGGTCCCCCCTTGCCAGTGCCAGATTGTGGAGAGCTCAACACTCAACCACTATCAGTGACATCCAATCTAGGGGGTATTGCGGTGCGCCCCCTGAAAGGTCCAGGCATTGGAAGTGCACCTTGAGAAGACCTATGGTTCTCTCTATTACCACCCTTGTGGAGGTGTGGCTCCTGTTATACCACTGCTCTAACTCAGGGTGGCAGAGAGGCATCATTAGCCACCTTTTCGAGGGGTAGCCCTTGTCACCCAGTAGCCATCCATCCAGTCAGGCTGAAGCACTGAAGAGCCTCAACCCCATGGGTGTGTCTCAGGATATATGCGTCGTGGGAGCTGCCAGGGTACCTTGCACAACCTTGCAGAATCTGCATCCTGTGATCACACACTATCTGCATGTTCATGGAGTGGAAGCCCTTCCTGTTGATGAAGGCACCCGGCTGACCCACTGGCACCTTGATGGCCACATGTGTGCAATCGATGGCACCCTGGAGCCCAGCAATCGCTGCAAAGCCTCTGGCTCTCTCAGCCTGATCGGTCTCGTCCGTACAGTAATACAGGAAAGTCAGTACCCTCCTGAACAGAGCTTCTGTCACCAGCTTGATGCAGTTGTGGACAGTTGATTGGGAAACTCCACAAAGATCCCCCACAAAGCCCTGGAAAGAGCCAGAGGCATAGAAGTTGAGGGCCACTGTGACCTTCAGAGCCACTGGCATGGGATGTCCACCCACACAGTTGGAGCTGATCTCAGGCCCAATCATCTGACAAATGGAGGCCACTGTCTCCCTGGAGAGGCAGAGCCTCCTTCAGCATTGCACCTCAGACATATTGAGGTAGCCGCATCGCCGCCTGTAAACCCTAGAAGTAGGATAGTGGCCTCTTCTGCGGCCCCTTCCGCCTTGGATTACCTGCTGACCCTGCATCTCTTGTGCCTACGCCTCTCCTCCCACAGGTCCCTCCCCTGGAAGCTGCATAGGGACACCTGGCCTCCTCTCCCTTCTGCGCCTGTCTTCCTCCTCAGAGGAGGTGCCTGCAGTGGAGACCACAATCCCCATTACCAGGGTAACAGAAAGCTGTCTGATACCTGGAAGGGTCTAAATTCTCAGGGGCCCTAGCAAGCATCAATGAGTCCTGAAATGAAGCCTGGAAATGCTAAGAATGAAGCCCCGAACAGAGATGAAGCTGCCAGGAACCAATAAGCAACCAGCAGCAAACTGTCTCCAAAACTCCTCACTACTCACACTGGCAATGATGCTGACCCTTTTTATCCAGCCCTTGGATGAAGTTTGCAAATTGTGGGTTACCCGCCTGCCCATTTTCCCCATGCAACAAGCAAGAAAAATCACACGGGCAATGTAAAATCGCCATCAATTGGGTTGTTAAGGGCCTTAACTGGCCTCTTAATTAATGGCGGGTGTGGTTCCGACTTCCGCATGCAACCGCTGATCGAGATATCACGCGAGTGCGCGATGACGTCGGGACACTCACCTGACATTATTGAAGGTCATTTTACGCTCATTTGAGCCAGGTGCGTGCCCGCCCGACGAGTGAAAAATTCTGCCCCGGTGTCATACCTGCAGAGTTACTGTTGAAACGTCATCTCAGGACGAGAGTGAGCTTAATAATGCCGAATTTAGAGGGAAAGGTGGAAAGGAGTCAGCAAAGCCAGAAAATAGACATGACTGGCATAGTCATGGGAGGAAATTTACCATGGGAGAGCCGGTAGCCGTGAAACATTTCGGGGAAGGACCAAAATGTTTACCAGGTGAAGTAAGTGTGGCGACTGGACCTCTATCTTACCACATGGAGGTGGAAGACCGGATCATCCATAAACATGTGGACCATTTAAGGAAGAGAGAGACAAATCCATGGTCCTGCCAGTGATCATGACCGAGTCTGTGTTTCCTGCTGAGGACACTCAACCCAGGACTGACATATCTGATGTTCCTGTAAGAGCTGAGGATACAGAACTACAAGTGCCCACCGAAGCAGCTGATGTTCAGGCAACTCCAGAAAAAGAGATTCCTGACAAAGAATCTGAAGTTGTGGAGCTGTGACATTCCACATGTAACAGGAAACCACCTGTAATTCCTTACCCAGTGTAAATATTTTGTTGTCCTGAAAAATATGTCCTTGTAAATATAATACGTATAGCTAAGTTAAAGGAGAGGAATGTAGTAATTATGGTTTTATTTAGTGTGTAATGTACCTTTAAGAATAATACTTGTTAGGTGAGATCACATGATCTGTAATAACCAATAGGAATGTAGCACGAGCTATCTCAGGAGTCAATGTAGAGATAGAGTTGGAGTTGAAAGCACATCTGTAGTTACTGCTGAGTATATAGTAAATAAACTTAATGTTTCCACCCAAGAAGTGTCTGCAGATCAACTCCATCATTAATAGCACAACTTGGCCACCCTACAACAGCAATGAACTACAGATTAGCCATGATCACATTGAATAATCTGTAGCAGAACAGGCTTGAGGGACTGAGTAACCTATTCTTATTCCATGTTTCCAAACTGGCTCCTTTAAGATTCTTTTGACATCAAAGTTATTAATACATGAGAATCCTATGTGTGGCTTTTCCTCATGCTATTTAAAATCACCAGTAAGGCAGCAGTGGCTGTGCATTTGATCTTTATTGTATGGCTTCCCAGATAGCATTACCTCATCCACTTTATAAAGAGAGATTACTTCCCCCCCTCCAACCCCACTACCACTACCCCAGACATCCCACTACCACAGAGCACTATTAAACAATGAATTATGTTAGTCCGAGGGATCAAAGGCAGAGGGAAACTCTCAGTAGAGGAAACAGACTCACTGAAATACTGCATCAAAAAGATTCTTTTCTGTTGAATTTATGAGCCTTGCTTTATGCTTAAGTGTTCATTGATATTGCTCAGCAAGTATGAACTAACAGTTGAGTGAGTAAATATTGTAAAGTTTATTGTAACATTAAACACCAGCAATTTTTGATCTATCCAGTAAACGACACCTGGAGTAAGGGGAAATGTCCTCCATTTATGACCAGAACATGTTTCTTCTGACCGCCATGCTCAGAAGAAGCCTTCGATGCAACTTGTAGACAGTATACAGTGCAGCAATGATACTTGAATGGAGGGGTACATGTTTATGTTAGTGTATGAGCTGTTGTTTAATGTTCTTACATAATCCTCAGACATCTACATTTATGACACTGAGAAATGGCTGAGTATGGATTCATGTACTTTCAGGGTGAAGTAACTTGGTTTAAAATTACAGTATTGTGGTAGAAGGATCTGGTGCCTAAAGGTTCAACATGAGACTGAGTACAGTACTGCCCACAAAGTGATGTAAGCAGACAAATGAATTAGAGCTAGGGCCATTCTTGTGATGAGTAGCAATGTGTAAGGACCTAACATGGAACCCTCTCCATACCTACCGTAAATATGTATGTAGTTCTGTATTGTCAATAAAGACTTCCTTGTTACTTAGACAGGACTGTTTCATGGTGTCCAAGCAGAATCATTCAAGCGTCATGACAACAGAATATATCATGGTAAAAGATCGTGGCAGCAAGCGATAAAAAATCAGCATCCTCACTACAAAGCTGAAGAACTAAAGAAAAGGACACCTTCGATGTTTTCTGCAATGAAGAAATCTCACTCACTCAGAAGCTGAGACGCTGAGAAAACTCACCAGAGAAGCTCCAGAGACACAAGAACCTGGAAGCAGGAAAAAGGTAGAAGTTTAAACTCAGGCAGAAAACTCCACTGAATGTCCTGTGGAAGTTCAGCACCAACCAAGCAGAGCCAGCAGCTTGCAGGGTGACAGAAAATTCTTTTAAATTTCCTGGCTAGTCAGTCGTGTGAATCTCTCTTTAATTGAAACAGGCAAAAATGCTGTTGTTAATTTCAGTTGCTAGCCCAAACCCTCACTTGGTATTCTCCCCACATAGTGCCCAAGTTCGGAACAGAATGAAAAAGAAACAGAAACAAGAAGAGGGAGAATTTCTTTTCATAAAGTTGTGCACCTCACAGTTCTTTGGCCCCCTAGCCAGTGAGAATTACATCCTCCCAACCCTTTCCAAACCCGCAGCACGCCATCATGGAGTGAAAAATCCCTCGGTAGCCCTCTGACCCTGCAGCTATTTTGGCTTCTCCTCCTTCATCGGAGCACTGCCGCTCTTTTAAAAATCACACCAAAATCCAGGGAGCACGCGAAGATCCCTTCTTCATCGATAACTAGCAATGCCATGTTGAAACTCTCTTGCCTCTTCAAGCTACACCTACCCTTTAAAAATTTTAAAGATGGATCACAATACTTTGTTCCCACCTTCCATGGGCCCAGATCAGCCACAGATTCAGAGCCCTTGCACAAAAATTTATTTAAGGGACATCATTACTTCAGACCTCAGTACTAAGGTTGCAAGCCTGCTAGCCACTGGCTTCTTTACCCTTGACAAGGCCACCCAGCTAACTGGACTGCTGGAGCTGTGTGAACAAGGCACAACCATCCGACATGGAGTCAACACTTCATGGGGCAGAAGTCACACCTCTGTTCACCATATCACGCCACAGAAGTGCAGGGACTGCCCACGTCAGGGTGAGCCACCAGTGAACCGCCCTGCCGAATGACCTTGCAGCACTATGGTGCAAAACACCCTCACAGGAAACATTAATGTCCTGTGAGTGCTGCCCAGTGCTTCCACTGCCACAGGCAGGGACTTTTTAGTAAGCTGTGCAAGGTGAGAAGCCAGCACCACACAGACATCCACGAGGTCAAGGCCAGTGACCCAGAAGACACACAGCCTTTCTTCTTGGGCATCATCGAACGATGCGTCTCTTCGCTCTGGAATGCAGGCATCATGCTGAACGGCCATCTAGCTAACTTTAGGTTAGTTCCAGTTGTCGGAGTGACAGTCCTCATAGAGTCATAGAGATCTACAGCACAGAAAAAGGCCCTTTGGCCCATCGAGTCTGCACCGATCAAACAAGTACCTAACTATTCTAATCCCATTTTCCAGCACGAGGCCCATAGCCTTGTATGCCATGGCATCGCAAATGCACATCCAAATACTTCTTAAATGTTATGAGGGTTTCTGCCTCTACCACCCTTTCAGGCAGTGAGTTCCAGATTCCCACCATCCTCTGGGTGAAAAAATTCTTCCTCATATCCCCTCTAAACCTCCTGCCCCTTACCTTAAATCTATGCTCCCTGGTTATTGATCCCTCCACCAAGGGGAAAAGTTCTTTCCTGTCTACCCTATCTATGCCCCTCATCATTTTATACAAATCAATCACGTCCCCCCTCAATCCCCTCTGCTTCAGGGAAAATAACCCCAGTCTATCCAATCTCTCCTCATAACTAAAACTCTCCAGCCCAGGCAACATCCTGGTAAATATCTTCTGCACTCTCTCTAGTGCAATCACCACATCCTTCCTATAAAGCGGATTCCAGAACTGCATGCAATACTCTAGCTGTGGCCTAACCAGCATTTTATACACTTCCAGCATAACCTCCCTGCTCTTATATTTTATGCCTCAGTTAATAAAGGCAAGTACCCCATATGCCTTCTGAACTACCTTATCTACCTGTCCGGCTACCTTAAAGAATCGGTGGACATGCAAACCAAGGTCCCTCTGATCCTTGGTATCTCCCAGGGTCCTACCATTCATCGTGTATTCCCGTGCCTTGTTTGTCCTGCCCAAGTGCATCACCTCACACTTATCTGGATTAAATTCCATTTGCCACTGATCAGCCTATCTGACCAGCCCGTCTATATCCCCCTGTAATCTAAGGCTATCCTCCTCACTATTTACAACCCCACAAATTTTCGTGTCATCCGCGAACTTACTGATCAACCCTCCTACACTCAAGCCTAAATCATTTATATATACCACAAAGAGCAAGGCACCCAACATCAATCCCTGTGGAACTCCACTGGACACAGGCATCCAGTCCCAAAAACATCCCTTAACCATCACCCTCTGCTTCCTGCCACTCAGCCAATTCTGGATCCAATTTGCCAAATTGCCTTGGATCCCATGGGCTCTTACCTTCGTTACCAGTCTCTCAAATGGGACCTTATCAAAAGCCTTGCTGAAGTCCAAGAAGACTATGTCAAATGCATTGCCCTCATCTACACACCTGGTCACCTCTTTGGAAAATTCAATGAAATTGGTCAGACATGACCTCCCCTTAACAAAACCTTGCTAACTGTCCTTGATTAATCCCTGCATCTCCAAGTGTAGATTAATTCTGTCCCTCAGAATTGCTTCCAATAATTTCCCCATCTACTGAGGCTAGACTCACTGGCCTCTAGTTCCCTGGTTTATCCCTTCCTCCCTTCTTGAATAACGATACCACACTGGCTGTCCTCCAGTCCTCTGGCACTTCTGTGGCCAGAGAGGTATTGAAAATTATTGCCAGGGTCCCTGCTATCTCCTCCCTTGCCTCACTCAACAGCCTGGGATACATTTCATCCAGGCCTGGAGATTTATCTACTTTTAAGCCTGCCAGACACTTAGAACCTCCTCCCTTTCTATGCTAATTTCTTTAATTATATCACAGTCCTTCTGCCTGATTTCCATACCCACCTCGTCCCTCTCACTTATGAACACTGACACAAAGTATTAATTTAGAACCCTACCTATGTCTTCTGGCTCCACGCACAGATTACCACAATGGTCCTTTATGGGTCCTACATTTTCCCTAGTTATCCTCTTACTCTTAATGTGCTTGTAAAATTATTCCTTTATTTTACCTGCCAATGTTTTTTCATGCCCCCTTTTTGCTCTCCTAATTTCCTTTTAAAGTTCCCCCCTACACATTCTATACTCCTCTAGGGCATCCGCTGTTTTGAGCCCTCAGTATCTGCCATAAGCCTCCCTTTTTATCTTTATCCAATCCTATATATCCCTCGACATCCAGGATTCCCTGGATTTGTTGGTCCCACCCTTTGTCTTTACTGGAATATGTTGCCCCTGTACTCTCCCTTTTCTTTCTTCAATGAGTCCCACTGCTCTGACACAGATTTACCTAAAAGTAGCTGCTCCCAGTCCACTCTGGCCAAATCATATCTGATCTTATTAAAATCGGCCTTCACCCAGTTTGAAACTCTGATTCAAGGCCCATTCTTGTCCTTTTCCATAACAACCTTGAATCTAACGGAGTTATGATCACTATCTGCAAAATGCTACCCCACTGATACCTCTACCACTTGCCCGGCTTCATTCCCTAAAATTAAGTCCAAGACTGCTCCCTGTCTTGTAGGGCCTTCTACGTATTGGCTTAAAAAGCTCTCTTAAGAATTCTGCTCCCTCTAAACCTATCACACTATGACTAACCCAGCAAATGTTGGGGAAGTTGAAATTCCCCCACTATTACTACCCTATTATTTTTATACTTCTCTGAAATTTGCCTCCATATCTGCTCTTCTATTTCTCTCTGACTGTTTGGGGGCCTATAGTAACTCCCAGAAATGTAAGTGCACCTTTTTTGTTTTTCAGTTCTACCCATATGGCTTCATTTGAGGGGACTTCTAAGATGTCATCCTTCCTTCCTGCTGCAATTGATTCCTTGATCAATATTGAGATGTCCCCTCCTCTTTTACCTCCTTCCCTGTCTTGCCTGAAGAACCTATATCCTGCAATATTGAGCTGCCAATCCTGCCCCTCTCTCAACCATGTCTCTGTGACAACAATGACATCCTACTTCCATTTGTTAATTTGTGCTCTCAGCTCACCTGCCTTATTCGTCAGACTCCTTGCATTAAAATAAATACCATCCGATCTTGCCAAACTCCCTTCTCTCTTAACTGGCCTATACTTTCTATGCTTTCCAGACTCACTTGCTCTTTCTTCTAATTTTGGCTGTGCATCTCCCCCTGCTGAACCTCCTCTGAGGATTCCATCCCCCTGCCAAATTAGTTTAAACCCTCCCCAACAACACTAGCAAACCTCACCGCAAGGATGTTGGTCCCATTCCGCTTCAGGTACAACCCATCCACCTTGTGCAGTTCCTACCACCCCCAGAAATGGCCCCAATGTCCCAGAAATCTAAAGCCCTCCCTTCTGCACCATCTCTCCAGCCACGCATTCATCTGGACCAATCTCCTATTTCTATACTCACTATTGCGTGGCACCGGAAGTACTCCAGAGATTACTACCTTTGAAGTCCTGTATTTTAATCTGTTTCCTAGTTCCCTAAATTCTGCTTGCAAGACCTCATTCCTCTTTCTACCTATGTCGTTGGTACCGATATGTACCACGATCTCTGTCTGTTTGCCCTCCACCTTTAGAATGTCCTGTCTGGCAAGGTTCCATGGCTTAAAGACCTCCAGCTTCAAATGATGGACACTTCATTCCATGGAGCTGGGGGACTCCATCTGCCTGTAAATGGACTCTGCAAGCAGCCTTGCAACATGGGAGCAAAAACAATTCAAGCAACCCTCTTTGTTGCCCTCAACCAGGACTACTCGCTGCTAAGCTGCAACGCCTGTATTGACCTTAATCTCTTGCAACATGTTGGTGAAGTCAACCAACAACAGCCAGGCTCAAAATGCAGGCAGCAGTTTCCGAAGCTCTTTGGAGGGACTGGGTCATCTTAAAACACCTACAAAATCACACTCAGGGCTAACAGCAAGCCAGTGTGCCTCTTGACTCCAGGAAAGGTCCCTCACTTCCTCATGGATGAGGTACGGCGGCAGCTTGATGACATGGTCAACGTGGGAGTCATTTCCCCAGTAAAGCAACTGACCATTTGGTGCTCAGTAATGGTCCCAGTTCAGAAACTGAACGGCTCTCTCTGTACCTGTATTGACCTCACGCAGCTTAACAAGGCCGTGACTTCATGGCTTCACATGGCTTTAGTGAACGACAGCCTGACCAAGCTTTCAGGGGAACTCAAGGTTTAATTTAAAGGGATACATCACGGCAGGAGTGCTCAAAGCCATGGTGTGCTCCTCGTGCTCCATGCGGGAAGCCAGGAACATTTCCAGTGTCCGGGACCAGCATGTGTGCAGGAAGTGTGTCCAGCTGCAGCTCCTGGAAGCTTGGGTTTCAGAGCTGGAATGGCGGCTGGGGACACTGTGGAGCATCTGCGAGTCTGAGAGCATCGTGGATAGCATGTTTAGAGAGGTGGTCACACCGCAGCTGAAGGGACTTGAGGAAGGAAGGGAATGGGTGACCACGAGGCAGTCCAAGAGAAACAGGCAGGTAGTTCAGGAGTCCCCTGGGGTCCCGCTCGCAAATCAGTATTCCATTTTGGAGGCTGATGAGGGTGCTGGTTCCTCCAGGGAGTGTAGACAGAGCCAAGCTTCTGGCACCACAAGCAGCCTGTCTGTACAAGGGGGGCCATCAATGTGACTCCAGGATGGTGTGTTGCCTCCCTGGTGCCAGGGTTTGGGATGTCACCGAACGGCTGCAGAGCATCCTGAAGGGAGAGGATGATAAGGCAGAGGTCATGGTACATGTTGGTACCAATGACATAGGTAGAAAGAGAGATGAGGTCTTGCATCAAGAATTCAGGGAGTTAGGCAGTAGACCAAAAAGCATGACCTCTCAGGTTGTAATCTCTGGATTACTCCCAGTGCCACGTGCTAGTGAGCTCAAAAATAGGAGAATAGCGCAGATGAATATGTGGCTTAAGAGTTGGTGCAGGGGGGAGGGTTTTAGATTCTCGGATCACTGGGACCGTTTCCGGGGAAGGTGGGACCTATACAAGCGGGACGGTCTACATCTGAACCAAAGTGGGACTAACATCCTTACAGGGGGGTTTCCTAGTGCTTTTGGGAGGAGTTTAAATTAATTCGGCAGGGGGAGGGGAGACAGAATGTTAGCAGAATAGGGACACATCATAATACAGAAAAACAATCAAGTCAGAGGGAGTACAGCTGCATTCAGTTTCAAGGGAGTAAGGCAAGGCTGGATGGCCTCTACTTTAATGCCAGGAGTATTACAGGTAAAACGGATCAGTTATCGGTGAGGATTAACACGTGGAATTGTGACATAGTAGCCATCACTGAGATGTGGTTGAGGGAGGGGCAGGATTGGCAGCTCAACATTCTGGATTATAGAATCTTCAGGCGAGACAGGGGAGGGGGTAAAAGAGGAGGAGGCATTGCATTAATAGTTAAGGAGTCAGTAACTGCAGTAAGGAGAGATGATATCTTGGAGGGGGCATTGAATGAAGCTCTGTGGGTAGAGTTTAGGAATAAAAAAGGGGCAGCCACATTGTTAGCTGTTTATTAAAGATCCCCAGATAGTCAGCGTGAAATTGAGGAGCAAATATGTGCACAATTTGCAGAGGTCTGTAAAAACAATAACAACAGGGTAATTATATTTGGTGATTTCAACTTTCCCAACATTAATTGGGATAGACATAGTGTTAAGGACATGGATGGAGTGGATTTCTTGAAATGTGTACAGGAGAACCTTTTAGGTCAATATGTAGAGGGTCCAACAAGGGACGGTGCAGTGCTGGACCTAATTCTGGGGAATGAAGCTAGACAGGTGGCTGAGGTGGTGGTGGAGGAGCATTTTAGTGATAGCGACCACAACATGGTACAGTTTAAGTTTGTTATGGACAAAGAAATAAACAAGTTGCAAAAAAATGTTTTGGATTGGGGGAGAACGGATATTAGTAAAATAAGGCAGTATCTGGCCAAGGTAGACTAGGAAGAGCTACTTGTGGGGGAATCTACAGAGGAGCAGTGGGAGGCATTCAAAAAGGAAATGGGGAGGGTACAGGCTCAACATGTTCCCTCTAGGGTGATAGGAAGGAGTAACAAGCCCAGAGAACCATGGATGACCAGAGATATTCAGGCTACAATGAGAAGGAAAAGAGAGGCTTTTAGCAGGTACAATGGAAGCAAATCAGCGTAGGCAATAGTGGAGTACAGAAAGTGCAGGGTGGAGCTTAAGAAAGCAATTAGGAGAGCAAAGAGGGGATATGAGAAAGCTCTAGCTGGTAAATGTAGGGAAAATCCCAAGATATCCTATAAGTATATCAATGGGAAGAGGATAACCAGGGAAAGAGTAGGGCCCATAAGGGACCAAGCGGGCAATCTATGGGTGGAGCCAGAGGACATCGCTAGAGTGTTGAATGAATACTTCACATCCATCTTCACCCAAGAGAATGAGGATGAAGGTATCGAACTCGGGGAGAGAGACTGTGAGGTTCTTAAGCAAATTGATATAGGGAGTGACAAGGTATTGGAGGTGCTGGCAGGCTTAAAAGTGGACAGATATCCAGGTCCAGATGATTTGTGTCCCAGACTGCTGAGGGAAGCAAGGGAGGAGATCACAGGGGCTCTGACCCAAATTTTTAATTCCTCCCTGGCCACTGGGGAGGTGCCAGAGGACTGGAGAACAGCTAATGTGGTTCTGCTATTTAAGAAGGGTTGTAGAGTTAAGCCAGGGAACTATAGGCCAGTGAGTCTCACATCAGTGGTAGGGAAACTATTGGAGAAAGTTCTGAAGGAGAGAATCTATCTCCACTTGGAGAAGCAAGGTTTGATCAGGGATAGTCAGCATGGCTTTGTCAGAGGGAGGTCATGCCTAACACATTTGATTGAATTGTTTGAGGAGGTGACCAGGTGTGTAGATGAGGGTAGTGCAGTTGATGTAGTTTAGATGGATTTCAGCAAAGCCGCTGACAAGGTCCCACATGGGAGACTTATGCAAGAAGGCAAATGCACATGGGATACAGGGTAATTTGATAAGGTGGATTCAAAATTGGCTTAGTTGTAGGAGACAGAGGGTGATGACAGAAGGATGTTTTAGTGACTGGAAGCCAGTGTCCAGTGGTGTACCACAGGGTGCTCGGTGCCCTATTATTTGTCGTTTATATAAACGACATAGATGACTATGTGGGGGGTAGGATTAGTAAGTTTACAGATGACACAAAGATTGGCCAGGTGGTTAACAGTGAGGTTGAGTGTCTTGGGCTACAGGAAGATATAGGCAGGATGGTCAAATGGGCAGATAAATGGCAGATGGAATTTAACCCTTAAAAGTGTGAGCCGTTACACTTTGGAAGGAGTAATTTGACAAGGATGAATGGCATGGCACTAGGAAGTTCTGAGGAATAAAGGGACCTTGGCGTGTGTGTCCATAGATCTCTGAAGGCAGAGGGGCATGTTAGTGGGGTGGTGAAAAAGGCATATGGGACACTTGCCTTTATCAATTGAGGCATAGATTACAAAAGTAGGGAGATCATGTTGGAGTAGTATAGAATCTTGGTGAGGCCACAGCTGGAGTACTGTGTGCAGTTCTGGTCGCCACATTATAGGAAGGATGTGATTGCACTGGAGGGGGTGCAGAAGGGATTCACCAGGATGTTGCCTGGGAAGAAACATTTAAGTTATGAAGAGAGGTTGGATAGACTTGGGTTGTTTTCGTTGGAGCAGAGAAGACTGAGGGGCGACCTGATCAAAGTGTACAAGATTATGAGGGGCATAGACAGGGTGGATAGGGAGCAGCTGTTCCCCTTAGTTGAAGGGTCAGTCACGAGGGGACATAAGTTCAAGGTGAGGGGCAGGAGGTTTAGGGGGGATGTGAGGAAAAACCTTTTTACCCAGAGGGTGGTGACGGTCTGGAATGCACTGCCTGGGAGGGTGGTGGAGGCGGGTTGCCTCACATCCTTTAAAAAGTACTTGGATGAGCACTTGGCATGTCATAACATTCAAGGCTATGGGCCAAGTGCTGGTAAATGGGATTAGGTAGGTAGGTCAGGTGTTTCTCACGTGTCGGTGCAGACTCGATGGGCTGAAGGGCCTCTTCTGCTCTGTGATTCTGTGATTCTGTGAACTGTTTTTTTTAAACTGGATGCTAACAGTGGCTCCTGGAAACTTCCCCTTGACAAGAATTCCCAACTCCTAACCATTTCATTAACCCCAGATTCTGCTTCAACTGACTACTCTTTGGGATTGTACCCATGCCGCAGATCTTCCAATGCACAATGTCAGACATCGTACAGGGCCTCAAGCAGTTATTTGCCACATGGACCACATTCTGGTCCATGGGGCCATGGCACAAGAACATGACAAGTGGCCCACAGCGGTCCTGGAACAACAAGTGCGAGTTCTCCAAAACCTCCATCCGGTTCCCAGGCCAAGTCACTATCAGTGAAAGTAGGCAGACCCCCAGAAAACCAAGGCAATCACTGGCTTCCGCACCCTTTCCTCCATCCCGAACCTTCAACACCTTCACGGTCAACCATCTGGCGAAGCTTTTGCCTCACTGGGCACAGGTCACGGAACCACTGAGACACTACTTAGGAAGGACCAAGCCTGGGTTTGGGATCCCCCACAAGACCATGCATTCACCCACATCAAGGAGGTGCTACTCTCCGCAGACGCTCTGGCCCACTATGACCCGGCCCTACTCAGCACTATCGCAGCCTGATGCCTCATGCATAGGCCTTGGAGCAGTCCTCTTTCAGGAACAATCGGACAGCACACAGCGACCAGTCTGCTGAGCTTCAAGAGGACTATCTGACACAGAAACCAGGTATGCTGTTATTGGAAAAGAAGCTCTGGCGGTCACATGGGCCTGTGAAAAGTTTTCTGACATCGTCGGCCTCAAAATCATCATAGAGACAGACCATAAGCCACTGGTCTCTCTGCTAAATGAAAAGGAGCTCACTAAGATGCCTCCTCGAATCCAGAGGTTTCGCCTACATCTCATGCAATTCGCATTTGAGACTGTCAATATCCAGGGAAAGAATCAGATGACAGCAGATGTCCTTTCAAGAGCTTCCAACCAACCGTGACACCGCCCTTGTCACAGAAGTGGAGGCCTTATCCCAGGCCACTACTAACCTCCTACCAGCAGCCACAACCTGGTTTCAATAGCTACACCAAAAACAGCTCTGCAACGAAGAGTGCACTCACATCTGCTCCTACTGCCTACAGGGATGGCCCTGTTAATGGTCAGCGGCCTCATGGTACTTCAGCAAAATCATGGTTTGAGCAACAGAACCACCTCACAGTTATAGATGACCAGCTATCCAGCCCCTCTGCAAGCGACCGTCCTCCAGAAGATACACCAGGGTCATATCAGGATCACTAACATGGGCAGGACATGGGCCCATTCCGCAGTCTGGTGGCTGGGCATTTCCAGGGTAATAGAAGAAACCATTGCCAATTGCCACACTTTCGCGATGTGCCACCAGGACCAGAGAGAGCCACTCATTCCCACACCGTTCCCTGATAGGCCATGGGAATGTCTGGCAGTGAACTTGTTCATCTACAACAGCAGATCCTTCCTGATTGTCACGGACTACTACTCCAGATGGGTGGAGGTGAAGAAACTCCACACAGCCACAAGGACACACTCATTAAAGCACTCAAAGAGATGCTTGCAAGTCACAGCATCCCAGACGAGCTCATTTCGGATAACAGCCTACAGCTCACGAACGAATGCTTCACACACGTCGCGCCACAGCCAGCTTCCACCAGCTTAGCAGCTCCCCAAGATGCCTGCAGTCTAACAGTGAGGCAAAAAGTGAAGTCCGCCCAGTAAAAGCCCTCTTGATGAGGAATTAGAACTATCCCACTGCCCTGCTTACTTACAGGTCCACCCCCTCACAGTGTGGCCTCTCCCCTTCGGGAGACCTCTCCACTGATGGGCAAGAAACTGCGCACTCAACTTTCAATTCTGCCAAAGAAACTTCAGCCAGGGTCGGAAACCAAAGCCTACCAAGCCGTATAGGAGAAGGAACAGGCCTATAGACAGAAACAGGCCTCCAGCTACAATAGGTGACACCACACCAGGGACCTACCACAGCTACACCAGGGTAACAAAATTTGGATCCTAGGCTTCGGTTTGGCCACAGTTTGGCTGTATCAAACCATTTGATCAGACAACTGATGACTGGTCACATTATATTTCTTCTTGGCCAACAACATATCAGGGGAGGGGAAGAGGTAAGCGACCATCTTATCAACGTGTGGCAGTAAAACATACGGCCTAATTCGTAATCTAACGGCACCCAACGCCCCAGATTCCAAGAGCTTTGCTGAGTTGGTAAATCTTGTGAAAAGCCACTTTCAGCCGAAATCCTCGGTAACAATGCAGTGTTTTAAATTTAATTCAAGGTGTTGCACCCCCTGGGAAGACAGTCGCCTGCTGTGTAGCAGCCTTGAAACAACTGACAGAGCACTGTGAGTTCGGATGTCGACATGTTAAGAGATCGATTAGTATGTGGGATTAATGAAGACACCATTCAAAAAAGGTTGTTGTCAGAAATGAATTTAGACTTGAGCAAGAGCACAGTCAGGGATTCAGAAGCAATCAAGGGAGCATAAAATGGCACCATCCTTCACGTCGGGAGGGAAGCACCAGGTAGAAATGGTGCGAAAGCACAGGGCTCTGTGGAAAGGCAGGAAACAGCCACCATTAACAGACCAGCAAAAAGCAATGGTTTAACAGAGAAAACTTACAATAATAACGACAGAAATGGAACCAGACAGCCTGCAAATGAACAACAATTTAAAAGATTTGAGTATTTCTTCTGCCATCGTAATGGACACATTATGTAACATTATAAAGACAGATTAAGATAAAACTTTAAGCAAAAAGGTAGAAATCCACCTAATAGAGGAACCAGAAGAAACAGAGTCAGATATTTACTCACTATGCAACTTAAAAATTGGTAAAACAGCCAATCTATGTGAAAGTGAAAGTCAATGGGAAACCCATCTGAATGGAGGTGGATACAGGAGCATCCATGACAGTTAAAGGGGAACATGCGTTCAGATATCTGAATGGAGGAGACCACTCATTAAATCTGGGAAATTCAGATGCTAAATTAAAAATGTATACTGGTGAAGACATAAGAGTAATCGGTATATGCAAGGTTTTAGTACAATTTGGAAATCAGTCTGTTAACCTACCCCTCATAGTGGTGGCAGGGGAGGGTCCAAGTCTACTTGGTCGAAACTGGCTTAAGGAAATGAAATTGGAGTGGACCGAGATTTCTCAACTCAGAATGAAAGATCTGCAAGAATTATTAGACTATGCCTCCATTTTCAGGGAGGAGCTCGGGAAGATTCAGGGCTGCAAGCTAAAATCCACGTGGATCCTGAGGCAACCCTCAGATACTTGAAGGCGAGGCCAGTCCCCTATGCATTACAAGAGAAAGTTGATGTTGAATTAGACAGGCTGGGAGTCTTACAACCTGTACAATTTTCCAAATGGGCAACACCCATAGTTCCAACACTAAAGCCTGACCACAGTGTGCGAATATGCGGGGACTACAAGTTGACTGTTAGCAAAGTGGCCAGACAGGCCAGGAATCCTATACCGAAAATTGATGAATTGATTTCCAAGCTGGCAGGGGGAGCTGCATATACAAAACTCAACATGAGCCACGCTTACCAGCAAGTCGAACTAGAAAAGGACTCCTGGGATTTTGTGACTATCAACACACATAGTAGGTTATACCAATATACCCAGTTACCCTTTCGGGGTTTCATCTATTGCCATTTTCCAACAGGTCATGGAAAATTTACTTCAAGGACTACCCCAATGATGGTTTATCTCGATGATGTCCAAGTAATTGGACTAACTGATGAAGAACACCTGGCTAACCTGGAAGAGGTGTTGAAGCGTTTCTCACTGGCAGGAGTACGTTTGAACAGAGAAAAATGTCTCTTCCAAGCAAAAGAAGTGGTTTACCTGGGTCATAGGGTCGAGTCACAGGGCCCTCACCCGGTAGAAGACAAAGTGAGAGATACTCGTGAGATGCCAGCATCAAAAAACTCCACAGAACTCAAGCCCTTCTTGGGAATGATTAACTATTATGGCCGTTTTCCAAATTTGTCAACAGTACTGGATCCATTATACAATTTTCTCAAGAAAAACCACAGGTGGACTTGGCAAGCTCCACAACAACAGGCTTTTATGCAAGTAAAGCAGTTGCTACATTCTTCGGCCCAGTTGATACGTTTCAACCCAAAAAAAGAATTAATTTTGACCTGCGATGCATCCCCTTACAGAGTAGGGGCAGTACTCTCCCACTGGATGGTGGATGGCTCTGAACAGCCCATTAGTTACATTTCAAGAACACTCAGTGTTGCAGAATGAAGATACTCACAAATAGAAAAAGAAGGTTTATCCATTATGTTTGGCGTTGAGAAATTCCACCAATACATCCATGGTCACTGCTTTACCATTGTATCCAACCACAGGGGAAGACAAGGCAATACCCCCAATTGCTTCTGCACGCATCCAAAAGTGGGTACTGACTCTAGCTGCTTACGAATATACTTTTATCCACCAGTCGGGAAGCCAGGTTGCAAATGCCGACATGCTGAACCGATTACCTCTAAAAGACAGCATTGTGAATGTCCCAATTCCCCAAGAACTTGTCTTGTCATTAAACTTTCTGGATTTGTCACTAGTACATGGCGAACAAATAAGAGAGTGGACGAACCACGATCCAGCTTTGTCTCATGTAAGGGAACAAATGTTACAGGGATGGTCTAACAAGCCAAAGTCTGACAAAATGAAGCCCTATTTTTAATAGGAGATATGAGCTCACCAGCCAGGATGGCAGCTTGCTTTAGGGAGCGAGAGTCATTGTGCCTCTGAGAGGAAGAAAGTCATTATTGACCAAATTGCATAGCGCTCACTTCGGCATCTCTAGAATTAAAATGTTGGCGCACAGCTACTTATGATGACCAGGGGTGGATACAGAAATCGAAAACTTAGCCAAGAGCTACGTACAGGTACAGAAATTGTCCCCTTCTGCTCCATTGCATCCCTGGGAATGACCAGGAAGGCCGTGGGTCCACCGCCACATTGACTACATGGGGCCTTTTTTGGGCACAATGTTCCTCTTGATCATAGACTCTCACTGGAAGTGGATGGAATTATACGAGATGAGATCACCCACATCTGCCGCCACCATAGACAGATTTCACCAGAGTTTTGCGATACACGGGTTACCGGAAATGATAGTGTCTGATAATGGAACAGTATTGACCAGCGGGGAATTCCAAAGATTTGCAAGTCTCAATGCCATAACACATGTCAAGACCTCGCCATACCACCCTGCATCCAATGGGTTGGCTGAGAGGGCAGTCCAGACCTTCAAGTCCGGAATGAAAAAACTGGATTGAGACTCCATTGCAACTAGATTATCACGATTCCTATTCAGCTATAGGACTACACCACACATGACCACCAGTATTTTCCCCACAGAGTTATTGATGAAGAGACGTCTCAGAACACGTTTGAGTCTCATAAGGCCGAATTTAGGGGGGAAGGTAGTGAGAAGTTAGGATGCCCTGAAAAATGGGCATGATTACCACAGTCATGAAAGAAACTTCACTGCTGGAGACAGAGTTTTTGCAAAGAACTTTGGAGATGAGCCCAAATGGCTATCAGGTGAAGTTAGTGCAGTGACAGGACCTCTTTCCTATCACATGTCGGTCAAAGATCTGATAATTAGGAGACACATAGATCACCTCAGGAAAAGGGAAACAGATCTACATGAAAGGATGCACCAAGCATTCCCGTTGGAGTATACACCACATGTGGAAGGAACTCCACTTGGTTTGGAAGTACCTGTAAGACCCATTGAGCCTGAGAGAGTCAAAGAACCAAACTTACAGGTTCCTACTGGAGAGTCTAGTGGGCAGATGACTCCTGAGAGGGAGGCCTCGGATAAACCATCCAAAGTTGTAGAACTATGATGTTCGACACGCTTGAAAAAGCCTCCAGAGAGACCAAATTTGTAAATAGTTTATTTATGTAAATAGTTGATATATTGTAGATTGTAAATTGTACCTTCGAGTAAAGGGGGATGTGGTAATCTGAGGACAATACACCTTTAGGAGAATGTGAGCAGGTTGGCCACATGATTGTATTACCCAATTGCTGTGTAGCGTGGGCTGCATTGTTAATCAGTAGTTTTTAGAGTAGGGTTTGAGAAGACACTGGCGTTAGGGCTCCATTACTTACGTTAATAAACAGCAGGTGCTTCATCTTACAATGGTCTCTTTGTCTGCAATATCTTGATTACCAACTCACTCACTAGATAGGCATGCAACGAGCTCACTGAACTAAGCGACCCGACAGAAGGATCATAACAGGTACTCAGCAGCAACTACATGTGTGCTTTCAACTCAAACTCTATCTCTACACTACTAACTACAAACTGCTGACTACTGAGATAGCCCGCACTACTCTCCTATTGGGTATTAAAGATCATGTGATCCTCCTTAACAAGTATTATTCTTAAAGGTATATTACACACTAAATAAACCATAATTACTACATGTACATAGTTCAGTATTGTTAATAAAGACTTCCTTATATAACTTATACAAGACTGTTTCATGGTGTCTAAGCAATATCCTTCAAGCGTAGCAACAACAGAATATATCATGGTAACTGTGGCAGAATTTATCAAGTATTAACTGGAAGACATAACAAAATATCCTCTGAAGTCCGATGTAGGTGGGGGTGTGGGGGGAGGATTTTATTTCTTGTAAGACGTAGTTATGTCTATATTACTGAGCTGTAATGTTTTAATGTAAATAATTTCTGCTGTATCAAATAATGGTCAAGCAGTTGATTTGCATTCAAATCAGGTCAGGATCCTGGTGTAACACACACTGGATATGCCTAAAGAGCTCAATGACAGGACCACAGGAAATGTATCTACTAGCCTCATTTGTTAATTAGCACCAATAGAAGTCACTGTCCCAGGAGATACAATGGCCCAGATTTCTGCTCCTGGGTCAGGTGTGCAGTCAGGAGAATTCCCAGCTCTGCGAACACGACCTTAAAAATGGCTGCCCAGATGTCTGATTTTTGGGCTGGGGTGGGTGGTGGCAGGCTAGAATAGGAGCTGGGGAGCTGAATAAGACGGCCAGACGGCTTGCCTTACCCCACACTGAAGCAAAGTCAGCGTAAAGTCGACCCGCTCCACAGCCGTAACACACTGTAGGCGGGTTAAACAGGGCCAGTATGGGACTTCCGCCCAATCCAGTTGGCTGGCAGCTTCATCAGTCCCGGCAGCAGCAATAGCGCGGTAGTGTCCACTGCCGGGACTGTAATGGGGGGGAAGAAGGCCCATGGATCCATGGAACCTGTAAGTATGGGACCTTGGGCAGGGAGGTTTTGGCAGGTCTAAGAAGGGAAGGTGGTGGTGGGGGGAGTTGAGTTTAAGGCTGCATGGGGGGTTAGGAAGAAAGGGGTATTAGATCTTAGGTGGGCTACACCCTGATCCGCAAAGGGCAGCCCCCGAAGGTCAGAACCCCCCTTCCTTCCTAGAAGGTTGCATTTAAAAAATCAGGCTGCCCACTCCTGCCTGGCTTCCCATGCCAAACATTTTATAGCATGGGCAGTGTATTATCAAGGTCAATTGGCTTGGTACCAAGCCTAATTAACCTTTGATTACCTATTTAAATATGCTGGGTGAGCTGCTGATTTCGGTGCTCACTCATTATGAGGGTGAGCTCGGGGGTGGATCGGATGGTGACGGGGTGGGCACCTGTCCTATTTTTCGTGCCTGCCCTCAGGAAACAGGCCTGGCAGGGGCTCATATAATGAAGCCTGGGCTGGGTGATCCCAGAAGAAACAATCAAGAAGGTGGCAACTGGTGACTGGCAGCTGTTTGTAAATTTAATGTGAAGTTTTGAGGAGTACTCCTGTTTCTCCCATCAGGTGCATGAAATCATAAAAAATCAAACTTAACTTTCCGGTTGTGGTTTCCCACGATCCCTTTGAGGAGCATGGATTTGGCTGCTAATGTATCTGAGAATATTAAGTACACCAGCTTGGAGCTGCAGTTATGCACAATCCAGTTTTATAAAGGGTCCATCAAGCAAGTGCCATCAAATCAGTGTTAAGCCTCCTTTTTTCATATGACAGGGCCTTAATTCATGTTTTGGGCACATTGGCTTTACTGATATTCCAGTGTATAGTCAGCATTTGCACAATGCCTGTCAAATTTGATACTTAGTCACCCATATGACACCCATAAAAAGGGTGCAACATGATCGGAATTTTAGGCCAATAAGTGTAGCTTTGTCAATCAGAAATGATGGAATGGTATTCAATAAATTTGTTATCTGGCCCTCTTCCTGCAGTGAACATGTCCTAGAGGAAAATTAAATGCTATATATCCTACCTTCATGTGCCTAAATGGAGGCTGTATATCTATATGATTCTATATGACTTGAGTTGCTGCGAAATTTGATAAGGCTTGACAATGAGTGCAGGGATCATGATGCAGGATTAACCCATTAAGCACATGAAGGTAGGATATATAGCATTTAATTTTCCTCTAGGACATGTTCATTGCAGGAAGAGGGCCAGATAACAAATTTAATGAATACCATTCCATCATTTCTGATTGACGAAGCTACACTTATTAACCGAACCTTTCGATCAAGTTGCACCCTTTTTATGGGTGTCAAATGGGTGACTAAGTATCAAATTTGACAGGCATTGTGCAAATGCTGACTATACACTGGAAATTAACCCACTCCTGTTCCTTCCAACGCAGGCAGCACACAATCTTCACGCTGTCTACCCATTACGGTGACAGTAATGCAACAAGCACTAGGCGCGCTGCGTGCTTGAGCAGGGTCTCGTAAAATCATGAGAAGATAGCGCCACTTAAAGCCAGCCTGAACCTCTTAAAGGGGAGGTATTTTTTAACCAGAGCAAATACTAGAAGTGGCTGGAGCAGAATGTCCAAGCATAAAGAACACTATAAAATGGTGCTGTAGGGCCAAGGCTCTCTACTGGAGGTGGACAGGAGGAGAGAAGTACTCTCCAGAACCATTAGCCCTCCAGGTAGACAATGCGAATGCTGTGGGAGCAGATAGCCTTTGTGGACAGTTCCAGAAATGCAACTCAAGGAGCTGAAAGCAGCACCGCAAGATGTTCAATGACCTCACACAAGTGGTCAAGGTTAATGAATACATCTTCAAATTCTATATTCCACCGACTGAACCACGCACTGCTCCTTTCACCACACCCCCAATGCTCACCTACCAAAAATCTTTCAACCGCGACTCACACCTCACATTCATAGATTCACCTCACCCTTACACGCTTAATACTGCTGCACATGCACACCCACACCTCACAGCTTGCACACACTGCCAGCTATTCAACCATGGCAATCACATCAATCAAACTCATTACATCACACCCACTGACGGACTTCCATCTCTTTTGCAGGTCAACTGGCACACATTCCCTAGCTGCTGAGGGTCATTCACGGCTGCATGCCCTTAATCTGATGGAGGAGATGATGCTCCCCATTATTGAGTGACCATGATGGAGGCTACGTCCAGCGGTGGGGCTGAATGTTTAGAAGGTGATGGTATGCCCATATCTAATCTTTCTCCTCACATCCCACTTTCCCCTTCACACCTCTTTGAATTTACAAGCTGCAGATGGCCTAAGCATGCACCTGTTACTTTCCACTCAACCCCTCCTGTCACCCTAAATTTACCCTTGTGCCTTTCTCCCTTAAGATATCCAAGATCTGTGACCTAGAGTCCGGGAGTGATGCAGGAGCAGGAAGTGGTCACGGGAAAAGAGACCAAGGTTGAAAAAATAGTCATCCAATCTCACACTTAAAGCAACCAGCTCAGAAACTAACACTATGCATTCTTAGATAGTCGCATAGAGGCAAGATCTGCACATGGTGAGTCATAGGATACTGGTGGCTGTGGACAGGGCAGGGAAAAAGAGTAGTCCAGGTGCCAGCTCACCAGAGGGTGAGGTGGCAGACAAATTCTGTTCAGGATGATGGAACAGTCTATGGAAAAAGGCGAATGGATATGCTCACTGAAATGCTTGATAAATTGGGAAGCCTTCAAGAAAGCCAGCAATCGTTGCCAAGAAGCATTGGAAGAGGCCACCAACAATCATGCACATTGCTTTGTTTAGAGCTTGCTGAAGCCTCTTCTTTCCAGCGTGGAAGTGTTCCACTCCATGATAGCACTTGCAGAATGAGCGCCAGATGAACAATGTGTCAGCTTCTATAGTAGCGCAAGCAGAAGCCATCCAATGTCTGAGTAGTGCAGTGGAAGCTCAGGCTGAAGTCATGCAAGCTCAGCTTGTTGCTTTGCAGGCTCAGACTGCTGCCAACATGACTGTGGATACCAGTGCTCAAAGGGTCTTGTAGGATCTCTCAGCAGCCCAGCAGTCTGTCCTTGACACGTTACGAGAAATGTTGAGACACTGCTCCGGGGGGCTGGCAGTGATGTCATGGAGCACAAGCCTGCTGTCCTCTCTCAGGATGACATCATTTGTTCTCCCACCACTGCCACTCCACGAATGCTCTTGCTGTTGCCTGTCAGCCATCCAATACAGGCTGCTGCCACCCTGCCAAGAAGGTGCTGTCTAAAGTTGAGCCCACAAGACTCAGAGATGCTTAAGACCATCCTCCAAGGTCACTTGCAATCTCCCCCAGTGATAAACAGCATCTTTCCACCAACCATACTTCAGGCACTGGGGTAGCACTGTACAGGAGACCAAGGACAGGCAAAGCACATGGGAGGCAGGCACCAATGTAAGGCAAAAGTGTGACTCATTGATTTCTGGATAGGATATTGGATGCTTTGGTGGATAAAGTTGGTTTGGAATGTCCAAGAGGATGCTGTGATGGTCAATGACAGAAAGAAGATAAGTAGTGGGACTGTTGTTGAATGAGGAATTGGTGTTGTGTCACTGGTATCAAAGTTGGATGAGAAAACCTCGAACAACCTGACTGGAAAAGGAATGTGTTGGCTGCCTCCTCCATCCCTCCACCTCCTTCTCTTCCTCAGCTCCTTGCTGTATGTCTGGTGGCAAAAATCATGTCCTTATCATGGCAAGGCTGTGCAGAATATAGCAAACCTTAACAAATCATGACACGTACTCTGGAGAGAATTTCACGGCTCCCCAAGAAGGGCTGCAGGCAGCCAACGTGTTGTTTGATTACCCCTATGGCCTGCTCAATGACATTAGATTTGGCAGCATGACTTTCAGTATACGCATGCTGCCCATGTGTGTGTGGATTGTGCACTAAAGTTGTGAGCCATGTTGACAGTGGTTAGCCCTGTCATCGTTTTTGTTGTAGTGGCTCAAATGCTTATGGTACAGCAGATTGACAAGGAAATAAGTCATTGACCTTCATGATGCACTTAATGTTGTTGCATCCCAGCTGGACATTGAGGAAGTAGAACCATTTGCAGTTGCAATACAACTCAGAAATACACGTGGTGCCCGCGGAGTGATGTATGTGCAGCTGATGTCACCCTGCACCATGGAGAAGCCCGCTATCCTCACAAAGTTATGTACTCCCGCTGCCTGCTTCTTCCAGAAAATAGAGAATTCAATGTATTCCGCTCTCTTTGCTCCTAGAGGTGATCAGTGACCTTATACAACAGTGAATAGCAAGCTGCGTGTTGTTGGAAATGTTGCCTGCTCCAGCCTGGCTTGAGCCTGACACAATGGAGTTCTTGGCTACGGTTACCTTTACAACCACTGGCAATACCATCCTCGCACTGCTCTGAGGCTGCAGATCTATCTGCTACAGGTGACAGATTTCAGTGAGCACTTCCTTAGTGAAGCAGTGGTGTCTCACACACAATTCCTCATTTAGGCTGAGATAGGAGAATTGCTCCCTGGAGACCTTGGGTGGATACAGCCTCCTGATGAGAGCTCTTCCCATCCTGCTCCCCCTCCCTCTTCAAGCAGCTTGTCCTCCTCTGGGTCACCTCTGCTTATTCTCCCTGTCATGCTGCAGGCCAAAGGGTATGGAAACTATAACACCCATGACTGGAAGCAAGTGGCCTGGGCAGAACCTTTTAAGTGGGAATCCAGGCCTTCACCATGTGTAATATCACTCCTTGTTGACTTCAGCTAGTACAAACTACCAAACATTTCAATCAACTCAGCAACAGCCAGTAGAAATCAGTCAGCAGCTAACATGAAAATGGTTGATGATCCCCTTAAATAGTGCTGGTGAGGGGTTCTTCCTGCTGCTGAATGCATGTTCATTTGTGCAAGGCAAAGAGAAGGCATTACTTGGAGTATTGAAGTTGTAAAATAACACTGCTAGCATTAAATCAACATTACACACTGACTGACATCACAATCTACTTATTCTGCAAACTTCCAGTGCAAGCTCCCGACACTGTTAATTGGTCAGCCAGTGTGAAATCACAGTTGGGAGCCAATCATAGTTGGCGGTCCATTTCCCGACCGCTCCTGGGCCCGCTGATTGTGCCCACCCACCGAGCTGAAAATTGAGACCTAACAATCTTCCCAAAATGCCACTGGGTACAGCCCACACCAGAAGTGTGCATGTGTGGAGTGGATGTCATTTTGGACTCAAAATGACACCTATAATGCTGAAAGTACTGGTGCTACACAAACAAGTTTTGCAGCAAGTGTTGGTGTGAATACAAAATACTTTGAATATTCTTGGACAGCAATCCAGCAGACCACTTGAATGATCAAGGCATCTGAAATGGATGCTGGAGATGTCAGTGGTCCTTCTGTACTGCATTGTAGATCAAAGTTTTTACAAATATGTCCCACTGCTGTTTTTGTATTTTAGAATGCATTTCTTAGACCTTCAGGCCACAACCACTGTGTGCTAGAAAGAATAATTTGAAAACTAGCTCCTAGGAGAGCAAGCCAATCATGCACACTTCTAGTGTGGGCTGTACCCGGTGGCATTTTGGGAAGATTGTTAGGTCTCAATTTTCAGCTCGGTGGGTGGGCACAATTAGCGGGCCCAGGAGTGGTCAGGAAACTGACCGCCGACCATGATCGGCTCCCAACTGCAATTTCACACTGGCTGGCCAATTAACAGTGCCGGGAGCTTGCACTGGAAGTATGCAGAATAAGTAGATTGTGATGTCAGTCAGGTGTAATGTTGATTTAATGTTAGCAGTGTTATTTTTCAACTTTTGGCAACAACAAAGTGGTATTTATATAGCACTAGAAATGTAATAAAACATCCCAAGGTGCTTCCCAGCATCATTATTAAACAGGATTTAACATCAAATAACCAACTATTTCTGTAAATACAGAATGAGCTAATATATATGCCACCATAACATTAGATGACAAACTGTCAGTGCGACTACTAATCCTGTGTGTGACATCACCATGTCTTTCAAAAGTAAACAAGCTTAATTTCCTGAAAGCACATTGAAGGGTCCTTGTGAGCAGACAATTTCTCTTTGTGCATCAAAAAGTATCCAGGGCACGAAAAGCATATTTACTTTCCTTCAACTGGGACAGCATATTTACCAGTTGTCTGATTCTCTGTTGTCTGGTTAGCAGAAATGAGTGGCTAAAGGCTAAGAATATGATCCATAAAAATTGAAAGTAATCATGACCTTAACATGCCTGGTTTCTGATTGTAGGGATCTTCAGGTTCTATGTTTGATATCTTAAGTATCTACAACTGTTTGTTTAGCAAGGCAATAATAATATGGAACCTCTGCCCTGATGGAGTAAGAGTCATCACCTTGGGATGAAATGAATAACCTCAAGGAAACAACACATCCTCTGAATCCACTCACACAGTAACTTCAGGGTCCAAGCTCTGGCAATCACCTGAAGCCATCTAACCGTGTGTGTACATTGATGTCCTTTTTGCTAAAAGAAGATCGCAAGTGAACTATGTAAGAGAAAAGTTAGTTTGAAAATATCACAGACAGCATCATTTGTATGCAAATAGCTACTGACATAGCAACGACAAAAAGTGGTATTTATATAGCACTAGAAATGTAATAAAACATCCCAAGGTGCTCCCCAGCAGCATTATTAAACAGAATTTAATATCAAATAATAAGATGATATTAGGGCAGATGGCCAAAATCTTGGTCCAAGATGTAAGTTTTCTGAGATTCTTAAAGGAGAAAAGAGAAGCAGAATGGTGCAGGGAGGGAATTCCAGAGCTTAGGGCCTTGGCAGGTGAAGGCACAGCTACCAATGGTGGAGCAATTAAAATCACGGATCCTCAAGAGGCCAGAATTGGATGAGTGCAAATATCTCGGAGGGTTATGAGGCTGGAAATTACAGAGATAGTGAGGGGAAAGACTTTGGAGGGCATTTGAAAACAAGGATGAAAATGTTAAACTCAAGGCAATGCTTAATAAAGAGCCAATGGAGGTCAGCAACACCGGGGTGAGAGATGTCATGATATACCTTCAAGTTAGTGTGGTTATGTTTTCTGTATACATTACTAGACCGGAAATGGCGCAATCATGTGATTCAGCCTCAGTTTTATTTGAGGAACCAAACAGGTCAGACATACGCATAAGTTCTCCAGCTTTCTGATACTGCAACCAACTTTTCAACTGCTGAATGAAGGAATCTATATATTTGTGTGTTAACCAATCCCTTATGTATGGTAGGTGTCTTGATATTTATTTGTTAGTAAGCACAAGAAGAAGAAAAACACAAGGGATGAATGGGACTTAATTGATGCAGGTTAGGACATGGGCAGCAGACTTTTGGATGACCCCAACTTTCCAGGGGGTAGAATCTTGAAGGTTAACCAGGAGTTCATTGGAATAGTCAAGTCTAGAGGTACCAATGGATGGACGAGGGTTTCAGCAGCAGATGAGCTGCTGAAGGCAGGAATGGAGTCAGGAAGTGGAAATCGGCAGTCTTAGTGATGGTATGGATATGTGGTTGGTAGCTCATCACAGGATCAAATATGACATATGAGGCTGCAAACAGTCTGCTTGACTCTCAGATAGTTGCCAGGAAGTGGGATGGAGACAGTGGCCAAAGAACAAATCTTGTTGAGGAGACCAAAGACAATGATTTTGGTCTTCCAAGTATTTAATTGGTGGAAATTTCTGCTCATCCAGTACTGGATATCAGATAAGCAGTCCGATAATTTAGCACCAGTAGAGTCAGTGAGAGAGGTGGTGATGAGGTAGAGCATGTGTCTCCAGTGTACATATGGGAAAAAATGTTGTGTTTTCATATGATGTCACTGAGGGGCTGCATGTAGATGAGAAATAGGAAGGGGCCAAGGATCCTCGGGAATACACCAGAGATAATGATAAAGGGAAGGGGAAGCCATTGCGGGTGATATCTTGGCTTTGATTAGATAGATAAGAATGGAATATATTATGTTTTTCTCCAATAACTGCACCAATCATGCAACAAAAATTGATAAACAATAATGTGGTTCTTTATTTGAATATAGAATTATATACAAATAAAGTTAACTGGGAGACAATGTATGGTACATCTGATCTCTACTGCTGCTGCTTGTGGACTGACTAAGTCATGGAGCTAATGCATCACATCCTGCCAAGGTGCTAGTGATTGACAACAGTTTACAATATGTCCTCTTAAAGGGACATATACATTATATCACAGCATTCGCCTATTTTCTAAGGTAAAGCATCAAACTATTTACATGACAGCAAAGGAAATAATCTTGTGTCTGAATGTGCTTTAAGACAGAGCAATGAATTCACAAGTCTCTGAAACATACCGGCGGTTTGCTTATCTATCCAGACTTATTTTTGGTGATCTTTGCTGCAGGCTGCAATGAGTCTAAGAATGCTGGTTAGGAGTGTTTTGTTTGTGTTGCATCTCAGACTGTGTTCTGTTCACAATAGGACTACTTTTTGCTTCTGATTGTTGTATTATTCTGATTTGGCATCTGTTTCATCACACCATCATGCCATTTGATGTTAGTACTTTGCACGATTTTGGTTCTGGGCATATACCAATGATTTCTGGTGGATTCCAGGTTTGGCATTGTAATTGTACTTTCTGTCCAATGCTCAGGTTGGGTGATTCATTACTGACATGCTGCTCATGGGCATCTTGCATCTTCCCCTGTTTTTTGAGTAATGCATCTTGTACCCCTGGAAGTATCAGTGAGTGGTGGCAGGGGAGCGTTGTCCACATTTGTCTGCTGAATAGTAATTCCACATTGGCTACATAGTGTGATGATGTGTACACGTTCAGAATGGAATACATATTCAGTTCAAATTATTCCATGCCACCAGTCGGCTGATGATCTGCATTGAAGAGTTAGGTGGTCTTCCAATGTAAGCACAGGTTTTCAAATAGTGCTTCTTGTAGTCTGCGGTCTTTGCCATTGTCTTGACGACACCAAGAATGATGACCAAGGAATTATTCCTTGCACACTGGTAGGCTGTGATCACTGGACCTGTGGTGTCCACAGCATAAAATATCTGGGGTGACCAGGGCGAGTTTGTATAGCAACACTTGAGTGTAATGGATCCCAGGGATGGAATCTCTTGGTCTTTTTGGTGATCAGTTTGGCGTTGGTTGGTTGAACCATTACTTGCCACTTCTGTGGGCACCAATATCCAGTTTTTAATATAAATTATGCTGACCCTTCATCTGTGGCACATAATCTGGATGGTGGCAAAGGCTTCAGTTTGTACCAATGTAACAAACACATCCTTTGGTGTTCACCATGCTGAATGTCAGCTCACTTCATGTGTCAATGGTCTGGTCACCCTCATCATCTGACCATATAGCTTGGCTAGAAATTTCTTGGATCTCATCTTGACATTGTTCAACATGAGTTCTTGGTCAATCAAAATCTTGTACGGGTCTGGCTTTTAGTTGTGACTTTTTGTGATGCTGAACTGCTTGTTTTAGCCTTTGCTTTCTGCATTGGTGCTTCCTCTGGTACCACATGCCTTGCATACATCTTTAAAAGCTGGGCAATTTTTAGTGCATGTATGAGACTGCAACACCCGCATTGTTCACTAGGGTTTACTGTTGTTATAGGGTGGCATAGTTGTGCTATTAACGATAGAGTTGATCTGCAGACACTTCTTGGGTGGAAACTTAAAGTTTATTTACAATATACTCAGCAATATACTCACACGTGTTTTCAACTCCAACACTAAGGGGAGAATTTTCTTCCCACTTGGGCCGGGGGGGGGGGGGGGGGGGGGGGTGGCGCTGAGCGGGAGCAGGCACGGGCGGGCATGCAGCTGATCGCCACTCACAATCGGCTGTGCGCCGCCATTTTACGTGGGCGAGCCAATTAAGGCCTGCCCAGTGTGACGCGCAGCTGGAAGCGCTGAGCACTCCCTGTGCGGGAAGGGGGGTAGTTGGCTGAGTCAGGGCTTGCACTCTTTCACGCGCACAGCAATCTACCTGAAGCACGGAGCTGCCTCAGGGAGTTTAATTTCATTTATCAAAATTTAAATAAAGAAAAAAAAGATTTTCAGATATGTCCCCTCATGCGGCAGTGTCACATGAGCTGGGACATGTCAATAAATTTTAATTTAAAAATTTATTGGATTTATAAATCCTTCATGAAACCTCATCCCATCCGTGGATAAGGTTTCATGAAAAATGTGAAGGCCGCCTGGGCTCTCCGCCTGCCCGCCAACCTCATGGAAGGGCAAAACAAAAACAGAAACAGAAATACCTGGAAAAACTCAGCAGGTCTGGCAGCATCAGTGGAGAAGAGTACAGTTGATGTTTCGAGTCCTCATGACCCTTCAACAGAACCTTATGGAAGGGCAGCTCCTTTGATTGTTTTAATTAGCTTTTAAATGGCCTTAATAGGCCTTTGACAGTTCGGCGGGCATGCAGCCGACTCCGGTGCGCGCCTGCCGAACTGAAAATCAGAATGACGCACAGTGACGTCGGGACCCACGCCTGACGTCACTGCGCAGCATTTTACATGTCGGCGAGTGGGGCCCACCCCCAGACGCCGACCCAAAAACTCTGGCCTATCTCTACACTCACTGCTGAGGTAGCCTGTGCTACTCTCCTATTGGTTAATACAGATCATGTGATCTTGTCTAGCAAGTATTATTCTTAAAGATACATTACACACTAAATAAAACCGTAATTACTACATTCCTCCCCCGTTAACTCGGCTATACATATATTTTCATAATTTTCAGGGCAACATAATATTTACATTGAATAAGGAATTTACAAGTTCAGCCTTTCAGGTGGTTCCCCGGTACATGTGGAACGTTGCAGCTCCACAACTTCAGATTCTTTGTCAGGAACTTTCTTTTCCGGAGTTGCCTGAATATCAGGTGCTTTGTTGGGCACTTGCAGGTTCTGCATCCTCAACTCTTACAGGGACATCAGACATGTCAGTCCTGGATTGAATATAAAAACAAAAAGCTAAAAGCTACTGCGGATGCTGGAAATCCAAAACAAAAACAGAATTACCTGGAAAAACTCAGCAGGTCTGGCAGCATCGGCGGAGAAGAAATCAGTTAACGTTTCGAGCCTTCATCGCCCTTCGGCAGAACTGAAGCATAGTTAGAAGAAGGGAGAAATATAAATTGGTTTAAGGTGGGGGGGGGCGGGGTGGTGGGGGGAGAGAGAGACATTGAGGGTGTGGTGATTGTGGAGATGAGCAGATAATCAAAAGATGTCACAGACAAAAGGGTCAAAGAGGTGTTTTGTCTGAGAAAAGTGCTAATTAAGAATGGAGGACAGGATATTCAAAGTACAGCTCTAGTGGGGGTGGGGTGGAAAGGCTAACAAGGTTTTAGTTTTAGATTTAAAAATAATGGAAATAGGTGGGGAAAGAAGAATCTATATAAATTATTATATAGTGCTCAGCAAAGGACTTAGTTTCATACCCTTACGCCCTCATCTCAATGAATTTCGGGCTCGGCATGATGCTGAACTCTTCTTCCGCCGTCTTCGTCTCCGTGCTCACTTCTTTGGGCAGGGGTCCTCTCCCCGTTCAACGGATCCTTTTACCCACCTCCAATATTCTCCCTCCACTTGGACCCCTCCCTCTGGATTCTTACCTTCTCTTGATCTTTTTATTGAGAACTGTCGGCGTGACATTAGCCGTCTCAATTTCTCTGCTCCTCTCACCCATTCTAATCTGTCTCTCTCTGAACTCACTGCACTCCGTTCTCTCAGGTCCAACCCCAACATTGTCATCAAACCCGCTGACAAGGGTGGTACTGTTGTTGTCTGGCGCATTGACCTCTACCTCGCGGAGGCTGAGCGGCAACTCGCAGACATTTCCTCCTACCTCTCCCTGGACCATGACCCCACCACAGAACATCAAGCCATTGTTTCCAGGACTGTCACTGACCTCATCTCCTCTGGAGATCTTCCTCCCACAGCTTCCAACTTGATAGTCGCCCAACCTCGGACGGCCCGCTTCTACCTCCTACCCAAAATCCACAAACAGAACTGTCCTGGCAGACCGATCGTGTCAGCCTGTTCCTGCCCCATGGAACTCATTTCTCGTTATCTTGACTCCCTTCTCTCTCCCCTTGTCCAGTCCCTTCCCACCTACATCCGTGATTCCTCTGACACCTTACGTCACATCAACAATTTCCAGTTCCCTGGCCCCAACCGCTTCCTCTTCACCATGGATGTCCAATCCCTCTACACCTCCATCCCCCACCAGGATGGTCTGAGGGCCCTTAGCTTCTTCCTTGAACAGAGGCCCCAACAATCCCCATCCACCACTACTCTCCTCCGTCTGGCTGAACTTGTTCTCACACTGAACAATTTCTCCTTTAACTCCTCTCACTTCCTCCAAATAAAAGGTGTGGCTATGGGTACCCGCATGGGCCCCAGCTATGCCTGTCTCTTTATGGGGTATGTGGAACATTCCTTGTTCCAGTCCTACTCCGGCCCCCTCCCACAACTCTTTCTCCGGTACATCGATGATTACTTCGGTGCTGCTTCATGCTCTCGTCGGGACCTGGAAAAATTTATGAATTTTGCTTCCAATCTCCACCCCTCCATCATCTTCACATGGTCCATCTCTGACACTTCTCTTCCCTTCCTTGACCTCTCTGTCTCAATTTCTGATGATAGACTGTCCACCAATATCCATTACAAGCCTACCGACTCCCACAGCTACCTCGACTACAGCTCCTCACACCCCGCTTCTTGTAAAGACTCCATCCCATTCTCTCAGTTCCTTCGCCTCCGTCGCATCTGTTCTGATGACGCTACCTTTAAAAACAGCTCCTCTGACATGTCCTCCTTCTTCCTTAACCGAGGTTTTCCATCCACGGTCGTTGACAGGGCCCTCAACCGTGTCCGGCCCATATCCCGCGCATCCTCCCTCACGCCTTCTCCTCCTTCCCAGAAACATGATAGGGTCCCCCTTGTCCTCACTTATCACCCCACCAGCCTCCGCATTCAAAGGATCATCCTCCGCCATTTCCGCCAACTCCAGCATGATGCCACCACCAAACACATCTTCCCTTCACCCCCCCTGACGGCATTCCGTAGGGATCGTTCCCTCCGGGACACCCTGGTCCACTCCTCCATCACCCCCTACTCCTCAACCCCCACTTATGGCACCTCCCCATGGCCACGCAGAAGATGCAACACCTGCCCCTTCATTTCCTCTCTCCTCACCGTCCAAGGGCCCAAACACTCCTTTCAAGTGAAGCAGCATTTCACTTGCATTTCCCCTAACTTAGTCTACTGCATTCGTTGCTCCCAATACGGTCTCCTCTACATTGGAGAGACCAAACGCAAACTGGGCGACCGTTTTGCGGAACACCTGCGGTCTGTCCGCAAGAAAGACCCAAACCTCCCTGTCGCTTGCCATTTTAACACTCCACCCTGTTCTCTTGCCCACATGTCTGTCCTTGGCTTGCTGCATTGTTCCAGTGAAGCCCAACGCAAACTGGAGGAACAGAACCTCATCTTCCGACTAGGCAGTTTACAGCCTTCCGGGCTGAATATTGAATTCAACAACTTTAGATCTTAAACACCCCCTCCCCCCATCCCCACCCCGTTTCTCCCCCCCCTTCCCCCACCCCCCGGCTTTTTTTCAATAATTTATATAGATTCTTTTCCCCACCTATTTCCATTATTTTTAAATCTAAAACTAAAACCTTGTTAGCCTTTCCACCCCACCCCCACTAGAGCTGTACTTTGAATATCCTATCCTCCATTCTTAATTAGCACTTTTCTCAGACAAAACACCTCTTTGACCCTTTTGTCTGTGACATCTTTTGATTATCTGCTCATCTCCACAATCACCACACCCTCAATGTGTCTCTCTCTCCCCCCACCATCCCCCCCCCACCCCCACCTTAAACCAATTTATATTTCTCCCTTCTTCTAACTATGCTTCAGTTCTGCCGAAGGGCCATGAAGGCTCGAAACGTTAACTGATTTCTTCTCCGCCGATGCTGCCAGACCTGCTGAGTTTTTCCAGGTAATTCTGGATTGAATATACTCAACAGAAAACGCCGAATCGATCATGATCACTGGTGGAACCAAATCTTGGTGATTTGTCTCTCTCTTCCTTAAATAGTCCATATGTTTACGGATGATCCAGCCTTCCACCCCCATGTGATAAGATAGAGGTCCAGTCTCACCACACTTATTTCACCCGGTAACCACTTTGGCCCTTCCCCGAAGTTTTTCACATATACCAGCTCTCCCACGGTAAATTTCCTCTCGTGACTATGCCAGTCTTCTTTTCTGGCTTCCTTGACTCCTTTCCATCTTCCCCTCTAAATTTGGCATTATTAAGCTCAATCTCGTCACGAGATGGTGTTTCAACAATAACCCCACTGGAGTGACAACTGTTGTTGTATGAGGGGTAGTCCTGCAATGTAAAAGAAAGCAATTAGCTTGGTTGCCAAGGAATCACCAGTTAGCTTTTTCATGCTAGCCTTAAATGTTTGAACCGCCCTTTCGGCCAGTCCGTTTGAGGAAGGGTGGTATGATGCAGTTTTCACATGAGTGATACTGTTGAGACTGATAAACCATTGAAACTCAGCACTCGTAAATGCTGTGCCCTTATTGGAAATGACTTCTTCTGGCAGTTGAGATAGGACTGGGTCCCTAATTGTCCAGTCTCTGATCTGTTGAGCACATACTGGCGAAGAATCTAAGAAATTTAACAGTAAAACAAGCTCCTGTAAAGTCAAATGATTAAGGGCATCGGTGCTGGCGATTTGATTGCCAGGCCTATGTACGAAAGTGTATTCGTATGCTGCCAGGATTAAAGCCCATCGCTGTATTCTTGCTGAGGCTATGGATGGTACAGCCTTGTCCTCACTAAACAATTCTAGCAATGGTTTATGGCCTGAAATGATTATAAAATGGCAGCCGTGTATGTACTGGTGAAATTTCTTGACACCAAAGATAATGGACAGACCTTTTTCTATCTGCGAGTAACCCTTTTCTGCTGTGGTGAGCGCTCTTGATACGTAACCTATTGGCCATTCAGTGCTTTTGTCCATCTGATGAGAGAGCACTGCTCCCACTCCGTAGGGAGGCGCGTCACATGTCAGCACCAATTCTTTCACCTGGTCATAATGCACTAATAGATTGGACGAGTGCAACAATTGTTTCACCTTTATGAAAACTTCTTTCTGGGGTGCCTCCCAAAGCCAAAGTTGGTTCTTTTTGAGTAGAGAATGCAGGGAGGCCACCACTGTAGACAAATTGGGTAAGAACTGCCCATAATAGTTGATCATTCCTAGGAATGCTTTGAGCTCTGAGGCATTCTTTGGCGCAGGTGCCTCTCTTATGGTAGTCACTTTCTCCTCAACCGGGTGGAGGCCCTGTGAATATACTTAGTGACCCAAACAGGTTACCTCCCTTGCTTGGCATGCGCACTTTTTTTTAAACGCGCTCCAGCTTGCAAGAAATATTTTAAGACTTCTGACTTTCCCAAATGTTCATTTTCAGTGAATCCTGTCACCAGCACATGGTTTAAATAGACTACGACCTGGGGCAGACCCTGCTTTCCATTCTTCTCTGAAAGATGGCACAAGAAGAGGAGACACCGAAAGGCAATTGTGTATATTGGTACAACCCTTTTTGGGTATTAATTGTGACAAATTCCCAGGAGGCATTATCCAACAGTAGTTGTTGATAAGCATGACTCATGTCAAGCTTTGTGTACGTTGTCCCTCCTGCCAGCTTGACATACAGGTCTTCGATTTTTGGAATGGGGTGCCTGTCTAGCTGAGCTACTTTATTAACCATCAGTTTGTAGTCTCCACAAATTCAGATGTTTTAGCCGGGTTTAAGAACGGGGACTATGGGTGTTGCCCATTCTGAGAACTGAACAGGTTATATAACACCCAGTTTCTCTAGTCTGCTCAATTCAATGTTGACCTTTTCTCACAGCGCATATGGCACCGGTCTCACTTTTATGAAGCAAGAGGTTGCTTCTGGATCCACATGACTCTTTTCCTGCAGGCCCTGGATTTTCCCCAGTTCAACCTTAAAGATGGTGGTGTACTTTCTAAGTAGCTCTGGTAGCCCACTTGCTCTCAACTGGAAAGTTTTAGCCCATTCTAACTTAACCTCCTTTAACCAATTTCGCCCCAGGAGGCTTGGCCTTTCACCTGCTACCACTATGAAGGGTAGCTTTGCCGATTGGCTTCCATAATGGACAGTTACTCTGCTTATGCCTTTTACTTGAACGTCTTCACCCGTATATGTTTTTAGCTTGGCAGCAGTCCATTTCAAACTTAATTGATGTTCACCATTATTCAAACATCTGAAGGTATGTTCCCCAGTTACTGTAGTGAAAGCTCCTGTGTCCACTTCCATTCTAACAGGTTTGCCATTTAAAAATAAGAACATAAGAACCAGGAGCAGGAGGAGGCAATCCAGCCCCTTGAGCCTGCCCCTCCATTCAATACGATCATGGCTGATCTAATTTCAGCCTCAACTCCAATTTCCTGCTCTTTCCCCATAACCTTTCAAACCGTTACTAATTAAAATTTACTTTCACTGTGACAAATATTGGTTCTGTCTTTCCAACTTTAAGATTAAACAACGAGTAAATGTCTGAATTTGTTATTTCAGGCTCTTCTACATTGCAAATTTCATTGGGCTTCTTCTTTTGTTTACAAGCCTGCTTAAATCTTTCCTTGCATTGCTAAATGGCTGATTGTTTCCACCTCTATTAAAATTATTCTCTGATTTTGCTGCTAAGTTATTTTTCTTTATTCTTCGGCTGCTGGGGGCTGTTTCCCGCTTCTCGGCAGAGTCTTGCTTTTTGGTGCCTTTTTCGGCTGAGGTTTCCCATCCAATGTAAAATACCATTTTGCGCACCCTGGATTGCTTTTGAATCTCTTACTGTGCTTTCCATGGCCAGCGCTATCTCTAACGCCTTCTTGAAATCCAGATTCACTTTGGACAATAATCTTTTTTGAGTTGTGTCCTCTTTCACACCACACACTAAACGATCTCTGAGCACGTTGTTCAGAGTTGTACAATACTCACAATGTTCTGTTAGCTGCTTCAAATTTGCCACGTGACATGCAATTGTCTCACCCAGGGCTCTATTTCACGAAGTAAACCTGAACCTCTGCATCATGACTGAGGGCTCGGGTTGAAAGTGACCCTAAAAGACACAAATTCCAAATTGTGTATTCTGAAGTTGAGCTTCACTCGTAATCGATCTTCAAATGTTAACCATATTTTCTCTAAATTTTGAAGATGGTTTTTGGACCATCTTTTAATTATAATGACTTGTTTATCTGGTTTGGAAAATATTGAGGTCCAGAAAACACAGCTGCACACATTATTGGAACAAAGTAAACTCAGATAGGAGGTCTGCTGTCTTCCAATTGAATGTTGGAAATTCTGTGGACATCTTGTGGCTTGTCAAAGGGCTATTAGGACCTTATCTGAAACAGGATGGCTATCCAGGCTGTTTGGCTGTCTGAGTGGCAGTACATTGCTTGACTGCAATGGTGGCACTGTTGAGCTCTTTCTGGTTATTCATGGGTTAACTCTAAGCTCCCCCCCACACCGCAGTGATTTAGGCCTGAAATTGGCTACAGAACTTAAAAGATGAAAGCAAACAGTGAAAAAAAGCCTTTTTTACAGGCTTCTTCTGGCCGTTAGCAGCTGCTACTAGATGGGTTCTTCTTCCAGCCCAGTCTGCAGTATTTTATTTTTCCCTTGACCACGCCAAGTCACAGTAAGCAGCAGAAATGGAGTCTCTCCTGCCTGTGAGTTCCGCTTAAAATTAGACTTTCCAGAGCCAGCTCTTTAATTTCTGTTCCTGCTTAAACATCATAGTATGTAGACTTATACTGATTAAGCTCTCCCAAATTCGAAAAATCTTACTGGAACCTGGTACCTGCTGGTTGCGAGGTGCAATGATGTTTCAGAATGTAAGTATAGAGTGTAGGATTCCTATGAAGCTGCAGAATCACTTACACACAGTGAGTTTTAATAGTTTTTTCACTTTCATACCAGCTCTTATCTTCTGCTGCATATGAAGAGTTGAGGCTTGTTTATTTCTCAGTGAAATCTTCAAAACTATGCTGCCACCATGTTAAGTTTTTCTCTATTTGACATAAAAGTACCGATCATACAACAAGGATTAGTAAACAATAATGGGGGTTATTTATTTAAAGAGGAGGCAATATACAAGCAGAGTTAACTGAGAAACTATGTATAGTACATCTGGTCTCTAGTGCTGCTGCTTGCAGACTACATGTCAGGGGACTAATCCATTACAGCCTGTCAAGGTGGTTGTGATTGACAGCAGTTTAAGATCCACCCTCTTAAATATACATGTACATCATATCACAATAGAACATAGAGAGGATTCCCTTAGGAAAACACTTACTGCAGCTGGCCTTATATCCCATCAACCAATACAGCGGGACAATTTTCAATGGAAAATCCATATTAATGGGATGATAAGGAGCTAAAAATGGGGTCAGTAGCCTCTATCTGACAATCGGCCTGCTCTACCTTCCACAGAGGCCTACACCTGAGCAGTCAAAGTACCTCCATCATGAATAGTGGTAACCTTCTTCCCCATGTAAATTGGCATCTTACTGACATGGTAAGAGCCTTCATTTTAAGAGTCACATGATGGAGCTCATGAATAAGGTTGTTAAACCTGCAGGATCAGCCTAGAGTCCCTAGTGATTGGTATTTATTCCTTTGGAAATTCCTGTTTGCAGCCAAGGAGAAAAGTCATAGAGCCACGAAAATAAGTATTTCTGTTTTCATTTCCTTTGCATACTTTTGTTTATTCCTTCTAAAAATATTGACTTGGGGGAATGGGGAAAGGCTCTTTGATGGGATGGGACCTTTGAAAGTGGGTGTTCATATGATGTACCCTCCAGGAACATTTTCAAACAGATTTGACAACACTGCACAGTGAGGGTACTTTGCCCATGTACACCAGCTTTTCAATCAGGAAATGGACAGAAACATTGGACATTCGTCCTGTGGGGGAGGAAGAATGAGAGTGCCTGACCGGGCATAACAAAATACTGTGGAATGCTGCCAGCCCAGCCTTACTCTGCCTCAGCACCATATCTACCCCTTCACCCCCTGCTCTTAGCTCCCGGAGCACCTACCTGCAGGTTCTGCGATTTGCATTGCCAAACATTATTAGCTACATCAAGATGTCTGGAGCTTACCTCATAAATTCAATTGAGGCCAGAGCCTCAAAACCACGATGCCCTTTTCACCACAGGAACATAGTCATCTATACACTGCTGGCCAGTCAGCCAACAATGAAAATCTACCTAGAGTGGTAAATTTGTGAAAATTGCGCTCATCAGCAAAACAAGCTATATAATTCATTGTTTTCCATCATGTGTTCTTTTATACCACACAAGTGAGTAATTTAATTTTGTTTCTATAGTTCCAGTAGGGATTGTTACAAGTACAGGGGCACATTAATTCTATAATTGTTACATTTGAGCTGTATCTTACCTCCAGAAATGCCAAGTCGTTATTTTGAAAATCGCTTTTCAAGAATTGGTCTTAAATTCATGTGCTCTTTTCCATTTAATTGCCATTGGTTTATTTTTGTTTGTCTTTTTTTTCCCTATTCACTTAGGCAGAAAATGCTGTGCTGGGATATTTTCCAGTTTCAGCACTAATAAAACAATCTCAATTCAGGTATAGCACAATCTGATAGTGTATGATGCTCCTTTCAATCTGTGGCAATAACCTTGTTCTCATTGGGTGGTTAAGGATTGGAAGTGCAATGAGTTAGTCAATGGTCTTTCTGGAGCCTACGTTCAAAATAAGCCTAGACTAAAGGCTAGAGTACCTGTTGGCTATGTGGAATAGCCTCAGTCAGCTTGAGTCTAGCATCAGGTTACGGAATAGGTCAATAGGGATGCAGTGGCAGAAATTTAAGGGGATATTTGAGAATACACAGAATGGATGCACTCAAATGAGAAAGAAAAATTCCAAGGGATCCACCATCCATGGTTAACTTGAAAAATTAAAGATAGTATCAAATTTAAAGAAAAAGCATATAATTGTGCAAAGATGAGTGGCAGGTCAGAAGATTGGACAGAATATAAAAAACAGCAAAGGATGACCAAAAGATTAATAAGGAAAGGAAAATTAGAGTACAGTAGACAGTTAGACATATAAAAATAGATAATAAGAGTTTCTACAGATATTTAAAAAAGAAGAGTTCAAAAAGTGAGCATTGGTCCTATAGAAAGTGAGAATTAACGATGGAAAATAATGAGATGGCAGATAATTTACACCGGTCTTCACTATAGAGGATACAAGTAACATCCCAGAAATAGCTTTAAATCAGGAAATGGAAGGGAGGGAGGAACTCAGGCAAATTACTATCACCAGGGAAGTGGTACTTAGAAAATTGTTGGAGCTGCGGGCTGACAAGTCCCCAGGTCCTGCTGGGCTTCATCATAGGATCTTAAAAGAAGTGTCTAGTGAGATAGTTGATTGGTTTTAATTTTCCAAAATTCCCGAGATTCGGGAAGGTTCCATTATATTGGAAAAATAACAAGTGTAACTCCTTTATTCAGAAAGAGAGACAAAAATCAGCAAATGACAGACCAGTTAGTTTAACATCTGTCATAGGGAAAATGTTAGAAGCTATTATTAAAGATGTTAGAGTAGGGCACTTGGAAAGATTCAGGTTAATAAGGCAGAGTCAACATGGTTTTGTGCAAAGGAAATCATATCTAACCAATTTATTGGAATTCTTTGAAGGATAAAAGAGCGCGAGGAGAGTGGAGACCCAGGATAAAAGAGCGTGAGGAGAGCGGCGGAGACACAGGATAAAATAGCGCTAGGAGAGTGTAGACACAGGATAAAAGAGCGCGAGGAGAGTTCCAGGGAGCAGAGTCGGAGGGCGGGGTTCCAGAGAGGTGAGTATAAAAACCTTACCTCGGGGATTCACGGACCTCGGGTCTTAAAAAAAAAATTAAAAGTGGCGTCACGGTAAATCTGTGACCTGATTGGCTGGTAGAGAATCTACACTGAATTTGAAACTAAAACATTATTAAACTAATTAAACCAAATAAATTAATCACTTAATTAATAAGTAGAGGGTATCTAGACCAGAATCAGGGGATTACGGTTCTTAGAATTTAGCATTTATAGTGGAAATCTAACCCTAGGGGACGTATAGTTAATAAGGAGTCAATAAGCAGTTATTAGATTTAAATTAATTTATTAAATAGTTCTAGAAATGGCAGTTGCTGGGGTGAAGTGCTTCACCTGTGGGATGTGGGAAATCTGTGATGCTTCAAGTATCCCGGACAACTACATCTGCAGGAAGTGTACCCAATTGCAGCTCCTCACAGACCGCATGGATTGGTTGGAGCAGCAGTTGGATACACTTAGGAGCATTCAAGTGGCGGAAAGCATCATTGACAGGAGTTTTGGAGATGTGGTCACACCTAAGGTACAGACAGATAGATGGGTGACTGCGAGAAGGGGCAGTCAGTCAGTGCAGAAATCCCCTGTGGCTGTCCCCCTCTCTAACAGGTATATCATTCTGGATACTGTTGGGGGGGATGGCCTATCAGGGGAAAACAACAGCAGTAGCCAGAGCAGTGGCACCACGGCTGTCACTGTTGTTCATCGGGGGGGTCAAAGCACAGAAGAGCAATTGTCATAGGGGACTCTATAGTCAGGGGCTCAGATAGGCGCTTCTGTGGTCGTGAAAGAGACGCCAGGATGGTTTGTTGCCTCCCTGGTGTCAGGGTCCAGGATGTCTCTGATCGGGTCTGGGACATTCTGAAGGGGGAGGGAGAACAGCCAGAGGTCGTGGTACACATTGGTACTAACGACATAGGCAGGAAGAGTGACGAGGTCCTGCAGTGGGAGTTCAGGGAGTTAGGCAGAAAGTTAAAAAACAGGACCTCTAGGATTGTAATCTCAGGATTACTCCTTGTGCCATGTGCCAGTGAGGCTAGAAATAGGAAGATAGTGCAGCTGAACACGTGGCTGAACAGATGGTGTAGGAGGGAGGGTTTCTGATATCTGGATCAGTGGGATCTCTTCCGGGGCAGGTGGGACCTGTACAAGAAGGACTGGTTGCATCTAAACTGGAGGGGCACCAATATCCTGGCTGCGAGGTTTGCTACTGTCACTCGGGAGGGTTTAAACTAGTATGGCAGGGGGGTGGGAACCAGAGCAATAGGTCAGCAGGTGAAATAAAGGACTGGGAACCAGTGAATATGGCCAGTAGGGCTAAGAGGAAGGGCAGGCAGGGAGAAATTACTGAACACAGTGGGACTGGGGGTCTGAAATGCATTTGTTTCAATGTGAGAAGTATAACAGGCAAAACAGATGAGCTTAGAGCTTGGATTAGTACTTGGGACTATGATGTTATTGCTATTACAGAGACTTGGTTGAAGGATGGACAGGATTGACAGATAAACATTCCAGGATTTAGGTGTTTCAGGCAGAATAGAGAGGGATGTAGAAGAGGTGGGGGAGTTGCACTGCTGGTTAAGGGGAATATTACAGCTGTACGACAGGAGGACACCTCGGTGGGCTGATGCAACGAGGCAATATGGGTAGAGCTCCGGAATAGGAAGGGTGCAGTCACAATGTTGGGGGTTTACTATAGGCCTCCCAATTGCTGGTGGGAGATTGAGGAACAGTTATGTAGGCAGATTTTGGAAAGATGTAAAAGCAATAGGGTTGTTGTGGTGGGTGATTTTAACTTTCCCTATATTGACTGGGAATCACTTATTGCTAGGGGTTTGGATGGTGCAGAATTTGTAAGGTGCATCTAGGAGGGCTTCCTGAGACAATATGTAGATAGTCCAACAAGGGAAGGGACAATACTGGACCTGGTATTAGGGAATGAACCCGGCCAGGTGGTCGAGGTTTCAGTAGGAGAGCATTTCGGGAAAAGTGACCATAATTCAGTAAGTTTCAAGGTACTGGTGGATAAGGATAACAGGAGTCCTTGGGTTAAGGTGCTTAATTGGGGGAAGGCTAATTATAACAATATTAGGCAGGAACTGAGGAATCTAGACTGGAGGCGGATGTTTGAGGGCAAATCAATAACTGACATGTGGGGGGCTTTCAAACATCAGTTGATAAGAATTCAGGACCGGCATGTTCCTGCTAGGATGAAGGATAAGCATGGCAAGTTTCAGGAACCTTGGATAACGAAGGATATTGTGAGATTAGTCAAAAAGAAAAGGGAAACATTCATAAGGGCTAGAAGGCTGGGAACAGATGAAGCCCATGGAGAATACAAAGAAAGTAGGAAGAAACTTAAACAAGGAGTCAGGAGGGCTAAAAGGGGTCATGAAAAGTCACTGGCAACCAGGATTAAGTAAAATCCCAAGGCCTTTTATACTTATGTAAAAAGCAAGTGGGTAGCCAGGGAAAGGGTAGGCCCACTCAGGGACAGAGGTGGGAATCTGTGTGTGGAGCCAGAAGAAATGGGAGAGATACTAAATGAATACTTCTCAGCAGTATTCACCAAAGAGAAGGACTTAGTGGTCGAGTTGTCTAGGGAAGAGTGTGTAGATAGCCTGGATCATGTTGAGATCAAAAAAGAGCAGGTGTTTGGTGTCTTGAAGAATATTAAGGTGGATAAGTCCCCAGGGCCAGATGGGATCTACCCCAGAGTACTGAGGGAGGCAAGGGAGATTGCTGGGGCCTTGACAGAAATCTTTGTATCCTCACTGGCTACGGGTGAGGTCCCAGAGGACTGGAGAATGGCTAATGTTGTTCCATTGTTTAAGAAGGGTAGCAGAGATAATGCAGGAAATTACAGGCCGGTGAGCCTTACGTCAGTGGTAGGGAAATTATTGGAGAAGATTCTTCGTGACAGGATTTACTACCATTTGGAAGCAAATGGGCGTATTAGTGAGAGGCAACATGGTTTTGTGAAGGGGAGGTCGTGTCTCACTAACTTGATCGAGTTTTTCGAGGAAGTGACAAAGATGATCGACGATGGAAGGGCAGTGAATGTTATATACATGGATTTCAGTAAGGCCTTTGACAAGGTCCCTCATGGCAGACTGGTACAAAAGGTAAAGTCGCACAGGATTAGAGGTGAGCTGGCAAGATGGATAATGAATTGGCTTGGTCATAGAAGACAGAGGATAGCAGTGGAAGGGTGCTTTTCTGAATGGAGAGCTGTGACTAGTGGAGTTCCGCAGGTATCAGTACTGGGACCTTTGCTGTTTGTATTATACGTAAATGATTTGGAGGAAAATGTAACTCGGCTAATTAGTAAGTTTGCAGACGACACTAAGGTTGGAGGAGTTGCAGATAGTGAAGAGGATTGTCAAAGGACACAACGGGATATAGATCGGTTGGAGACTTGGGCAGAGAAATGGCAGATGGAGTTTAATCCGGACAAATGAGAGGTAATGCATTTTGGAAGGTCTAATACAGGCAGGAATTATACAGTAAATGGCAGAACCCTTAAGTGCATTGACGGGCAGAGGGATCTGGGTGTACAGGTCCACAGGTCACTGAAAGTGGCAATGCAGGTGGATAAGGTAGTCAGGAAGGCATATGGCATGCTTGCCTTCATTGGCAGGGGTATTGAGTATAAAAGCTGGGAAGTCATGCTGCAGCTGTATAGAACCTTGGTTAGGCCACACTTGGAATATTGCATGCAATTCTGGTCGCCACATTACCAGAAGGATATGGAGGCATTGGAGAGGGTGCAGAGAATGTTTACCAGAATGCTGCCTGGTCTGGAGGTTATTAGCTATGAGGAGAGGTTGGAGAAACTCGGATCGTTCTCACTAGTGCGACGGAGATTGAGGGGCGACTTGATAGAAGTTTACAAAATTATGAGTGGCATGGACAGAATAGATAGTCAGAAGCTTTTTCCCAGGGTCGAAGAGTCAATTACTAGGGGACGTAGATTTAAGGTGAGAGGAGAAAACTATAGAGGAGATGTGCGGGGCAAGTTTTTTACGCAGAGGGTAGTGAGTGTCTGGAATTCGCTGCCAGAGGAGGTGGTGGAAACAGGTACGATAGTGGTGTTTAAGAGGCAGCTTGACAAATACATGAATAGAATGGGAATAGAGGGATACGGACCCCGGAAGTGCAAAATGTTTTAGTTGACGGGCAATATGATCGGCGCAGGCTTGGAGGGCCGAAGGGCCTGTTCCAGTGCTGTACTTTTCTTTGTTCTTTGTTCTAAGTAACATATGCTGTAGGTAAAGGGGAACTGGTGGCTGTACTATATTTAGATTTTCAGAATATATTTGATAAGGTGCCACATCAAAGGTTATTGCAAAAAATAAAAAAGCCATGGTGTAGGGGGTAACATATTGGCATGGATAGAAGATTGGCTAACTAACAGGAAGCAGATGGTGGATATAAATGGGTCTTTTTCTAGTTGGCAAGATGTAACATGGTGTGCCATAGGATCAGTGCTGGGGCCGCAACATTTTACAATATATATCAATGACTTGGATGAAGGGACCGAAAGTATGGTTGCTAAATTTGCTGATGGCATAAAGATGAGGATGGGTAGGATTGTAAGATGTGAAGAGGACACAAGGAAGATACAACGTGACATAGACAGATTAAGTGTTGTAATTACAGTTTTGATAAACCTAGGACTGTAGCTTTAAGAATAATCCAGTGTTGTAAGATCACATGACCTGTATAAACCAATGAGTTAGCAGCATGGGGAACCTCTAGGAGGGAGTTTAGTCATAGAGTCTGATGCACACATGTAGTTGCTGCTGCTGTCTTGTAAATAAAGTTAAATGATTCCACTAAGAAATATTGCCTGGAAAATCAGCTCTATAACAAACTGGTGACGAGAATTAATCAGATCCTGTGCTGTCCCTCGCCCAGCGATTGTGAGTATCTAAAATAATTAAAATGAAGGGAAGATATACTCATCCGAGATGCCACAGTTTGGCAGAATCGATCCCTTTGAACCAGCCACAGACAACTGGTCTCAATATATAGAACATCTTACATTCTACTTTCAAGCCTAGGAAATCACGGGGGAAGGAAAAGAGGAGAGCGATTCTCCTGAGATTTGTGGGAGCAAAACCTACAGTTTAATTTGAAGCTTGACGGCCCCCAGTGCCCCTGATTCGAAGACCTTCAGTGAATTAGAGGCCTCGTTAAGGGACATTTCCAACCCAAGCCCTCAGTCACAATGCAGAGGTTCATGTTCAATTCATGGAATAAAGCCCCAGGGGAGACCATTGCTACTATGTGGTGAAATTAAAATAACTGGCGGAGTATTGTGATTTCGGTGAAACCCTAAATGATACACTCGGGGGTCGTTTGGTCTGTGGCATGCAAGAGGATGCTATTCAGTGAAGATTTCTGGCTGAAGTGGATCTTGATTTTAAGAAAGCCTTAGATATAGCACTTGCGATGGAAAGCGCTGTAAGGAATTCAAAAGCGATTCATGATGCGCAAAATGGTGTCGTCTTCCTAGTTGGGCGGAAACGGTCAGCTGAAAGTGGCGCAAAAAGCCGGTACTCCACTGTGAAGCGGGAAACAGTCCCTGCTAACTGAAAATTTAGAGGAAACAGCTTAGCAGCAAATTCAAAAACTAATTTTTATCAACGTGGAAACAATCACACTCCTAATGATTGGCAATTTAAAAAGGTGGAGTGTTATTTTTGTCACAAAAGTGGTTACATATTGAAACATTGCAAAGCGAGATTAAAACAGGCTTCCAGGCATCAAGTGCAGTTCAATGAAGTATATAGTGTGGAAGAGCCAGAAACTACCAATTCTGACATTTATTCCTTATTCAACATGAAAGTTAAGAAGACAGGGCCAATTACTGTCACATTGCAAGTGAATGGTAAACCCTTAAAAATGGAAGTAGACACTGGTGGTTCTACCACTGTAATAGGGGAACACACTTTCAGATATTTAAGTAAAGGTGCCCAACAATTAAATTGGAACGAACCTCTGCCAAGTTGAAAATGTACACAAGTGAAGAAATTCAAGTAAAAGGTATCACCGGTGTACCTGTTTATCATAGACACCAAACAGCACAGCTACCAGTGATAATATTAGAAGGCAGAGGACCAAGCCTTCTAGGTCAAAATTGGTTGAGGAAAATTAACCCTGATTGGCCAGTGAGATTTCAAAAGGAAGCTGGAAGAGTCCCTAAGTTGGAAAGGAAACAAAGCAAGATACTTCAGAGAGAGCCTGGAGAGTCAAAGGACCACAACTGGGTGAAAAAGGAATGTGCAGCCATTCAGCAACCTGAAAAAATGAAGATGGTCTTAAATAGCGACATGGAAGAACAGCAGAAGAAACTCAAGGAGACTCTGCTGAATGACAGAATTCAAAATGAAACGAATGAGTTTCACAAAGAAAAGGAAAACCTGTTGAAGGACCTTCACACACTACAAGGATCCCTCCAGTCAAAGTCTGTGCCTCTGGAAAATTACAAAGTGAAAGAGGAAGAATTTAACATCACTCTGAACAAACTGAAGAACCAGTCGGCAGAGAAGACGCAGCAATGTTCAAGGTTCCAGGAGGAAGCCAACAGAGACAAAAAGGAGACAGAGGAGCTGAAGAATCAGCTGAATGAAGCTAAAGAGGCTTTGAAAGCAAAAGTCATAGAACTTTCCAAGATGCGAGTAGATAATTAAATGATGGGTAGCTCAACTACTGAACTAAAACAAGCTGAGATTTCACCTGAGAGAAGCCTGGCCGACAGTGAAGTCAAACAAAAGACTAAGACTAAATTCTGTGGTAGAAAGAAGAAGACACGTAGGAAGAGGATGCAGAATTACTGATGAGGTGCCATCTTCGAACAAGACTAAGCCTGATACTTCCCAATTTGGAGGGGAAGGTGGAGAAAAATCAAGCGAACCAAAAAGCGACTCATGATTTGCACAGTTGTGAGTGACAATTTACTGTTGGATAAACAGTATATATGAGGAAATTCAGTGGAGGACCGAAGTGGTTAGCTGGTAAAGTAAGCTCTGTGACCAGGCCATTGTCATACCATGTGGAAGTGGAGGGCTGGATCACCCAAAAGCATGTGGATCATTTAAGATGAAGGGAGATACCCCAACAAAATGATATTCCACCTGTAACCATTGCTGAACAAGTTGTTTCGGTTGAAGTTGCTCAACCAAGGATAGACACGCCCGATGTCTCTGTTGGAGTAGAAGACACTGAACTGCATTTACCTAATAAGGTACCTGATGTTAATGTGGTTCCAGAAAATGTGATTCCTGTCAAAGAATCTGATGTCGTAGAGCTACGATGTTCCACAGGGATCAGGAAACCACCTGAAAGACCGAACTTGTAATTTCATGACCTGTATATATATTGTAATGTCATGAGGTAAATATCCTTGTAAATACAAAATGCACAGAAAAGTTAAAGGGGGAGGAATGTAATGATTATCGTCCTGATAAATGTAGGATAAACTTAGCTTTAAGAATAATCCTGTGTTGTAAAATCACATGATCTGTAAACCAATGAGTTAGCAGTGCAGGGAACCTCTAGGATGGAGTTATTCTTTAGTTATAGAGTTTGATATACACATGTAGCTGCTGCTGCTGTCTTATAAATAAAGCTCAATATTTCCACCAAGAAAATTTGCCTGGAAAATCAACTCTATAACATTAAGTGAGTGGGCAAAGACCTGGAAAATGGAATATAATGTGGGCAAATGTGAAATTGTCCATTTTTCCAGGAAAATAAAATAGAAGCATATTATCTAAATGGTGAGCGATTGTAGAGCTCTGAGATGCAGAGGGATCTCAGTGTCCTAGTACGTGAATCACAAAAATCTAGTATGCAGGTGCAGCAAGTAATTAGGAAAGCTCATTGAATATTATCATTTATCATTTGCAAGAGGAATTCAATACAAAAGTGGGGATGTTATGCTTCAGTTATACAGGGCATTGGTGAGACCACATCTGGAGATCTGTGTACAGTATTGGTCTCCTTATTTAAGGAATGATGTAAATGCTTTGGAAGCCGTTCAGAGAAGGTTTACCAGACTAATACCTGGATTGGGTGGGTTGCCTTAAGAAGGAAGGTTGGACAGACTCGCCTTTCATCCGCTGGAGTTTAGAAGAGTAAGAGGCAACTTGTTTGGCACATATAAGATCCTGAGGAGCCTTGACAGGGTGAGCATGGAAAGAATGTTTCCTCTTGTGGGTGAATCTAGTACTGGGGTCACTGTTTAAAAATAAAGGATTGCCAATTTAAGACAGAGATGAGGAGAATATTTTTCTCTGAGGGTTGACAGTCTTTGGAACTTGCTTCCTTAAAAGATGGTGGAAGTAGAGTAATTGAACATTTTTAAGGCAGAGCTAGATAGATTCTTGATAAGCAAGGGGGTAAAAGGTTATCGGGATTAGGTGGGAATGTGGAGTTGAGACTACAATCAGATCAGCCATGATCTTATTAAATGGTGGAGCAGGCTCGAAGGGCCAAGTGGCCCTACTCCTGCTCCTAAGTTGTATGCTTCTATGTATGTTTGTATAAAATCATCCTAGAGCATTTATCCATGCTGCCACCGCATGATAATACTTATTGGCTTTGCTCAGGGAGTAGATTTTCCACTTTAGGTGCAGCCAGAACAAATTGCAGCTAAATTTGTGCATGTTTTCTTGTGCTCTTGTGTTTTGAAAAATGTTTCATTTTTCAATTTGCCAATTTTTATTTGTCAATCTCCTCCCTGTCCATCTCATCCTTCCCAGTGCTAATCCTGTGGAGTTTGAAAGTAGTTTGGCTATCACGGTCCCTAGGTCAATGCATGTGAGTTTAGGGGCAGGGGAGTTGGAAAATTGCCGGCAATGATGTCGGGGTGGGATCCCAATGTGACCCTGAACCCCTTCTGGTCGAATGCAGTGGGAAACCCCCATGACTGTGGCAGGAAGCCAACTGAGGCATGTAAAAAGGCAGCTAAAAGCCATTTGAAGGATGCAATGCCTCCCTCCCAACAGCAGACAGGTCACATGCTGACTCTGCAACTCAGCAGGTTGGAGAAGGTGAGTGCACAGAGGAAGGTCATTGAAAATGAAGCTGGTCCGATATCAATACTACACAGACTAAACCAGCGTGGGAGGCAGTGACGTAGTGGTATTGTCACTGGACCGGTAATCCAGAGACCCAGGGTGATGCTCCAGGGCAGATGGTGGAATTTGAATTCAATAAAAATCTGGATGATGACCACGAAACCATTGTCAATTGTCGGAAAAACCCATCTGGTTCACTAACGCTCTTTAGGAAAGGAAATCTGCCATCCTCACGTGGTCTGGCCTAGATGTGACTACAGATCTGCAGGAATGTGGTTGTGGAATGTGGTTGAGTCTTCAATGCCTTCTTAAATGGTCTAAAAAGCCACTCAGTTGTATCGTACCACCATAATGTCAATATAAAGAAATGAAGCCGCACAGACCACCCAGCATCAAACTAGGCACCAGAAACAACAATGGCAAACCCAGCCCTGTTGAGCCTGCAAAGTCCTCCTTATGCCAAAATTGGGAGAGCTACCTCACAGACTAGTCAAGCAACAGCCTGACATTGTCATATTCACGGAATCAAACCTTACAGATCATGTCCCAGACCACCACCACCATCACCATCCCTGGGTATGTCCTGTCCCACCGGCAGGTCAGACCCAGCAGAGGGGGTGCCACAGTAGTATACAGTCGGGAGGGAGTTGCCCTGGGAGTCTTCAACATTGACTCCGGATCACATGAACTCTCATGGCATCAGGTCAAACTTGGGCAAGGAAACCTGCTGACCACATAATGTCCCCCCTTCAGCTGATGAGTTAATACTCCTCCATCTTGAGCACCACTTGAAGGAAGCACTGAAGGTGGCAAGGGTTTAGAATGTACTCTGGGTGGGGGACTTCAATGTCTAACACCAGGAGCAGCTCGGTAACATCACCACAGACCGAGCTGGCCGAGTCCTTAAGGACATGGCTGCCAGACTGGGTCTGTGGCAGGTGGTGAGGGAAGCAACAAGAGGGGAAAACGTACTAGACCTCATCCTCACCAACCTGCCTGCTGCATCTGTGCATCAGAGTATCTGTAGGAGTGACCCTCGCACAATCCTTGTGGAGACGAAATCCCATCTTCACATTGAGGATACCCTCCATCATGTTGTGCAGCACTAAAATCGTGCTAAATGGGATAGATTTTGAACAGATCTAACAACTCAAGACTGGGCATCCATGAGGAGCTATGTGGCATCAGCAGCAGCAGAATTACACTCAAACACAATCTGTAACCTTATGGCCCGACATATCCCCCATTCTACCATTAGCACCAACCCAGGGGATCAACCCTAGTTCAATAAAGAGTGTAGGAGGGCATGCCAGGAGCAGCACAAGGCATACCTAAAATGAGGTGTCAACCAGGTGAAGCTACAACACAGGACTACTTGCGTGCCAAACAGCATAAGCAGCAAGTGAAGGACAGAGCCACACGATTCCATAACCAACAAATCAGATCCAAGCTCTGCAGTCCTACCACATCCAGTCATGAATGGTGGTGGACAATTAAACAACTCACTGGAGGAGGAGACTCCACAATATCCCCATCCTCAATGATGGAGGATCACAGCACATCAGTGCAAAAGATAAAGGTGAAGCAATCACAACAATCTTCAGCGAGAAGTGCCAAGTGGATGATCCATCTTGGCCTCCTCTGGAGGTCCCCACCATCACAGGTGCCAGTACTCAACCAATTTGTGATGTCAAGAAACAGCTGAAGACACTAGATACTGCAAAGGCTATGGGCCCTGACAATATTCCGGCAATAATGCTGATGACTTGTGCTCCAGAACTTGCTGTGCCCCTAGCTAAACTGTTCCAGTACAGCTACAACACTGGCATCTACCAGCAAGGTGGAAAATTGCCCAGCTTTTTCCTGTGCACAAAAAGCAGGACAAATCCAACAAGGCCAACTACCGCCCTACCAGTCTACTCTCGATCATCAGTAAAGTGATGTAAGAGGTTATCAACAATGCTATCAAGCGGCACTTGCTTAGTAATAACCTGCTCACTGATGCTCAGTTTGTGTTCCGCCAGGGCCACTCAGCTCCTGACCATATTACAGCCTTGGTTGAAATGTGAACAAAAGAGCTGAACTCCAAGGGTGAGGTGATAGTGACTGCCCTTGACATCAAGGCAGCATTTGACCAAATATGGCATCAAAGAGCCCTAGCTCTTTGTCAATGGGAATCAGGGCGAAAATTCTCCACTGGTTGGAGTCATACCTAGCACAAAGGAAGATGGTTGTGGTTGTTGAAGTTCAGTCATCTCAGCTCCAGGACATCACTGCAGCAGTTCCCCAGGTAGTGCCCTAGGCCCAACCATTTCAGCTGCTTTATCAATGACCTTCCTTCCATCATAATATCAGAAGTGGGAATATTCACTTATGATTGCACAATGTTCAGCACCATTCGTGACTCCTCAGATACTGAAGCAGTCTATGTCCAAATGCAGCAAGATCTGGACAATATCCAGGCTTGGGCTGACAAGTGGCAAGAAACATTCGCAGCACACAAGTATCAAGCAATGACCATCTCCAACAAGAGAGAATCTAACCATTGCCCCTTGATGTTCAATGGCATTATCATCACTGAATCCCCCACTATCAACATCCTGAGGGCTACCATAGATCAGGAACTGAATGGACTAACCATATAAATACTGTGGCTGCAAGAGCAGGTCAGAGGCTAGGAATCCTGTGACGAGTAACTCACCTCCTGACTCCCCAAAGCCTGTCCACCATCTACAAGGCACAAGTCAGGAATGTGATGGAATGCTCTCTTAATGACTGGATGAGTGCAGCACCAACAGCACTCAAAAAACTTGACACCACCCAGGACAAAGCAGCCTGCTTGATTGGCACCCGATCCACAAACTTTCACTCCCTCCACCACTGACACACAGTAGCAGCAGTGTGTACCATCTACAAGGTGAACTGCAGAAACTCGCCAAGCCTCCTTAGACAGCACCTTCCAAACCCACGACCGCTACCATCTAGCAGGACAAGAGCAGCAGACACGTGGGAACAACACCACCTGGAAGTTCCCCTCCAAGCCACTCACCATCCTGACTTGGAAATACATTACTGTTCCTTCACTGTCGCTGGGTCAAAATCCTGGAACATCCTCCCTAACTGCACTGTGGATGTACCTACACCACAGGAACTGCAGTGGTTCAAGAAGGCAGCTCACCATCACCTTATCAAGGGCATTTACAGATGGGCAATAAATGCTGGCCCAGTCAGCGATGCCCACATCCCATAAATGAATAAAAAAAACTTGAGGCCAGCCACAGTCAAAGGCCTGTGCTGACAGGAGCAGTTCCTTCAAGCCTAAGCTCAATGATTTTATGTGGGGACAGCAACTTAATGTCAATTTGTTTAAGTGCCTTGGATAACTTTTAGGGGCAAGTCACCTTATGACCTGTGAGATTGCACAGTGCCATAGGCTGCACATATTCAAAAATTGTCTAAACTGAGGATGCGACACAACATTGTTCAGCTCAGCAGCCACAGTGAAGGGAGCAGCGACTCCAAGAGGAGCAGCAGCTGCAGCATTCTTCACAGCCACACCAGCTGGAAGGATCAGACTGGATGGTCATAGGTCAGCACATAGAAGAAGGTGATAGGCTGAGCAGGGGGCTACCTAGGAACATGGGAAATAGGAGCTGGATTAGGGCCTTCGGCCCATCAAGCTTGCTCCGCCATTCAAACAGACCATGGCTGATCATCTACCTCTTAGGCCATTTTTCCCACTACCCCACATCCCTTGAAGCCATTAGTACCCAGAAATCTATCGATTTCTGTCCTGAACATGCTCAATGACTGAGCTTCCATAGCCCTCCGTGGTGGAGAATTCTAAAGATTCACTACTCTCTGAGTGAAGAAATTCCACCTCACCTCAGTCATAAATGGCCTGACCTTTATTCCGAGACTGTGTCCCCTGGTTCTAGAGTCACCAGCCAGGGGAAACATCCTATCCACATCTGCCCTGTCACATGGCCGGTAAGAACTTTGTAAGTTTCAATGAGATCACCTCTCATTCTTCGAAACTCTAAAGAATACAGACTGAGTTTCCTCACTCTCTCCTCATAAGACAATCCTGCCATCCCAGGTATTAGTCTGGTGAACCTCTGTTGCACTCCTTTTATGGCAAAGACACCCTTCCTTAGATAGGGAGACCAAAACAATACTCCAGGTGCAGTCTCACCAAGGCTCTATACATTTGCAGCATGGCATCCTTGCTCCTGTGCTCAAATCCCCTTGCAATGAAGGTCAACATATTATTTTCTCTTTCTCTCAAGTGCTAAGTACTACTATTTTGCTTCCTAATTGCTTGTTGCACCTGCATGCCAGCCTTTAGTGACTCATGGACAAGGACACCTAGGTCCCTTTGGACAGCAACACTTCCCAACCTCTCACCATTTAAGAAATATCCTGCCTTTCTGTTTTTTCTACCAAAGTGGATAAATTCACACTTATTCACGTTATTTTCCACCTGCCATGTTCCTGCACATCCACTCAGCCTTTCCAAATCCCCTCTAAGCCTCCTTGCATCCTCCTCACAACCCACGTTCCCATTTAGTTTTGTGTCATCAGCAAATTTGGAAATATTACACTTTGTCCCTCCATCCAAATCATTTATATAGCTTGTGAACAGCTATGCCCCAAGCACTGATCTTTGCAGTATCCCACCAGTAACAGCCTGCCATGCTGAGAATGACCCATTTATTCCTACTCTCTGTTTTCTGCCTCTTAACCAATTCTCAATCCATAGCAGTATATTACCCCCAATCCTATGTGCTATAATTTTGTTCACTAACCTCCTTTTTGGGATCTTATAGAAAGCCTTTTGAAAATCCAAATATACCACATCCACTGGTTGTCCTTTATCTAGGCTACAAGCAACGTCCTCAAAAAACTCCAACAGTTTTGCCAAACATGATTTCCCTTCCATAAACCCATGTTGACTCTGCCCAATCATATCATTATTTTCCAAGGGTCCAGTTATCACATTCTTTAAAATAGATTTTAACATTTTCCCTACTAGTGAAACCAAACTAAGAGGTATGTAGTTCTTTGTTTTCTCTCTCTGTGGAGTTGAAGATTATCAGATCAGCCATGATCTCATTGGCTGAATGGAGCAGACTCCATGAGCTGAATGGCCTTCTTCTACTCCTACATCTTATGGTCTCCCTTCTTAAATAGCAGGGTTACATTTGCTACTTTCCAGTCTGCAGGAACCTTTCCAGAATCTATAGAATTTTGAAAGATAACCACCAATGTCTCCACTCCTTCAATATAGCCACCTCCTTCAACACTCTGGGGTGCAGCTCATCTGCTCCAGGGGATATATGAACATTTAATCCAATTATTTTTTTGACTACTACCTCTTTATTAATACTAATTTCTTTCAGTTCCTCATTTTCACTCGTCCCTTAATTCCCTAATATTTCTGGAATATTTTCTCTCTTCCTCCATGAAGACAGTTACATAATAATTGTTTAGTTTCTCCATTTCCCTATTCTCCATTATAAATTCCCCTGTCTCCGCCTCTAATGGACTCACATTTGTCCTTGCTAATCTTTTCCTTCTCACATGCATAAAGAAGCTTTTACAATCCACCCATTTGTTAACTGCTACCTCGCATTCATATTCACTTCTCCCTTTCTTTTACCAGGGCCAGAATATTACACTGGGCGTGCGGGCACATGCCCGACATGCCGAAGCGTGAAATGACGCGAAATGATGTTAGGCGTGCGTCCCGACGTCATCGTGTACTCGCCAATAATTGAAAGGCCTATTAAGGCCATCAAATTTACGCTGCCCATCCAACATTACGGTTGGCTGGCAGGCGAAAAGGCCAAGCAGCCTTTACATTTTTTAGGAAATCTCATCCACGAGTGGGACGAAGTTTCCTAAAGCAAATAAAAATTAAATAAAAGCTTTATTTTGGAATTAAAAACATGTCCCATCTCAAGTGACAGAGTCACATGAGGGGGCATGTTTTTAAAAATTTTTACTGTCAGGGGGATTGAAGCACTCTTACTTGCGCATGCGCGAACTGCGCGCCAGGCCCGCTCTCCCTCCTCCCCCTGCCCGCACAGGTAGCACTGAGCACTGCCGCTCGAGATCCACGCAGGGCGGGCCTTAATTGGCCCGCCCACGTGAAATCGCGGTGCGGACCCGATCGCCAGCGACGGTCAGCTTTCCGACCGCCCCCACCTGCTCCTGCCAAGCCCGCCTGACGAGGGAAAAATTCTGGCCCAGGTTATTGGTCAGCCTTTGCTGGATTCTGAATTGCCCCCAGTCCTCAGGCATACCACTTTCTGGCAACTTTATAAGCTATTTCCTTTGATCTAATGCAATCTTTAACTTCTTTTGTTATCCATGATTGATTTACCTTTCCTGTTGGGCTTTTGTATCTTAGAGAAATGTATATTTGTTGTAGGCCATGTATTGCTTCTTCAAATATTAGCCATTGCATGTCTACCATTAAATCTTTCAATGTATTTTCACAACCCACCATAGCCAACTTGCCCCTCATACCTTCGTAATTTCCTTTGTTCAGATTTAGGACTCTAGTTTCAGAATGAACAATGTCACTTTCAAACTTAATGTAAAACTCTATCATATTATCATCATTATTTCTTAATGGCTCCTTTACAGCAAGGTTATTGATTAGCCCTTTCTCATTAGATAATACTAAATCTAAAATAGCCCAATCCCTTGTTAGTTCCTCAATATACTGCTCCAAAAACCCATCTCGCACACACACCCGGAAGCCATCCTCCACAGCTTTAGTGCTAATTATATTTACCCAGTCTATATGTAAATTGAAGTTGCCCATTATTAGTGCATTACCCATGTTACATGGAGCTCTAATCTCCTGGTTTATATCATGCCCAACATTACCACTACAGTTTGGTGTTCTGTAAACAACTCCCACCAATGTTTGCTGCCCCTTGCTGTTTCTTAGTTCCACCTAAATTGATGCCACATCCTGATCCTTCGGTCAAAGATCCTCTCTCACTAACGTACTGATCTTGTCCCTTATTAACAGCGCTACACCACTTCCTTTCAGATTGGCTATCAGCCCCCTGAGGCAGGGCTTCCTCCTGGGCGAGGGGAAGAAGGTGTGCCTCCAGCCCATTAATGCTCATTGGACTGTTAAGTGGCTGTGGGGCAGGCAGTAATGGCGGGGATGTGTTCCCCACTGACTCTTTGGATGACAGGAAGGGAAACCCTGCCATCCCTAAAAATCCTGGCCATTATGTAGGAGCAGGAGAAACTCCAATGAACTTCTTGGCATTTAAATAAAAAGCCTGAAATTAATTACTTTATTATAAAACCTGTGAATACTAACTTTGCCAAGCCAACACTATGTATAATCTTCCAAACTGAACATTGAGTATTGCTGAAAAAAGAGACATGTCGAAGCTTTTTGTCTTGCACTCATCAGGACACTTCGCAAGATACCACTATAAGGGGGGAAGCAACATTTGTACTGTATGAGAAGAGAGTGCTAATACATACAGTATAAATTGGTGTTTTCCCCCTTACATTGGTATCTTGCGAAGTATCCTGTTGAGTGCAAGATGAAAGGCTTCGACATGTCTCTTTTTCAGCACTACTCAAGTTCTGTACTACCAAACGACTATTTGTAAACTGAACATTGGTGAAATGCAAGTTAGGCTGTAATGCTGTAATTCTGATTGGCTTATGATATGTTAAATTGCATGCAATTAAGAAAATGATTATGAATCCTAAAGTAAGTTTGTATCCTGTTCCGGATGATTAACTAAGCAATAATGTCCCTAACTTTGTGGAAGGAGTGTAATAAAACTAAGGTTGTACATCAAACTGAGTTCAGTACAGTCTATGATGCCTTTGGGAAATCAAAGGTTATTTTCCCATACTTGTTCAACTTACAGAATAACATTAAAGAATTGTGAAAACTTTACCACAATTTAACAGTACACTTATGGTACCATTAGCCAACACAGCTCTCCTGTACCCTTTGCTCTTATCTGTTCCTGAACTTTAGGATTGATGTGCAAAATTAAGGGAACAAGGGCCTGGAGCTTTCCCTTGTTTGCATTGATTTCTTTGGTATAATTTGTCCGATATCGGGGTAACTGTTGCAAATGATCACGGAATTTTCAGTGCGAATTAGGTTCAGTGCAGTTCAACTTTCTGCTTTCTTTTACCCGAACTGTAGAAACATCACACTAGAAGCCAGTCCTGCTCACAAAACTGATCATATCCCCAGGGTGAATTAACCATCGTTGGGAGTTTCCACTAACTGAGCTGTTCGCAAGCCTCCAAGGGGACTCCAAAAATGATGCTGGATCCTTAGGGCAGAAGAACATTAACACATACATTTTTAAAGGTCTTGAATGTTTTTATTTTAATTTACTAAGAGACCGACTACAGTCTCCCAATATAACAAGGAAATAGCTTTGTATATTTTTGGAAAGTCATTTGCAGTCATTTAAAATCTGGTTACTCACAGGTGGTGGATTGACTGCTCATTTTTTGTGACAAACTCATTTTTGGCTGTATTACTCAAACTTTGCCACTCTCATATATATCAAGAAATATTTTTAAAGCAAAACATTTTTGAAAAATTATGTTTTGAAACACTGCCTGATTACACTGGTGCATGGCAGTTCTGTTATATACAAATCAGTTGCTGTAGAAACTCAGGGGAAATAACAATAACAACTTGTATTTATATAGTTCCTTGAACATAATAAGATGTCCCAAGGCCCTTCACAGGTGCATTATAAAACAAAATATGACACTGAGCCACATAAGGTGATATTATGGCAGATGGCCAAAAGCTTGCTCAAAGAGGTAGGTTTTAAAGGAGGAGGGCAAGGTAGAGAGGCCAAGAGATTTAGGGAGGGAATCCAGAGTTTAGGGCCTAGGCAGCTGAAGGTATGGTCACCAATAGTGGAGCGATCAGAATCAGGGATGCTCAAGAAACTGGTATTAGAGGAGCGCAGAGGGTTGTCTAGGGTTGGTGATCATTACAGAGATGTGGAGAGGGCATGCCATGGTGGGATTTGAAAACAAGGATGAGAATTTTAAAATTAGGTGTTGTTTAACTGGGAGCCAGTTGTCAACTAGCAAAGAGATGATGAGTGAAATGCATTTGATGTGAATTGGAACAGGGGTATGGTTTTCAAAGTTTTGGATGATCTCATGTTTACAGTGGTTAGAATGTGGGAGGCTGGCTAGGAGTGTGTTAGAATGGTCAAGACTCGAGGTAACAGAGGGAGGGATGAAGTGTTCAGCAGCTCAAGCCTTGCACCACCAACTTTGGCCATTTAACCTGTCCTACTTTACATGCACACAAACGAACATACAAAATGGAGCAGGAGTAGGCCACTAGGCCCCTTGAGCATGTTCCGCCATTCAATAAGATCATAGTTGATTTGATTATAACCTCAAGTCTACATCCCCACCAGACAGAAAGAACATGTACACACATTGCATCTGTTTCAGCCAAACAAAATAAGTGACAACTTTTCATTGGTTCATTCCCCAGGGCAATGTCTTGACCAATCAGAGTCAAGCTGCCTGTTTAAATTTCAAAAAGGGTTTGGCAGTTACCTGTCAGTTACCATCAACTGGTGCATTCTCCACGGCAACACCTCTGCTAATCAGAGTCCATTTGCCAGCACTCTCTTCTCATATAGTATAAGTATGTTGTTACCCCTGACATTCGTATTTTCTTGTGAATTGTCCTGATGAGTGCAAGATGAAAAGCTTCAACAAAAAATATTTTTTTTCGGCAATAACCATACCTTTGGTCCCTTCATCCAAGTCATTTATATAAATTGTAAAATGTTGAGGCCCCAGCACTGATCCCTGGCACACCACTCATTCCAACTTGCCAATTAGAAAAAGACACATTTATGCCTTCTGTCTGTTTCCTGTTAGCCAGCTAATCTTCTATTCATGCCAGTTTGCAACCCACTATACCATGAGCTTTTACTTTCAGCAATAATCTTATCAAATGCTTTCTGGAAATCTAAATACAGTACATCCACTGGTTCCCCTTTATCCACAGCACATGTTACTTCTTCCAAGAACTTGCACCCTAGGCATTCCCTTTTGTTATTTCATCCCCACTCCCACTTTCCCGCTGTACTTGCTTAAAACATGTTACATCTCGAACTTTTGCCAATTCTGATGAAATAGCACTGACCTGAAATGTTAGCTCTGTTTCTCTCTCCACAGAGGCAGGTGCTGAGTATTTCTAACATTTTCTGCTTTTATTTCAGATTTCTAACATTCACAGTACTTTGCTTCCATTTTAAGTTTTAATCAAGTCTCTGCTAGGCTCACTGAACTCTGAAACAATCATTGGCTGCTTTTTTGATCATAACTTTTTTTCTTTGAACCTTGTTTAATTATTTTTTCCAATGTGGTTATGAACGAGGGAAGACCCTGTCAGCAAAATTAAAAAAACCAGAAAAATAAGCATGATAAAATGCTGTATTGTCTTTTAAAGCACATTCACCTCTTTTCCTAATTCTTCTACAATGGATTCAGTAGCATTTTTATTGCATCTGATGTTTTTGCCTCTACTACTCAATTAGGCAGATGATTCCAAGTATTTATCACTCTTTAATTAAAATAAAGTTTTTCCTAATATTTGCTTCAATTCAATTTTACTCACCTCTTTTCACTATTTCAGCTCTGTGAAGCACTTTGGAATAGTTGCTATGTTCAAGTCATTGAGCTAAAACCTGGTTTGCCTTGTTTGTTGGTCATAGTGACCATGATTCGCGACCTGCCCATGCTGATTCTGGTGGTTATTCTGTAAATTTGGTGCTGCCCCCTCATTTACCTGCAAATGGTATTGGGCCAAGAGGCTGCCCCATTGTTGGCTGCCTTGGTGCCTGTATCCCCTAAGTCATATGGAGGGAGTTGGCTCTCCGTCTTATGGGGCCAGCTGCAACAGAGCCCATGGCAACGACTACTACTGAGAACATTAAGGATGAAGGATGCTGCTGTCTTATGCCCCTTCTCACCTCTCACTTCCCCGTCCTGCTATGTGGCATGATGAGAAGCTGTTGATGGTGCGACCATGGGCCTCTTGCTTTCCACCCCACCTCTTGCCCTGGGCCGAACCTTTTCATTCTGATTTTCTGCTTTCAGACACCCCAAGAATTGCTGACTACCCAGCCACAGCAGCAGAAGGAGGAGGATAGAGCACGACAGCACTGACGAAGAAGAACTATTACTCGCTTTGATACTCACAGCCATCAGATATTGATCCTGCACATACCTTGAAGGCAAGTTCAGAGTTGAGATCTGCATGTGGTGAGCCACTGGGCACAGGTGGACTGCAGCTAGCCAGGGAGAAAGGATGGTTTGTATGCCTGCTCACTAGAGGACAAGATCATGGACAAGTTCTAATATAGCAGACTCAGATAAGGACCTCAATGGGGTGGCATACTAGAGAACGCTGATGGGCATGCACACCAAAATGCTGGGTGCATTGGTTGACTTGCTATATAGCATCCTGTCACTGTCAAGGAACATGGGGGACCCTGGCTCCAAGTTGACAGAGGACATCATTGAGAGGCTGTCCTCTCCGCAGCCTCTGCTCTACTTCTCTGTTGTGTTGCTGGCTCAGAGGAGCTGCAATTGCAGCCCCCATACCTATTGCAGCCTGTATTTAGACAGATCACCAAAACCTGTGGGGATGTAGCAACACTCTGTGCCAAATCCAGGAACTTAGCAAAACACCTCCAGAAACACTCCACAGTACTTCCAGACACTTTAAAAGCAGGAGTTCTCTAAATTTGCTTTACCTGTAAGTTGGGTGCCTAACCCTTTGAATAATACTAGTGCTGTCCCCTCTTGCAACTGAACACTCAATCTTTGGTGATCGATGTACAGATTAGCTGATCCTACATGATCCATATTAAGCCAATGGCCATCACATCAGCCAATAGGGCTTTGTGATGTCAGGACAGGACTGGTTCAACTGCTACCAGTGCATAACCAGGCGGGAGGGTGGGGGTTGGTGCGGGGTATGCCTGTACAAGCTCCCTTGTCAAGAGATCACCCTGAGCGGACCATGTTTGAAGCAGCTGGTGGTGCAGCGCAAATCTACAGGAGAGCAATCAGCTTCTGTAGCACCATTGGAGTTGTTACTTTCACTGATTTAAATTCATTCTTAGTTCTGGCTTAATTTAAGATAATATTTTGTGTTTACCCTATCACCCTACTCCAATTATACTCCTCACTTAATTTACATCTTTCCAGAGATTTAACTTGTCTATTTTTTACTGATAGCTCATTCTCTTTGCATCTCCAGAGCTTGAATATGTTTTTTCTCTCTGCTGTCATGCCCAGCATTGAATATTGGTTCACAAGGAGGGCTAATCAGCACATTGTAAAGGTCGATGTAAGCCCTAAGGATTTGTAGTCTATTGTTCTGACTATGTTTTTTAATTGTTACATCATTCTGTACAGCCACTCAAAGCAATGAGCAAGAGAAAGAACAGTTGCCACCCTTACTAGTATGATTATCACTGAATCCTCCGCTGTCAACATTCTGGACATTATTGACCAGAAATTTAACTGTATCTGCCATATCAAAATAGTGACTTCTTATGACCAGGTGAGGAGAGATTGAATGGCTCCCTTCTTTGCCCTCTCCTTGTTTCACTGTAACAGCTTTTTCATTTGAAAAGGATACATTTGCCAATTTGGTCAGCACTTTACTGTTTGCACATTGTGATCATAAAATAACCAAATAGACAGGTATTCTTCAGTTTAATGAAGAAAGAGGTTAGCTTTATTATACTGAACTGATCTAAGTAAAATAATAAAATACACTCTGACTTTAGCACACGCACGCGCACACACACACACACACACACACACAAACATACAAACACTCAAAAATTCATGCACACACAAATACAGATTACAGAGTGGAGAAGGATAAATTGGCCAAATTAGAGCCCATAAATGTAAAAAGGAATATACAGCCTGTACTTTGGTGACTCAGCTGGCTTCAGGTTTTCCTTCAATGGCCTTGATTCTTCTGATTTAAAGATGTAGACAACTGAGTTGGTTGTTCTTCAGGAGACAGCAGTGTGGGGTTGGATTCTTTTAAGAAGTCTCTGTCTGCAGCATGGCATCCCTGGGCAAACAGGGCTCAAAGCTTACCAGGTGGGTTAGAGAGAGAGGGAGGCAGGAGGGACCACCCTTGGGTCTTCTCTCTAAGCTGCTTATCCTCAGTTACACTGAGAAAGCATGTGCTCAAAATATACAAATGAATTGCTTGTCATGTGACCTTCCTTCTCCCACTGCCAGGGGGGTCCAAAAAAGGACATTGTCCATGTATTCCAAGGGTGACTTGATTAGCTCATGCCTGGAAGGCTATCTTAGTCAGGGTCCCATTGTGCAAATCTTAATGGTTCGTCTCCAACAGTTGAATACCTCAGGTGATTGCCTTAATGCCTTGTTAAAAAGACAGGAGATGGGAGGCCTTCACACTCCCCTGAAGTAATTGGCAGTAGGGAAGGCCTTTGGCGAAGCAAAGGGGCAATTGGGGTGCCCAGGGAAAGGCTGGGGGGAAGAGGTCCAGTGGCCACCCGACCTTAAGGGGTTGGGGGCGGCGGGGGGGGGTCACCAGAAGTCAGAAGGGGGCTTCTGATGGAAGCGCCCCCCTCTGCCCCCACCTTTCCACCCGAGACCTAAGCCCATTAATTTTCAGGCTTCCCCCACATCAGGTAAATACTCCAAACAGCCTAAAGTTTGAAGCTGGGCAGAAAATGGACACTTAAGGGCCTCAATTGGAGCAAGGGCGGGCGTCCCATCTGAGGCATTTCCCAACCCAGTGTACAATTGATGCAAGTTCAGGGTGGGTGGGAACCTGGAGGGAATCCCATTCCTTCAATTTCACACGCCCCCCCTGCCTGAAAGCCCACCGACAGTGGAGTGTGAAATTCAGGCCATTGTCTTTGATGGGTTTTGCAGACAGTCTGTCTCAATTCCAATGAATTGGAATATGGAATGCATATTGGAGTTAGCCATCTTGGGCTGTTAGTTCAAGTCTCTTTAGTGTTTGTAAAAGTCTGTTTTTTTAAAAGTTAAATTCAGGCTTCCAACCAATGAATTAAAAATCATTATTTGACATAAAGCACACCTTACTAACAGACTACAAAATCCTGGCAAAGGCTGACTGCTCTGCACAGATTAGCTTGTCACCTAGCCCCTTCATGCTTGTTCATCATTTATAGCTGAAACATCTCTCTCTACAAATTCTGGAAGACCTGAGTGTTTCCAGAATTTTCTGTTTTCATTTCCTCATCTGTGAGGCTCAAGTCAAGAATGTTACAGGGTATTTATCGCTTGTCAAGATGGGTGCACCTGCAACGATACTCATAAAGCTCAGCATAATCCAGGAGAGAGAAGTTTGTTTGAATGGCACTCTAAACCCCAGGCTCAACAACCATCCTGTCAATTACCAGTGTAGTGTGACTGCAATATCACAGAATCTTTACGGTGCTGAAGGAGGCCATTCAGCCCATCGAGTCTGCACTGGCTCTCTGAAAGAGCATTCTACCTAGTCCTACTCGCCTGCCTTATCCCTGTAACTTTGTACATTCTTTTTTTCTGATAGCAAGCCAATTCCCTTTTGAATACCTCGATCGAACCTGCCTCCACCACCCTTTCAGGAAGTTAATTCCAGACTACAACCTCCCTGTGGGTGAAAAATAAAATTCTTCCCATCCCTTTTACTCTTTTTGCCAATTATTTTGAACCTGTGCCCTCTAGTTTTTGATGCTATCTTGAATGGGAACAGTTTCTCACTTTTTACACTGTCCTTATCTCTCAGGATCTTGAATACCTCTATCAAGTCCCCTCCCAGCCTTCTTTTCTCCAAAGAAAACAATCCCAACCTCTCCAATCTATCCTCATAGCTACAGTTTTTCATCCTGGGAATCTTTCTTGTGAATCTCATCTGTACTCTCTTCAATGCCTTCACATCCTTCATGTATGGTGCCCAGAGCTGGATGCGGTACTCCAGGTGAGGCCTAACTAGTGTCTTATACAAGTTCAACATGACCTCCTTACTCTTGTACTCAATGCCACTATTATCCTAATAGATACTATGTGCTTTATTTTCTGCTCTATCAACATGCCCTTCCATTTTCAATGAGGTCCCTCTGTTCCTGCACCTGATTTAGAGTTTCTCCCTTTATTTTGTACTGTCTCACCATATTCTTCCTGTCAAAATGAATCACCTCACGCTTCTCTACACCGAGCTTCATCTGCCACTTGTCTAACCAATCCACCACGTCTATGTCTTTCTGAAGTTCAAGACGATCCTCATCATAGTCGACAATGTTTCCAATCTTCGTATCATCTGCAAATTTTGAAATCATGCCCTGAACACCACAGCCTAGGTCATTAATAAATAACAGGAAAAGTAAGAGTCCCAACACTGACCCCTGGGGAACTCCACCTTCCTCAATCATTTATCACCATTCTCTGTTTTCACAACACTCAACCAGCCTCTTGTTCGAGTGCCTACTTTCCTTTTTATTCCATGACCTAGAATTTTGCTCACAAGCCTGTTGTGTGGCACTGTATCAAATGCCTTTTGAAATACATATACACCACATCAAGAGCATTGCCCTTATCAACCTTCTGTTATCTCCTTAAAAAACTCCAGCAAGTTAGTTGAACATGATTTTCCCTTAATGAATCCATGTTGGTGTTCCTTAATTATCCTGCACTTTTTTTTTCTATTCATTCACGGGATGTAGGCTTCACTGGCTGGGTCATCATTTATTGCCCATCCCTAGTTTCCCTTGAGAAGGTGGTGGTGAGCTGCCTTCTTGAACCACTGCAGTCCATGTGGTGTAGGTACACCCACAGTGCTATTAGGAAGGGAGTTCCAGGATTTTGACCCAGCGACAGTGAAGGAACAGCAATATATTTCCACGTTAGGATGGTGAGTTACTTGGAGGGGAACTTCCATGTGGCGGTGTTCCCATCTATCTGCTGCCCTTGTCCTTCTAAATGGTAGTGGTCATGGGTTTGGAAGGTGCTGTCTAAAAAGCCTTGATGAATTTCTGCAGTTCATCTTGTAGATGGTACACACTCCTGCTACTGTGCGTCGGCGGAGGGAGTAAATGTTTGTGGATGTGGTGCCAATCAAGCGGGCTGCTTTGTCCTGGACGGTGTCCAGCTTCTTGAGTGTTTTGGGAGCTGCACGCATCCAGGCAAGTGGGCAGTATTCCATCACACTCCTGACTTGTGCCTTGTAGATGGCGGACAAGCTCTGGGGAGTCAGGAGATGAATTATTCGTTGCACGATTCCTAGCCTCTGACCTGCTCTTGTAGCCACAGTATTTGTATAGTTAGTCCAGTTCAGTTTCTGGTCAATGGTAACCCCTAGGAAGTTGATAGTGGGTGATTCAGTGATGGTAATGCCATTGAACATCAAGGGGTGATGGTTGGATTCTCTCTTGTTGGAGATGGTCATTGGTTGACACTTGTGTGGTGCGAATGTTACATGCCACTTGTCAGCCCAAGCCTGGATATTGTCCAGGTCTTGTTGCATTTGGACATGGACTGCTTCAGTATCTGAAGAGTCACGAATGGTGCTGAGCACTGTACAATCATCAGTGAACATCCCCAATTCTGACCTTATGATGGAAGGAGGGTCAGTGATGAAGCAGCTAAAGATGTTGGGCCTAGGACACTACCCTGGGGAACTCCTGCAGTGATGTCCTGGAGCTGAGATGACTGACCTCCAACAACCACAGCCATCTCCCTTTGTGCTAGGTATGACTCCAACCAGCGGAGAGTTTCCCCCCAGATTCCCATTGACTCCAGTTTTGCTAGGGCTCATTGATGCCACACTGGGTCAAATGCTGCCTTGATGTTAAGGGCAGTTGCTCTCACCTCACCTCAGGAGTTCAGCTCTTTTATCCATGTTTGAACCAAGGCTGGAATGAGGTCAGGAGCTGAGTGGCCCTGGTGGAACCCAAACTGGGCATCAGTGAGCAGGTTATAGCTAAGCAAGTACCGCTTGATACCTTTGTAGATGTCCCCTTCCATTACTTTGCTGATCATCGAGAATAGACTGATGGGGCGGTAATTGGCTGGATTGGATTTGTCCTGCTTTTTGTGCACAGGACATACCTGGGCAATTTTCCACATATCCGGGTGGATGCCAGTTTTGTAGCAGTACTGGAACAGCTTGGCTAGGTGTGTGGCAAGTTCTGGAGCACAAGTCTTCAGTACTATTGCTGGAATATTGTCAGGGCCCATAGCCTTTGCGGTAACCAGTGCCTTCAGCCGTTTGTTGATATTGGGTGGAGTGAGTCGAATTGGCTGAAGGCTGGTATCTGTGATACTGGGGACCTCTGGAGGGGGCCAAGATGAATCATCCATTCAGCACTTCTGGCTGACGGTTGTTGCGAATGCTTCAGCCTTATCTTTTGCACTGCTGTGCTGGGCTCTTCCATCACTGAGGATGGGGATATTTATGGAGCTTCCTCCTCCGGTGAGTTGTTTAATTGTCATTCACAACTGGATGTGGCAGAACTGCAGAGCTTAGATCTGATCCATTGGTTATGGGATCGCTTAGCTCTATCTATCACTTTCTGCTTATGCTGTTTGGCACGCAAGTAGTCGTGTGTTATAGCTTCACCAGGTTGACACCGCATTTTTAGGGCTGCCTGGTGCTGCTCCTGGCATGCCCTCCTGCACTCTTCATTGAACCAGGGTTGATACCCTGGCTTGATGGTAATGACAGACTGGGGGATATGCTGGGCCATGAGGTTACAGATTGTGTAGCTGGGAAAAGTGCCTTCTGCAGTCACTGTTGCCGTGAAGCAGCCTGGGAAGAGTGTCCTCTGCAGTCACTGTCACTGTGAAGCAGTCTGGGTAGAGTGTCCTCTGCAGTCACCGTCGCCGAGTGAAAAAAAAGCAGAGTGACATCACAGGAAAACCGTAAGTCAATTGGTTGGCAGGTAACTGCTAGTTTGAACTACCTATTCTAAGTTGCTTTCAGATTAAAGGTGACTACTGGGACCCAGGATTGGAGGCCTAACACTTCAGCTTCAATTCAGCACAGGGAGCAAGTCCCAGTTGATTTTAAAAAGTGTATTTTGAATCTCTATTCTAACTGGCTTTCAGATTAAAGGTAAATAGGAGAAATATTTTACAGATTGATAAACTAAAGACCAGTAGGAAAGTTAAAAAAAATTGAAAAACTAATAAAATAAAATAGAGATGCAGGGCCAGGTGATGTGTTGTAGCTGCATGATGTGGGAGCTGGTGGACCCCATTGTGCTTCCTAGCAAATCTATCTGTAGCAAATGTTGGTTACTCGAGGAACTCGTGCTCAGAGTTGATGAGCTGGAGTCTGAGCTTCGGACACTGCAACACATCAGAGAGGGGGAAAGTTACTTGGACGCTATGTTTCAGGAGACAGTCACACCCCTTAGATTAACTACCTTAAATTTGGCCAGTGGTCAGGGGCAGGAGGGTGTGCCAATGAGTGAGGCAGGTAGAGAGATCCAGGAAATAGCACTGCAGGAGCCTCAGCCCTTGCCCTTATCCAACAGGTTCGAGATTCTTGCTCCCTGTGTGGATGAGAGTGGGGACTGTAGGGAGGATGAGCAAACTGACCATAGGACCGTAGTACAGGGAGCCATTGAAGTGGGGGGAGAAAAGAGAAATGTAGTTTTAATTGGGGATAGTATAGTTAAGGGAATAGATACTGTCCTCTGTAGCCAGGATTGAGAGTCCTGAAGGCTGTGTTGCCTACCTGGTGCCAGGGTTAAGGATATCTCACCTGGACTGCAGAGGAACTTGGAGTGGGAGGGGAAAGATCCAGCTGTCATGGTCCATGTAAGTACCAACTATATAGGTAGAACAAGGAAAGAAGCTCTGCTGAGGGAAAATACGAGCAGCTAGGGGCTAAATTATAAAGCAGAACCAAAAAGGTAATAATCTCCAGATTACTACCTGAGCCACAAGCTAATTGGCACAGGGTCAATCAGATTAAAGGGGTAAATGCATGACTAAAAGATAGGTGTGGGAGAAATGGGTTCGAATTCATGGAACATTGGCACCAGTACTGGGGAAAGAGGGAGCTATTATGTTTGGACGGGCTCCACTTGAATCATGCTGGGACCAGTATCCTGGCAAATCACATAACTAGGGTTGTAGATAGGGCTTTAAACTAAATAGTGAGGGGGAGGGTTCAGTTGCATGGAAATATAAAAAGTCAAAGTTTAAGGAGAGGGTAAGAGTGCAGCTTAGTGATGACGCTGATTGTTACCAAAAAGTGAAAGGAGTGGACAGAGTGTGTGAACGCCATATTGCACCAAAGAATCATATAAGAGTAGGGAAAATTAACAATAGGGCAAACTTAAAGGCTGCGCATAGCATTCGGAATAAAACTAATGAGTTAACAGCGCAAATAGAGATAAATAGGTATGATTTGGTGGCGATTACTGAGATGTGGTTACAGGGAGAACAGGTTTGGGAGTTGCATATCCAAGGATACTCAGTGTTTCGGAAGGATAGGCAGGAAAGAAAAGGAGGTGGTGTAGCTTTGTTAGTAAAAGAAGGGATCAGTGCTATAGTGAGGAATGATATAGGCACTGGAGAGCAAGACGTAGAGTCAGTCTGGGTAGAAATAAAAAATAGCAAGAGAAAGAAGTCCCTGGTGGGAGTAATCTATAGGTCCCCAAACAGTAGTTCAGCAGCGGGGTACAGTATAAACCATGAAATACTGGGAGCATGTAAGAAAGGCATGGCAATAATCATGGGTGATTTTAATATGCATATAGACTGGACTAATCAAATTGGCAAGGATAGCCTTGAGGGAGAGTTCATAGAGTGTATTAGAGATTGTTTCTTGGGGCAATATGTTATGGAACCAACCAGGGAGCAGGCTATTCTGGGTTTGGTTTTGTGTAATGAGATGGGAGTAATTAATGATCTCATAGTAAAGGATCCTCTAGGGAAGAGTGATCATAGCGTGATAGAATTTCAAGTACAGTTTGAGAGCAAGAAACCTGAGTCCCACACTAGTGTACTAGAGTTAAACAAAGGTAACTACATAGGCATGAGGGCAGATTTGGCCCTAGCGGACTGGGCAGGAAGACTACAATGCAGGACAGTTGATGAACAGTGGCAAATATTTAAGGAGATATTCAATTCCTCCCAAGTAAAATATATTCCAAAGAGGAAGAAAGATGGTAAGAGGGGTAAAAAGCATCCATGGCTAAGCAAGGAAGTTAAAGATAGTATAAAGGCAAAAGCTAAGGCATACCAAATTGCAAAGGTCAGTGGCAGGCTGGAAAGTTGGGAAACTTTTAAAGATCAACAAAGGGTTACAAAAAAAAAATAAAAAGAGCAAAGGTAAATTATGACAGAAAAATAGCACAAAATGTAAAAACTGATAGCAAAAGCTTCTGCAAGTATATAAAAGGAAAGAGAATAGCTAAAGTGAATGTTGGTCCCTTGGAGGATGAGACAAGGGAGTTAATAGTGGGGAACACAGAAATGGCAGAGACGTTTAATCAATATTTTGCCTCAGTTTTCACGGTGGAGGATACTAGTACCACCCCAATAGTAACAGATAGTGCAGAGGGCATAGAGGAGGAACTTAGAACAATCACCATCACTAGAGAAAAAGTACTGAGCAAACTATTGCGATTAGAGGGTGACAATCCCCAGGACCTGATGGCCTACATCTCAGGGTCTTAAAGGAAGTGGCAGTGGAGATAGTAGATGTATTGTTTATAATATTCCAAAATTCCTTGGACTCTGGAAAGGTTCCAGTGGATTGGAAAAATGCTAATATAACGCCCTTATTTAAAAAGCAGGGGAGCCAGAAAGTAGGAAACTATAGACCAATTAGTTTACCGTCTGTCGTTGGGAAATTGTTGGAATCCATTACTAAGGAAGTAATAATGGGGCATTTGGAAAGTCAAAATGCAATCCATCAGAGTCAGCATGGTTTTATGAAGAGTAAATCGTGTTTGCCTGATTTGCTAGAGTTCTTTGAAGATGTGACAAGCAAAGTGGATAATGGGGATCCTGTAGATGTAGTATATCTGGACTTCCAGAAGGCCTTTGATAAGGTGCTGCACAAAAGGTTAATACACAAGATAAGATCACCTGGAGTTAGGGGTAATATATTAGCTTGGATAGAGGATTGGCAACCAACAGAAAGCAGAGAGTCGGGATAAATGGGTCTTTATCTGGATGGCAAGCTGTAACTAGTGGGGTGCCTCAGGCTTTGGTCCTTGGGCCCCCAACTATTTACAATCTATATTAATGACATGGTTTCAGGGACAGAAGGTACTATAGCTAAATTTTCAAATGATACCAAAATAGCTGGGAAAGTAAGTTGCAATGAAGAAATGAGAAATTTACAAATGGATATGGACAGGTTAGGTGAATGGGCCAAAATTTGGCAGATGGAGTTTAACGTGGATAAGTGTGAGGTTATCCATTTTGGTTGGAAGAATAAAAAGGTGACTTATTATTTAAATGGAGAGAAACTTCAGAATGCTTCAGTGCAGAGGGATCTGGGTGTCCTCGTGCATGAATCGCTGAAAGCTAGTATGCAGGTACAGAAGATAATAAGGAAGGCAAATGGAATTTTAGCATTTATTGCTAAAGGAATAGAGTATAAAAATAGGGAAGTGTTGTTGCAACTGTACAAGGCATTGGTGAGACCGCACCTGGAGTACTGTGCACAGTTTTGGTCCCCTTACTTGAGGAGGGATGTAGTTGCATTGGAGGCGATTCAGAGGAGGTTCACTAGATTGATTCCAGAGATGCAGGGCTTGTCTTATGAGGAGAGATTGAGCAGTTTAGGCCTATACTCGCTAGAGTTTAGAAGGATGAGAGGAGATCTAATTGAGGTATATGAGAGAAGATCTAATAGAGGTATATAAAATGCTAAAGGGGATAGACAAAATAGACATGGAGCAGATGTTTCCCCTTGTGGGGCATTCTAGAATGAGAGGCCATAGTTTTAGGCTACGGGGCGGTAGATTTACATCAGAGATGAGGAGGAATTACTTTTCTCAAAGGGTCGTGAATCTGTGGAATTCACTACCTCAAAGCGGAGTGGATGCCGGGATGCTGAATAAATTTAAGGAAGAGATAGACAGATTTTTAATTAGTAATGGGTTTGAGTACAATTCTGCTGCTGCTGATGGCCCACAGCGCCTCATGGATGCTGGATCTGTTTGAAATCAACCCCATTTAGCACAGTGGTAGTGCCACACAACATTATGGGGGTGTCCTCAATGTGAAGGCAGGACTTCGTCTCACAACGTCTGTGCAGTTGTCACTCCTCCTGATACTGTCATGGACAGATGCATCTGCAGCATCTACAACAGATCAAGTCTAGCAGCAATGTCACTTAGGACTCAGCCAGCTCAGTTAGCAGTGGTGCTACCCACCCAAAGTACATTCCGCATCCTTGCCATCCCTCAGTGCTCCCTCCAAGTGATTTTCAACATGAAGAGCACTGATTCATCAGCTGAGGGAGGGCAGTACACAGCAATATTGAGGACTCCCAGGGCAACTCCCTACCAACATGTATACCATTATGCCACCTGAGGACATACCCAGGGATGGTGATGGTGGAGTCTGGGACGTTATCTGTAAGATATGATTCCATGAGGATGATTACAACAGGCTTGACTAGTGTGTGAGACAGCTCTGCCAATTTTGGTACTTTTAATTCCAGATTTTTATTGAATTCAAATATCCACCATCTGCCATGGTGGGATTTGAACCCAGGTCTCCAGAGTCTGTTATAGTTATTAATAATCCAGTGACAATACCACTATACCATCAACTCCCCACTTTGTCTATTGATTTTGTCCCAAACTATAGCTTCCAGAAGTTTTCCTGCAACTGAAGTCAAGCTGACTGGTCTGTAGTTGCCGACTTTATCCTCGCACCCTGTTTTGAACAAGGGTGAAACATTTGCAATCCTCCAGTCCTTTGGCACCTCACCTGTGTCTAAGGAAGACTGAAAGACTCACTAGTGCCTCAGCAATTCCCACTCTCACTTCCCTCAGTACCCTTGAATGCATCTCATCCGGTCCTGGTACCTTATCTATTTTAAGTAAGGATAGCCTTTTTAACACCTCCTCTTCAATTGGAAATTCTTCTAATGTACCAGTTATCACCTCTCTCACCTCGGCCTGGGTAGCAGCTTCTTTTTTTGTAAAGACAGGCGCAAAGTACTTGTTCATAAGTCTGCTATTTCTCCTGCCTCCGCATGCAAGTCCCCTTTTTTATCCCTAATTGGCCCTACTCTTTCCTTTACCATCCTTTTATTATTTATATGCTAATATAATACCTTGGGATTCCCTTTTACGCCAGCTGCCAGTCACTTTTCATGCTCTCTCCCTACTTTTCTTATTAGTTTTCTTACTTCCCCTCTGGTCCTTCAATATTCAACCTGAATCTCCATTGTATTTTCTGCCTGGCATCTGTTGTATGTGCACTTCTTCCTTTTCATCTTCATCTCTATCTCTCTTATCATTCAGGGCACTCTGGATTTATTTGTCTACCTTTCCCCTTCAAGGGAATATATCTTGACATTGCCTGCAATGCTTTTTCTTTGAAGGTGGCCCATTGTTCAGCCACCAATTTTTCTGCCAACGTTTTATTCCAACTCACTTGAATCAAGTGTATTCTCATCCCATCAAAGTTGGTTTTCCCCCTGTTAATTATCCCCACTCTGGATTGTTCCTTGTCCTTTTCCATGGCCAATCTAGACCTTATGATACAATGATCACTGTCCCCTAAATGCTGTCCCACTGATATTTGATCCATTTGGGCCAATGCATTCCCCAGAATCAAGTCCAGTCCTCTCATTGGACTGGGAACACACTGCTGCAGAAAATGATCTTGAACATGTTTGAGGAGTTCTCACTCCTCTTGTCCCTTTGCACTATTCCTATCCCAATCTATATTTGGATAATTGAAGTCCCCCATTATAATTACTCTTTAATTCTTGCACCGCTCTGTAATTTCTTTGCAAGTTTGTTTCTCTGTACCTGTGCCACTATTTGGTGGCCTATATACTACACCAATTAATGTTATTGCACCTTTTACCTTCCTTACCTCTAGCCAGAGAGAAATTTGTCCTTGACCCCTGTGGAAAATCCTCTTTCTCCAGTACTGTAATGTCATCTTTAATCAATATTGCCACCGCCGCCCCCACACTTCCCACCGACCACCCCCCCCCCCACCCCACCCCAACAACTTTGCTTCCTTTCCTGTCTCTCCTAAACACCTTGCACACAGGCATATTTCATGCCTAGTCCTGCCCTTCTTTGGTCCAGGTCTCTGTTATAGCAATAATATCATAATTCCTTTTGTCAACCTGTGCCGGTAATTCACCAATCTTATTAACCACACTCCGTGCATTCATGTACATGCACATTAACACTGATTTAGGATTTCTTACTTCCCCTCTTATTCTGACCCCATCTAATGGCTTACTATTTCCGACTCTAATATTATCAAACTCGCCAAATACTCTACTTACCTTGATACTACTCTCTGATATATTCTCCTTTTCAGTTAATACTTCTCTACTTCCCACTGCCATTTTTTCTCCTCTCCACTTTGAATTTCCCCTCAGGTTCCCATGCCTCTGTCAATCTAGTTTAAACTCTCCCCAACAGCACTAACAAACCTCTCTGCGAGGACATTAGTTCCAGTCCTGTTAAGGTGTAACCTGCCCTTCTTGTACAGGCCCCACCTACTCCAGAACTAGGCCCAATGCCTCAGAAATATAAAGCCCTCCCTCCTACTCCATTTCTCCAGCCAGTGTTGAACTGTTCAATCTTCCTATTCTTATCATCACTTGCACGTGGCACTGAGAATAATCCTGAGATTACTGCTCTTGAGGTTCTGCTTTTAAATTCCCTTCCTAACTCCCTAAAGTCAGCTTTCTGGAACTCATCCCTTTTCCTCCTTATGCCATTGGTCCCACTGGGGACCATGACCCCTGGCTGTTCACCCTCTTGCAGCTGCTCTGTGACATCTTTGACTCTGGCACCAGGGAAGCAACATACCATCCTGGAGAGATATCTATGGCCACAGAAATGCCTGTTTGCTCTCCTAACTATGAAATCCCTCTACCATATAGCACTTCCACTCTTCCTCCTTCTCTCCTGTGCTGCCAAGCCACCCGTGGTGTCATGAACTTGGCTCTTGCTACAGTCTTCTGAAGAACCATCTCACTCACCAGTATCCAAAATGGGAAAATGGTTAGAATCCAAGATGGCCTCAGGGGATTCCTGTAATATCTGCCTGTTTCTCTTAAATACTCTGGCGGTCATCCATTCCCTCTCTGCCTGTGTACATCTTAGCTGCAGTGTGACCATCTTTCTAAACATGCTAACCATGTAATCCTCAGCCTTGCGGATGCAGGACAGTGACTCCAGCCGCCGCTCGGGTTCCGTAACCCGAAGCTCAAGTTTCTGCAGCTGGTGACACTTCCTGTAGATGTTTTCATCGAGGGCACGACTCCCCTCATCCTGCAGGGTGCACATTCTACATAGCCGAGCTACACTGACGTACCTTAAGCTTTGTATAAAGTGTTTACTATAGTATAGTATAATATAATTATAATATAATATGATTATACTTCAGGCCGTTTCTTCACTGTCACTGGATCAAAATCCTGGAACTCCCTTCCTAACGGCACTGTGGGTGTACCTACATCACACGGACTGCAGCGGTTCAAGAAGGCAGCTCACCACCACCTTCTCCAAATTATGCAAAGCTAACAACCCGTGAATGAATTTTTTAAAAATAAATCAATAACTCCAACCCCTTATTCTGAGACAGTGACCCCACATTCTTGATCCTCCAGCCAGAGGAAACTTTTTCTCAGCTCTTGCCTTGTCAAGTTCCTTTATAATTTTATGCTTTTTTGATATGTCAGTTAGATCACCATTCTTCTAAACTCCAGGGAATGTAGGCCTAGTTTATTCAATCTCTCCTCATAGGACATCCCCTCATCCAGAACCAGTTGAGTGAACCTTCACTGCATTCCCTTCAGGAAAAGCATGTCCTTCCTTAGGTAAGAGGACCAAAACTACACACAGTATTCCAATGTCCTGTACCTTTGTAAGTAAGACTTCTTTACTCTCAGTACTCTAATCCCTTTGTAACAAAGGCATTGGTGTAACACACCATTTGCCTTCCTGATTACTTGCTGTTCTTGCATGTTAACTTTCTGTGATTCATTTACAAGGACATCCAAGTCCCTCCGAATGCACATTTTGCCCAGTCTCTCACCATTCAAAAATGATCCTACTTATTTAGTTTTCCTGCCAAAGGGGATAACTTCATTCAAAGGGGATATCTTGCCATATTGTATTGCATCTGCCATGTTCTTGCCCACTCATCCAACTTGTCTATATTCCTCTGCAGTCTCTTTGCATTCTCCTCACTGTTTACTTTACTAACTTTATATCATCAGCTAACGTGGATACATTATAATCAGCCCCCTCATCTAAGTCATCAATATAGATTGTAAACTTCTGATCCTTGCAATACCCGACTTAAAAATGCCTTGTTAATTCCTACTGTCTGTTACCTGTTCATTAACCAATCCTGAAACCATGCTAACACATTACTTCTAATCCCATGAGTCCTAATTTTGTTTAATATTCTTGTGTGTGGCACTTTGCCAAGTGCTTTTTGAAAATCCAAATACAGTACATTCACAGGCTCACCCTTATCCATCAAATTAGTTACATCCTCAAAGCCTCAAACAGATTTGTCAAATATGATTTCCCTTTCATAAATCTGTGTTGACTCTGCTTAATCATATTATGATTTTCAAAGTGCCCTGTTACCATGTCCTAAATAATAGATTCTAGCATTTTTGCTTACTACTGATGTTAGGCTAATAGGCCTACAGTTTCCCATTTTCTCTCTTGTTTGCTAAAAGTCAGCCTTTCAGGGGGTCATATGCATCAGCTTACACTAAAATCCATTTTATATTCCTTCTTATGCATTTGAAATGATTTGAACAGGGCCATAGTCGAACCACATAACAGACTCAACATGAAGTATTAGGAGCAGGGAAGTAATTAAACAACAAAATATAATGAACAAAAGTAGTTAAGTTTTTCATTTAAACTAACATGAGCTACAAATAAAACAAGATGTGGGGACTGATTATAATGTATCCAAGTTATCTGATAATATAAAGTTAGGAAAGTAAACAGTGAGGAGAATGCAAAGAGGCTGCAAAGAGATATAGGCAAGTTGGGTGAGTGGGCAAGAATATGGCAGATGCATTACAATTAAAATTAATTTAATTCAATTTAATTCAATTACACTTTGGTGTCCATACAGACATTCATTTCAGGTGCTTTGCTCATTCATTAATAAAAACATATAAATGAATGATAACAATAAAATAAAGACAATTATCCTATCACAGAGATTTAACTATAATTAAAAATTGTGATGATGTGACTTGCGCATGAGTAATTTTCATTTCTAATTTCATTGGCAATTAAACATATATTGAATTGCTTTAAATAGGGCTTTGAAAAAATCAAGCAAAGGCACTGATTTAAGATGGCTGCCACAAGCCCCCTGATGTCTGGCATTAAAGTTGACCAGTTTCCTGGAAGGCTCCAATGTGGAATACATTTACCATTCCTCCTATGGAATTTCACACCTGCTGATATCAAGAACTACATCAAAAGATTTACTGACACTGCACTAGACCTCACATTTGCATTTCTATAAAGCTATCTTTCAAGTGGAGACAGAAATTCTGCCATGTCAATAGCTATATGGAAAGGTGTTCTTCCTATCTCATCAAGATGGATACTGGTTCATTTAGAAATTAATGGCAGGGACGTTACAGGATCTAATCACCTTAGCTAAAAAATAGTCATAGTCTGTCCAAACATGAACTAAACAAATGCCTTCTGAAATGATTATAGGGAGAGAGATCATGTGACTAGAATGACCATTTTTTCAATCTCTTTTATTACAATATGCTAGTCTGGAAGAAACAAGCTAAGGAGGCAGTAATACTCTTCCTCTCCCCTTCTCTCCCAAGTTAAGACCCTATCTCTGTTATAGTTTAAAATCCAGCACAGAGATAGAGGGACAAAAATAAAAATAGCTGGAAAAACTCAGCAGGTCTGACAGCGCCTGTGGAGAGGAAGACAGAGTGAACATTTTGAGTCTGTATGTCTCTTCATCAGAATTAAAGAAAAATAGAAATAAGGTGAAATATAAGCTGTTAGAGGCTGGTGGGACAGGTGGAGCTGGATAGAGGGCCAGTGACAGGTGAAGGCAAAGAAGAGATTGCCAAAGATGTCATAGACAAAAGGACAAACGGGTGTTGAAGGTAGTGATATTAGCTAAAGGATGTACTAATGGTAACATTAAAGGTAGAAAGCAGGACGAGCAAGTGACAGATAGCCCTAGTGGGGGTGGGGTAGGGGGAAGGGATCGAAATAGGCTAAAAGGTGGAGATGAAACAATGGATGGAAATAAATGTAAAAATAATAACAGAAATAGGTGGGAAAAGAAAAATATATTTTATAAGTATATAAATTATTAGAATAAAGGGGGATTGGAAAGGGGATGGGGATGGAGGAGAGAGTTCAAGATCTGAAGTTGTTGAACTCAATGTTAAGTCCGGAAGGCTGTAAAGTGCCTAATTGGAAGGTGAGGTGCTTGTTCCTCCAGTTTGCGTTGAGCTTCACTGGAACATTGCAGCAGGCCAAGGATGGACATGTGGGCATGAGAGCAGGGAGGTGTGTTGGAATGGCAAGCGTCAGGGAAGTCTGGGTCATGCTTGCGGACAGACCGAAAAGCGGTCACCCAGTCTGCGTTTGGTCTCTCCAATGTAGAGGAGTCTCCTCTATTGGGAGCAACGAATGCAGTAGACTAAATTGAGGGAAGTGCAAGTGAAGTGCTGCTTCACTTGAAAGGAGTGTTTGGGCCCTTGGATGGTGAGGAGGGAGGAAGTAAAGGGGCAAGTGTTGCACCTTCTGTGGTTGCATGGGAAGGTGCATTGGGAGGGGGGTGAGGTGTTAGGGGTGATGGAGGAGTGGACCAGAGTGTCGCGGAGGGAATGATCCCTATGGAATGCCTACAGTGGGGGTGGAGGGAAGATGTGTTTGGAGGTGGCATCATGCTGGAGTTGGCGGAAATGGCGGAGGATGATCCTTTGAATGCGGAGGCTGGTGCAGTGATAAGTGAGGACAAGGGGGACCCTATCATGGTTCTGGGAGGGAGAGGAAGGTGTGAGGGCGGATGCGTGAAAGATGGGCCGGACACGCGTGAGGGCCCTGTCAACGGCCGTGGGTGGAAAACCTCGGTTCAGGAAGAAGGAAGACATGTCAGAAGAACTGTTTTGGAAAATGACATCAGAACAGATGCGACGGAGGTGAAGGAACTGAGAGAATGGGATGGAGTCCTTACAGGAAGCAGGATGTGAGGAGCTGTAGTTGAGATAGCTGTGGGAGTCGGTGGGCTTGTAATGGATATTGGTGGACAGCCTATCACCAGAAATTGAGACAGAGAGGTCAAGGAAGGAAAGGGAAGTTTCAGTGATGGACCATGTGAAAATGATAGAGGGGTGGAAATTGGAAGCAAAATTAATACATTTTTCCAGGTCTAGACAAGAACATGAAGCAGCACCGAAGCAGTAATCGATGTACCGGAGAAAGAGTTGTGGGAGGGGCCTGAGTAGGACTGGAACAAGGAATGTTCCACGTACCCCATAAAGAGACAGGCTTAACTGGGGCCCATGCGGGTACCCATAGCCACACCTTTTATTTGGAGGAATTGAGATGAGTTTAAGGAGAAATTGTTCAGTGAGGCAAAAAGTTCAGCCAGACGGAGGAGAGTGGTGGTGGATGGGAATTGTTTGGGTTGTCCAAGGTGGAAGGGGCAGCAGAAGATGCCACTATCCTGCTGCCAGGGTATACAGGCAACGAAGCAGCTACCTCAATATGGCTGAGGTGCAGTGTCGAAGGAGGCTCCGACTGACATGGGGAGACAGTCAACTATATCTGTCAGATGATTGGCCCTGAGATCTCCCCTAGCTGTGTAGGACACCCCATGCCAGTGGCTCTGAAGCTCACAGTTGCCCTCCACTTCTATGTATTTGGCTCCTTCCAGGGCTCGGTGAGTGATCTTTACGATGTCTCCCAATCAGCTGTCCACACTTGTGTCAAGCAAGTGACAGATGCTCTGTTCAGACGGGCATTGACCCTCATCCATTTCCGCTGCGACCAGGCAAGTCAGGCACAGTAAGCCAGAGGTTTCGCTGCCATTTCTGGCTTCCCCCGTATCCAGAGTGCTATAGACTGTACACATGTGGCCATCAAGGCGCCAGCAGGTGAGCCCGGTGCCTTCGTCAACAGGAAGGGCTTCCACTCCATGAACGTGCAGATAGTGTATGATCACAGGATGCAGATTCTGCAAGTTTGTGCAAGGTATACAGGCAGCTCCCACGATGCCTACATCCTCAGAAACTCCCAGGTGCCGGGGCTCTTCAGTGCTCTGGCTTGGCTGGATGGTTGGCTGCTGGGTGACAAGGGCTATCCCCTCAGAAGGTGGCTCATGACACCTCTCCACCATCTAAGAACAGAAGCTGAGGAGCACTACAATAGGAGCCATGCCTCCATAAGGGCTGTGATGGGGAGAGCCATCGGTCTTCTCAAGATGCGCTTCCGTTGTCTGGACCGCTCAGGGGGCGCACTCCAGTACCCCCCAGATCATATCTCTCTGATAGTGGTAGCATGCTGCACTCTGCACAATCTTGCGCTGGTAAGGGGGGATGCAGTTGACGATGAAGACCTTGACGCAGTGGATGAGGCTGCACATGATGAATCCAGCAGTGCCTCAGAGGATGAGGAAGCACAGGGCAATGATGAGGGGCAGCACGCTGACCCGCTATTACACCAAGGAGGCAGGGACATCCGGGACACTTTAATCCAACGAACCTTCAGCTAGCTCCACACACATGGTTCAGCAGGACCAGCATTGCCTGGAACTTCCACACGTGGCTCTTAGGTGCTACATCTTCCACCTCATCAGCTGCAACTAAGGGCTTAGTACAGAAACATCAATGTCCACTCAAACACTCATGATATGTCTGTGAAACATACAAGTGCAGCACAAAGGAAACACCCTCAGCCATGGTCAGAAAAGTGAACTTTATTGCCACCAAAATAAAGCACAAACGTCGCTCAGATGTATATAATGATATATTCCCTAACCGAGGGCCAACACAAAATCACCAGTGACAAACCCGTGGAGTGCCGAACGTGCCTTATGCTTACGTTTGCGGGTGCTATGTCTTGGTGCCACCCCATCGCTTGGACTGGCTTGTGAAACAGCCTGCTGACTCTGCTGTCCTATTCTTGGCAGCCGTCCTCTGGCCCGTGGAGCATGTGATGGCCCCGCCTGGGAGGGAGTGGCCAGTTCCAGAACTGGCACCTCCCCAGTTATCGCAGCCTCAACAGAAGCAACGTTGACTGGCAGAGGGGCGGAGGAGCTGCTGCCCTCATCCGGAGCGCCCTGAGAGGAGCTCACAGAGACGACAGGCAGCTGCTGCGCTGACGTGAGGTCACATTGGACCTACCTGCTCACCGCAAATGGATGGGCACCGAGCGGTGACACTTGGTGCCTAGAACATCTCCCACATTGCCAATGACCACCCGTGGCCATTAGCGCTGTGAGGGCTTGCAGGTCAGAGCATAACCCAATCGGAAGATTCTTAATCTGCTGGAAGACCCTCTCCATGAGAGTCGCCAATCTCTCCATGGAGGAAGCCTGATGCTCTGTCCTGAGGTTCCTGCCATCACTAACACTCTGCCTGGACTCCTCCACTACAGAGACCAAGTGAAGCACACCCTCATGTAACCCTGCCAGATGCTCCCGCGCACCCTGCCGCTTGTCCTGCAGCTGCTGCATGGCTGACATCTCCAGAGGCACATCATCAGTGCCCGACTCAGCATGTGCCTGGCCCCCTGCAGTCCTCTGGCTGCTGGTACCATCGGCACTCTCTGTCCGTGCCATCTCCTCCAGCGATTGTGAAGTGCCCTCTCCACTGTGCCCCGGGACACTAGCCGACGTCGTAATCCCCACCGAAGTATTTGTTGCTGTGCTGGTGCCTGGCTCGCTGAAAGGATGTGACGCAAGTTGCAAGTGATGCCCCTCAGGTGTGGAGGGGGGGCTCTGGACTTGTTCCTGGCGGCCATGCAGTGGTGATGCTGAAATTAACAACAAGGACAGTGCATCAGTTAGTGTTCAGTCAGTAACACCATTCATCCCTTTCCCCCCCAGCCTCATAATGCGCTCAACCTTCAAGAACCTAAGGAGACGAACATTGGTGGGGTGGTAAATAGTCAAGACGAGGCCCAAACATTACACGCACATACAGACAGGCTGGTCAGATGGCCTAAGGAATGTCACATGGAATATTATGTGGATAAGCGTGCGGTTAAGCACTTGGGCAAGACAAACAAGGTACGGGAATACATGAGTAATGGTACAGCCGTGGGAAATCACGACGATTACAGGGACCTTGCTGGGCAGACCCGTTAAGGTAGCAGAACAGGAACATAACAAGGTCGAAGCCAGACTTGCCTTTATTAGACGAGGAATAGAACGTAGGAAAAGGGAGATCATGTTGCTAGTGCAGAAAACGCTGTCGAGGCCACATCTACACTTCTGCATTCAGTTGTGACCTGCGCTTCATGGGAGGGATGGCATTGGAGTGGAGAGAGTGCAGAGGTTCCTGACCTGGATGCATGCTGGCCTGGAGAGTTGGAGTGATGAGGAAACATCACAAACACTTGCGACATTTGCCGTGGAGCACAGGGGATTGACAGGTCACATTATTGACCTTCATACTGTTAGGAGGGGCAGAGACCGGGTGGGCAGAAGGCAACATTTCCCCTTGGCGCAGGGATGGCTAACGTGGTGGCATTTATTTAAGCTGAGTGCCATGAGGTTGACAGCTGAGGTGCTGAGGACCTTTTGGACAGAGTAATGTGGGACGCACTGGCTGAAAGGGTGGTGGAGGTACAAACCCCCCTAAGATGCAATAAGTATTTGGATGTGCAGCAGCGATGCCATGGCATGTTAGGCCATGGGGATAGTGGTCACAAATGGGATAAGGCGACTTTGGAAGGTGCTGGAGATGCGCATCCTCAGGGGGCCGAGGGACCTTTCTGTATGACCCACATGTCTGACTGTATCAGTCTGTGAATGAGCAGTGTTGCTGCATTAACGATTGCAGCAACCATCAGTGCTTTGGATGGTGGGGAGACAGAGTGGATGGGACAGTGGGCCTCAAATAACTGGCCGCTATGCCCCAGCCTCGCCGACACATGCCGACCTGGCCGCCTGCCTCCTCCCCAGCTCCATGGCCTGCTCCTCATAAGTGGTGAGGCGCTGCAGCACGGCATGCCCACCACCAGTCCACTGACGTTCCCGTCTATTGCTCTCAGTTTTTGCCTGCAGAACAGAGAAGAGGATTTATTGGGGCTGATCGCTCATGTACTCTGCACGCGCACGCCGCACATCAACCACAGTGGCTCATCTGAGGCCTCCAGCGGCTCCTGTCCACACTACTGGTGATCAGTCCCCAGAAGATAGTACGGCTGCTCCCAAACCCCTCTCCCAACAGCCACCTTGGATACAATCGGCGTCCATCACTTTGAATAACACACGGGTCTTAGCGCCCATGGCAAGGAGGCACAACTAGGTACGGCGTCGAGGCCAGCAGATGGCTCTTGGCCACGACATCTTGAGGCTCCCCTTCCGCCATCTCATCACCATCAATATGACATGTGTTGGAGTTCTGAGTAGGTGTTTAGCTGCCTCCCCTGCAGGTTGCCCCCAGACTACTCAAATGTGACAAACACCAACATATGCTGTGGGGGAACCCACCTTCCCCTCAACCACTAAGGCTGATGTAAGCATGGTCACTATCTGTTTGTCCACCCACCGTGTGCCAAATGCCCAGTGTAGTAATGACACTAAGATGTGAGGGGTGGGGGGGCCTCAAAGGCTAAGGCTACTTGCTAGGTAAAATTGCCAAGGCTGACATGGTACTCGCCCTTCCAGAGTGCAACAAATCATTGAAGCGCTTGTGGCACTGTGTTCCGGTGCACCGCACAGCATCATGAGTGCTAACAGCCTCCGCCACCTCCTACCACACCTGCCTGGGGGCCCTCCTCCTCCCATCTTCCGGAAACAAAACATCCCAATGGTTGGACACCTCTTCCAGGAGGACAGCAAGGCAGGCCTCTGAGAACCAAGGGGCACAGTGGCCCCCCGCTGGCCTACCCTGCAGCCTGCCCCATTCCTCCTCCTCTGCCCTCACCTCTTGTGGTGCCTGGTCACTGGCCATGGTGAACAGCCTAAAGGAGGTTGCCTGGCCGTTCTTTATACAGACTGCCGGTTCCCCATTGGAACCAGCCGTCTGAACACGCCCGCCGCCGATTTAATTTTCTTGTTGAACACGGGAGCCTGAAACGCGCTGGGCGGGCCTTAATTTGCCCGTCCGCACAAAATGGCAGCACAGCCCATTTTGGCGGCAGGGATCGGCTCCCCACCCGCTGCCGATTCGGCCAGGCCCACCCGCCCAACAAACACAAAATTCAGCCCCATGGATTTTGAATCCACTGAATTTTTCAGGCCACAGTGAAAAAAATTCTGCTTCAGCCATTGATTCCCACAAATGACTCATAAACAGTGAACTCTCTGTTATTTTTTCCTTTTGCATTGGACTTTATTTTGGCTAAGAAAGTAACTACCTATTATATAAATTATAATTCTGCATGCTTGAGTATGTGGGTGTGTGTGTGTGTTGCAGAGGTCGGACATCGGTTTACTCTTTAAAATATTTTTATATCTCTATTTGGGTGGGGTTTTAACTCAATAAAAACTAGCCACTTTTTGTTTTAAACTCAAGAATGTCTGTCAGACTAGTTTCTTTGCAATCAGCATGGTAAATGGCTAAGCACAGACATTGAGTAAAAAACTTCATCCTCGCCAAATTCACAAAAAACTCTTATGTTTAGAGTTGGAGTGGTATCATAGGGGAATATTTTTACCCCTCCTCACATGATCATAAAAATGTATTAAAAAACTATTCCAATGCATTAAAATAATCAGTCAGTGAGTCACACCCTGAGTGCATTTCCTCATCCATACATCAACTCCTGTTAAAAGTTCTTACAGAGAAGGCCACAAATGAGCTCAGGAACTGATTTGTCCTGCATTTGAGAGATTGGAGCTTTTTTCCTGAATGCAACCAGCAGTAATAATGAAATGAGGGGTGATTCTCATTGTTCATGAAACTCTTTCATCAAAATTCTTTGAGAGCAGATTTCAAGATCTGCTCATCAAATACCCTACCTGCCTGATTCAATAATCCCTGTACCCTTAAAGAGTCTACTTTCCTAAGACAACAGTACCAGGCAAGATATTCAAAAACAGTAGCTCTCAAATACAGCCAAAAGGAGGGTTTCAGGATTTTAATTTTCTGAGGTAGTAAAGTGTGTATGTCCCTTGGCCACTGCATCTGTACACTGTTTCCTCCAATTCAACTGATCACCTACTTTGAAATAGCCACTAACTGCAAGTTTCGAGGTGTCAATGTCCACATCATGAATCTTCGCATGAACGATATCATTAACTGGCTTTTTCCTAAAGTTTATAACTAGTTCTTTGGCTTCCTTTCATTCAGTTAAAGAGAATTATTATTGCATCATTTTACAAACTTCTCCACCGAGTCCCTGTAGTTTCCTTCATTAGTCCTTATGAAACCCACATGTTTCGTATCATCAGCATACTTCAGGATCATCATGTTATTGTACTCTGATTGGCAATCATTTGTATAGAGGATGAAAAGTCAAGGTGACAGTACACAGCCCTGAGGAGATCCAGTACCTGTTAACATGGGCTCCTAGTAAATCTTAGAAACTAACATTCATTGCGTCCTGTTATGAAGGAAATCACTGATCCAAAGTAAGAGAGTGGGATTGACATTAAGGTTTCTCAATTTTTCAGTAAGCTTGAATGGTTGCATGGCATTAAAAGCCAAAGAGAAGTCAGCAAAGGCAGTGTGAGCATAGCTGCCTAATCTATCCATGTGCTGTTGGATCAAATGGAACAAGGTCAGAACAGCATCATCCACTGACATGAGATTGATAGGCAAACTGTAACTGATCAATATGTGAAACGAGAGGATCTAAAAGATGCTTTGACACATTGCGCTCGAAACACTTGGTGACCTTCGCTGGAAGAGCAACTGGTCGGTAATCATTCAGCTCAGCGGGCCGTGACTTCTCAGCAACCAGAGCGATGATGGCTGATTTCCAACAGCAAGGAACAGTATGTGTGTCAAACAATTCCTGAAAGGCCAGAGAGAAAACTCGATTTTCAATTTTTGTTTGAGATCATTGGCAAATCCAAACTTCCAGAGACATTACTGGTCATTTGAAACCTTTATTTTCCAGTTCAAATTTAGAAATAACCTTTGCAATGTATTCCTATTATACACACTGTGAATATACTGAAAAATAATGCAATCAACACTTTAGAAACATTCATAAATAACGGAAGTACAAGCCAAAAAGGTTAATGCATTTTATAAGGTCAATAACTAATTTACTGCATCTTGTAGAAAGAGAGTGTTTCCTACTGATTTTCAATTGTAGCAATGCTCCAGAGGCAAATAATATTTCAAAACATGGAATTAAGAATTTATATCCAGCTTAAATTTATAAAAGTAAAAAGGCTAATACATTATGAGTTACTTATCACAGGAATTGGTAACCAAAATGGAAATAAAACACTTTGGCACACCCCAAACATTTTTGCGTGTATAAATTTATTTGAGCTATTAAATTCAATAGTGGACTATATCAGTAATCACTTAATTCTAACACAAAATCTTCCAGCATCAGGAGTGGTGATGCACTGAACCTAAACTGCAGGTGTGCGTCAGGAAACTGAGGGAGTCCTGATGCCTGCATAGCATCTGTAATTGCCCAGAAAGCTAAATGTCTAATGGGCTGATTTGCATTGCAATATGATCCCCGTAGAGACTGATAACTTTTAAAAAGGTTTTTGAACTCTTGTGATTGACTGAAAAGATCACACAAGATTTCAAGTTTAAGACATTTGTTGTTATAAACAAACTAAAAGCAACATTGCATGTGTTATTTTTTTTATCAGAAACTTATTTTAAGTGACAGAAAAAATCCCCCGTATGACTTTTAGCATGACCAACAACATGTACCTTAAGTGGACACTTGATTTTCCTGGAACCAGTCCAAAGTTATTCCCCACTCCAGATGGCCTGCTTCTTGTTCCTTTTCCCAGCCACATAACTTCTAATCCAAGGACTGACTTTCACAGTGAGGGTTACCCTTGAGATTCCTCCCTCTAGCCAAAGCTAGGTGAATTTTCCAGCCTCGTTTAATTCCTCATGAACTTGGTATCTTCAAGTTCACATGGCCTCTCACATGGTGAATAATAAAAGACAGCATTTTCTCTGCTTCAGGTGCAGGATGGGCAGCTCTAGCTCTCTGCTATTCTCTTTCTCTCAGATTCTTGCACACTGACCAGTCCTTGAGGTTCAGAGATATCTTACGAAACCTGGAGCCCAATACCATGATGGCTTTCTGTTAACTTTTGAAGAAGTCAAGCACATTCCCGTGGCAACATGAGTCACATGGGCCTTGTATCCAAGAATAAATGTTAATTATCTATTCGCTAGGCCACCCAACTCCATTCTATCTTGGAATTAAATAGATGGTTTAAAATAGAAACACTTATAAAACCTAATATTCCTAACACCTCCCTGTGAGATCTGGAGACTAACAGTCTACCGACAGAAAACACAAATGTTTTTGCATGGTCTACAGGTGTGAACATCTTGCACCTTCTTCTGAGTAAGACAATCTTGGGCCCCCCTTTAACAATCAAGCCAGCAAGACTTGTTATCAAGCAGAATTCAGAGTAGGTCCTATGACCCCCTTCACTATTCTATTTTACCTTAAACTAAACAGACAGTCCCAAAACCTAACATTCTGATAAACACTGTATTTGCAACAGCTGCTCTGGACCCTCCATGAGTGTCTTCTACGCTGATCTTAGAGACTTGGGCTAGATACACGCTACTTACCCAGATACTTACCCTAGAATTGTTAACTCAGGATTAAAGGTGGAACTCAACTCACCAACCGCACACTCCCAACCAACCCTCTGACCTGACTACCCACCTCCCGATCCAACCCAACTTCTACCCCTAACCCAACAACCCACCCTCAAACTGACCCGACCTCCCACCCTTCAAGCCTGATTACACCCAACACCCTTCACCCAACTATCTGCCCCTGAGCCAACTAGCCCCCAACCCTACTACCAGCTCCCATCCCACCAACCACTCACCCACTCACAAATCCACCTATTCACTCACTCACTCACCCCACTGAAATCCTTTGAGGCCTTTAAAAACCTGCCTGAATAGGCAACTGATGCCATAAAAAGGGGCTATGTCCCCTGCGCTGCCCCATTTCTCTAGTCATGGCTGTGCCGTGTATTTGTTGTTCCACCCGGGATCGGGTGTCCCAGCGGAAAGTGCACAAAATTAAAGCATGTAATGATCCCAGCAGTCAGCAGCAATTCATGCAGCATCATCACTGATAGGAAGATCTGGCCCTCTATTTTTTTCTAAAATGAGCTGATTATTCATGTTTTTCATTTCCTGGTTGTCTGTCTGTGAAAATTCTTTACTGTGATTGGCTTCTTGGACAGTTGGTGACATCACTACAGCTCCACAATGAGAATCCCCATTAAGGAACACTACAATCAACTGCATGTTGAGAGAGTTAAAGTTCTTGCCACAAAGGTTCCTAAATCTCTCAGTGCAGCTTTCTTCAAGGTCAATAGTATTGGCTGGCATTTTACTGCTGATCACAAGTTTCAGGCCATTCACTACCTCCATCACTGGTGTAACATGGCTGCAGGGTGTACCATCTACAAGGTACACTGCAACAACTCACCTTGGCTTCTTCTACAAGCCGCTCCCAAAATGGTGGCCTCTACCACCATAAAGACAAGGGTGGCAGACATATGGGAACACCATGACTTGGATTATATCAGCATTCCTTCACTGTTGTTAGGTCAAATTCCAGGAACAACCTCCCTAACAGCACTGTGGAAGCATAGTCACCACACAGACTGCAGTGGCTCAAGGAGCAGGCTCACTACCACTTTCTGTAGAGTAACTAGGGTTGGACAATAAATGCTGGCCTTGCCAGCAAAGTCCGCATCTTGTGGATGGATGAATAAAAAGTCATATGAATGTACAATTCAATTTCACAGCAGCATTGACCTTTCCAATAAGTGATTTCAAGGAGGAGTTATTAATCATTCATTTCACTATTTCCAAACACAAGGCAGATCCATTTCAACAAGCTCATGGAGAACTGGCCAAGCAGCAAGAAATAGATTTAAGAAGCTAAAGATCATTGTTATATGTAGTCAGTACCTTGATAATCAGTGCATGCAGCACTTTCAGTTGATAAATGTCCAGCAACAACAACAAGGATTTCTATAGTGCTCTTTGTATTGAAGAAGACAGCTCAACATGCTTCACATTAAGGGCGAATAAACAGTAGATACTGAGATGAAGTAGTTTTTTAAAAAGCCAGCAGCTTAAATATACTAGAGGGAGTGCAGCAAATGTTCACTAGGCTGACACCATGGATGGCAGGACTGTCGTATGAGGAGAGACTGGGCCTGTATTCACTAGAGTTTAGGAGAATGAGAGGGGATCTGATTGAAATATATACAATTCTAACAGGGCTAGACAGACTAGATGCAGAGAGGATGTTACCCCTAGTTGGGGAGTATAGAACTAGGGGTCACAGTCTTAGGATACAGGGCAGGCCATTTAGGACTGAGATTAGGAAAACTTTCTTCACTCAGAGGGTGGTCAACCTATGAAATTCTCTACCACAGAAGGCTGTGGAGGCCAGATCACTGAGTATATTCAAGAAAGAAATTGATAATTTTTTGGATATTAGGGGCATCAAGGGGTATGGAAAGAAAGCAGGAATATGGTGTTGGGAAAGAGGATCAGCCATGATCATATTGAATGGCAGAGCAGGCTCAAAGGGCTGAATGGCTTACTCCTGCTCCTAGTTTCTATGGGCAGAATTTTATGGCTGATGTGTGGGTGGCGGAGGCCGCACGTCAGAGCTTAAAATGTCGCATGCTAACGTCGCGCGAGCGTCCCGACATCAGTGCGCGGCATCGCGATATTGAGGTGGGCGGGTGCGCTCAGCAGCGCAACACGCGCCTGCCATTAATTAAAGGCCTTGTTAAGACCCTTAACTCGGCAATTGAAGCTGATTTTGAGAAGCCCGTGCGATCTTCGGCTTGGCGCACGGGCCCAACAGGCAGGTGGGTATGTGACTTTTTAACAAACCTCATCCACAGGCGGGATATGTGAGCTCAGAGGGGTTGTTGATGTTTTTTCTGAAGTATTTAATGCAGAAAGTGTTTTAAACTTGCCTGTGTGATTGTTAGCAGTTCAGATCGATTTCCAATAGCTTTCTCTGTACTTTGAAGCTTCAGCTCAGCACTCTGCAGTCAGGAATCTTTATCGGGCCTGCAGCTTTCCGGAGGCCTCCATTTAGCCTGGGTATGGGTTCTAACATCTCCACTGGGAGCAGCTCCTCTGAGGAGGAAGGGAGGGATAGATTAAGGAGGAGGCCAGGAGTGGACAATCAGCGTCCAGGGGAGCCACCTTTGGAAGGCCAGGCACAGGCACAAGGGGCGCAGGGCCATGAGGTTGTCCAAGGTGGAAGGGGCTGCAGAAGATGCCACTATCCTGCTGCCAGGGTTTACAGGCGGCGAAGCAGCTACCTCAATATGCCTGAGGTGCAGTGCCGAAAGAGGCTCCAACTGTCAAGGGGGACAGTCAACTATATCTGTCAGATGATTGGCCCTGAGATCTCCCCTAACTGTGTGGGTGGACACCCCATGCCAGTGGCTCTGAAGCTCACAGTCGCCCTCCACTTCTATGCATCTGGCTCCTTCCAGGGCTCGGTGGGTGATCTTTGCAGTGTCTCCCAAGCAGCTGTACACACTTGTGTCAAGCAGGTTACAGACACTCTGTTCAGACGGGCATTGACCTTCATCCATTTCCGCTGCAACCAGGCAAGTCAGACACAGTGAGCCAGAGGCTTCGCGGCCATTGCTGGCTACCCCCATGTCCAGGGTGCAATAGACTGTACACATGTGGCCATCAAGGCACCAGCAGGTGAGCCCGGTCCCTTCGTCAACAGGAAGGGCTTCCACTCCATGAACGTGCAGATAGTGTGTGATCACAGGATGCTGAATCTACAAGTCTGTGCAAGGTAGCCAGGCAGCTCCCATGACGCCTACATCCTCAAGCACTCCCAGGTGCCGGGGCTCTTCAGTGCTCTGGCTTGGCTGGATGGTTGGCTGGTGGGTGATAAGGGCTATCCCCTCAGAAGGTGGCTCATGACGCCTCTCCACCATCCAAGAACAGAAGCTGAGGAGCATGACAATAGGAGCCACGGCACCACAAGGGCTGTGGTGGAGAGAGCCATCGGTCTTCTCAAGATGCGCTTCCGTTGCCTGGATCGCACAGGGGGCGCACTCCAGTACCCCCCAGATCGCGTCTCTCTGATAGTGGTAGCATGCTGCGCTCTGCACAATCTTGCGCTGGAAAGGGGGGATGCAGTTGACGATGAAGACCTTGATGCAGTGGATGAGGCTGCACATGATGAATCCAGCAGTGGCTCAGAGGATGAGGAAGGACAGGAAAATGATGAGGGGCATCATGCCGACCCGCTACTACACCACAGAGACGGGGACACCTGGGACACTTTAATCCAATGAACCTTCAGCTAGCTCCACACACATGGATCAGCAGGACCAGCATTGCCTGGAACTTCCACACGTGGCTCTTAGGTGCTACATCTTCCACCTCATCAGCTGCAACTAAGGGCTTAGTACAGGAACATCAATGTCCACTCAAACACTCATGATATGTCTGAAACATACAAATGCAGCATAAAGGAAACACCCTCAGCCATGGTCAGAAAAGTGGACGTTATTCCCCCAAAATAAAGCACAAACGTTGCTCTGACGTAGAAAATGATATATTCCCTAACCAAGGGCCAACACAAAATCACCAGTGAGAAACCCGTGGAGTGCCTAACATGCCTTATTCATACAGGTGCTACGTCTAGGTGCCACCCTCATGCAACCCTGCCAGATGCTCCCGCGCACCCGGCCGCTTGTCCTGCAGCTGCTGCATTGGTGACATCTCCAGAGGCACATCATCACTGCCGGACTCTGCATGTGCCTGGTCCCCTGCAGCCCTCCGGCTGCTGGCGCCATCGGCACTCTCTGTCCGTGCCATCTCCTCCAGCGAATGTGAAGTACCCTCTCCACTGTGACCCGGGACACTAGCCGACGTTATATTCCCCACCGAAATGTTTGTCGCTGTGCTGGTACTTGGCTCGCTGAAAGGATGTAACGCAAGTTTCAAGTCTTGGCCCTCAGGTGTGGTTGGTGGTGGCTATGCGATGGTGATGCTGAAATTAACAACGAGGACAGTGCATCAGTTAGTGTTCAATAACATCTTTCATTCCTTTGCCCTGCAGCCTCATAAGTCGCTCAGCCTTCAAGATCCTAAGGAGACGAACATTGGTGGGGTGGTAAATAGTCAAGAGGAGGCCCAAACATTACACACGCATACAGACAGGCTGGTCAGATGGCCTAAGGAAAGCCACATGGAATGTTATGTGGATCAGTGTGTGGTTAAGCACTTGGGCAAGACAAGGAAGGTACGGGAATACATGAGTAATGGTAGGACTGTGGGAAGTCACAACGATTACAGGAACCTAGCTGGGCAGACCGTTAAGGTAGCAGAACAGGAACAAAAAGCGTTTAACAAGGTCGAAGCCAGACGTGCCTTTATTAGCCGAGTAGCTGTCGAGGCCACAGCCAAACTTCTACATTCAATTGTGACCTGCACTTCATGGGAGGGATGGCATTGGAGTGGGGAGAGTGCAGAGGTTCCTGACCTGGATGCATGCTGGCCTGGAGAGTTGGAGTGAAGAGGAAACATTGTATACACTTGCAATATTTGCCGTGGATCACAGGAGATTGACAGGTCACATTATTGACCTTCATATCATTATGAGGGGCATAGAACGGGTGGACAGAAGGCAACATTTTCCCTTGGTGCAGGGATGACTAACGTGGTGGCATTTATTTAAGTTGAGTGCCATGAGTTGACAGCTGAGGTGCTGAGGACCTTTTGGACAGAGTAATGTGGGACGCACTGGCTGAAAGGGTGGTGGAGGTACAAACCCTCCTAAGACGCAATAAGTCTCTGGATGTGCAGCAGCGATGCCATGGCATGTTAGGCCATGGGGATAGTGGTCACAAATGGGATAAGGCAACTTTGGAAGGTGCTAGAGACGTGCATCCTCAAGGGGCCGAGGGACATTTTTGTATGACCCACACGTCTGACTGTATCAGTCTGTGAATGAGCAGTGTTGCTGCATTAATGATTGCAGCAACCATCAGTGCTTTGAATGGTGGGGGGACAGAGTGGATGGGACTGTGGGCCTCAAATACCTGGCCGCTGCACCCCAGCCTCGCCGACACCTGCCGACCTGGCCTCCTGACCCCTCCCCAGCTCCATGGCCTGCTCCTCAAATGTTGTGAGGCGCTGCAGCACGGCGTGCCCACCTCCAGTCCACTGACGCTCCCGCATATTGCTCTCAATTTTTGCCTGCACAACAGAGAAGAGCATTTATTAGGGCTGATCGGTCATGTACTCTGCACGCGCATGCCGCACACCAACCACAGTGGCTCCTGTCCACACTACTGGTGATCAGTCCCCAGAAGATAGTACGGCTGCTCCCAACCCCTTCCCCCAACGGCCACCTTGGACACATTCGGCTTCCATCACTTTGAATAACACATGGGTCTTAGCACCCATGGCAAGGAGGCACAACTAGGTGCGGCGCTGAGGCCAACAGCTGGCTCTTGGCCACGACACCTTGAGGCTCCCCTTCCACCATCTCATCACCATCAATAAGACATGTGTTGGTGTTCTGAGTATGTGCCTAGCTGCCTCCCCTGCAGGTTGCTCCCAGACTACTCAAATGCGACAAACACCAACATATGCTGCAGGGAGAACCCATCTTCTCCTCAACCACTAAGGCTGATGTAATCATGGTTACTATCTGTTTGCCCACCCAGCGTGCGCCAAATGCCCAATGCAGTAACGACACTAAGACGTGGGCGGGGGGCCTCAAACGCTAAGGCTACCTGCTGGGTAAAATGGCCAAGGCTGACATGGTACTCACCCTTCCAGAGTGCAACAAATCATTGAAGCGCTTGTGGCACTGTGTTCCTGTGTGCCACACAGCATCTTGAGAGCTAACAGCCTCCGCCACCTCCTGCCACACCTGCCTGGTGACATGGGGGGGCCTCCACCTCCCATCCTCCAGAAACAAGACCTCTTCGAGGAGGACAGCAAGGCAGGCATCTGAGAACCGAGGGGCACAGTGGCCCCCCGCTGGCCTACCCTGCAGCCTGCCCCCCTCCTCTTCCTCTGCCCTGACCTCTTGTGGTGCCCGATGACTGGCCATGGTGAACAGCCTAAAGGAGGCTGGCCTGGCCGCTCTTTATACAGACTGTCAGTTCCCCATTGGAACCAGCGGTCTGAACACGCCCGCCGCCGATTCGATTTTCATTGTACACAGGAGTCACAACCCCACTGGGTGGGCCTTAATTGGCCCGCCCGCGCAAAATGGCGGCGCGGCCCATTTCGGCAGCGGCGATCGGCTGCCCGCCCACCGCCAAGTCAGTCAGGCCCGCCCGCCCGTCAAGCACAAAATTCAGCCCAATGTCTGCTCACTGTCAATATCAAATCAAAATGGTTGGACGTATATGAGGTGAGGTCACCAAGGTCGGCCGCTATAATTGACAAACTATGTCAGAGTTTTACCATTCACGGACTACCAGAAGTAGTAATTTCTGATAATGGCACGACATTTACAAGTGCTGAGTTTCAACGGTTTATCAGTCTCAACAGTATCACTCATGTGAAGACTGCACCTTACCACCCTTCTTCAAATGGGCTGGCCGAAGAGGACGGTTCAAATGTTCAAGGCAAGCATGAAACAGCTAACTGGTGATTCCTTGGCAACCAAGCTAACACTCTTTCTTTTTTATTACAGGACCACCCCTCACACAACAACAGGTGTCACATCTGCGGAGTTATTGTTGAAATGCCGTCCCGGGATGAGATTGAGCTTAATTATGTTGAATTTAGAGGGGAAGGTGAAAAGGAGTCAGGGAAGCCAGAAAACTAGACACAACTGGCATAGTCACGAGAGGAAATTTACCATGGGAGCGCCAGTATATGTGGAAAAGTTCGGGGGAGGACCAAAGTGGTTACCAGGTGAAATAGGTGCTGTGACAGAACCTCTATCTTACCACATGGAGGTGGAAGTCCGGATCATCCATAAACATGTGGATCATTTAAGGAAGAGAGAGACAAATCACCAAGATTTGGTTCCACCGGTGATCATGACAGGGTCTGCATTTCCTGTTGAGGATACTCAACCCAGGACTGACATGTCAGATGTTCCTGTAAGAGTTAAGGATACAAACTGCAAGTGCCCACCAAAGGCCTGATGTTCAGGCAACTCCAGAAAAGGGGGTTTCTGGCAAAGAATCTGAAGTTGTGGAGCTGTGATGTTCCACACGTACCAGGAAACCATCTGAAAGAACTTGTAAATTCCTTACCCAATGTAAATATTATGTTGTATTAAAAATTTATGTACTTGTAAATATAATATGTATAGCCAAGTTAACAGGGGAGGAATGTAGTAATTATGGTTTTATTTAGTGTGTAATGTACCTTTAAGAATAATACTTGCTAGGCAAGATCACACGATCTGTAGAAATCAATAGGAGAGTAATGCGGGCTACCTCAGGAGTCAGCGTAGGGATAGTGTTGGAGTTGAAAGCACACGTGTAGTTACTGCTGAATGTATTGTAAATAAACTTAATGTGTCCACCCAAGAAGTGTCTGCAGATCAACTCTATCATTCATGGCATAACTCAGCCACCCTACAACACTATTCCTGTGGGCAGGTAAAATTTCAAGGGGCACGACATTCAAAAAACCACTTTTCTGGATTTTTCAACATTAAAACAGCTCCAGCCTGCACATCACCCTTGGTCTAAAATCCAGGCCTCTGTCTGTTAGGATAGATTCCAGAGCCTCTCCACAATTGATGTTAAGCTGGTTAGTACCCAATACTCTGATTGGCATACAATTATCTATTTAGTGCCTCCCTTCCTTCTTAAATATTCAAGCACTATTTGCAATTTTTCAATCCAAAGGCACAAGTCCTGAGTCCAGTAGGTAGAACTGAAAAAAAAAACAAATTCTAGGTATAGAAAATAACTGCCAAGCGATAATGATAAGCATATACAACAGCTTAATAAGGCCCCCCAACATTATAGTGCAAAAATACAAACAACAAAAGACAACTAACAATTAGATCCAGAAGGGATACTATAGACAGAGATCAGGAAAAGGAATAAAATTAATATACTGAAGCAGAACCAGGAAAAAATAATGAGAGCAGAGTTGACAAACCAGGGAATGTTCTTTATGAAAAGGTTATTTTTTCTTACAATTATTTTCAAAATGGATTTACAATATATGGTAATGGTGACATAATCAGATTGGCCAAATGTCACTCATTAAGAATGATAAACACTCAGCTTGATTTGGAAATGTGATCAATTTTGATGTATATCATCCTTAATAAAAAGCTCAGCTCCAAATGGCTTTATTATCTGTGTCATTTTGGCTGATGGTAAATGTCACTCCTCATGTTTTCCTAATCCTGACAGCACTGACAATGATAATTATAGTAAAAGCAAAATGACCCAGGCTTTTTAACTGAAGCGTACTTATTTTATTTTACATAATTGTGCATGTAAGACACTTTACTGATGACTTGAAACATTATTACTTTTACTGTCACTAAACCTACTGGTGATTAGCAATGTTGTGATTGTGTGTGTACGTGTGTGTGAGAGACAGAGGGCGGAATCATCCGTGCCCGCTGATGTCAGGCATGTTCGGTGGTATGAGCAGACAATATGGCAAGGAGGCCAAAAGTCAGTTTCACAACATTGTGAAACCAGTTTGCGCTCATCCGCTCAGCCCGCCGATGGCGAGCCATGCTCCCCGCCATCGGACATCGGAAACCTCATTGTAATACATCAGCATATCATTATACAGCCAACCCATCTGACTCATCCCCCACCGCTGGATCGTCCTCCCACGTCGGCGGGAAAACACGCCACTGCAGAACTTCTCTTGACAAGTGTGACCTGCAGAAGTCGGGACTTAGCGCCAGGGCCTTGCTCACATCGTGGACATCCGAGGAGCAGGAGATGCTGGAGCCCCACAGCAACGGCACACTGGAGGAACATCAATGGCAAGCTGGGTGGATTCTCATGGACATGCCTATGCTGCAAAGCAGCCCACGGAAGTTAGAAAGTCACCGTTGCTCACAACGGGTGATGGTCAAAGGAGTGGGAGACGAAGGCCCAGGATCGACTGGAAAGGAAGTGGTACCGGGGGGATGAGGTTGGGAGGGGGGGAATGAAGGTGTCAGGGGCTGAGGTTGGGCGGGGAATGAAGGTGTCAAGGGGTGAGGTTGGGAGGGGGGATGGAGTACGGGGGGAGGAGGGGGTAATAGGGGAGAAGATGGCAACTTGGGAGGTAGGTACGGGGGGGTGGAAGGCGTTAGGGAAGGAGTTCAGAGGAGGTAAGGAGTGCAGTGAGGGAAGGGAGCACAAGAGGAAGGAAGGAGTGCAGAGAGGGTATGGAGTCTGGGGGTAGGAAGGAATGCGGAGAGGGGAAGAACTAAGGATGGCAGAAGAAGTAAGGGTGTCTGAGGAAGTCAGGAAAAGGGAGAGACTAAGCGGGGGGATGTCCGGGGTGGGTGGGAGGACTAAAGGGGCAGGGGCAAGGGGTTCCGAGGGGAAGGGGTCTGGAGGGGGGAAGGGGTTGCAGGGAGGGAAGGGGTCCATAGGGTCAAAGGGGTTCCAGGGTAGGAAGAGGTCCCAAGGGGGGATATCCAGGTGAACGTGTGAGGGAGAGGTCTGATGGGTCCATGACTGCCTCCTGGGGAGTGAACTGAGGGTGGGCATGGTACGAGGGAATGGTGAGAATGACTGAGGGCAGAGTGAGGTGGTAGGGTGGGGGGATGAGGGTTCAATGGCGGCAGGAAAAGGGGCAGCAAAGGTGGTGGTGGGGATCCGGACGCTGACACAGACCCTGGCGGTGGGAAGGAGGGGGTTGGGAAGGTGAATGTGGATGGGGGTGGGATTTTCGGGAAGAAAGGGAATGTGCATGTTCACCTGGACATCCCTGAAGGAAAACGGTTGTGGCTGGGAGGTCACGGGGGGTGGGGGGGAGTGGAAGGTGATGCTAGGGGGGTCAAATGCGATGGAGGAAAGGAATTGGGTGACTAGGGGAGGGGAAAAGACAGGAGAGTGCATGAAAAAGTGAATCCAGACCAGGCTGTCCAAATCGAAAATGAAACGAGAGTCGTGGTGGGCGAGATCATGTGCTGCATGGGAGTGCGACTATTGGGTGATGCAGGTCGGCTCAGCTGGACAACTGAAAGCTAAAGAAGAAAGTCGCCAAAATCTAGGGGAATGGAACAGGAGAAAGTCTCAAGAAGACCTCCTAGTCAAAGAAATGACAAGAACCTGGAAAAGGCCTTGTTAAATGAAGTTAAGAGTGAGGAGCAGAGGAAGGCTCCAAGCTTCAAGCTTAAAGGAAGAAAAGCTTCAGGAAGCAGATTCAAGTAATATAAAGGCTTGTGAGAGGCCAGAAGGTCCAAAGAGATGGCCGAAGGTCTGTAACTCTTTGCAATGGGCATGTGAAGCAGTGGTGTACTGTTGACAGCTGAGTCAGTGAGAGAGTGTGCGTGGAAGATGGATTGAATGCAAGTGGTGACCCAAGGGAGAGGAACATCGGAAGGAGAGTTCAAAACCCTAGGAGGTGGACCCTTGCGGAAGGCATCTATGAGAAAGCTTCCGTTGAAGAGAAAATTCCAAAGCAAGTTCTTGGAGAGTGGAGATTGGAAACCCTCATGTGAAAGGTGGAGTTCAGTGAGACCGGTTGGCTCCCAGTGGGACAAGCATCTACGAGGCACCAGTCAAGAGAGTGTTGGAATACTTTCCCCTTGCCTGGATGAGTGCAGCTCTAATAACGCTCAAGAAGATCAACACCATCCAGAACAAAGCAGCTTAATTGATCGACACCTCATCCATCACCTTAAACGTCCATTACCTCCACCACCAACGCATAGTGGCAACAGTGAGCACAATATACAAGATGCACTGCAGCAACTCGCCGAGCCACCTTCGACAGCACCTTCCAACCCAAAACCTCTACCACCTAGAAGGACAAGGGCAGCATATACATGGGAACACCACCACCTGCAAGTTCCCTCCAAGTCACACCCATTCTGACTTGGAACTATATCACTGTTCAACATCCCAGGGATTACCATTGACCAGAAACTGAACTGGATGAGCCATTTAAATACTGTGACTCCAAGAGCAGGTCAGAGGCTAGGAATTCTGCGGCGAGTAACTCACCTCCTGACTCCCAAAGCCTGTCTACCATCTACAAGGCACAAGTCAGGAGTGTGATGGAATACTCCCCACGTGCCTGGATGAGTGCGGCTCCCACAACACTCGAGAATCTTGACACCATCCAGGACAAAGCAGCCCGCTTGATTGGCACCACATCCACAAACACTCACTCCCTCCACCACCGACACACAGTAGCAGCAGTGTGTACCATCTACAAGATGCACTGCAGGAACTCACCAAAGCTCCTCAGACAGCACCTTCCAAACCCATGACCACTACCATCTAGAAGGACAAGGGCGGCAGACACATTGGAACATCACCACCTGGAAGTTCCCCTCCAAGCCACGCACTATCCTGACTTGGAAATATATTGCCGTTCCTTCACTGTTGCTGGGTCAAAATCTTGGAATTTCCTCCCCAACAGCACTGTAGGTGTACCTACATCACATGAATTGCAGCAGTTAAAGAAGATAGCCCACCTCCACCTTCTCAAGGGCAGTTAGGGGCGGGCAATAAATTCTGGCTTAGTCAGCGATACCCATGTCCCGTGAATGAATAAAAAACAAATGTTCCTTCACCATTGCTGGACCAAAATCCTGGAACTTCCTTCCTAACAGCACTGTGGGTGTACCTACACAAATGGATTACAATGGTTCAAGGTAGCTCACCACAACCTTCTCAAGAGCAATGAAGGATGGCTGATATATGCTGAACTAGCCAGTGATGCTCACATCCAATGAATGAATTAAAGAAAAATACATGACCTGTCTTTAATTCTCTGACTTCTGCCTTCTCATCCAGTATAGGGAATGTTCACCACTGTTTAAATGGTACAATTAGCTAGGGCCCTAATGGCAATTGTCCCAAAGATGCTAGAAACTAGGCCCATGAAGAACATTAAATAGATACAGTGGCAATGGCTGCTAGATAGCTGAGAGAATCTTGGCACCCCTTCATAGATTAATAAATCAAACTTTTGCAGGTCTCTGCCATCAAAGTTCTGTCTCTCCTCACCAACCCCTTTAAGCCTAAGTAAAACCTTCAATCTTTGCTCCTCAAAGCTAACCATCACATCCTAAACATCCAAATCAGCACATTACCTGTTTCTACCCTGCCCTAACACTTATTCCATGTGTCACCCAAGGACCTGGGATTTGAGATGTAGTTAATTGGCTGCTCCACAATGTTCAGAGCATCTAGGAATGGAGATGGCCTTTTCTTCATGTCTCCCAAGCTCTGGGATGGACAGAGGACAAGGTGACTCAATGTCATCAGTTCCTCGGCTGCCTCTGCAGTGAGCTTATGGAATGAGTGTTGATAGAATATGGGTATTAGTCTGTGATCCCAACAGAAATAAAGCAGAAGCAGAGTCCTCCTTTGTGCTGCTGCGATGTTGGAAAGTAACCTCTAAAGTATGCACACCAGCTATTCTGCTGGAATTAGGGGTAGAGTTCAGGGAGAGAATAAACCTTCTGGTAGAGAGGACCTTACGGTCTCCTTTGCTCTTTCTTCTTTGCTCTATCTTGACTTGCATCCTCTGCAGGAAAATACATTATTGGAAACTTTAGTTTGCTGAAGTAGTATTCTATTTTAATCAGCCACTTTGTGTATCTCTTAAGAGGAAATTGGTGGCTGGTGTCTTCACCATTGAAGAATATATAGGTAACTTAAATAAGAAATAGTATACATTTTCACAAACCCACTGAACACATGAAGAATCCTACATCTCTATCACCAACCAGTGTTGAAGCCAATTGTTACCATTACTTCTTCATGTACCGTTGAATGCCAGATGTTGGCACATTTTCCTCCATAAGTGTAGTATTCCCTGCTGTCTCCAGCAGGAGAAATGCATAGTGACAATTGGCTGCTATAATCTATAATCAGTCAGGATTTGCAGAATAGATGGCATTAATATTGGGGAGGGGCACATTATTGCCTGGGGTTAAGAGCCAGATTGTGCCCATCCTTTAGCCAAATAGTTAGGTGAAGCCTATGTTGGCTTCCTGGGTGAGTTGTAGATGTGGAGTGGGCCTGAGTTCAGTATGGGGATGGCAGTTCAACAAAGAGGCTACAGCCAAAGGCTGAAGTTCAGGTTAATAGCAGCCCCAGGTTGAGTAATCATGGGCCATAACTTCCGGGCTCCCCAGCATCGGGTTTGGGGGGGTGTACCCCAATGATGAGCTGGGGAATCCATCTCTCAGGTAGGAGTGTGCACGGCAATTGCTCAGAAGTGCTAACTTCCTCTGCTCTGGGAAGCATCTGCAAATGCGACTTAAATCGCAAACTTCGGGTGGTTCCACCAGGGTTACAGCAATCGTTACCCAGAAAAAGTTAGATGAACTAAAACCTCTTCTAACTTCTGGGTAACTATTGTAAACACCCAGCCCATGAAGAACATTAAATAGATACAGTGGCAATGGCTGCTAGATAGCTGAGAGAATCTTGGCACCCCTTCATAGATTAATAAATCAAACTTTTGCAGGTCTCTGCCATCAAAGTTCTGTCTCTCCTCACCAACCCCTATTAATAATAATTTATAATAATAATAATAATTAATAATAAATAAATTAATACCAGTTAATGGCCAACCAGCGTGAAATGCATGCTGATAACCTCAGCACTGCCTGGGTGGGGGCAGGAGGAGAGCGAGCGCTGAAGTTTGCGCATGCGCAGGGGTGCGCTCAGTGAAAGCTCCCTAAAAGCACGGAGCTGCCTTGGGGAGCTGAGGATTTTTAACATGAGAGATAAAGATTTTTAAAATAAGGAAAACATGTCCCCACATGAAGAGGGACATGTGATATGTCAGTTTTTAAAATTTTAATTTTTTTTTAGTCACTGCTCGAAACCTCATCCTGCCCGGGATGAGATTTCGCAAAAGATGCAAAGGCCGCCTGGCCTATTCGCCCACCCGCCAACCGAAAGGTTGGACAGGCAGTGAAAAATTCAATTTAATTAATTGATTAAGGGGCTTAGTAGCTCTCCTAATTATCGGCGCGCGCGCTGCCAACTCTCGCACGCGCCCACCGACTGAAATATTGCACAAGTGCGGGATGACGTCGGAACGCTCACCCACTATTCTCAGTCCGCACACCCAGCTGAAAATCCTTCCCCCCGGAGGGATTACGCTGGGACCTACAAGGAATCTTTTGCTGTAGGCCCCAAGCAGCTCCGACGATCAAAAGGGTCAGCATAATATTCAAGGACTGGTAAGTATGCAGTTATATCTTCTAATTCCTGCGGGCCATCTCCTTCCGGCACTAGTTGGAAGTTATGGCCCATTGTGACCGGGCGTAAGAATGGTACTTGCATTGCATGTGGGCACTAGACAACAAACTGCTGTGAGTAGAGTTGGGGTGGGAGGAGACTGATGTGGTATCAAATATTTGTTATTTTGTTTGTTATGGTCCTGGGCCTGGATTCATTATTATCTGGGTCTTACTAACCAAATTACCAAAATATCATATGCTTCCCAAAGGTCTGCCAACTTGTACAAAAAAGACAGACAGGCACAGAGACATGGGCAAGAGTAAGCTGAATTGTAATTATACTGAGATAGGGTTTTCAAAGTTGATATAGATAAATGCAGCATTGCAGGAAGTATCAATCACAGTGTTTAAAAAGTTGTGCTCTATCAGTTGAGCTATATTTTGAGTAAAGCTACGTTATAAGTATTTGTCATGTAGCAGTTTCATCAATTGTTTTCTGTTTTCCTTGACTTGATCCAAATTTCAGCATGTTTTATTTCCTTATCCAGATGACATTTCATCTTCATTTAAGTAAAGTATTGAACAGTCGCAACAAGGACAGTGTCTGAGGGAATATCTTTTCATGTATGCCCAGACGTAGAAGGCTTTGTCAGTAAGTCAGTCAGCAGAAATAGAAGTGTCTACAGCTGGTGAAAGTGACAGGTTACAGCAAATATGACCTTTCACGAGAAAATGTCCATGTTCCACTAACACCTGATTATAGTTTCATTTGTAGAAAATATAAATATCATGGTAAAATAGGAAAGACTAGCTTTGTAAAAGTGTTAAACTTTTGATAACCTAAAATAGCTGGGAACATTTAGTATTTTAATAAATGGTATTTCAATTACATACAGACATAATAGGCCACTCGGCCCCTCGAGCCTGCTCTGCCATTCAATAAGATCATGGCTGATCTGAATCTGATGCAACCTGAACTCCACATTCCCACCTACCCCGATAACCTTTCACCCCCTTGCTTATCAAGAATCTATCTAGCTCTGCCTTAAAAATATTCAAAGACTCTGCTTCCACTGCCTTTTCAGAGAGTTCCAAAGACTCACCACCCTCTGAGAGAAAAAAATTCTCCTCATCTCTGTTCTAAATGGGTGGCTCCTTATTTTTAAACAATGACCTCCTAGTGCTAGATTCTCCTACAAGAGGAAATATCCTTTCCAAATCCACCCTGTCAAGAACCCCTCAGGATCTTGTTCGTTTCAACTAAGTCACTTCTTACTCTTCTAAGCTCCAGCGGATACAATCCTAGCCTGTCCAACCTTTCTTCATAAGACAACCCACCCATTCCTGGTATTAGTCAAGTAAACCTTCTCCGAACTGCTTCCAATACATTTCAAACTTCCTTAAAAAAGGGGACAAATACTGTACACAGTACTCCTGATGTGGTCTCACCAATCCCCTGTATAACTCTCTACTTTTGTATTCAATTCCCCTCACAATAAACAATAACATTCTATTAGCTGTCCTAATTACCTGCTGTACCTGCATACTAACCTATTGAGTTTCATGCACTAGGACACCCAGGTCCCTCTGCATCTCAATGCTCTGCAATCTCTCACCATTTAGATAATATGCTTCCTTTTTATTCTTCCTGCCAAAATGGACAATTTCACATTTTCCTACAATATACTCCATTTGCCAGACTTTTGCCCGCTCATTTAACCTATCTATATCCCTTTGTAGCCTCCTTATGTCATCTTCATAACTTACTTTCCTTTCTATCTTTGTATCATTTATCAAATGTAATTTTAGAAATTCCTTAAGGAATATATGATGTAAAGGGAATATTGTTTTCAATGACACTATCTGTAGTTTGACAGGACAATATTGTTGTCTAACATTGAGCAATATTCTTTGATTTTTGTACTTTAATATTTAATAGGACAACTGCGGACAAACATTAGCAAATTGGCCAGTTTCAACACATGACTGATTTTGGAAATGGCCACAGTTTAATTGACTTGCAAAACTAGGCGTGAGCAAAATCAATCAAAAAAGTGATTAATATTTTGTTGGGGTTTTAAAGTTGACTGAGTAAAAGAAGGCTGTGACTAAGTCCTTGAGGTAATGTATTTGACCTGGGAGCACGTTCCAGTGGATTTCAAATTACCTTGCCCAACTCTACGTTCTGATCTCTAAGGGATATTGATGTATTTTCGCGTATTAATGTATTGGATCTGCACAGGGTTAAAAAATTGTATCCTTGGGATTAACATCTTGCTTTAAGATATAAAAGTATTAACAAGATGTTGCCTGGGAAAAGATCTCAACGCCATGATAGCGGCTTCCGAAGAGTATTGGTTTCCTAACCATTAGAAGAGCTCAGTTATTCTCCATTTACTGATTGAGCAAGATCTGTATCTTGCAGTGTTTGAATCAGTTGTTTCGAAATCTGGGGCAAAAGCAAAAATTGCTGGAAAAACTCAGCAGGTCCGACAGCACCTGTGGAGAGGAAGACAGATTTAACGTTTCGAGTCCGTATGAATCTTCATCAAAACTGGGTTCTACTTGCAAATGAGGCAGCAGCAGTATGAAAATTTCCCCCACAAAAGAAATCTGGTGGCTTGCCACTCCAGATTAACACCTTACGATCTGCAGTTAGACCCCAATTGAGGTGACCATCACTTCCAATCAAAACAGGCGGGGGAGTAGCATGATGACAGTTTTCAAAAATGGGGTCAAATGGCAGTTCAGCCTCCAATTAGCACTGATGTTCTCTGATCCGACTGAAGGGTTCTCAAAATTCCCACATTTTTCATATCATCAACAAGGATATGAATTTTGGACTTTTATGGCAGAGGACCCAACTGCTGAGTTAAGTGTAGAACCCTACAGACAGGAGGCTAGGCCCATGAAGGCCTGGGACTGGACATGCCCGGGCTTGTTGAGTGCAGTGTGGATTGTTGCCTGAAACCAGACAACGAGAGGAGACAGAATACACAGTCTTCCCTTTAAAACAATCAACCCAGAAAAAGACTTCATCTTGCACGAAACTAAAGCCCATCAAACTAGAGCCCATCAAAATCTTGCATAAATAATCGCTACTAACTACTAAGACAGGGAGGCAGCAATCAATGCAATTATGCGAACCTATCAATACTTCACATATACAATGGCTGGCAGTTCGAGACTAGTGACGGGGACAGGAAGACAACGATAAACATCATGCGAGCCCATTAAAAACAACGAGACAACAATCACCTGAGGAAGCCCATCAAAATCAGACAAAGAACTAACCTTGATTTGGATTCAGATAAGAAATTCGAAAAACAGTATAACTGGGCCACCGGTTACAAAGGGGAGGAGGGTGAGCAGTTTTGGAGCGGTTGAAGCGGAGTTTAAGCAGGGAGAGGGAGCTGAGCCAAGCGGAGGGGGGAGATCTGGAGGTTTGCCGGCCTGCAGGCAACATCACGGCGAGGGGAATGGGTGGCAGGCTCGACCGAAGACAACAAGGCTGCAACCGCATCCCTCCACGAAGATCGACCACCCACAACCACGCCCTCCACCCAACTGAAGAACCTTCGCAGATTCCACAGACCAGGACCACATGGGGACGGCAGGCCCCAGAGGACAAAAAGAGCGTACCCCAAAACTGCAACCGGCTTACCTGGCTGGATTTCGAACTGTCAAGCAACCCTGGTTGGTGAGCATGATCCCTGACCTCTCCTAGTTCAATTTAGTTAGGTTTTGGGGTGGGACAAGGGTAAGGGGATTAGTAGCATGATTTTCCCTCATTATGCCCAGTTTTTTTTTCTTGCACCAGTACCAGGGTGTTGCCTGCTGCACTTTGGCACAACCCCCAAATAAGTCCAAGGTCTAGAACCCAGGGAGTGGGAGCGATTCGGACCGCTCAGAAGTCAGAGGTGAAGCTGACACACAGCACCACCCCCTACACCACAAATCATAGGCAATACAGTTGAGAGGTGGAAATTTCCAGCAATTTTAAGGAATCAATGCTTCAGTAAGAGAAGACAGAGTGCAGGCTAGGCATTCATTTTCCTTGACTCTTTTGGCAGTTTTGAGCCTTCAGAACATCCTTACTTCAGCTCTACTACTGGGTGCACTCTTTATATTTCTATGATGCTGGAATAAGCTACTTTATTGAGCTATGAAAATCCATTGAGCCTTCCATCAACATCACCCAATGTGCACTCAACATGAAAATCAACCACTCCATTTCAGTTTGAGACCTGATTATGGGGTTTAATAGACTCAAGCAATTTAGCTTCTAAAAGCTCAGATTGAAATTTAGTACTTCCCTTCCCATGGAATTTCGAAATTATTTCCTTAACTTTTGGAAGAGGTCTTTATATTTTGATACCTGGATATATTTCGCATTGTAGATATCAATCTTTAATGTGCCAATCTTACTATAAAGAAGGAGCAAGATAACCTTTCTCTTCATTAGGTGGGATCTTATTTTAGGTTTGCAAGATGTTAGTAAGCTACCTCATTAGAGATCTATATGAACAGTCTCTCAGCATGACCCCTAACTTTAATAGATATGAATCTTAATTTCTTCAGAAAGTTGTTCGCTTCTTTAACCGATGATTATGGTTGTGATCTAAGCTTAGAATCAGCAAGAAGAGGAAAAGAAGGGCTAAGAGTGTAGATTTTGTTACAAGAAGCAGCACATGCTTTGTATACTAGTATATTTTGACTCTTTTTCCATTGCCAGATGTCCAAGATGCACATTTGTACTTGTATGATGATTATTAGGGAATCTGATGTTACTAAACAGTAAGGGCAACTGTGTAACTCTGCTTCCCCAACCCTCCCCTCCCCCTCAGGGTGGAAAAGGCTGATATCAATATTACTTGCTTTTGACCTTCAATGATAAGGTCAAAGAAATATAATTTTGAGTATCTGTGATCAAATTCTTGGTTTTAGGAGTTGGACTGAAGCTATGGTTTCTCCTTATTTCCTTGATGGTATTTTCTTGTAGAAGTTGCCCATTGCCACGTAGCTACATTTATCGAGACGGTCAGGACAATATTCCAATACAGATGTCACTATCACAATTCTGTCATTTTGAATTCCCTACGTAAAAGCATCACACCGCAGTAAGATGCTGGCATCTAGTGGCACAGTTGAAAATTAATGAATTGTTCCTTGTAAGCATGAGCAGGAAGGTTAAAGTCACTAAAACTATTGAAAGTTCAAGCACATGACCCATAGTTGTCATTATTAAACATTAGGCTGTAACTTCCTCGGTCCGGCAATCAGTGTCGGATTGCCACTCTGTGCCCACTTATCTACGCCAAATTTCTTCCATGCCTGTCTCACCTGACCTTCCAACTTAGGCCGGGCGAGATCCAGGCAGCGCAGTTGTCTCCGAAGTCCAGCGTCGAAGTCCCGCAGAGTCGAATTGAAGGAGGAAGCACCCCTTTTTTACAGCACTCACTGCCGTAAAGCTGGTCAGTTTAAAGGTTCCATTGAAATTGCCAGGCCAGGGAGAAGCTAAGTGCCTAACCTAAGTGAAAATGATTTGGGGGGTGGGGACATTTGGATGTCGCGTGGGGATGGGGGGAGGGTCTTGAACATCAGGGGTGGTGTGGTGGGGAGTCAGACATCAATAAAGGGTACAGTGGGCCAGACATTTGGGGGTGGGGGGTTGGTGGATCAGACATTTAGAGAGGGGTGGGGGTCCAGACATGGGGGTTGGGCACTGAGAGAGTCGGACATCGGGAGGAGGTGCAGAAGGCCCGATATTCGTGGGGGTGGAGGCGGTGGCAGACAATGGGGGGGCTGGGGCGGGTGGGACATCGGGAGGGAGTGGAGGGGTTGGACATCGGCGGTGGCTGGGAGTGGGGTCAGACATCGGGGAGCTGGAGGGTGTCAGACATCGGGAGAGGGTTGTGTGGGCCACATATTTGTGGCAGTGGAGGGCTGGGGTGTCAGATATTGGGGGGTTGGGGGGGGCAGATGTTGGGGGGGGTTCTGGGGGGGTGTCGAGCATTGAGAGGGGCTGGTGCGAGCCAGGCATTCAGGGCGGTGGGGGCTGGAGCGTTGGGCATCAGGTTCAATGAAGAGTGCAGGAGGGCATGCCAGGAGCAGCACCAGGCATACGTAAAAATGAGGTGTCAACCTGGTGAAGCTATAACACAGGACTATTTGCGTGCCAAAAAGCATAAGCAGCAAATGATAGGCAGGGCTAAGGCGATCCCACAACCAATGGATCAGATCTAAGCTCTGCAGTCCTGCCACATCCACTAGTGAATGGTGTTGGACAAATAAACAACTCACTGAAGGAGGAGGCGCCACAAATATTCCCACCCTCAATGATGGGGGAGCCCAGCACATCAGTTTAAAAGATAAGACTGAAGCATTTGCAACGATCTTCAGCCAGAAGTGCCGAGTGGATGAACCATCTCGGCCTCCTCCGGAGGTACCCAGCATCACAGATGCCAGTCTTCAGCCAATTCGATTCATTCCACATTATATCAAGAAACAGCTGAAGGCACTGGTTACTGTAAAGGCTATGGGCCCTGACAATATTCCGGTAATAGTATTGAAGGCCTGTTCTGCAGAACTTGCCGCACCCCTAGCCAAACTGTTCCAATACATCTACATCATTGGCATCTATCTGGGTATGTGGAAAATTGCCCAGGTATCCCCTGTACATAAAAAGCAGGACAAATCCAATCTGACCAATTACCACCCCATCAGTCTAATCTCCATCATCAGTAAAATAATGGAAGGGGTCATCAACATTGCTATCAAGTGGCACTTGCTTAGCATAACCTGCTCACTGATGCCCAGTTTGGGTTCCACCAAGGCCACTCAGCTCCTGACCTCGTTACAGCCTTGGTTCAAATATGGACAAAAGAGCTAGGCTCCCGAGGTGAGGTGAGAGTGACTGCCCTTGACATCAAGGCAGCATTTGACCGAGTGTGGCATCAAGGAGCCCTAGCAAAACTGGAGTCAATGGGAATCAGGAGGAAAAGTCTCCACGGTTTGGAGCCATACTTAGCACAAAGGAAGATGGTTGTGGTTGTTGGAGGTCAGTCATCTCAGCTCCAGGACATCACTGCAGGAGTTCCTCAGGGTAGTGTCCTCGGCACAACCACCATCAGCTGCTTCATCATTGACCTTCCTTCCATTAAAAGGTCAGAAGCGGGATGTTCGCTGATGATTGCACAATATTCAGCACCATTTGTGAGTCCTCGGGTACTGAAGCAGCCCATGTCCAAATGCAGCAAGATCTGGACAACATCCAGGCTTGGGCTGACAAGTGGCAAGTAACATTTGCACCACACAAGTGTCAGCCAAAGACCATCTCCAACAAGAGAGAATCCAACCATCACCCCTTGATGTTCAATGGCATTACCATCACTGAATACCCCACTATCAACATCCTGGGGGGTTACCATTGACCAGAAACTGAACTGGACTAGCCATATAAATACTGTGGCTACAAGAGCAGGTCAGAGGCTCGGATTATTGTGACGAGTAACTCATCTCCTGACTTCCCAAAGCCCGTCCACCATATACAAGACAGGAGTGTGATGGAATACTCCCCACTTGCCTGGATGAGTGCAGCTCCCATAACACTCCAGAAGCTTGACACCATCCAGGACAAAGCAGCCCGCTTGATTGGCACCACATCCACAAACATTCACTCCCTTCACCACCGATGCACAGTTGCAGCAGTGTGCACCATCTACAAGATGCACTTTAGGAATTCACCAAGGCTCCTTAGACAGCACCTTCCAAACCCACCCCCACTACCATCTAGAAGGACAAGGGCAGCAGATACATGGGAGCACCACCACCTAGAAGTTTCCCTCCAAGTCACTCACCATCCTGACTTGGAAATATATTGCCATTCCTTCACTGTTGCTGGGTCAAAATCCTGGAACTTCCTTCCTAACACACTGTGGGTGTACCCACACCACATGGACTGCAGCGGTTCGAGAAGGCAGCTCACCATCACCTTCTCAAGGGCAAATAGGGATGAGCAATAAATGCTGGCTCAGCCAGCGATGCTCACATCCCATGAACGAATTTAAAAAAGGAGGGAGTGGAGGGTTGGACATCAGGAGGTACTGGGGGTTCAGACATGTGGAGGGGGTGGGCGAGCCAGACATTCAGGGGCTGGGGTGTTGATATTTTGGGGGGTGTGGATCGGATATTGGGGTGGGGTGGGGTGGGGGGTCGGGTCAGGGGGGTGTAAGAGTCGGGCCCATGTTGGGGGTGTGTTGGGTGAGGAGTCCCGCATGGGTGGGGGGGATTCCCATGGGGGGTGGTCAGCAGGTGGGGAATACCATGGTGGGGGGTGGTTAGTCAAGGGTCGGGAGTCCCCTGGGGGGTTGGGGCTGTGGGGGGAGTCCCATGGGGGGATCGGCCTCTGTCTTTACAGTAGTTACTCACAAGTTAGAAGAGGTTTTAATTCTTCTAACATTTTCAGGGTAACTATTAGTGTAACCCTGGCGGAACCATCTGAAATTTGCCATTTAAACCTCATTTTCGGATGGCTCCCAGTGCAACGCAATTATCCAGAGGAAGTTAGCACTTCTGAGCAGTTGCCATGCAAACCCTTACCTGGGAACTTTCCAGAGAGATTCTGCATCGCATCTTTGGGGTGCCCCTCAAATCTAACGCTGGGGAGCTTGGAGGTTAATACCCATTATTAAGTTACTCTTTTAGAATTTATCGATGGCTATAGGAAATATTTACTTACTGTTGGTGATAAATATGGAGTCAATTTCATTTCTGATTTGCATGTTAATGTGCACCGCTGTAAGGTGCCTCAAGGAATTATTTTTGCCATTTGTTTTAATAACATTTTTTACTAATGGAAACATCTCTCTTCACTCCTATTTCTAGCATTTATTTACTAATGTGAACTCTGCATTCTCCTAATTGGGAAACTGAAAAATGCTTGCGACAAAAGAAGGTCATTGTATAGAGAATATTTCTTTTCCCCTCAACAACTCTTAAGTCCCTAAAAGCTCAAGGCAATCTAAATCTTGAAGACTATTTTCATAACTTGAGATGATCCTCTAAAATCCTTCATGCACCTGTGGACAGAGTACAAGAAAAAGCTTGTCACCACATCCCTATTCAACCTTTTTTCTCTCCAATGCAGCTGTTCTTGTCTGTCCCTATTATATTGATAACTCTGAAGTCAGCACATCTCTGAAATTTCCTCTCTAGTTCCTTTTATAGTTCGAGTACATGCTATTTCCCCTCCTCAAACACCACTTAAAATTAACGTGCATCACACAGGTTCCTACTCCACTTCGTATTTCTCCAGAACCTGCAGAACTCCTTACTTCTTAGTTTTCTTTTTTTCCTTACCATCTTAAGGTTTTAGCATTCAAAGACATCAGCCCCTTAATTGTTACCTCCTGATTTTTCGCATCTATTTGCTCATTCTTTCAACATTGTTGTGCCCTACACAATGGGCCTTGGTTCTGGTTCTCAGTTTCAGAATCCTTTTTGAAAAATATACAGATTTGCGCTATGTTAAATTTGAAATACAACACCAACATATTTTCACAATGAATTGTACAAAATAAAACTCAGCCCAAGCATATCCTGCCAAATTATTCAGCACCTCACAGTATCATTATGAACTAATATAGTAGAAAATTGAAAGAATGAATCTAAAAGTCAATGCATTGCATTTAACAATCAAATACTCTTGCAGCCAACTCAAATAACAATGGGAGCATTGCAAATTCAGAGCTAAATTTGTCAGATTTTTTCTGCTATTTAAGCCAATGAGAAAGAAAATCAGGTGAGCTACATTATGGCTGTACTATTATCCCACCCAATGTTCCTCTCTGAGTTACCCCCAAATGGTGCTTTGTGTCCAAGTCCTTTGTGCCCAAGTCCTAAGAATGAAAATGTACCGGAAATTCCCACCAATCAAAGCTGTAAGTTTGAGACATCCCCCTGAGTGAAAATAAAAATAACGTTTCATAGAAAAATCACTGAATGCTCCATTTGCTATTCCTATTTTTAAGCATCCAAAATTAATCTTTCATCATGTTTTTTTAAATTTGAAAGTGAAGTGCAAATTTTCAGCTCATGTCAATAAGTCATTATGACAGAGTAACTATGGAAACATGGCAATTACCTCCGCAGTTGGCAGCTGATGCTGCAGTGATAAAGTGATAATTAGCAGCTAATTAAGCAAATCTTTGTTCATCGTGGCATTAATATGGAAGAGTTGCTGGTTGTCCATTTAATGACAGGGAGTTGGACTCCATATTGAAAATGCGTGTGAGATGCTTGATAATACTCCTTGAATGGAAAGTGATAATAATGTGAAACCCCTTAAAATATGAGCTTCTCAATATATGAATAGCAGACCCCACAGCCTGAACCACAGTTAAATTGCTTTTGTGTGACACAGCATCACTGTGCAAGTGTCAGGATGCATTATCCCCAACTACTGCCACTGACCCCACCAAAGTTCACAGGGTTAGGGCAGGTCCAGAAAAGTGGACCTTTTTAACCTGGGTGCACCTAGGATCATACAGAATCATTTTCCAGGATTTTACTGCTCTTCCCACCCAGTGGGATATTACTGTCCCGCCGGACTAAATGGAGATTTAAATACCTCACCGCATCCGCTGGGGGGAGACAAGCCGGGGCGGGGTCATAAAATCCTGGTCATAGAATGGTTCTTTACATTACAATGGCATGCAGGCATATATAACATCATACAACATAACCAACAGATTACTTGGTCATTATCCCATTGCTCTTTGTGGGAATTTGCTGTGTGCAAATTAGCTGTTGTGTTTCCTACATTACAACAGTTATTACACTTCAAAAGTACTTCATTAACTCAAAGCACTTTGGGATATTGGTAGTTATGAAAGTGGCTCTATAAATGCAAATCTTTCTTTAGACGTGAGTGAATGTTTGGACAGCCCATTGCAGAATCCCTGACTGAAAGTAAGGATTTAGAGGTTTTTGGAGTCATTATATTTCAATACAGTTTTATAACTGTTTCTAAATGTCTCCAAACTACTTCATTAGGGGACCCCATTGCGTTCATCCAAAATAGTTGTATTTAAGTAGATACATATCAGGGCCTAGAATCCCAAAGTACGCCAGAGAGTTAATTGCTTTTGGAATGCAGTTACTATTGTTATTTTGTCCAATACAGCAGCCATTCTATACCAGCAACAAAGAGAAATGAAATAAAAACAGAATTACCTGGAAAAACTCAGCAGGTCTGGCAGCATTGGCAGAGAAGAAAAGTGTTGACATTTCGAGTCCTCATGACCCTTCAACAGAACTGAGTAAAATTAGGAGAGGGGTGAAATATAAGCTGGTTTAAGGTGGCGGGGGTGGGGTGCGGTGGGGGGGGGGGAGGTGGAGGAGAGAAGTTGGAGCCGGGGGTGGTTGTAGGGACAAGCAAGCAGTGATAGGAGCAGATAATCAAAAGATGTCACAGAAAAAGGACCAAAGAGGTGTTAAAGGTGGTGATATTATCTAAGAGAATGTGCTAATTAAGAATGGATGGCAGGACACTCAAGGTACAGCTCTAGTGGGGGTGGGGTGGAAAGACTGACAGGGCATTACAGGTATAGATTTAAAAATAATGGAAATAGGTGGGAAAAGAAAAATCTATCTAAATTATTGGAAAAAACAAAAGGGAGGGGGAAGAAATGGAAAGGGGGTGGGGATGGACGAGGGAGTTCAAGATCTAAAGTTGTTGAATTCAATATTCAGTCCGGAAGGCTGTAAAGTGCCTAGTCGGAAGATGAGGTGCTGTTCCTCCAGTTTGCATTGGGCTTCACTGGAACAATGCAGCAAGCCAAGGACAGACATGTGGGCAAGAGAGCAGAGTGGAGTGTTAAAATGGCAAGCGACAGGGAGGTTTGGGTCTTTCTTGCAGACAGACCGCAGGTGTTCTGCAAAGCGGTCGCCCAGTTTACGTTTGGTCTCTCCAATGTAGAGGAGACCGCATTGGGAGCAACAAATGCAGTAGACTAAGTTAGGGGAAATGCAAGTGAAATGCTGCTTCACTTGAAAGGAGTGTTTGGGCCTTTGGACGGTGAGGAGAGAGGAAGTGAAGGGGCAGGTGTTGCATCTTCTGCGTGGGCATGGGGAGGTGCCATAGGTGGGGGTTGAGGAGTAGGGGGTGATGGAGGAGTGGACCAGGGTGTCCCGGAGGGAACAATCCCTACGGAATGCCGCCGGGGGTGGGGGTGAAGGGAAGATGTGTTTGGTGGTGGCATCATGCTGGAGTTGGCGGAAATGGCGGAGGATGATCCTTTGAATGCGGAGGCTGGTGGGGTGATAAGTGAGGACAAGGGGGACCCTATCATGTTTCTGGGAGGGAGGAGAAGAGAAATGAAATGTATGACGAGCTAATCAGGTATTGATTTATGGAGGAATGTTGGCCAGAACAACAGGACAATTCTGTATTCTTGTTTTGATTGTATCCGGGGCTTTAATAAGCACCTAAGCTGGATGGTATCTCCATTTAACAATTCACCTGATGGATGGACAGTCTATGGAGAGAAGAGTGACGATGGCTTTCAGTTTATGTGGGAGCAACTAAGACTGATGGGCATTAGGAGGTCCTTGCACGGTGGAGGAGATATGGCACAGGGAATGGTTATTTTGTGAGGATTTAAAACTCCTCCGTTCCCCCCCACAACAGTGTTATAATGGATCAGATCTTCTGGTCTCCAGATCGTCGGAGACTGGACGTATAACCCAAGATGCGCGTTGGGATCCTACAGAAGTTCTGACTTGCTGACCTCCATCGGAATTGCTCAGGAAGTTCGAACTTCCAATGAGAAATTCCCCTGCTCCCTGAGACCCTCTGTGAATGACTTCAATCCTGACCTAGATTCGGAGACTTCGGGCAGTTTTGCGGGACTTCCATGAATAGTTATCCAGGAAATTTTAGACAGAAAAATCATAGTCTAACTTCTGGTCAATACAGAACTGACCACCCAGTCATTCACACTGCCCCCTCCCGACTCCCCACCAACAGCCTGAATACCCTTTTGACCCTCCCCCACCCGACTACCCCACTGACACCCCCAGACTTGACTACCCCCTCAACCTGCCCTGACTAGCCCCAACCTGTCTACCCCTCCCAACCCAACACAACTACGCCCCAACCCACATGCCACCTCACCCACCTTCCACCCTACCCACCTGCCACCCTACCCACCTAGCCCCACACCCACCTGCCACTCTACCTACCTGCCACTCCACCCAACTACCATGTCAGCTACCTGCCACCCTACCATCCCGCCACCTCACATACTTGCCACCCTACCCACTTGCCACCCTACTCACTTACCTCATCCACCCACCCACCTTACCACCCTACCCATTCACCCATTCATCCACTCAGCCATTCACCTGTTCACACTGGATATTCAAACTTACCATATGGCAGCTAGTGCCAAGAAAAGGGGCATCTCCATTCTTCCCCTTGATGCTACAGCAGAGTTCTCCAAGGCATGCTGAGCTCTTCATTTCTGGAGAAGCTGGGCTTGGAAGATCCAGCAAGAAATGTGGAGCAGCGTCGAGTCATTGAAACTTTTGAGCATAGAGGCAATCCAATGATAATTGCCACCGCGCAGACAATCTGGTCAATGGGACAAAATTCTTTGGATAGAGCAGATAAACAGAAAGAAAATCTGTGAATGATGGAAATCTGAAATAATATGCTAGAAATACACACCAAATTGGTCAGTAGATGAAGAAGAAAGAGAGATTAACATTTCAAGTAGGGCCTTTCACCAGAACTCAAGAGTTTCATCTCTGCTGGCTGCGACCATCCTATGTGTAGTAAATTCTTAGTGAGTGGAAGACCACAGAACAAAAATTGCACTAACTGTTATCATGTTGGGAAACTTATTCAGAGAGGTCACAGGGATGGTTAGTATGGGAAATGAAAAATAATGTAATGGAACTTAGGAACATAGGAGCAGGAGTGGGCCATTCAGCCCTTCGAGTCTGCTCCACCATTCAATAAGATCATGGCTGATCTGGTTGCAGCCTCAGTTCCAATTTCCTGTCTGCCCCCCATAAGGCTTGACTCCCTTGCCTAATTAAATTTTGTCTAACTCTGCCTTAAATAAATTCAAAGGCTCAGTCTCCACTATGTTTAGGGGAAGAGAATTCCCCATACCAACGACCCTTTGGATGAAAAAGTTGCCCTTCATCTCTGTCTTAAAAAGGAGACCTCTTATTTTTAACCTATGTCCCTTAGTTTTATTCTCTCCCACATGAGGAAATATTCTCCAAGTATCCACCTTATCAAGTCTCCTCAGGAACCTGTATGTTTCAATAAAATCACTTCTCATTCTTCTAAAATCTAATGGGTATAGGTCCAACCTGTTCAACCTTTGGAACAATAAAATATATAATTCTAAAATTGAAAATGAAGTATATTGCTGACACCAAGTAGAAGGAGCTATCCATGTTACAGAGTGCTTGATACAGGTGCAGCCAACTCCTTCTGGGTGATACATCTGCCTACTGGCCAAATTTTGCCAAGACACAGACTCATTTTCCTTGTAGGAGTCAATTATATGGATTGTGGGCTCCCAATGGCATGTTCTGTGTTCAGATGAAGTCCACCATTGTCAATGGTAGAAAACATAGCGATGCTGCAGTTAAGCACTTAGTGCAGCAATGGAAATTGGCACAGACGGAGTGGAGGAATGGGGAGTGGTAGATGTCAGTGGTTCAATTTAGGGACAGGGTTGCAGCAGTCAACCTCCTTGCCCATTTTAGGGACAGGGTTTCCTCCAAGCACTTTGAGATGATCTGAAAATAGGGCAGATGTTAGAGGAAAATCTAAGTTTGGATATCAGGAATGAAAATATTCTTTCGCCAGGACTAACATTACTCATTTTCACAAGAACAAAATTCACACAACATAAAAAGAAAAAAACGCTGATGGTTAATCATTCACAAAGTGTAAACTACTCTCTCTCAGAAACTGACTGACAGAGCCAGATTTTCATCATCAAGGCAGGAAACTGGAGTTGGGAAACCTCCCGACTTGGCAGACCTGTCTCTGTGGAAATGATCCCACAGACACAATTTTCTCTCGGTGGGGGAGGGGTGGTTGGTGGGGGGGCGGGGGTGGGGGGGAGAGGTGTGGTGCAGTGGATGCATGATCAAATCAGGCCTTCAACCTCTGGAGGCTGTTTATAGGCAGCCACACAGGTGGGTGACTACCAAGATGGTCTGGTTAAAAGGTCTGCCTTGGTTCTATGAGACTTTGCCCATATGTGTAAAAAGCTATTGGCCCCTCTTAGTCCACACACCTCACCTCGCACCCAACACCCCATGCCACCTCACACCCCCCATGCCAATTCCATGCCCCCCATACCCCATTTCCTTTCCATAGCCACGTATCCATATCTACTATGGGCAGACCTCAGGAGGCATATGGAGTTCTAACATCTAAAAGAGCTCCCATTCATATACATTTGATGCTAAAAAAATGTTCTCATTATTGAAGCCCATTCAAAGATTCTAAATCCCTTTCAGTGGCCATTCTACTATAAAAATAAACTTCCATTTAGCACCAAAAGACATCTAGTCCTTTAATAGCCTCTTAAAATTGTCAAACAAAATGTGGACTTCAGCACCCTGCTGAGATAAATGGTTATGGGGCTTTTAAAAATCAGTCCAACATTTATAATGGACTCAGCTGTAACAATAGGGGGAGGAGGTGGTGTTATGGTATTGTCGCTGGACTAGTAATCCAGAGACCCAGAGTAATGCTCTGGGGTTTGAGCCCGGGTTTGAATCCCACCACAGCAGATGGTAGAATTTGAATTCAATAAAAGTCTGGAATTAAAAGTCGAATGATGACTATGAAACTGGTGCTGATTGTTCTAAAAACCCATCTGGTTCACTACTGTCCTTTTAGGGAAGAAAATCTGCCATCCTTACCTGGTCTGGCCTACATGTAACTCCAGGCCGACAGCAATGTGGTTGACTCTTAACTGAAATGCCTTCCGAAATGGCCTAGCAAGCCACTCAGTTGAATCAAACCACTACAAAGTCTCAAAAAAGGAATAAAACCGGACGGGCTACCTGGCATCAACCTAGGCACCGGAAACGACAACAGCAAACTCCGCCCTATCAATCCTGAAAATTCCTCCTGACTAACACCTGGGGGCTAGTACCAAAATTGAGAGAGATGTCTCACAGACTAGTCAAGCAACAGCCTGACATAGTCACCCTCACGGAAGCATATCTTACAGATAATGTCCCAGACACCACCATCACCATCCCTTGGTATGTGCTGTCCCACCAGCAGGACAGACCCAGCAGAGGTGGTGGCACAGTGGTATACAGTCAGGAGGGAGTTACGCTGGGAGTCCTCAACATCGACTCTGGTCCTCATGAAGTCTCATGGCATCTGGTCAAACATGGGCAAGGAAACCTCCTGCTGATTACCACGTACCGTCCTCCCTCAGCTGACAAATCAATGCTCCTCCATGTTGAACATCACTTGGAGGAAGCACTGAGGGTGGCAAGGGTGCAGAAGGTACTCTGGCTGGGGGACATAAACGTTCATCACGAGGAGTAGCTCGGTAGCACCACTACAGACCGAGCTGGCCGAGCCCTAAAGCCTGGGTCTGCGGCAGGTGGTGAGGGAACCAACAAGAGGGAAAAACATACTTAATCTCATCCTCACCAATCTGCCTGCCACAGTTGCAACTGCCCATGAAAGTATCGGTAGGAGTGAACACCGCACAGTCGTTGTGGCGATGAAGTCCTGCATTCACATTGAGGATACCCTCCATCATGTTGTGTGGCACAACCACTGTGCTGAATGGGATAGATTTCAAAAAGATCTGGCAACTCAAGACTGGGCATCCATGAGGTGCTGTGGACCATCAGCAGCAGCAGAATTGCACTCGAACACAATCTGTAACCTCATGGCCTGGCATCACCCATTCTACCATTACCATCAAGCCAGGGGATCAACCCTGGTTCAATGAAGAGTGCAGGAGGGCATGCCAGGAGCAACACTAGGGATACCTAAAAATGAGGTGTCAACCTGGTGAAGCTATAACACAGGACTACTTGCATGCCAAACAGCATAAGCAGCAAGTGATAGACAGAGCTAAGCGGTCCCACAACCACGGATCAAATTTAAGCTCTGCATTCCTGCCACATCCAGTCGTGAATGATGGTGGGCAATTAAACAACTCACTGGAGGAGGAGGCTCCACAAATATCCCCATCCTCAATGATTGGGGAGCCCAGCACATCAGTGCAAAAGATAAGGCTGAAGCATTTGCTGCAATCTTCAGCCAGAAGTTCTGAGTGGTTGATCCATCTCGGCCTCCTCCGGAGATCTCCAGCATCACAGATGCCAGTCTTCAGCCAATTCAATTCACTCCACGTGATATCAAGAAATGGCTGAAGGCACTGGATAATGCAAAGGCTATGGGCCCTGACAGTATTCCAGCAATAGTACTGAAGACTTGTGCTCCAGAATTTGCCACGCCCCTAACCAAGCTGTTCCAGTACAGCTACAACACTGGCATCTACCCGGCTATGTGGAAAATTGCCCAGGTATGTCCTGTACATAAAAAGCAGGACAAATCCAACCCGGCCAATTACCGCCCCATCAGTCCATTCTCAATCATCAGTAAAGTAATGGAAGGGGTCATCAACAGTGCTATCAAGCGGCACTTGCTTAGCAATAACCTGCTCACTGACACCCAGTTTGGATTCCGCCAGGGCCACTTGGCTCCTCATTACAGCCTTGGTTCAAATGTATACAAAAGAACTGAACTTCCAAGGTGAAGTGAGAGTGACTGCCCTGGACATCAAGGCAGCATTTGACCGAGTGTGACATCAAGGAGCCCTAGCAAAACTGGAGTCAATGGGAATCAGGGGGAAAACTCTTCGCTGGTTGGAATCATACCTAGCACAAAGGAAGGTGGTTGTGGTTGTTGGAGGTCAGTCATCTCAGCTCCAGGACATCACTGCAGGAGTTCCTCAGGGTAGTGTCCTCGGCACAACCACCATCAGCTGCTTCATCAATGACCTTCCTTCCACCATAAGGTCAGAAGCGGGATGTTCGCTGATGATTGCACAATGTTCAGCACCATTTGTGGCTCCTCAGATGGCAGTCCATGTCCAAATGCAGCCAGACCTGGAATATATCCAGGCTGGGCTGGCAAGTGGCAAGTAACATTTGCGCCACACAAGTGCCAGTCAATGACCACCTCCAACAGGAGAGAATCTAGCCATCGCCCCTTGACATTCAATGGCATTACCATCACTGAACCCTCCACGATCAATATCCTGGGGGTTTCCATTGACTAGAAACTGAACTGGACGAGCCATATAAATACTGTGGCTATAGGAGCAGGTCAGGGGCTAGGGATCCTGTGGTGAGTAATCTACCTCCTGACTCCCCAAAGCCTGTCCACCATCAAAAGGCACAAGTCAGGAGTCTGATGGAATACTCCCCACTTGCCTGGATGAGTGCAGCTCCCACAACACTCAAGAAGCTCGACACCATTCAGGACAAAGCAGCCCGCTTGATTGGCATCACATCCACAAACATTCACTCCCTCCACCACCAACACACAGTAGCACTGGTGTGTACCATCTGCAAGATGCACTGCAGGAATTCACCAAGGCTCCTTCGACAGCCCACGGCCATTACCATCTAGAAGGACAAGGGCAGCCGATAGATGGGGACACCGCCACCTGGAATTTCCCCTCCAAATCACTCACCATACTGACTTGGAAATATATCACCATTCCTTCACTGTTGCTGGGTCAAAGTCCTGGAACTCCCTTCCTAACAGCAGTGTGGGTGCACCTACACCACATGGACTGCAGCAGTTCAAGAAGACAGCTCACCACCACTTTCTCAACTAGGGAAACGAGGGGTGGGCAATAAATGCTAGTCCAGCCAGCGAAGCCCATATCGCGTGAATGAATTAAAAAAAAACAGTCCTTGGAAAATGTCAACAATGAAGTCTATTGAAATTTTAGAAATAGATGACTAATGATGTAGTCAAAGCTACAGCAGATGGCTTGTCAATCAATGCTTTCCAGCAGTGGGCTTTTTTTTACCCTCAACTGAAAGCTGCAGACAGATATTTTTAATTTTTAAAGGGCTATGTGTTTAACTAACTTCCGATCACTTAAACAGATCTTAGCCCTCCTTTAAGAGCATTTAAGCCACCTCTATGAGCTGAATTATCCCCCCCATCGGGGGGGGAGGTTGATGGGTGCGCGCGTACGGGTGTGCTTCCGATCTGCTCCCCGATCAGAGGCACGCCGCCATTTTACGTGGGCAGGCCAATTAAGGCCCGCCCAGTGTGATTTCCACACAGAAGCGCTGTGGGGTCCCTGTGCAGGCAGGGGGAATCCCAAAATCGAGAGTGCGCTCTTTCGCGCATGCGCACAAAAGAGCGCACTCATCTCGCTGAGGCTAAGTGCTGCCTCAGGGAGATCAGCTCTAAATGTGAAAAAGACAAAAATAGAAAAATAAAAATTTCCCTTACATATCCCCTCATGTGACATTGTCACATGAGTTGGGACATGTCCATAATTTTCACAAAGCCTTTATTTAAATTTTTTGAAGCCTACATGAAACCTCATCCCGCTCGTGGATGAGGTTTCATGTTTTTTCTAGTTCTCGCTGGGGCTTCTGGCCTGCCCGCCAACCTTAAGGTTGGACGGGCAGGTCCTTTAATTACTTAATTGACCCTGTCAATGGCCTCAATTGGCCATTGACAGGTCAGCGGGCACACAGCTGATTTTGCTGTGGGCCCGCCTTCCTGAAAATTTAAATGGGGCGCGGTGACGTTGGGAGTTCCCCCCGACGTGACCGCACATCATTTTACGCGTCGGTGATTGGGCCCCGCCCCCGCTCGCCGACTCGAAAAATTCTGCTCTATAAATTTGTCACTCTCACACTACAGGTTAAGGTCCTCGGAACAGCAAAAATAGGGTCTGCTTGAATTCAGCACTAATTATGGGGAGGTGGTGGCATAGTGGTATTGTCACTGGACTGGTGTTTCAGGGACCTAGGGTAATTTTCTGATGATCCTTGGTTCAAATCCCACCATGGCAGATGGTGAAATTTGATTTCAATACAAATCTGGAATTAAAAAGTCTGATAAATATGTAAAAACCCATCTGGTTTGCTAGGAAATCTACCTCCCTTACCTGGTCTAGCCTACATGTGACTCCAGACCCATAGCAATGTTGTTGACTCTTAAGGGCAACTAGCCAGTGATGCCCATCCTGTGAATTATCTTCAGTATCTGACCCCCTGGAAATGTGGGTTGGACTGCACATACTGGTCCCACCTGGCATTTTTAAAAGCCTCTGAAGTCAACCTGACTCAACAAATGTGATGATATATCAGACTGCATATTTCCCTATTGTTTGTTTTTACTTAAGCAGATGTAATCCAGTAATAGACATCTAATAAGGCTGTTCAACACTCAAAGAGTTAATTATTTCTGCTAAATAATTATGGAAGTAAATATCATTAACATGAACATAAATTAATAAATTCTGTAACTGTCTTAACCATTGATAGAAGAGGGACATCCCGACGACTTAACCTTACTATTTGATCAGATTTAAGAGTTCTAAAAGGCATCTCCTGTGCTATTTAAAGTTAGGTCATCTTTTATCTACTGAAGGATTAACAGCAATTTTAATTTAGACTGACATACAAGGCCAACTGTTTTAATTATCACTGCTCTTCTCCCCCAGAAATGATCACTAATGTGGTATCAAGGTGCAGTTTTTCATTGTCACTTTCAGTCCTGTAAAGGGACAGAACATCAATCAGTGAATGCAGTAATGACAGCTGTAGCAAATCAAAATAAATCACTAAAACTGCACAATAGCTAGGCACATTTTCAATTTGTCAATTCGAGGTCAGCTACATAAATTTCAATCTGTTTGGCTTTCCTTGTATCTTTCAGAGATAAGTTCTTCTTTCAAGGTAGGTAGCACCCTTTTTATTGTTTTTTTTTTGTTTTATCACAAGGTAAAATATATACAAAGTACCATTTTTTACTGCTGTCTTTGGCTGTGTTCAGCAAGGTGAGGATGTCCTCCCCAGCAATTTGCTCTGATGGCATCACTAGCATTCACTGCCTGTTGTTTCCTGAAGGAGCAAAGGTAGCCCCTTCAGGCCTGTAGTACCATTCACTAAGATCATGGCTGATCTTCTATCTCAAGTCCACTTTCCCAAACTATGTCCCCCTATCCTTTAATTCCCTTTGTGTCCAAAATCTGTCAATCTGTGTCTCAAATATATCTGATAACTGAGCATACAGAATAACAAAGATTCATAACCCTCTGAGTGAAGAAATTTCTCCTCATCTCAGTCCTAAATGACCAGCCCCTTATACTGAGACTATGAACCCTAGTTCTAAACTGTCCAGTCAATAGGTACAGCCTCTCCGCATCTAATTTCGCTTATCTGCATTTTGAATTTACCGGCTTGTCTTACCAGCTTTTGAACAGTGGCTCCATGGGCCACATAGAGGGGCATTGTGGCCTGTGGGCCATCAGTTAGACAAGTCTGAACTGTAGCATAGTACATTTCTGAAAAAAAAAGTAGAAATGGTAAGACCTTTAACAGAGTGGAGGGACAGATAGATAAAAGGTCTTTCAAGTCTTTCAAGCTGGGAACAGAGCTGTTTAAAGCCATTGTAATTAAAAGCAAGATGGTGAGGGCTGATTTGTAAATAAACTCTTCAAGGGGACAAGGATGCTTGCAGGACATGTAAGTCAGGGAATTATAGAATTACAGGTCTGCAACCTGTGAACTTCCCATCCAAAAATGAGTAATTCTCAAGTTTGTGCCAACAGTGAGAAAACCTGGCCCTTCCCACACTTATAGGGTAATTTAGGCTTTTATGTTATTTCTAATCTATTAATCTCACACTGAAACATTGTTAAACAAAATATAAAATAAACCCTTTTGCATTGCACTATTGTCACTTCCGCAGGCTGCCATAAAAAGCTTCACAAGCAAATAATTGCTTTTTGAACTGTGGTCACAGTGGTTACTTATGGAAATATGGCAGTCAGTTTGCAGACAAACAGTAAATCATATCTATTTGGTGGTGTTAGTTGAGGGAAGAATGTTGGCTAAGGCACCAGGAGAATTCCCCACTCTTCTTCAAACAATGTCGTGAAATATTTACTATCATCTGAAAAAGAGCATCCCGGGTAATGCAGCATACCCTCAGTGCTGAGGTGAAGTGTCTTCATGGTTAATTTGCTTAAGTATAAGACTGCAGCTTGGACCCTTAGCCTGTTGAATGAGATTGAAACTGCTACCAATTGAGTCAAACCAAAACAAAAGCTTTGATCCATACAGCTTTGATCATTATTACCCAATGTATAATGGAATTAGAACCCACTATAATAACTTTCGATATTCTAAATAGTAAGACTATAAAATAACTAAATGAACCTCTGATTTCCTTTGAGCTTTTAAAAGCTTTTTTTATGTTCATTCATTAGAGGTGAGTCTCACTGGCAAAGCCAGTGTTTATTATCCATCCCTAAATGCCTTTAGAAGGTGGTGGTGAGTCACTTTCTTCAACCGCTGCAGTCCATGTGGTGTAGGTACACCCACAGTGCTGTTAGGAAGGGAATTCCAAGATTTGGATCCAGCAACATTGAAGGAACAGTGATATAGTTCCAAATCAGTATGGTGTGTGACTGGGAGAGGAGCTTGCAGCTGAGGTTCTCATGCATCTACTGCCCTTGTTCTTCTAGGTGGTAGAAGTTGCAAGTTTGGAAGGCACTATCAATAGAGGATTGATGAGTTTTTGTAGTGTATATGGTAAAAGGTACACACTGCTGCCACAATAAATCAGTCATGCAGGGAGTGGATGTTTAAGTTGGTGGATGGGGTGCCAATCAAGCGGACTGTTTTGCCCTGGATGATATTGAGCTTCTTGAGTGTTGTTGGAGCTGCACTCATCCAGGCAAGAGGAGAGTATCTCATCGCGCTCCTGACTTGTGCCTTGTAGATGGTGGACAGGCTTTGGGGAGTCAGGAGGTGAGTTACTCGCCACAGAATTCCCAACCTCTGACCTGCTCTTGTAGCCTCAGTATTTATATGGCTGGTCTAGTTCAGTTTCTGATCAATGGTGATTTCTGGAACTTTGATGGTGGAGAATTCAGCAATGAAGGTCAAGATGAGATGTTTAAACACTTTCTTGTTGGAGATAGTCATTACCTGGCACTTGTGAGGCATGAATGTTACTTGATACTTATCAGCCCAAGCCTGAATTTTGTTCAGTTAAAACTGCATGCAGGTACAGATTGCTTTGTTATTTGAGGAGTCACGAATGACACTGAATACTGTACAATCAACAGCAAACATGCCCACCTCAGACCTTATGTTGGAGGTAATGTCATTGATGATGCAGCTGAAGAAGATGGTTTGAATTAGGACACTACTCTGAGGAACTCCTGCAGCGGTATCCTCTAGCTGAGATGACAGGCCTCCAACAACCTGAATCTTCTTCCTTTGTGTCACGTTCCAGTATATTACGAGCTCTCAGTCAATACTTTTTAAACCAACATGAAAGGACGATTAAAATGGCAGCTGCAAATCCTTTGGCATTTTGAACTTCAGAGTCATAAGTCTCAAGCGAATACCTAATTAAATATGGCCATTCAACACAAAAGGACTAAAGAATTCCAGCTGACCTGACTCTCTGTTTCACCTTGTACAAAAGGGCACATTGAAATTGAATGTGTTAAGGACAGATATGAATGGATCCTATTCACCTTCCATTGTGTGATAATAGTTTCCCTCATTCAAGCTAGGCTGTGTGAATCTTAGGGTGTCAAACAACAACACAAGATAATTGGAATCAACATACACACCAACCTTTGTTTAGAAAAAGGACTTTGAGCTTGTGGAAGTGACATGATGAGGGAACAATTTTGTTGTCTGCTTTTAAAACCAGCAAGAAGCTGCTTGCAGACAGTTCCACCGAAAGCTATTGAAGTAGCTGCAAGTTATCCAAGCAGCTCAAGTAATAAACAGCAAGATCTTGAAAGTGGGAGGTTCTGACAGAGAAATGGACTCCCCAACCTGTTCCATCTTTGAGTTCACCTGAGAACCAACCTCCTGGAAATTCAACTACAAGAAACCTCACAACTTATTGAAAATCATTTGCCTTACCAGACTTTTACTTCAACGAAAGTACCAACTTTATCCTAGAAGGCCTGCCAGAAAGAGGCTGAAATAATTATAAGCTGTAACAGTATAGTATCATCATCTATATCTAATCTTTGTGTGTGTGAAATGAGTAAGTGAATCATTGCATCAAATGCGGGGTAAGTGTGTGATAATAAATAACCTTTCTTATTCACAAAAAGCTTGCTGCTGGAATTATTTAATTGCGATACTCACTCTGAGGGTAAGAAAACACACCCCTCTTACATGCAAACGTTCTGACCACGGGCAGTGAAAAGAAACACACAAATTCTGTCCATGTCATTGTGTTAGGTCATCTCTAGCCAGTGGAGTGGTTAGCTGTCTTTTTACCAGTTTAACAGCAACAAGAATACTTAAAAAGTTGCATCTGATCATAATTTCTTTTGCTATTTAATTAAATTTATTTATTAATGGTGAATTTTCTGAGTTAAGTTCTAACACATAGAATGGTGAATAATTAGTGTATTACACCACGTCTATGAACAGAGAAACTGCAACCATTCCATATTCTCAGATTGAGTTTACAGCTTGTGGAACTTGTGATTGTAGCTTTTATTTATCAGCCTTGTTTCCTCTTAACAGTTCTCAAAGCCATCTAAAAAAATAATTAGCTTTAATGATTTGAATAAAACTTCTAATCAACCATCTTTTTATAACCCTTGGTGTGTCGTTAACTTTAAGTGACAATAAAAAAGTATAAAGCTATACAAATATTCACAGGGTCCTATTTACTGATTTAATGATGATCCAATGCTGAAGACAATAGTGAATGACAAGAGATGGATGTATCAAGGGTTTTGAGCTAAGCTCTAAAAGTGTTGCTATCATGCTAAATCACACACAGCTTCTTCACTTTTTCTATGCATCTAAAAATATAGTTCTATTAGCATTTAAATAGGAAAAACATCGAAAGAAAAAGGCATGAACAAAAAACAATTAGACTTTGAATTGAACATTTGAAGTTAATGATCAGCATGGGCTACATAATGTTAAAATCACAGTGCTCCTACTAGTGATCTAAAAGCTGATTAAAGGTCAATGATGAGCACTGTAAGTAAACTAGTTTGGTCAGAATTGCTTTGATTGCAGAATATTTCCATCTTAATACCATCTTGTTAATTATATGAATTGCCTACTGAATGCTTGATAAATTTCTTGAGAAAATATTAGCTTTATAAACACTGCTCACAGCAATACCATGATACATTAGATTTTGTTCCAATCCCATTTACAAAGTGTGATGCCTTCAGAAAAGTAGAGTAATGTATAAAGGTTTCAGATGAGGCACAGAGATGACAGATTATACATAATGTTTTGTTTAGGATTTATTATTTTCACTGTGGGTAGACTATCCCTTCAATCATGTTTTACTCCAATGGTTCCCATGAGTCCCAATTATATATTTCAAAATAAAACTGAAGATGCCTGAATGCAGGGGCACTTAAGTTCACAAAGAAATGGTATAAATCAGGTAAATTGATAGGTGCGCTATATGCACTAACTACGAACATTGCGTATGCACTTCAAGTTTCCAAACTTCTTTAATAATTTCAAATTTATGCATTTAATTATTTAATTAATGGATCTTGAAACTTTTGCATTTTAATCATTACAATTTTTGTGATTTAATTGGAAAATATTGCTGCTGCCTTATCAAATCGCTTTGATACATTTTTTATTAAGAGGAGCTACTTATCAAGTAGCAGGGAGGTCTTGTGGTGTGCTGGGTAGTATCCCTGCCTCTGAGCCAGAAGCTCTGGGTTTGAGTCCCATCCCAGGATGTTCAAATAGGCGGAGTATCAACCTCCAAACCGTTACAACACACGCCATTGCAAGGTGGTGAGTGAGAGAGATTCCTGGTCAGCCATGTGATGGAAAGAAAATTGCAACCTCTACCATCACTATCATTAGCTCCAGACTAAAGTATGCATGTCAAAGTGCATGTTGTGACAGCAACTGACTGAACTGTAACACTCCGCCACCACTTATTAAATCACCTGGAGTCCAAGTGAAAAAAAAACATGGGGCTGAATTTTGTTTGTCGGGCGGGTGGGCCCGACCGAATTGGCGGCGGGTGGGGAGCCGATCCCCGCCGCTGAAATGGGCTGTGCCGCCATTTTGTGCGGGCGGGCAAATTAAGGCCCGCCCAGTGGGGTTCCGACCCCCGTGTTCATCGGGAAACTTAAATCAGCGGCGGGCGTGTTCAGACGGCCGGTTCCAATGGGGAACCGGCGGGCTGTATAAAGAACAGAATGGCCAGGCAACCTCCTTTAGGTTGTTCACCATGGCCAGTGACCGGGCACCACAAGAGGTGAGGGCAGAGGAGGAGGAGGGGGGGCAGGCTGCATGGTAGGCCAGCGGGGGGCCACTGTGCCCCTCGGTTCTCAGATGCCTGCCTTGCTGTCCTCCTGGAAGAGGTGTCCAACCATCGGGAGCTCTTGTTTCCAGATGATGGGAGGAGGAGGACCCCCCACATGACCAGGCAGGTATGGCAGGAGGTGACGGAGGCTGTTAGTTCTCAAGATGCTGTGCGGTGCACAGGAACGCAGTGCCGCAAGCGCTTCAATGATTTGCTGTGCTCTGGAAGGGTGAGTACCATGTCAGCCTTGGCCATTTGACCCAGAAGGTAGCCTTAGCCTTTGAGGGCCCCCCAACACCACGTCTCAGTGTCATTACTGCATTGGGCATTTGGCGCAGGCTGGGTGGGCAAACAGATAATGACCATGCTTACATCAGCCTTAGTGGTTGAGGAGAAGATGGGTTCTCCCTGCAGCATATGTTGGTGTTTGTCGTATTTGAGTAGTCTGGGGGCAGCCTGCAGGAGAGGCAGCAACTGACACATACTCAGAACTCCAACACATGTCTTATTGATGGTGGTGAGATGGCGGAAGGGGAGCCTCAAGGTGTCGTGGCCAAGAGCCATCTGCTGGCCTCGGCTCCACACTTAGTTGCGCCTCCTTGCCATGGGCACTAAGATCCGTATGTGGACGCCGAATGTGTCCAAGATGGCCGTCGGGGGAGGGGGTTGGGAGCAGCCGTACTATCTTCTGGGGACTGATCACCAGTAGTGTGGATAGGAGCTGCTGGAGGCCTCAGATGGGCCACTGTGGTTGGGGTGCGGCGTGCACGTGCAAAGTACATGAGCGATCAGCCCCAATAAATCCTGTTTTCTGTTCTGCAGGCAAAAACTGAGAGCAATATCTGGGACCGTCAGCAGACTGGTGGTGGGCACGCCGTGCTGCAGCGCCTCACCACCTGTGAGGAGCAGGCCATGGAGCTGGGGAGGAGGCAGGCGGCCAGGTCAGCAGGTGTCAGCGAGGCTGGGGTGCAGCAACCAGGTATTTCAGGGCCACAGTCCCATCCACTCTGTCCCACCACCATCCAAAGCACTGATGGTTGCTGCAATCGTTAATGCAGCAACACTGCTCATTCACAGACTGATACAGTCAGACGTGTGGGTCATACACAAAGGTTCCTCAGCCCCTTGAGGATGCGCATCTCTAGCACCTTCCAAAGTTGCCTTATCCCATTTGTGACCACTATCCCCATGGCCTAACATGCCATGGCATCGCTGCTGCACATCCAATGACTTATTGCATCTTAGGATGGTTTGTACCTCCACCACCCTTTCAGCCAGTGCATCCCACATTACTCTGTCCAAAAGGTCCTCAGCATATCACCTGTTAACCTCATGGCACTCAACTTAAATAAATGCCACCATGTTACTCATCCCTGCACCAAGGGGAAATGTTGCCTTCTGTCCACCCGTTCTATGCCCCTCCTAACGGTATGAAGGTCAATAATGTGACCTGTCAATCCCCTGTGCTCCACGGCAAATGTCGCAAGTGTATACAATGTTTCCTCATCACTCCAACTCTCCAGGCCAGCATGCATCCAGGTCAGGAACCTCTGCACTCTCTCCACTCCAATGCCATCCCTCCCAAGAAGCGCAGGTCACAACTGAACGCAGAAGTGTAGATGTGTCCACGACAGCGTTTTCTGCGTTTGCAACATGACCTCCCTTTTCCTACATTCTATTCCTCGGTTAATAAAGGCAAGTTTGGCTTCAACCTTGTTAAATGCCTTATGTTCCTGTTCTGCTACCTTAACGGGTCTGCCCAGCAAGGTCCCTGTAATCGTCGTGATTTCCCACGGTCCTACCATTACTCATGTATTCCCGTACCTTGCTTGTCTTGCCCAAGTGCTTAACCAAACACTTATCCACATAACATTCCATGTGACATTCCTTAGGCCATCTGACCAGCCTGTCTGTATGTGCGTGTAATGTTTGGGCCTCTTCTTGACTATTTACACCCCACCAATGTTCGTCTCCTTAGGTTCTTGAAGGGTGAATGACTTATGAGGCTGGGGGGGAAAGGGATGAAAGGTGTTACTGACTGAATGCTAACTGATGCACTGTCCTTGTTGTTAATTTCAGTATCACCACTACATGGCCACCGCTAACAAGTCCAGAACCCTCCCTCCACACCTGAGGGCCAACACTTGCAACTTGCCTCACATCCTTTCAGTGAGCCAGGCATCAGCGCAGCGACAAACACTTCGATGGGAATTGTGACATCGGCTAGTGTCCTGGGGCACAGTGGAGAGGACACTTCACAATCGCTGGAGGAGATGGCATGGACAGAGAGTGCCAATGGCGCCAGCAGCCAGAGGACTGCAGGGGACCAAGAACATGCCAAGTCTGGCAATGACGATGTGCCTCTGGAGATGTCAGCCATGCAGCAGCTGCAGGACAAGCGGCTAGGTGCGCGGGAGCATCTGGCAGGGTTACATGAGGGTGTGCTTCAGTTGATCTCTGTAGTGGAGGAGTCCAGGCAGAGTGTCAGTGATGGCATGAACCTTAGGACAGAGCGTCAGGCTTCCTCCATGGAGAGATTGGCGACTCTCATGGAGAGGGTCTTCCAGCAGATTGAGAATCTTCTGATTAGGTTACAATCGGACCTGCAAGCCCTCACAGCGCTAATGGCCACGGGTGGTCATTGGCAATGTGGGAGATGTTCTAGGCACCAAGCGTCAGCGCTCGGTGCCCATGCATCTGCTGTGAGCAGGGAGGTCCAATGTGACCTCATGTCGGAGCAGCAGCTGCCTGTCGTCGCTGCGAGCTCCTCTCAGGGCGCTCCGGATGAGGGCAGCAGCTCCTCCACCCCTCTGCCAGTGACTGTTGCATCCGTTGAGTCTGCGACAACTGGGGAGGTGCCAGTTCTGGAACTGGCCACTCCTTCCCAGGCAGGGCCAGCAAAGGCTCCATGGGCTAGAGGATGCCCGCCAAGGTCATCGAGGCCAACAGGACAGCAGGGTCAGCAGGCTGTCTCACAAGCCACTCCGAGCAATGGGGTGGCACCTAGACGTAGCACCCGCAAACGTAAGCATAAGGCACGTTCGGCACTCCACGGGTTTGTCACTGGTGATTTTGTGTTGGCCCTCGGTTAGGGAATATATCATTATCTACATCTGAGCGACGTTTGTTTATTTTGGTGGCAATAAAGTCCACTTTTCTGACCATGGCTGAGGGTGTTTCCTTTGTGCTGCACTTGTATGTTTCACAGACATATCATGAGTGTTTGAGTGGACATTGGTGTTTCTGTACTAAGCCCTTAGTTGCAGCTGATGAGGTGGAAGATGTAGCACCTAAGTGCCACGTGTGGAAGTTCCAGGCAATGCTGGTCCTGCTGATCAATGTGTGTGGAGCTAGCTGAATGTTCGTTGGATTAAAGTGTCCCAGATGTCCCTGCCTCTTTGGTGTAGTAGCAGGTCGGAGTGCTGCCCCTCATCATTGCCCTGTCCTTCCTCATCCTCTGAGCCACTGCTGGGTTCATCATGTGCAGCCTCATCCACTGCGTCAAGGTCTTCATCGTCAACTGCATCCCCCCTTTCCAGTGCAAGATTGTGCAGAGTGCAGCACGCTACCACGATCAGAGACATGATCTGCGGGGTACTGGAGTGCACCCCCTGAGCGGTCCAGGCAACGGAAGCGCATCTTGAGAAGATTGATGGATCTCTCCACCACAGCCCTTGTGGTGCCCTGGCTCCTATTGTAGCACTTCTCAGCTTCTGTTCTTGGATGGCGGAGAGGTGTCATGAGCCACCTTCTGAGGGGATAGCCCTTACCACCCACCAGCCAACCATCCAGCCAAGCCAGAGCACAGAAGAGCCCCGGCACCTGGGAGTGTCTGAGGATGTAGGCGTCGTGGGAGCTGCCTGGGTACCTTGCACAAACTTGCAGAATCAGCATCCTGTGATCACACACTATCTGCCCGTTCATGGAGTGGAAGCCCTTCCTGTTGACGAAGGCACCGGGCTCACTTGCTGGTGCCTTGATGGCCACATGTGTACAGTCTATTGCACTCTGGACACGGGGGAAGACAGCAATGGCTGCGAAGCCTTTGGCTCACTGTGCCTGACTTGCCTGGTCGCAGCGGAAGTGAATGACGGTCAATGCACGTCTGAACAGAGCGTCTGCGACCTGCTTGACACAAGTGTGGACAGCTGATTGGGAGACACCTCAAAGATCACTCACCCAGCCCTGGAAGGAACCAGATGCATGGAAGTGGAGGGCAACTGTGACCTTCAGAGCCGCTGGCATGGGGTGTCCACCCACACAGTTAGGAGAGATCTCAGGGCCAATCATCTGACAGATATAGTTCACTGTCCCCCTTGACAGTCGGAGCTTCCTTCGGCACTGCAACTCAGTCATATTGAGGTAGTCGCTTCGCCGCCTGTATACCCTGGCAGCAGGATAGAGGAGTCTTCTGCGGCCCCTTCCACCATGGACAACCTCTTGGCCCTGCGCCCCTTGTGCCTGCGCCTGTCCTCCCAAACGTGGGTCCCCTGGAGGCTGATTGTCCACTCCTGGCCTCCTCCTTATTCTATCCCTCCCTTCCTCCTCAGAGGAGCTGCCTCCAGTGGCGATGTCAGAACCCATACCCAGGCTAAATGGAGGCCTCCGGAAAGCTGCAGGCCCGATAAAGATGACTGTCTGCAGACTGCTGAGCTGAAGCTTCAATGTACAGAGAAAGCTATTGGAAATCGATCTGAACTGCTAACAATCACACAGACAAGTTTAAAACACTTTCTGCATTAAACACTTCAGAAGAAACATTAACAACCCCTCTGAGCTCACATATCCCTCCTGTGGATGAGGTTTGTTAAAAAGTCACATACCCGCCTGCCCGTTGGGCCCGTGCGCCAAGGCGAAGATCGCATGGGTGCCTCAAAATCGTCTTCAATTGCCTAGTTAAGGGCCTTAACAAGGCCTTTAATTAATGGCGGGTGCGCGTCGCACTTCATAGCGCGCCCGCCCACCTAAATATCGTGATGCCGCGCGCCGAAGTCAGGCTCTGCCATCCGCACATCAGCCATAAAATTCTGCCCATGAAGGGTCTGCATTGAAATGTTTGCCTAACTGTTTTCTTTTCTAATGCTTAAGGTCCTACTGTGTTTTCCAGTTTTTTTTTTAAATTTCAGGTTTCTAGAATATGCAGGGTTTTGTTATCCCAAAAAAAAATCAATACAATTAATTATTTGAATTGTAGAAGCATTGACAAATGTAAATAAATGCACCCATTTAATCACCTATATTTGGTTCTGTGGTATATTCTTATATGAAAAGTTATTTGCCAATGACCCCAAAAACTGTTGATCATTTTCATCATGAGTAGAGACAACGTAATGGTGCTAAAGCAATATCATTTATTTAATTTTCATCCGCTGTGAATTTAGAAAACTGATTGCAAATTGCAGAGTCCCTGTCAAGAAGTGTTCATGCACATGACGTGCTCCATATTGTGGTAATGACCTGAACCTGGAAGCACAGGTGAAGGTCAGAAGGCTCCTATGGAGCAAACAGTCAAATATAACTAATGTAAGTTGTAAGTTTAGAAAGATATGCTAGAGTTTGATTTGATTAACTTCCGAAGTTTTGAAGAACAATTATAGAAATTTCCTTTGAGCCCATAAACTGTTCTTGTACTTGTAAAAGAAATGAGCTCCAAAGGCACCTCTCTACCTCTCTTTCCCCCTTTAAGGCACTCCTGAAAACCTACTTCTTTGGCATGCGTGCTTTTGGTCACCTGCCCTTATGTCTCCTTGTGTGGCTAGGTATTAACTTGTTCTTTAAAATTCTGCTGTGAAGTGCTTTTGGGGCATTTTATTATGTTAAAGGCACAATATAAATTCAAGTTGTTTTTGCTGTTACAGTTGTTCTGCTGGACCAACATCAGGAAAGCTGTTATCTTCTGGCTAGCTCCAAAGGTTTACAACTAAGGCCTTCTCTGATTCTGCTATCTGAACTTGTTAAACACAAGAAGTAAGACCCAGATCCAATGGACATCCCTACATTTGATTCTCTGCTAAGCAGGGGACCAGGAAAATGAGACAGGAAGTTTGATGTCACTTCTAGAAGGGAAAACCAATCAGACTCGGAAAAGACTGGTACTGATCCAGATTGGTCTTGGAATTCCAGTTTGGACCAGTACTATTCATTTGCAAGCTTTACTGATTTTTTTCCATCTGGGTTCCCATCTCCTTCGCATGGGGTTACTACCCTTCTGCAAGTGCAAGACTCAAGTACTCTTTACCCTCTTCAGGGAGAAACACCAAATGTACTCCAATGTGCAGAGGGTAAAGACCCCTGTCCCTTTTCCTTAGTATATTTTTTTAATTCATTTTACGGGATGTGGGCATCGCCAGCTAGGCCAGTATTTATTGTCCATCCCTAATTGCCCTTGAGAAGGTGGCGGTGAGCTGCCTTCTTGAACCACTGCAGTGCCTGTGATGTAGGTGCACCTGCTGTGCTGTTAGCAGAGGTGTTCCAGGATTTTGACCCAGTGACAGTGAAGGAACAGTGATATATTTCCAAGTCAGGATGGTAAGTGGCTTGGAGGGGAACTTCCAGGTTGTGGTGTTACCATGTGTCTGCTGCCCTTGTCCTAAATGGTAGTGATCGTGGGTTTGGAAAGTCATGTTTCTCATATTATCAATAATAACTCTCCAAGTAAAAAGCAGAGGAAAATAAGCCCTATTAAATTCCATTAAGTATTTGAAGTTATTTTCAATCTATTCCTAATGAGCTCTGTTTAATGGTAATAATTGCTGCAGCATTAACTATTTTAGGTTTGAGTCTGTTCCATAAAGGAAAAATTCTCCTCAAGGCATCATTGGTATTTGTAAATTTTGTAAACCTATCCTCATGTCTTTTCTCTTAGCTTTTTGGTTAACGGACATCCTTATATTTTAATAAAAATACCTGGAAAAACTTAGCAGGTCTGAGAGCATCTGCGGAGAGAAATACAGTTAACGTTTCAAGTTTGGGGCTCGATGCTGTCAGACCTACTGAGTTTTTCCAAGTATTTTTATTTTTGTTTTTGTTTTGGATTTCCAGCATCCGCAGTTTTTTGCTTTTATCCTTATATTTTACTTTGAAGTCCACCTGATATTCCTTAATCTATCTATTAGTTCATATCATCGTGTATGTGGTCAATCTCCATTGTCTTTGTCACCCAAACACATAGCTTGGTTTCATTCATGAATTGTACAATATTATAAGATGGATCCCCTTTATATTGTAGTCCATGGGAAATCCACACAGTTGCTCTTTCTATTGAAAACCCATCGTGAGCTTGAGGGTACAGTTCAGGGTACCATTAAGGTTGAAAAGGGTGGAAAATATCAGGTGAATCAGAAGTAGTGATTAGATGATATTAAGTTTGGGTTTCAAAAAACTTTAAACCTGTAGGAGGAAGGAAAGATTGAGGAAAGTCAGGGATTCTGCAGGTTTAAGAGACAGGAAAACAATGAGTTAAAGGAATCAATGCAATGATTCTTGATTTCAACACAGGAAGGAGGGAACATATCTAGGACAGTGTAATTTGAATTTGGAAGGAATGAAAGGAAAGTTCAGATTAATCATTGCTCCCCAGCCAGCCTGATCTATTTAACTCATCTCATTCTGCTTTCTAAAGTCAAACTAATTTTCAGAGCAGCCAACTAATTTACCATGAATTCTTTGAGTCATAGTTCCTTTCAAAGGTCCTCTGTGAAACCCTACAGAAGGACTTCTGAAATGCCACTGATAAGAAAAATTAACAATTTGGGAGTGCTGCCTAAAGCCCGAAATTGTCAGTCAAAGAGTTGCTTTAAAGTGTAGGACAAAGAAAACAGAGATACATGAGTAATTCCAAGGTTGGATTTTCCCTGCAGCATCAGGGATCTGGACTCTAACATCATTCATGTGGGTTAGGCTCCCTAAGAGTGGCAGCGCCTCACCCCTAAACCCCAGCAGTCCTTCTGCAGGTCCGCCTCTACAGCAGCCCCCGAAAAGGCGGCTGGGCATTTAAAGGAGCAGGAGATCGGCTACTTTGTCAGCGTCAGTAGAGATTGAGGCTCACTCAGGTAGTGAGGGTCAAATTGGAGGGAGAATAGGTCTCTACAATCTATTGGAGGAACATTGCGCTTCCCAGGCCTATATCTACTTTTTATATGCTAACTCTGGGTAACAAGAGAAAACAATGAGAATATCCATTGGAAAACTGAGCCCTGCTCCCTACGCCATTTGCAATGCTCTTGGCAGGGAAGGGGCAGCTCATAGCCATCCTGATGAGGACAGGGTATGTAACTAAGATAATGCTGGGCCTCACCAACAAAATGTTCTCCTTTTTCTGATTTTTGGGTAGGATAAGTGAAATAAATCAGTCTGGACTGTCAGTTTTATAACATTTATTGTGAATGAAGTTGCAGTGTAAAACCTATGAATACACTGGAGTTGTAAATCTATGGCCATTCTGATGGAATCCTGTCTAACATCGGGAGAAATCTGCTAATATGGCCAGAAATCAGGCCTGAACCTAGGTAACCCATGTCCTGGCTTGTGCAGGAATTTCCACTTAGCCTTGTAAGCCTCACCCACGCTTACAAAGCAAGTATTTGATGGGGGTGGTAGAGCCAGGGCCACTGATTCTGAATATTAGAATTCTTGTGCCTTAAGCCTACCCTGCACACTGCACCAGCTAACCAACCGCTGTCAGTGGACTCCCTGAGAATGAAAATAAAAATGTAATAATTTAAGGCAGCAGATGCACATGTGATTTTCTATGGAGGAGAAGAACCAACATCACTGTGCTTCCCTCCTTCAATAAACCCCCACCACCGCCCCCCAGCACTTCCCTCACCTCCATCCTATCCCTTCCCCGAATGTCCTGGTAGGAGGCACATCTCAGATGCACCACAGCCTGAAGAAGCCAGACAAAAAGAATTATATTCCTCAGACCCTGTGACTAAGTAATGCAAATATTGCACAAACAAATATGGTTGGAATCTTACAGAATCGACCTTTCGTTTTGTGGGCAATTTATTTATAAACCTACAATCAGCTCAGTGGAGTTAAAAGAGGCAATAATTCTCTCATTATATTAATATATTCAAGCACTGATGATGATATTATTGTTCCATTTTCCTTCACAGCAATGTCACCAGGTTAATATAACTTTTTGCATTTTCTTCCACCCGCAGCAGCAAGCTGACTCAATAGAATCATTTGGGTGCACAGGAACTATCAAGGCTTATTGAATTTGCATTCTACCATCCTGCTAACCCCACAATACAACAATAATGGAGCTGTATCATTAATAATCAAGTCAATCAATCTCTATCAATTGGTCTATAACAGACCGTGGCATGAGGCGAGGAAAGCTTTTGGAACAATGGTGTCAGCCATGGCTCAGTTGGTAGCTTTCTGGTCTCTGAATTCAAAAGCTCTAGCTTCAACTCCCACACTGACACATGAACACAAAAATCAAGTGCAATTTTAATGGGGTGTCATTTTGGAGGTGCTGTTTTCTGGATGAGATTCTAAACTGAGGCCCTATCTGCTTGCTTGAGCGGATGTAAACATTTTCATGGCACTGTTTGAAGGAAAGCAGAGGAGTGCCCCTGGTGTCCCAGCCAATATTTATCCCTCATCAATATCACAAAAGTAGTTATCTGGTCATTTTCACAGGGTTGTTTGTGAGAGTTTACTGTGGGAAAATTGGCAACCAAGTTTCCTACATTATAACAATAACTACACTTCAAAAGCACTTGATTGGCTGTAAAGTGCTTTGAGATTTTCTGAAGTCATGAAAAGCTCTTTTAACTGCAAGTCCTTTCTTTCATAAGTCCTGTTCCTGCTAAGTAGACTATACTTACAATATGATATCTCAAATTGTTCCTATGCTAGATTCCAAAATGCTCATTTCGGAAAGAAACGCATCCAATATGCATTTGCATGCATCAATATTTTTTGCTTTCACCCATTTCCTAGGAAGCATAGAGTTACAACTTGTCAATTGAAATAATGACCCCCACTATTCATGGGGAGGGAAGCAGAGAAGACTGCAGCCCATGCCAATTACTCTGAAAGCCAGAATTACAGCTAAGGCAGAATCTCATAAGGATTTTTGTACTCATTTTTCCACTTGGTAACCAGGCAATAGAGAGGCTAGCGGGAGGTTGAGGGTGAAGGGCAAGGCAGCACAGATAGACTGAAGGAAACACTCAAGCACACCCCGGGGGTTTGGGGGAAAGGGGGTGAGGGAAGCGAGCACACACTTCAAAAGGCTTGTCAAAAGTGAGCATTCTTCTACAGCTGAGACCGTTCAGCTGCAGCTCCATTGACATGCTTAGAGTTGGGCCTCTGGAGCTTTTCTGCCCACTCAAGCAATGCAAAAGCATGGAAGTGCCACCAGATGCTCCAAAACCTTTCACCCCTCAGGCGCAGGCTGCAAATTAATGTGCATTTTAGGGGGCAGCAGAGCAATTGGCCGACTGGGCAAGTTGTACAATCCCCTTGTGAAAGGTGGCCATGGCCAGTCACTGGTGGAGGCGCTCACAGCCCCTTGCAGTTGTGGGATTGGAATCCTCTCCAACTGGGAAATTTACAGAACATCATTTCAAACCCATAAACCTGTTTTGACCATACGATTGTAACTATAAATTACAAAAAAAAGATAAGCTGCAGTCAGCAGTACAGGGCTGGGAAGCAAGGAGTTAATTTGGACATTTAGTGAAAAAACAGTGAGTCATGAAAAGGGTTTGGACATTGACTGACTGCACGCAGGGAACAATGGCACCAGGGAAATGCTATTGCCTGCCATGGACTAACACAATCAAAAAGCCTGATTACACAATACAATGACACAAAGGACATATCATCAAAACAATACACTCAAGGAATTATGCAAGTAAGGTCTGCACCACAGACAATAGTCCAGGTAATTCTATTTGTGTTTTGGGTTTCCAGCATCCGCAGTAGTTTTTTGTTTTTATCTTTAGTACTGGGAATAGGGTCATTTAAACTCTCATTAACTTTAGAGCCAGGTGCTGTTACTGTGCTGTTACTGTGCTGTTACTGTGCTGTTACTGTGCCACTTCAAACAGCAGGATAATTGTTCATACAATATTCATCTTGATACATCTTCCAAAGAAAACAGATAATACAAAGATAGGTGGAGGGACAGGTAGTATTGAGGAGGCAGGGAGGCTGCAGAAGGATTTGGACAGGTTAGGAGAGTGGGCAAAGAAGTGGCAGATGGAATACAACGTGGGGAAGTGTGAGGTCATGCACTTTGGTAGGAAGAATGGAGGCATAGACTATTTTCTAAATGGGGAGAGAATTCAGAAATCTGGAGTGCAAAGGGACTTGGGAGTCCTAGTCCAGGATTCTCTTAAGGTTAACTTGCAGGTGGAGTCGGTAGTTAGGAAGGCAAATGCAATGTTTGCATTTATTTCGAGAGGACTAGAATATAAAAGCAGGGATGTGCTGCTGAGGCTTTATAAGGCTCTGGTCAGACCACATTTAGAATATTGTGAGCAATCTTGGGCCCCGTATCTCAGGAAGGATGTGCTGGCCCTGGAGAGGGTCCAGAGGAGGTTCACGAGAACGATCCCAGGAATGAAAGGCTTAACATATGAGGAATGTTTGAGGACTCTGGATCTATACTCCATTGGAGTTTAGAAGGATGAGGGGGATCTCATTGAAACTTACAGAATACTGAAAGGCCTGGATAGAGTGGACGTGGGGAAGATGTTTCCATTAGTAGGAGAGACTAGGACCCAAGGGCGCAGCCTCAGATTAAAGGGAAGACCTTTTAGAACAGAGATGAGGAGAAACTTATTTAGCCAGAGAGTGGTGAATCTATGGAATTCATTGCCACAGAAGGCTGTGGAGGCCAGGTCATTGAGTGTATTTAAGACCGAGATAGATAGGTTCTTGATTGGTAAGGGGATCAAAGGTTACGGGGAGAAGGTGGGAGAATGGGGTTGAGAAACTTATCAGCCATGATTGAATGGTGGAGCAGACTCGATGGGCCGAATGGCCTAATTTCTGCTCCTATGTCTTTTGGTCTTATGGTCTAAAACCCCGTGTTGTGTCAACTAGCAGGATCTGATGACATTTGGCTGGACTTTGCGTGGAATCAACTAAATGGACATTGGAACAACAGGAAATATGTTTTGACATGTCTGAGTTAAATTATTATAAAAGAAGAGTAGATCTGAGTATCTGGGCTGCAGTTGGAAGGAGGTCGGTGCTGGCCACTTTGACTTGTGTTGGCCTAAAGACAACTATAGGGGGGCCCACTCAACATTGAAAGGGTTAATGAAGCAATTGAATTAAACACTTGAGCCTAAGAGAAAAACACTGCAACCTTGAAGAACAATAGCATCTTATCTGACCACTATAGTAGGATGGGCCTTGAGACATTCCATGTGTCTCTCTCTCGGGCCAAATGTAATCAGAGTTGTGATAACCAAGTGCATAGGCACCGCATCTGTTGTGGTGGGAATGGAAATGAACTAAAACATGGATTGGTCAGTTAACGTATGCAAATAAGCGGATTGAGATGTGCAAAATTTTCTGATTGGTTGTAAAATGCTTTTAAGCTAGTGTTTGTGTATTCTGCTTTGAGACGGTGCAATAACTCTCGCTGTATTGTTCTCCCTTGTGCACAAGTAATAAATGGGGTTTCTACGACGAACTGATGCCTCGGTGTGATTAATCTCCGACAGTTTCTGGAGGTTCCACCGAGATGACTAACCCCTGGGATTGAGTCACGCAGCGCCAGGGTTAGGACCTCGCGGTTCAAGAACTCCTCAGTACGCGGCAACCCCATTTGGGCTTCTGGGGTTCATTGACCTGTGATCTGCCTTCGCCTGCCTGTGGCTGACTCTCAGGGTAAGTCATCTATTTAAATATTTGGGAGATTAATTTGGCCAGTAATTTAGTAGTAGTATTCCCAGAGGTTCGAGTCCTCTGGAGGTGAAAAGTAATAGTAGTATTCCCAGGGGTTCGAGTCCCCTGGAGGTGAAAAAGTAGTAGTAGCATACCCAGGGGTTCGAGTCCCCTGGAGTTGAAAAAGTAGTAGCAGTATACCCAGGGGTTCGAGTCCCCTGGAGTTGAAAAAGTAGTAGCAGTATACCCAGGGGTTCGAGCGCCCTGGAGTTGAAAAAGTAGTAGTAGTATTCCCAGGGGTTTGAGTCCCCTGGAGGTAAAAAGTAGTAGTAGTATACCCAGGGGTTTGAGTCCCCTGGAGGTGAAAAAGTAGTAGTAGTATACCTAGGGGTTCGAGTCCCCTGGAGGTGAAAAGTAAGGAATTTCTGGGTTTTTTGTGTATATTATTAACTAAAAATGGGAAATACGGCATCAAAGAAACTCCAGGTTCCCCCTTTGAAGGGAACCCCAAATGCATACATGTATGTCCATTATGGGTCTGAAAGTGTGCAACATGTTTCTGATTGGGTAAAATAGACCCAAGGTAAGGGAGAGAGTTTCCCACCAGACAGAACTTTTAATCGGAATAGAATTGAGCGCTTATAATATGTTTTAAGGGAGGTAGATATTCCGCTACTGAATTTTCTGAACTTAAAAAAAATGAATTGATCTAAGTTACAAGAGCTGTTTGTGCTGAAGAAAGAGAGAGAGAGAGAGAGAGGGTACCCCTAGGGGGTTAATGAGCAATTGACAAGCAGCAGCAGAGAAAATGTGAGCTTTCGTCAGTTTGAAGGTCCCTATAGGTGGAGCCTTCAAGATCCCTTTATTCCCCCACTGCTACTTGAAGCTTCGTTTAGAGTTAAGTTCAATATTATAGGAGTATCGATACATACCTTTATCTATGTGTTTGTTTGTGTGCAATGAAGCATTTGTATGTGATCTTTAATGTGTTTTCTTCCCTGAATTGTCTTTTGTGTGTGTAGTTGAGCACTTCAGAGTCGAAAGCCCCATATTAGATTAAAGGAAAAGTTTATTGAAATATTCCAAAGTTTTGAGTATAAGGTTTGAGTTGAGATTTCTGGCAAAAATTGTAATTTGAAGCTAGTGTAAAGATGAAACAGGGCTTGCCTTTGTTTGAGATGAACCAACCCTTGTACCACCCCCTTGCAGACTAGTAGAGAATAACCCTCATCACCAGCTTCCAAGATGATTGGGATTAATACATACGAGTTCGTATTCTAAAATTCTGAGGAAAAAAAAATACTTGAAATTCAGTAAGATTCTAGGAAAACCAAAAGACATAAACACAAGGTCTAGGTGGTTCCAATGTATAAAAAGGGGTTTCTTATGAAGAGATGAATTAAATATTAAAGGAAATCTGCATCCCAACAGCACTGTAATTTGAATTTGGGACAATCTTGAGATGTAAAGTGCAATGTAATTTAACAGGTTACTTTTGAATCACTAGGATGCTATCTAAGATAAAGAATGTGTCGATAAACATACAGAAATTATAACGTGGATACAAATCATTACACATGAAAAAGAGGTTGTTTTAATTTTGATAGTGTAAATTACAGTTCTTACAAGGTTTAAAAAATTTGAAGTTTGGTTCCTGATAATTTCGCAAAAGGGAATTTTCATTTTGAAAGGTTTGACAACAATTGGCACTAATTCAAATGTTGCAAGCTTTTGTATTTGTAAGTCTGTTCCCAAAATGTGAAGTTAAGCTCAAGACCTTGACAAAGTTTGGCAGAAATCCATTTTTTGGCCGAGTTAATGAATCTGGGATAATGCAAAAAAAAAAAGTCAGACATAATTTAGTGGGAACCTTTAGTTCAGGTGCTTTGGTTTAAAAACTAACACAGTCTAGTTCTTCAAACACAAGAACTTGACATCTGACATTAGGCACAGAGGCTAGTTCCAACAAACATCCAGGTTCAGAAGTGAGTGGAGACCTCACTCCAAGCTCAGTGATTTGGGGAGCAAATTTTGTTTTATGTGAACATTGAGATCAGAAATTTGTAAGCCACTAATCCTAACAGCGAAGAAAAAGAACAAATGTAATCCAGATTGAGAAGGCCGGGAGTGGGAAGTTCCAACAGCTTGCGGCAGAGCCCATCACAACTGTTGGTTGGTTCTGCCATTTTGTTTTTTAGTTCTGGCGCCAAAACCAGCTTTCCGGCCCCAACCATCGAGGTGTGGTAGCAACCTAGCAAAATAAAATGTCACAGTTTCAATACTGCAAAAGAAACAACAAACAAGGCAAAATCTCTGCAATCTAAAGATCTGCAACTTAAAATTGTTTCTCCTTATTTCAAGCCAGACTAGAAGAAGCCAAGCATCTGAAATGCTACTTTTAAAATATATAGCAAAAGGAGAAGCAAGCTTTTCCCCTTAGCAGCACACTGTTATGAGTCCACAGTGATAAATTGTTGCAGCATCTTTTCTCCAACAGCACAGGGACAACAGACAGACTGGCAGCAAGTGCAATTCTCATCCAAAGAGACACAGTTCTCAGTGCTATATTTGTGTAGCACCCAGTGCAGCCAATAGCCAAGAACATCGCACCGTCAAATAAAGATTTGACATGAACTGGTAAGCAGGAGATCCTCTTGCAGAATTTCAATTCTTTAGACAGAAGGTGCAATTACGTTTGGTGGACCAGCAAGTACAGCCTTGACAACGAGGCACTTATGTGTGCAAATTCATCAGGTCTATCTGATGAAGACCAAAAAGGTAAAATCTTCAAACTCATTGAAAATCAACGAAAGGTCCAAGTCAATTTTAGAATTCACAGGCTAGAGTTCATGTCGCATCAACAACAACCAAGTTGTTGCATCAATTAATTTATAAACAGGTGCTGGCTCAAACAAGCCAAATGTGACTTCAGTGCCGATGACCTTGTAGAGAGGTTGGTGGAGCTTGTCATCGCTTCAATGCCCATCAAGTCTTTTAGGAAAGTGCTCCTGGACAAAGCCAAAGGTTACTCAATAGGTGCACTACTGGACCAAGGTAGAAAATTTTGAGGCATTACTGGCTGGCGAACAGCACCTTCAAGCCCTCGATCACAAATCTACCATTACCGCGATAACCAAAACATCAAAGATACCCGAAACCTGCATGAGGTGTGTCCTTAATTACCCAGGCTATGTCCAGTATTTTTCGACACGTGCAAAATATGCCTCACCAGAGGGCATTGGGCAAAAATGTGTCGCAAACTCAACAAACCAGATATGCCCAAAGTGGAAAACTCACAACAAAGAAGAACTCCACAGAAATTCAACACCAATGACAGCTCCAGGGCTCGTCCCACAACACAAAAACATGTCAAGAAGTGTAAGATACACCCATTACACCACAGTGTACAGATCCAGGCCGAACTGTTCATATTATCAACCTCATTCACCATGTGGATGGACTCAGACAAGCTGAAGCATTTGCCACTCTAAACATTATGTATTTACAACACTATGGACAGTATACCATGCATGTGAAAATCAATACCGATGCATGTTCCAACATCTCAACATCACATATACAGGACAGTGGCACGATGCAGTCCAGTCAACATCTGACAGGCTTACTGCCTACAATGGGTCTGACATCTCATGCACTGGGACCATCACAATACAATGTCAATACAGAAGATCCAGACGGACATGGGAGATTTTTTTAATGTTGTGGAAACCAGTGGCCCTGCAATCATTGCTCTGCCAGTGACATGCACTTGGTTACTATCCATGACATGGCAGAGGCCACTACCATTGCACAGGAAAGCACTGAAGGAGACATTGACTCCATAAGAGACATACAAGTAACCTCTGATACCCTGAGTTAGTTACCCAACCTAGCCAACAACAAAGAAGTGCCTCTAGACCTCCACGTGGACAATATTGAATATGAGGTGGTAGATAATCTCCATGTTGACTTGGTCCATTTCAGGCAAGGTCAAGCTGAACTGATACAGCAGGCCACCCAAGAAGACCCATAGCTTCAACAGCTAAAGTGAGTTATTATCGCAGGTTGGCCCAATCATACCAAGGATGTTCACGAAAGCATCCGATCACTTTGGCACTACAAAGATGAACTGGGCTCCTCCAGAAGCATTATATTCAAAGGCAAGTAAGTCCTTGTAACTCAGGCAATGCGTCGAACCATGTTAAGTCACCTGCACATCGGACACATGGGTGCAGAACAAGCAAAAGGCCTTGCCAGAGAATAAATTTATTGGGCAGGTATTAATAAGGACAAATTGACACAGACATGCCATATCTGCCAGCCGCACAACCACAGTGGAGGCAAAGAACAACTGTTACCACATGAAATCCCCTCTGTCCTATGGTTGAAAATAACCAGCGATTTATTCTATCTAGGCGGTGAAGATTATATCTTGATAATGGGCTATTTTACCAAATTCTCTTCTGTTCGCCAGATCAAGGACATGACCAGTTTTATGGTTGCTGACACACTCACCATGATTTTCAGCATGTTTGGTGTGCCTGAAACCATCGTCTCAGACAATGGTCTTCAATAAACAGGACAGCCATGCCAGGACATGCACACAAAATGGGATGTGAAACACATCATATCTTCCCCGCACTATCCTCAGTCCAGTGAGTTAGCAGAATGGACCATCCATATGGTCAAAGCAACACTTCTAAAGTGTAAGTCAACCAAGCAAGATTTCCGAATCGCCATGCTCAATCTTTGTGCCACACCACAGGGAGACGATCTACCCTCACCCGCCAATTTGATGTTTGGGAGGCAAGTCCATACCACTCCCTCATCCCAGCTACTTCCAGTCTAGACGGAAGCTCATGATATTCTACTAGTACAGAGAGAAATGAAGTCCCAGCAACACGACCAGAGAGCAAAACCGCTAACACAGTTAAATATAGGTCAAAGTGTGTGCACACCGGATCACCACACAAAGACGCGGGTAGAAGGAAAGGTACTGTGAAAGTACACAGAGCCACAGCCATAGATCTTCACATAGCCTCTGAGAATGTCTGACTTCTGGCTGGCTGACGGCAGCTTGCTTGCGCTCCATGATCAGGGCCATCTCAGAGATGCAGCCATAAAACCTTAAACGCATCTGATGCTGTGTCCACCTTTAGCACCTCAGCACTTCAGGAGCTGGTGCACAGCAACACTGGTCGCAGATGATGGTGTGATGGGACCACCCCCACCTTAAAGATGCTGAGAGCACACAGTGAGTCTGAGATAACTCTGTAGCGCCTGCCCATTACATTCTGGCAGCAATGACCAGCACTGCCGAGGTTCAGGCATCAGTAATGTTTCCAGGCAGTGCGAGGCTGGACCATCATTGTGGTCTGAAGGCTGCACAGAGCACAGAGAAGAGGCTCTGGACTGAGACACCTGCCTTTATCTTGTGCAGAAAGGTTTCACATCTGAGTGACAAGAACACTGCTCATCAGAACAAGGAGCCACAGGCAGGGTAACATTCTTAGGAGTTTATTGACAATAGTGAACAGTGTGTACAAGTGATTAACACCCGAGGCCAGGCTGCGCAACTACTTTTACCTAATTTCTCTAACCCTGCCTCGGTGCTCCCCGGAGATCCACAGCAGAGGTGGAGACAGCCTGCTGACTGTGACGCCCTGTCTGTGATGACTTTGGCGGGCGTCCTCTGGAGGGCCGAGACTTGGAGGGCCCTGGCCTGCTTTCAGGGTCCTGCTGTGTGGCAGTGGCACCCTCCTTGGCTTGTGGAGCTGGAGCTGTGGAGGTCACCAGAAGAGGAGATTCGGTTGGACCGGTAATTCCCAGGGTAACCTGGATGGATGGCCCCGGAGCATGCACCTGCTACTCCTCCTCCCTATGGGTGCCCAAGGGCCCCTGGCTGCCTCCATTAGCAGCAGGGGTAGCTGGAGTGCAATTGAGCTGCCAAGCAGCCCACTCATGTACACACTATTAGAAGCCAACCATGGCATCAGCGATGGAGTTGCTGGAGTGACGTCCTGGACCAAGGTCTCCATGACAGCTGCCATCCTGTCAGTGTTGACCTCAGTGCGTTGCAATGCCGGCGCTATCACCTCAGCCTGAAGAGAGTCGGACTCCTCCATTGCGCCTTGCAATCTGAGGAGTGCAGCAGACATCCCTTCCTGATGTTCCCGAGCTTGCCTTTGCAGCTCCAGCAACTGTGACATGACCGACTCCAGAGGCTCATCATCTGACTCGGACTCAGCAAATTTCTGGCCTCCAGCAGTCCTTCGAGTGCCAAGGACCTGGGAAGTCCCTGCCTCTACCTGCTATGGATCAGAAAGTGCGATGTGCTCACCAGATTGTGGTCCTGAGGCTACGCTAATGATAGATCCCACCGAGGTGTGTGCCTCTGTGCTGGTGGAGGGTGTGGGTGAGCGCTGTGACAGGACTTCAAGGAGGGGGTCTTCAGATTCCTCTTCAGAGGTTTCTTTGGGGCTTGATTGGAGGCCCTGGGTCGTGGACTCCGTTGGCTGTTTCCCAGGTGTGCCTGCGAAAGAAAGGGGGGATAATTAGTGCATGGCAGTGGCCTGTGAAAGAGGACACATCACTCACAGCATGGTTGTCTGATGGATGTTGCACTGCTGGATCCTCACTTGGTAGAGAGAGTGCCGACCTCACCATCAGCACAGGACCGGTCCCGGTCATCGCCGGCCAGTTGGATGGCTCTGTTTTCAAAATCTGTCCGAACTTTGATTTCCAACATCCCTCAACAGTCTGCGACCTTTCCCTCCTGTTGTGAGCCAGTTTGTGCTGCATGATAGAGATGGGGAAAGTGTATCAGGACGCCTGCTGGGGCAGATAATAAGTTTGCCTGGCCCGTGTGGGTGGTGAGTGGTCCCATGGACAGGATGAGGAAAATGACTGTGTGTGAGAGAGTGAATGTTGATGTTCCTTAAGCTGGCAGTGAGTGAGGGCCCTGTGGGTGTGTGATGGGTTTGTGAGTGTGTGCATTGGGAGTGATGAAAAGAGTGACTTACCCTGGCGGAACAGAGGAGATCATTCATCCTTTTGCGGCACTGGGTGGCTGTCCTCCTCTGCAGAGCGTTCGTGCTGACCACCACTGCCACCGCCTCCCAGGCTGGGTTGGTGACTTTGCTGCCCATCCTGCAGCGATAGTGGGAGTAGAGCACATGCCGGTGGGCCTCCCTGGCATCCAACAGTCACTCGAGGGACCCGTCGTTGAAGTGGGGGGGCCACAGTTTTTTTGTCTTTGCTGTCCATGTCTCCTGGGCAGCGGTGGTGAGCTGGTGGCAATGAGTGCTTTGCTGGTGGCTGCCTTTTAAAGATGGAGGCCGGCATGATGCAACAGTGGGCTAATGGCAAGCGGACGAATGAAAGCCCGCCCGCTATAGAATCACTGTGTTTCCCGGAAATGCATAAATAATGAGGCAGGCTCAGGAAGATGCGGCGTGAAAACCCGACATTTCTGTCGGCGGGTTTTACCTGCCCGCTACCGCACTTTGTGCAATTCTGGGAAAATTCCACCCTTAGTGTTCACAAATCCTTATTTATAGCAGTTCAAAAACTGCACTATCTTTAACAAAAACATTTGATGCAGAAAGTAATAGATATCTTTGAGTGATTACAAGGCAGTTACCTGATGAAGTTCAGTTCATGTCAATAATCAGGAGATCAGTTTCTAAATGTCACCTGAATCCCTTAATAAAGATATTGTCCTATCTTTGCTCTTGATGACATTGATGCATGATGTTTTTCATGCAGCAGGATTAACTAATGTGATATTAATTGAGAAATAATTTAGCTTGTTAGCAGGAAATTCCTTGGTCATATCTGTCAAATTACCCTGTTTGTGGTAATATCATGCTAAGTGCCACCAACCAATTTTCATTTATTTTGATAGTAATCTTCATTTTGAGGTAATTATCTCAAGTTTCAATACTTCTTCCTTAAATTAAATGGCCATAATGATTTACCCCAAAGTTACCTCAATTTTTGGCTAAGACTTTTGATCAGGTATCATTCCAGCAGCGTATTATTAACGTGTAGCTGACTGCTGGTGCTCCATCCTTGTATTTGTTTCTAAGTTTGAGCTAATTATCAACCTGTGGGCAATCTGCCAACATGAATGATGTCAGCTCACAAACTTGTGAGCGAAAAATCGCAACGTGCTGCAGGATTTAAAAGAACATTACTTGTTTTGACGTCATTCAAAATGCAATCAGTGTGCAGGGCACTCAAATTTTCTATGGAGGACTTTTGAAACACATTGGGAGACTTCCTGGACATATTGTCAAGACTCCGCCAACATTTCACCTAAAAAAGAGTGGGTGCTATACTGCATTAAATTATTGGACACCTTATATGTGTCAACAGGAGAAAGGTCATGGGCAACTTGCTCATGGAGCCCCTTGCTCTGCATGAGGAAGAGGAGAATGAGGTGAGATCAGGCAGTGCAGGACAAGCTGGGAAAGGAATAAGAGGGCACAGAAGGCTCTCAGCAAAACACAGGGCAGAATTTTTCGGTCGGCAGACAGGTGTGATCGGCAGATCCAAGATCAGCCGAGGAACGGACCGCCGATCGCAGTCGGCTCCCGACCACAATTTCATGCTGGCTGACCAATTAACGGCCAGCCAGCGTGAAACACACACTGAGAAGCTTAGCATTGCCGGGGTGGGAGGAAGGCAGCTGCTGATGGCAGCGCGGGCACAGGCGGGTGCTGACAGAAAGCTCCTTGCAGCCAGGGAGCTGCCTCAGGGAGCTGCAGACCTGAAAAGTATTCAATAAAGTTTTTAAAATCAGGAAGAAGTGCGCAAGCATCACAATCAGTCGTCTGAACATATGTATGATAAAAATACTGTCCATAGATTTTTGTTTTTCTTTCATTTAATAACAGAAACTTCATCCCACCCTTGGATGAGGTTTCATGAAAAATGCAAAGTCCGCCTGGCCGGTTCACCCGTCTGCCAACTGTAAGGTTGGATGGATCACGAAAAACCGGAAACAATTTCACCTTTAATTACTATAATTGGCCTCTTAATTGTCGGCGGACGTGTTTCCGACTTTCGCATCCACTGACCAAAATATCACGTGAGCACGGGGTGACATTGGGACGCTCGCCCGACGTCATCTCACGCGATTTCACGTCCAATTGGGTCAGAAGCGTGCCCGCCCGCCAAGCTAAAAATCCTGCCCATAGGAACACAAACATTTAGCGCCTTGAGCCTGCTCCACTATTCAGTAAGACCATGGATGATCTGATTGTGACATTAACTGCACTTACATGCCTACCCCCACATAACCCTTGACTCTCTTGCTGATCAAAAATCTGTCTAACTCAGCCTTGAATATATTCAATGCCCCAGCCTCCACTGCTCTCTGGAGAAGAGAATTCCAAAATCTAATGACCCTCTGAGAGAAGAAATTCTTCCTTATTTCCATCTTAAATGGGAAACCCTTTATTTTAAACTGTGCCTCCTAGTTCTAGATTCCCCTGTGAGAGGAAACACTGTCAAGCCTCCTCAGAATCTCATATGATTCAATAAGATCATCTCTCATTCTTCTAAACTCCAATGAACATAGGCCTAATTTTCATGCTAAAGTACAAAACCTCACATTTTCCCACATTGAACCCCATCTGGCAAATTTTTGCCCAGTCACTTAACCTATCTATATCCCTTTTCAGGCTCTTTGCACGCTCCTCACAACTTGCTTTCCTATTTATCTTCATATCATCAGCAAATTTGGCTGCCATGCAGTTCGTCCCTTCATCCAAGTCATTAATGTAGATGATAAATAGTTGAGGCCCCAGAACTGATCCCTGTGGCACTGCACTAGTTACAATTTGACAACCTGAGAAATGACCAATTTATCCTAACTTTCTGGTTCCTATTAGTTAGCGAGTCCGCTATCTATGCTAACATATCATACCAAACAGCATAAGTTCTTAGATAAAAACAAAAAGCTAAAAGCTACTGCGGATGCTGGAAATCCAAAACAAAAACAGAATTACCTGGAAAAACTCAGCAGGTCTGGCAGCATCGGCGGAGAAGATATCAGTTAACGTTTCGAGCCTTCATGGCCCTTCGGCAGAACTGAAGCATAGTTAGAAGAAGGGAGAAATATAAATTGGTTTAAGGTGGGTTGGTGGGGGGGGTGGGGGGGGGAGCAGAGAGAGACATTGAGGGTGTGGTGATTGTGGAGATGAGCAGATAATCAAAAGATGTCACAGACAAAAGGGTCAAAGAGGTGTCGAAGGTGGTGACATTTGTCTGAGAAAAGTGCTAATTAAGAATGGAAGACAGGATATTCAAAGTACAGCTCTAGTGGGGGTGGGGTGGAAAGACTAACAAGGTTTTAGTTTAGATTTAAAAATAATGGAAATAGGTGGGGAAAGAAGAATCTATATAAATTATTGAAAAAAAAGGGGGGGGGGGGTGGAGAGAAACGGGGTGGGGATGGGGGGAGGGGGAGTTTAAGATCTAAAGTTGTTGAATTCAATATTCAGCCCGGAAGGCTGTAAAGTGCCTAGTCGGAAGATGAGGTGCTGTTCCTCCAGTTTGCGTTGGGCTTCACTGGAACAATGCAGCAAGCCGAGGACAGACATGTGGGCAAGAGAACAGGGTGGAGTGTTAAAATGGCAAGCGACAGGGAGGTTTGGGTCTTTCTTGCGGACAGACCGCAGGTGTTCCGCAAAACGGTCGCCCAGTTTGCGTTTGGTCTCTCCAATGTAGAGGAGACCGCATTGGGAGCAACGAATGCAGTAGACTAAGTTAGGGGAAATGCAAGTGAAATGCTGCTTCACTTGAAAGGAGTGTTTGGGCCCTTGGACGGTGAGGAGAGAGGAAGTGAAGGGGCAGGTGTTGCATCTTCTGCGTGGGCATGGGGAGGTGCCATAAGTGGGGGTTGAGGAGTAGGGGGTGATGGAGGAGTGGACCAGGGTGTCCCGGAGGGAACGATCCCTACGGAATGCCGTCAGGGGGGGTGAAGGGAAGATGTGTTTGGTGGTGGCATCATGCTGGAGTTGGCGGAAATGGCGGAGGATGATCCTTTGAATGCGGAGGCTGGTGGGGTGATAAGTGAGGACAAGGGGGACCCTATCATGTTTCTGGGAAGGAGGAGAAGGCGTGAGGGAGGATGCGCGGGATATGGGCCGGACACGGTTGAGGGCCCTGTCAACGACCGTGGATGGAAAACCTCGGTTAAGGAAGAAGGAGGACATGTCAGAGGAGCTGTTTTTAAAGGTAGCGTCATCAGAACAGATGCGACGGAGGCGAAGGAACTGAGAGAATGGGATGGAGTCTTTACAAGAAGCGGGGTGTGAGGAGCTGTAGTCGAGGTAGCTGTGGGAGTCGGTAGGCTTGTAATGGATATTGGTGGACAGTCTATCATCAGAAATTGAGACAGAGAGGTCAAGGAAGGGAAGAGAAGTGTCAGAGATGGACCATGTGAAGATGATGGAGGGGTGGAGATTGGAAGCAAAATTAATAAATTTTTCCAGGTCCCGACGAGAGCATGAAGCAGCACCGAAGTAATCATCGATGTACCGGAGAAAGAGTTGTGGGAGGGGGCCGGAGTAGGACTGGAACAAGGAATGTTCCACATACCCCATAAAGAAACAGGCATAGCTGGGGCCCATGCGGGTGCCCATAGCCACACTTTTTATTTGGAGGAAGTGAGAGGAATTAAAGGAGAAATTGTTCAGTGTGAGAACAAGTTCAGCCAGACGGAGGAGAGTAGTGGTGGATGGGGATTGTTGGGGCCTCTGTTCAAGAAAGAAGCTAAGGGCCCTCAGACCATCCTGGTGGGGGATGGAGGTGTAGAGGGATTGGACATCCATGGTGAAGAGGAAGCGGTTGGGGCCAGGGAACTGGAAATTGTTGATGTGACGTAAGGTGTCAGAGGAATCACGGATGTAGGTGGGAAGGGACTGGACAAGGGGAGAGAGAAGGGAGTCAAGATAATGAGAAATGAGTTCTGTGGGGCAGGAACAGGCTGACACGATCGGTCTGCCAGGACAGTTCTGTTTGTGGATTTTGGGTAGGAGGTAGAAGCGGGCCGTCCGAGGTTGGGCGACTATCAAGTTGGAAGCTGTGGGAGGAAGATCTCCAGAGGAGATGAGGTCAGTGACAGTCCTGGAAACAATGGCTTGATGTTCTGTGGTGGGGTCATGGTCCAGGGAGAGGTAAGAGGAAATGTCTGCGAGTTGACGCTCAGCCTCCGCGAGGTAGAGGTCAATGCGCCAGACAACAACAGTACTACCCTTGTCAGCGGGTTTGATGACAATGTTGGGGTTGGACCTGAGAGAACGGAGTGCAGTGAGTTCAGAGAGAGACAGATTAGAATGGGTGAGAGGAGCAGAGAAATTGAGACGGCTAATGTCACGCCGACAGTTCTCAATGAAAAGATCAAGAGAAGGTAAGAATCCAGAGGGAGGGGTCCAAGTGGAGGGAGAATATTGGAGGTGGGTAAAAGGGTCCGTTGCTGCCACCCCTCTTCAAGAAATGCCCTCTTTGAAGAAGTACGGTTCTGTCCTCCGACAGGATTTCCAACTGTCTCTTCTGCCCTGCTCACCTTCATTGCTTTCCATTTCTCTCCTGGTGTTTGACAAGGTGTTTACTAAAACCCGCTTTCACAGCCATATCTCCTTTCTCAGTGACTGTCTCTGTCTCCGACTCACCCCACGTGGATTTCAACTGAAATTCCATCCCTCTTGTTTCGAACCCACCCAGGATTACAGGTATCTCTGGGACATAAAACGTTTCTCGGACTGCTGTTCCCGTCGCATTCTGAGATCCACACTCAGTGCCATGCGCCGCCATATGAACACACTCGACCTCTCCCTCCAGCAGCACCGCCACATCCTTTTTCAAAGCTGCGCGTGCCCCCAGTTTCATTTTATTCTTCGCCTCATCCGTCGCCTCAACAAGAAACTTTTTCTCTTTCTCTCAAGTGCTAAGGAACGCAAGCTCCAACAACTCATCGACTCCAACACCCATCTGGGACCCTCCACCCCTGCTTGTCCCTCCGTCCTCACCCCATCTTCCAATCCCAGCCCCAGCCGCGTATTCACTATACCCCCTGACCTTTCCCTTTCCGATGCTGAACGTTCAGTGCTCAGCAAAGGACTTAGTTTCATACCCTTACGCCCTCATCTCAATGAATTTCGGGCTCGGCATGATGCTGAACTCTTCTTCCGCCGTCTTCGTCTCCATGCTCACTTCTTTGGGCAGGAGTCCTCTCCCCGTTCAACGGATCCTTTTACCCACCTCCAATATTCTCCCTCCACTTGGACCCCTCCCTCTGGATTCTTACCTTCTCTTGATCTTTTCATTGAGAACTGTTGGCGTGATATTAGCCGTCTCAATTTCTCTGCTCCTCTCACCCATTCTAATCTGTCTCTCTCTGAACTCACTGCACTCCGTTCTCTCAGATCCAACCCCAACATTGTCATCAAACCCGCTGACAAGGGTGGTACTGTTGTTGTCTGGCGCATTGACCTCTACCTCGCGGAGGCTGAGCGTCAATTCGCAGACATTTCCTCCTACCTCTCCCTGGACCATGACCCCACCACAGAACATCAAGCCATTGTTTCCAGGACTGTCACTGACCTCATCTCCTCTGGAGATCTTCCTCCCACAGCTTCCAACTTGATAGTCGCCCAACCTCGGACGGCCCGCTTCTACCTCCTACCCAAAATCCACAAACAGAACTGTCCTGGCAGACCGATCGTGTCAGCCTGTTCCTGCCCCACGGAACTCATTTCTCGTTATCTTGACTCCCTTCTCTCTCCCCTTGTCCAGTCCCTTCCCACCTACATCCGTGATTCCTCTGACACCTTACGTCACATCAACAATTTCCAGTTCCCTGGCCCCAACCGCTTCCTCTTCACCATGGATGTCCAATCCCTCTACACCTCCATCCCCCACCAGGATGGTCTGAGGGCCCTTAGCTTCTTCCTTGAACAGAGGCCCCAACAATCCCCATCCACCACTACTCTCCTCCGTCTGGCTGAACTTGTTCTCACACTGAGCAATTTCTCCTTTAATTCCTCTCACTTCCTCCAAATAAAAAGTGTGGCTATGGGCACCCGCATGGGCCCCAGCTATGCCTGTTTCTTTATGGGGTATGTGGAACATTCCTTGTTCCAGTCCTACTCCGGCCCCCTCCCACAACTCTTTCTCCGGTACATCGATGATTACTTCGGTGCTGCTTCATGCTCTCGTCGGGACCTGGAAAAATTTATTAATTTTGCTTCCAATCTCCACCCCTCCATCATCTTCACATGGTCCATCTCTGACACTTCTCTTCCCTTCCTTGACCTCTCTGTCTCAATTTCTGATGATAGACTGTCCACCAATATCCATTACAAGCCTACCGACTCCCACAGCTACCTCGACTACAGCTCCTCACACCCCGCTTCTTGTAAAGACTCCATCCCATTCTCTCAGTTCCTTCGCCTCCGTCGCATCTGTTCTGATGACGCTACCTTTAAAAACAGCTCCTCTGACATGTCCTCCTTCTTCCTTAACCGAGGTTTTCCATCCACGGTCGTTGACAGGGCCCTCAACCGTGTCCGGCCCATATCCCGCGCATCCTCCCTCACGCCTTCTCCTCCTTCCCAGAAACATGATAGGGTCCCCCTTGTCCTCACTTATCACCCCACCAGCCTCCGCATTCAAAGGATCATCCTCCGCCATTTCCGCCAACTCCAGCATGATGCCACCACCAAACACATCTTCCCTTCACCCCCCCTGACGGCATTCCGTAGGGATCGTTCCCTCCGGGACACCCTGGTCCACTCCTCCATCACCCCCTACTCCTCAACCCCCACTTATGGCACCTCCCCATGCCCACGCAGAAGATGCAACACCTGCCCCTTCACTTCCTCTCTCCTCACCGTCCAAGGGCCCAAACACTCCTTTCAAGTGAAGCAGCATTTCACTTGCATTTCCCCTAACTTAGTCTACTGCATTCGTTGCTCCCAATGCGGTCTCCTCTACATTGGAGAGACCAAACGCAAACTGGGCGACCATTTTGCGGAACACCTGCGGTCTGTCCGCAAGAAAGACCCAAACCTCCCTGTCGCTTGCCATTTTAACACTCCACCCTGTTCTCTTGCCCACATGTCTGTCCTCGGCTTGCTGCATTGTTCCAGTGAAGCCCAACGCAAACTGGAGGAACAGCACCTCATCTTCCGACTAGGCACTTTACAGCCTTCCGGGCTGAATATTGAATTCAACAACTTTAGATCTTAAACTCCCCCTCCCCCAATCCCCACCCCGTTTCTCTCCACCTCCCCCCCCCTTTTTTTTCAATAATTTATATAGATTCTTCTTTCCCCACCTATTTCCATTATTTTTAAATCTAAACTAAAACCTTGTTAGTCTTTCCACCCCACCCCCACTAGAGCTGTACTTTGAATATCCTGTCTTCCTTTCTTAATTAGCACTTTTCTCAGACAAATGTCACCACCTTCGACACCTCTTTGACCCTTTTGTCTGTGACATCTTTTGATTATCTGCTCATCTCCACAATCACCACACCCTCAATGTCTCTCTCTGCTCCCCCCCCACCCCCCCCCCAACCCACCTTAAACCAATTTATATTTCTCCCTTCTTCTAACTATGCTTCAGTTCTGCCGAAGGGCCATGAAGGCTCGAAACGTTAACTGATTTCTTCTCCGCCGATGCTGCCAGACCTGCTGAGTTTTTCCAGGTAATTCTGTTTTTGTTTAGCATAAGTTCTTCTCTTGTGTAGTAACCTTTAATGTGGCACCTTACAAAATGCCTTTTGGAAATCCAAATGCATTCCATCTACTGGTTCCCCTTTATCCACCCTGCTTGTTACATCCTAAAAGAACTCTAATAACTTTGTCAAACACGATTTCCTTTTCACAAAACCATGTTGACTCTGCTTGATACTATTATGATTTTTAAATGCCCTGCTACTATCTCTTTAATAATGGATTATAGCATTTTCCCAATGACAGATGTTAGACCAACTAGCCGATAGTTTCCTATTTTCTGATGCCCTCTTTTCTTGAACACAGATGTTACATTTGTGGTTTTCCAATCTGCTGGGATGTTTCTAGAATCTAGGGAAATTTGGAAAATTAAAACCAACACATTCATTATCTCTGCAGTCACTTCTTTTAAGACTCAGGCCATCAGGTCCAGGGGACTTGTCAGCCTTAAGTTCCATTAGTTTTCCCATTATTTTTTCTCTAATGATAGTGATCGTTTTAAGTTCCTCTGTCCCTTTTTCCTCTTAATTTTCTACTATTCTTGGGATAGTCTTTTGCTATGAAGATGGATACAAAATACTTGTTCAAATCCACTGCCATTTCTTCAGTTCTCATTATTAATTCCCCAGTCTCACCCTCTAAAGGATCAATGCTCACTTTAACTTTTCTTTTCTTTTTTACATAATTATAGAAGCTTTTACTGTCTATATTTATATTTCTTGCTAATTTTCTCTCATACTCTAATTTCTCCCTCTTCATTTTTTTACTCATCGTTTGCTGGTTTCTAAAACTTTTCTGATCCTCTGGCCTACCAATAATCTTCACAGCACTGAATGCCTTTTCTTCCAAAATGATACCACCCTTAAATTCCTTAGTTAGCCATGGGTGGTGCATCTTTCTGGTAGAGTCTTTCTTTCTCAATGGAATATATCTTTGTTGAGAGTTAAGAAATATCTCCTTAAATGTCTGCCACTGCTTCTCTACTGTCGTACCTTTCAACCTATTTACCCAGTCCACTTAAACAACACTGTCTTCATACCCTTGTAATTTCCTTTATTTAGGTTTAAGACACTAGTTATGGACCCACATTTCTCACTCTCAAGCTGAATATGAAATTCCATCATGTTATGATCACTTTTGCCTAGAGGATCCTTTACTATGAGGTATTTAAACATCTCTGTTTCATTTCCCACATTATCAGGTCTAAAATAGCCTGTTCCTAGTAAGTTCCTGAATGTATTGTTCTAAGAAACTGTCCTGCATACATGTTGTGAACTCATCCTCTAGGCTACCTTTGCCAATTTGATTTGTCCAATCAATGTGAAGATTAATGTCACTCATGATTATTGCAAACTCTCTTGATTTCTTGATGTACACATTGTCCTACTGTGTAGCTACTGATAGGGGGCCTATAAACCACTGCCAGTGACTTTTTTCATTGTCATTTCTTATCTCCACCTAAACTTATTCTACATCTTGATCTTCTGAACTAGGAACATTGTACATTGAACATTGTACAACACCATTGTACTGATTTCATCCTTTATTAACAGATCTACCTAGATCTACCCTACCTCCTTTCCCTTTATTCCTGTCCTTCCAAAAATGTCAAATGCCCTATGAATATTCAGGCACCAGACCTGGTCACCTTGTAACCACATCTCTGTAATGGCTATCATATCATACTCATTTATTTCTACTTGTGCTATACTGTGAGCATTCGGAAAAGGAGCCTTTAATTCTGTCCTTTTATCATTTTTGTTTACTCTGACCTTATTTGCTGGTGCATTCTGTTGTTTGTATGCTCTGTCCCTACCTGTCACACTCCGCTTATTGTTACCTGTATCATTACCCTGCAATATTGCCTTGACTTTTTCTTTAACTTTTCAAAATCCCCCCTTACGTAAACCCTCCTCCCCACTATTTAATTTAAAGCCCTCTTTACAGCCCTAGTTATATGATTCACCAATATTCTGATCCCAGCGCAATGCAGGTGAAGTCCATCCCACACGTTACACCTCCCTATTTGTTGGTGTCAGTGCCCAATGAACCAAAACCCATTTCTCCCACAGTAATCTTTCAACCATGCATTCAACTTTCTAATGGGGGCCTTATACACTCAGTGTCTTTAGGGAGCACTACTTCTGCATTCACATGATCCAAGACCTGCACATGAGGAGGCTGTGCTTTACCAAGGAGTTTGACTCATAGATCTGTGGTCTCATGGGGTGAAAACTCAGATATTACAACACAGCCAGGAATGTGTTGCATGTGGCAGTCAAGGTCACAGCAACACAACTTTTATACTGAAGAAATCGTACAGGCTGGCATAGGCATTTCTGTATAAAGGATGTCTCTGAAACTCTATACTTTCTGAGGAATGACTATACATCATTCTGTATTGCAAGGGAAGACCAGAAGCAGAGTGCTATAGGATTCAACAGGATTGTGGGATTCCCCATGGTCCAGAAAACCATTGATTGCCCATATGTAGGGGGAAAATGGTACTAAGTGGCAAACACACTGGACTAATGATCTAGAGGCCAAGGCAAATGCTCTAGGGATATGGGTTCAAATCCCACCACAGCAGCTGGTGGAATTTAATTCAATTAATTAAAAAGTTTGGAACTGAAAGCTAGTCGCAAAAATGGCGGTCCTGGCAACTGTCATCGATTGTTGTAATAACCCATCTGGTTCACTAATGTCCTTTAGGGAAGGAAATCTGCCATCATTACCTGGTCTGGCAAGCCACTCGGTTACAAAAAAGGCATGAAACCAGACAGACCAAGGCACCAGAAGCAACAATGGCAATCTCAGCCCTGTCAACACTGCAAAGTCCTCCTTACTAACACCTGGGGGCTCATGCTGAAATTGGGAGAGCTGTCTCACAGAGTAGTCAAGCAACAGCCTGACATAGTCATCCTCACAGAATCATAACTTACAGATAATGTCCTAGACACCACCATCACGATCCCTGTGTATGTGTTGTCCCACTAGCAGGACAGGCCCAGAAGAGGTGGTGCACAGTGGTATAAAGTTGGGAGGGAGTTGCCCTGGGAGTACTCAACATTGACTCTGAACCCCACAAAGTCTCATGGCATCAGGTCAAACATGGACAAGGAAACCTCCTGCTGATTACCACGTACTGCCCTCCCTCAGCTGATGAATCAGTGCTTCCCCCATGTTGAACACCACTTGGAGGAAGCACTGGGGGTGGTGAAGGTACTCTGGGTGGGGGACTTCAATGCCTGTCACCAAGAGTGGCTCGGTAGCACCACTGCTGACTGAGCTGGCTCAATCCTAAAGCACATAGCTGCTAGACTGGGTCTGTGGCAGGTGGTGAGGGAACCAACAAGAGGGAAAAACATACTTGACCTCATCCTCACCAACCTGCCTGCTGCAGACACATCTGTCCATAACAGTATTGGTAGGAGTGACCACCATACAGTCATTGCAGAGATGAAGCCCCACCCTCACTTTGAGGATACCCTCCAATGTGTTGTGTGGCACTACCATTGTGCTATACAGAATAGATTTTGAGCAACTCAAGGCTGGGCATCCATGAGGCGCTGTGGGCCAACAGCAGCAGCAGAATTGTACTCGAACACAATCTGTAACCTCATGGCCTGGCATATCACCCATTCTACCATTACCATCAAGCCACGGGATCAACCCTGGTTCAATGAAGAGTGCAGGTGAGCATCCCAGGAGCAGCACCAGGCATACCTAAAAGTGAGGTGTCAACTTGGTGAAGCTACAACACAGGACTACTTGCATGCCAAAAGCATAAGCAGCAAATGATAGACAGGGCTAAGTGATCTCACAACCAATGGATCAGATCAAAGCTCTGCAGTCCTGCCACACCCAGTTGTGAATGGTGGACAATTAAACAACTTGCTGGAGGAGGAGCTCCACAAATATCTCCATCCTTAATAGTGGAGGAGCCCAGCACATCAGGGCAAAAGATAAGACTGAAGCATTTGCCACAATCTTCAGTCAGAAGTGCCGAGTGGATGATCCATCTCGGCCTCCTCCAGAGTTGCCCAACATCACAGATGCCAGTCTTCAGCCAATTCAATTCACTCCATGTGATATCAAGAAATGGCTGAAGGCACTGGATACTGCAAAGGCTATGGGCCCTGACAACATTTTAGCAATAGTGCTGAAAACTTGTGCTCCTGAACTTGTGCTGCTAGCCAAGCTGTTTCAATACACCGATAACACTAGCATCTACCTGGCTACGTGAAAAATTGCCCAGTTTTGTCCTGTACACAAAAAGCAGGATAAATCCAACCCAGACAATTACTGCCCCATCGGTCTACTCTCAATCATCAGTAAAGTAATGGAGAGGTAATCAACAGTGCTTTCAAGCAGCACTTGCTCAGCAATAACCTGTTCACTGACACCCGGATTGGGCTCCACCTGGGACACTCAGCTCCTGACCTCATTACAGCCTTGGTTCAAACTTGGACAAAAGAGCTAAGCTTCTGAGGTGAGATGAAAGTGACGGCCCTTGTCATCAAGGCCGCATTTGACTGAGTGTGGCATCAAGGAGCCCTAGCAAAACTGGAGTCAATGGGAATCGGGGGGAAAACTCTCCGCAGGTTGGAGTCATACATAGCAAAAGGAAGATGGTTGTGGTTGTTGGAGGTCAGTCAGCTCAGCTCCAGGACATCACTGCAGGAGTTCCTCAAGGTGGTGTCCTCGGCCCAAACATCTTCAGCTGCTTCATCAATGACCTTCCTTCCATCATAAAGTCAGAAGTGGGGATGTTCGCTGATGATTGCACAATGTTCAGCACTATTTGTGACTCTTCAGATACTGAAGCAGTCCATGTCCAAATCCATGGACAATATCCAGGCTTGGGCTGACAAGTGGCAAGGAATGTTCGTGCCACAGAAGTGCCAGGCAATGACCACCTCCAACAAGAGAGAAAAGAGCAATTGCCCTTGATTTTCAATGGTATTACCATCACTGAATCCACCACTATGGACATCCTTAGAGTTACCATTGACCAGAAACGGAACTGGACTAGCCATATAAATACTGTGGCTACAAGAGCAGGTCAGAGGTTAGGAGTCGTGCGATGGGTAACTCACCTCCTGACTGCCCAAAACCTGTCCATCATCTACAAGGCACAAGTCAGGAGTGTGATGAAATACTCCCCATTTGCCTGGATGAATGCAGCTCCCATAACACTCAAGAAGCTTGACACCGTCCAGGACAAAGCAGCCCGCTTGACTGGCACCACATCCACAGATACTCACTCCCTCCACCACTGACGCACAGTAGCAGCAGTGTGTACCATCTACAAGATGCACTGCAGGAATTCACCAAGGCTCCTTCGACAGCACCTTCCAAACCTATGACCACTACCGTCTAGAAGGACAAGGGCAGCTGATAGATGGGAACATCGCCACCTGGAAGTTCCCCTCCAAGTCTCTCACTATCCTGACTTGGAAATATATTGCCATTCCTTCACTGTCACTGTGTCAAAACCCAGGAACTCCATTCCTAACATCACTGTGGGTGCACCTACACCACATGGACTGCAGCAGTTCAAGAAGGTAGCTCACCACTACCTTCTCAAGGGCAATTATGGGGAGGTGGTGGCATAGTGGTATTGTCACTGTACTGGTAATCCAGAGACCCGGAGTAATGCTCTGGGGACCTGGGTTCAAATCCCACCATGGCAGATAGAATTTGAATTCAATAAATATCTGGAATTAAAAGTTTAATGATGACTGTGAAACCATTGCTAATTGTCATAAAAACCCATCTGGTGCACTAAATCTGCTGTCCTTACCTGATCTGGCCTACATGTGACTCCAGACCCACAGCAATGTGATTGACTCTAGCTGCTGTCCTTTCCAGTGACAACCCCTGGTTCCATGAAGAGTGCAGGAGGCCATGACAGGAGCAGCACCAGGCATACCTAAAAATCAGGTTTGAATCTTGTGAAGCTATAACACAGGCCTAAATACATGCCAACCAGCAGAAGCAGCATGTGATAGACAAGGCTAAGTGATTCTACAACTGGTCAAAGCTCTCCAGTCCTGTCATATCCAGTTGTGAATGGTGGTGGATAGTTAAACATTCCCATCCTCAATGACAGGGAAGACCAACCCGTGAGTGAAAAACACAAAGCTGAAGCATTTGCAACCATCTTCAATGAGAAGTGCCAAGTGGATGATTGATCTCGGCCTCCTTGAGGTCCCCAGCATCACAGATGCCAATCTTCAATTCAATTAAGGCTGAAGACACTGGATACAGCAAAGGCTATGGGCCCTGAAAACACCCTGGCTGCAGTGCTGAAGACTTGTGCTCCAAAACTAGCTTCACACTTAGCCAAGCTGCTCCCATACAGCTGCAATACCCACCCAACAATGTGGAAAATTACCCAAGTATGTCATGTCCACAAAAACAGGTCAAATACAATCGAGGTGATACTGCCTCAATATACACTCAATCATCTGTAAAGTGATAGAAGGTGTCACTGACAGTGCTATCAAGTGGTATTTACTCAGCAATAACCTGCTCAGTTTGGGTTTTGCCAGGGCCATTCAACTTCAGATCTCATTACAGCCTTGGTCCAAATATGGAACCAAAAACTGAATTCAAGAGATGAGGTGACTGCCCTTGATATCAAGGCAGCATTTGACCAATTGTGGCATCAAGGAGCCCTCGCAAAAACTGAAGTTAATGGGAATCAGGAGAAAATACTTTCACTGGCTAGAATCATACCTACCACAAAGGAAGATAGTTATGGTTGTTGGAAGCCAATCATCTCAGTCCCCAGATATCATTGCAGAAGTTCCTCAGGGTAGTGCCCTCAGCCCAACCATCTCCAGCTGCTTCACCAATGACCTTCCCTTCAACATAAGGTCAGAAGTGAGAATATTCGCTATTGCACCATGTTTAGCACCATTTGTTGCAGATGTAGTCTATGCTAATATGCAGAAAGACTAAGACAACATCCATGCTTGGGCATGCAGGTGGCAAGTAACCTTCATGCCACACAAGTGCAGAGCAATGACCAACTTCAGTAAGAGAGAATCTAACTATCCCTATTCAATATTCAACATCATTACCATTGCTGAATTCCCCACCATCAACAACCTGCAGGCCTGAGGCATGTTGAAATCATGGGGCAGAATTTTATGTCCCATGGGCGTAAAACAGCATGCGATGACATCGGTTGAGTGTCCTGACGTCATCACATCCTGTTTGTCAACAGAAAGGGATTCCAGTCCATGAATGTGCAGATAGTGTGTGACCACAGGATGCATGTTTTGCAAGGTTGTGCAAGGTAGCCTGGCAGCTCCCATGACACATACATCCTGAGACACTCCCAGGTGCTGAGGCTCTTCAGTGCTCCAGCCCAACTGGATGGATGGCTGCTGGGTGACAAGGGCTATCCGTTGAAAAGGTGGCTCATATCGCTTGATATTTTGGTCAGCGGGCGTAAGCAGGTGCCGGAGCTGCGCCCACCATTAATTAAGAGGTTACTTATGGCCTTTAAAAAGCCAATTTACGGTGATTTTTCGTTGCCCGTTCGATTTTACGCTCGTCACATAGGCAAACCGGGCAGGCGGGCAGGCGGGCAGGCGGGCAGCCCACAAATTCAAAAGCCTCATCCAAGAGCGGGTAAAAAGGGTCAGCAGCATTGCCAGTGTGAGCAGTGAGGAGTTTTCGAGACAGTTTGCTGCTGGTGACTTATTGGTACTTGGCAGCTTCATCTCTGTTCGGGGCTTCATTGTTAGCATTTCCAGGCTTCATTTCAGGACTTATTGGTGTCTCCAAAGGTCCCCGGAGGATTCAGACCGTGTGGACCCTTCCAGGTATCAGACAGCCTCCTGTTGCCCTGGTAATGGGGATTGTGGTCTCCGCTGGTGGCACCTCCTCTGAGGATGGAGAGAGGGCCAGAAGGGGGGGGAGGCCATGTGTCCCTATGAAGCTTCCGGGGGGAGGATCTGTGGGAGGAGAGGCGCAGGCACAAGTGTCGCAGGGCCAGCAGGAAGTCCAAGGCAGAAGGGGCTGCAGAAGACGTCACTATCCTGCTGCCAGGGTTTACAGATGGTGATGAACTTCTAATATGTCCAAGGTGCAATGCCAAAGGAGGCTCCGCCTCTCAAAGGAGACTGTGACCTCCATGCCAGATGATTGGGCCTGAGATCAGCTCCGACTGTGTGGGTGGACACCCCATGCCAGTGGCTCTGAAGGTCACAGTGGCCCTCAGCTTCTATGCCTCTGGCTCTTTCCAAGTTCAGTGGGGGATCTGTGTGGAGTCTCCCAATCAACTGTCCACAGTTGCGTCAAGCTGGTGACAGAAGCTCTGTTCAGGCGGGTACTGACCTTTATTCTTTACCGTACAGATGAGGCCAGCCAGACTGAGCGAGCCAGAGGGTTTGCAGCTATTGCTGGCTTCCCCCGCGTCCAGGGTGCAATCAACTGCACACATGTGGCCATCAAGGTGCCAGTGGGTGAGCCCGGTGCCATTGTTAACAGGAAGGGATTCCACTCCATGAATGTGTAGATAGTGTGTGACCACAGGATGCATGTTTTGCAAGGCTGTGCAAGGTACCCTGGCAGCTCCCATGACACATACATCCTGAGACACTCCCAGGTGCTGAGGCTCTTCAGTGCTCCAGCCCAACTGGATAGATGGCTGCTGGATGACAAGGGCTTTCCGTTGAAAAGGTGGCTCATGACGCTTCTCTGCCACCCAAGAAGAGAGGCAGAGAAGCATTACAATACAACTCATGCCTCCACAAGGGCAGTGATAGAGAGGACCATAGGTCTTCTCAAGATTCGCTTCTGATGCGTAGACTGTTTGGGCCTTAATTAGTCCGCCAGCATGAAACCGTGGTTGGGGGCCGATGGCAGGCGGTGGCCTGTTTCCCAGCCTCTCCCGGGCCTGCCCACCGCACCCACCCAACAACCTCAAAATTCTGCCCATGATCATTATCAATTAGCTTCAAAATTGCATGCTAAATCCAGACTTCTAAACACACATTTCGTATTAGCACAGCACCCATTTTGCACCCATTTTCACCCTATCACCAAAATAACCACAGAGAGTCACTTTCCTCATTTAAGGGAAGTTCCACAGATGCTGCTGGGTGAAGTGTCACACAAAAGAAAGAAATCTGTGCCTGGAGCCTGAAGGAGGAGTGAAAAAAATCTGCTCTTGAATAACTCAGTCATATTCTCTGCATCGCCTGCTGCCCCTTCATAGGACACCACTGCCTGGAATTGCGGGGAAGACAGAAACCTGGGTCAGGATTCCCAGGGCAGCAGTGGTCCCATCCACCAGCCGGAAAGTCGGCGAAAACCTTGTCTGATTCCGGGAGCTCTGACTAGATTATAAACTATCCTCAACTACCAAAGCCATACAAGGTCCGTCCCTGGTACTCCAATGTGTACATCACGTCCATGGCCATCACCGCTTTGCACTTGGCATGGTCAGTGTAGGTGACCGAGACCCTGGTAACATTTTCAAGGAAAGCTTTCAGGACTCCATGAACCTCTTCATATATTAGACCGTAGATGCGCTTGACGCCCTCCCAGTGAGCCAGGTGGCGAATGCCAGCTTAGTAATACCTTGGATATTATCATGAGGCACTTTGTGGTGCCACTTGGCCTTTGCCCAGTCCCTTACCACCTTTCCCTCTACGCAACATAATATACACTCACGGACATGAGGCAATTAACTGTCTAGCATTTGGCCTCTGGTCCCTTAAAGGGACAAAATCCTGCCCAACGCCCCCCGTCCCCCAAAGAACTGTCAGCCAATCAGAAGGATGACAGCTCTTCAGTCCCAGTAGTACCACCAGGAGTGGTGGCCACTGCTGGGACTGCACCTGGCCCAAAGCAGCGACATGGCTACCACCCTAGAATCAAGGTAAGGGTTGTCGAGGTCACCAGGGCTAGTCAGGTTGACTCTGACGCAATAGGAGTAGATGGTTGATGAGGGCAGGAGGAAGTGTTTCCACAGGCATGGCCCTTGACATCAGGGATGGCCCTCCATGCTCCACTGAGTGCCTGATCAGGACACACCACCCTCCACCCACACACACCCCATCCAAGCCACAAGCCTGCAAGGAAGCCGCAGTAGTGACAGGAAGAGGCCCTTAATTTGGCCATGTAAGGGGCTCAGTTAGCCTCTAGGTGAGGGGGGGGGGGGGGGGCATCTGCCACATTCTCTGCCACAGATAAATGCCAGCAACAGCAGGAGGCAATGGACACACCACCCTCCGTCATCACTCATGATTTTTCGACCATCCCCACAGAATTAGGAATCCAAATTGGTTTTCCTCTCCTGATCCAAGATTGCTGAGGATAATTGCAGTATCTTGATTGCCATCCTGGTTTGGTTTAGTGGACTCAGCACAGGCAAATATTCAAAACCTGAACATTCCTTATTTAGAACGGTCCAATTATTCACTGTTTCAATTAGTCAAGCTATTGGAATTTTTCAATCAAACAACATAATATTGCAGTTATATAGCGCTTTTAAGATAGAATAATATCCCAAGGCACTTTAGAGGTGCAATGAGACAAATATCAATTCTGAGACAAAGAAGGAGCCATCAAAAGAGGGGACCAAAGGTTTTAAAGGAAGAATGAAAGGAGAAGAATGAGTTGTCAAGGGGATAGGTTTAGGGAGGGAATTCCAGAGAATTTGGCTTCAATGGCTTAAGACACGGCTACCAATGGCAAAGTGAATGATGTAGGGAGGGTGCACAAAAGGACTTTCAGAGCAGTGGAGAGTTCAGGAGCAGTGGGGGTTATAGGGATAGAGAAGGTTACTGAGAAGAAAATGGACAATAACTGTAAAGCATGTCTAATGTAATCAGTTTTGAGTCTACAGAGTGTCCTTCTGAAGCAGATTAAATTGGCATAGTTAACACAGGCGCATCTGAACAAAAAAATGAGATTTCAGTGATGATGAATGGAAGGAGGAGTATTATAATTGCTTGGTAATGGAATTTAAATGAAGTACAGTGCTTTCAGCAGGCTGTGCAGGATGTTGATTTTAAAAGGCAGCACTGGAATACAGATTTTATTGATTGCACTCTTGCTGAGCCAGACTGAAGGGTATAACATGATGTGATGTCAAGACAGGTCTATAGAGGATTTCATTTATATTTAACATGTGTTCTACAGCTAGCAGATGTTCTCCTGCTTCATCCCCTCAGAAAACCATCTGTACCTTTGAAATGGCCAACCTACGACAATAATTTATGATGTGACTGGAACATCAGGCATCAGTTGGGTTCTTAGATGCACTCTTTACGAGAGTGGTAAGTTAATTACACATGTAAGTAAGAAGATTTTTAACTGCACAGGTTTAGAGCTATATTACAAACTGTAATCTCAATTAACTGCTTAAACCATGGGAAACACAAATGAATTTATACATGTGGTGTAGGTATTCAGGTTTAAGCAATGACCATAGTATTGCACTAACTCTCTTAGGCCAATTTGCTGATATAATTTGTGTAACGTTTTACTGGGTTTGAGAGAATGTACACTTAGCATGTCTCATTTAATGAGATTGAGCAGGCAGAACTGAGTTTCTTATTTGTGAGCATTTAATTTCTTTTTTCAACACTTTCGTCAATAATGGGCCAAATCTTCTGAGAATTGGCTATCAGCATCAGGTTGCCATTCAGTTCTGTTTTACTTGCCTTGGAATGGAGCTGCACATTTCTCACCCAGGCAATCGTGGGGTGGGGGTGTCAGGGGAGTTTGGGGGGAGGGTAATCGGCAGGAGTGTTAAAGGATCAGGAAGCGCTCAAGGGGCAGTTGGGTGTGAGGGGTGGGAGGATTATGGGGGCCAGTTGGGGTGTAGTCAGCATTGGGGTGGGGGGGGTCGGGTATAGTCAGGGAGGTGGGGGATGGGTGTTGTCGGAGGGTGAGGGTTTGGGGGTAGTCGGGGTGGGGGCTAGTGGAGGATGGGATGCTCATGGGGGTTTGGTGGAGGTGAGGGGCAGTAGTTGGTGGGTGAGGGGTAGTCAGGCAATGGTGGTGGGTCAGGAGTTTTGTCGGGAGGTGGGAGGATCGAGGGGGTAGTTGGGAGTTGTGGGGGTCGGAGGTGGTAGTTGGGGGCTGGAGGGATAGCCGAGGGAGTGGGCAGCAGTTGGGCGAGACGGGGATTTAGTTGGGAGTCGGGGGTGGCAGGGTAGTCGGGGGTGGGATTATCAAGTTGGGGTTGGCAGGGTAGTTGGGGATGGGGTTTAGTCAGGGATGGGGGTTGGTCGAGGGGTTCCATTGAGGGTAGAGTTACCCAGAGGTTGGAACTGCTTTTAATTCTTCTAACTTTTCCTGAGTAGCTATTCTGCTAAAAGAGTCAGAACCATCTAAAGTCTTTGATTTAAATTGGAGTTTTCAAGGGTTCTAGGCACAATGTAATTGCCCAACGGAAGACCAAACTTCCTGGGAAATTTCCATGCAGTCCTTGCTTGGAAAATTCCTGGGGAGGGGAGGGGTCCCCCAAAACATCTTCTGGGATATCTCCAGGGTACAACCCTCCAGGGAACGGAAGATCTGGGACAATATTTCAAAATGGTTAAAGCGTAAGTCAATTTTAGGTTTAATTTCAAAATTAGGAGATATTTTGGAGAACCTTAATATCATCAACGAGAGTGCCTTGGCAATGCTGCTACAGTCTGAACTGGCCAAGTTCTGAAGATCATATCTTCCAGACCGGGCTTGCAGAAACTGGTGATAGGATCCAGCACAAGGGAAAAATCTACTTGACCTCATCCTAGTCGCCCATCGATAGTCGCCCAACCTCGGACGGCCCGCTTCTACCTCCTACCCAAAATCCACAAACAGAACTGTCCTGGCAGACCGATCGTGTCAGCCTGTTCCTGCCCCACAGAACTCATTTCTCGTTATCTTGACTCTCTTCTCTCTCCCCTTGTCCAGTCCCTTCCCACCTACATCCGTGATTCCTCTGACACCTTACGTCACATCAACAATTTCCAGTTCCCTGGCCCCAACCGCTTCCTCTTCACCATGGATGTCCAAACCCTCTACACCTCCATCCCCCACCAGGATGGTCTGAGGGCCCTTAGCTTCTTTCTTGAACAGAGGCCCCAACAATCCCCATCCACCACTACTCTCCTCCGTCTGGCTGAACTTGTTCTCACACTGAACAATTTCTCCTTTAATTCCTCTCACTTCCTCCAAATAAAAAGTGTGGCTATGGGCACCCGCATGGGCCCCAGCTATGCCTGTCTCTTTATGGGGTATGTGGAACATTCCTTGTTCCAGTCCTACTCCGGCCCCCTCCCACAACTCTTTCTCCGGTACATCGATGATTACTTCGGTGCTGCTTCATGCTCTCGTCGGGACCTGGAAAAATTTATTAATTTTGCTTCCAATCTCCACCCCTCCATCATCTTCACATGGTCCATCTCTGACACTTCTCTTCCCTTCCTTGACCTCTCTGTCTCAATTTCTGATGATAGACTGTCCACCAATATCCATTACAAGCCTACCGACTCCCACAGCTACCTCGACTACAGCTCCTCACACCCCGCTTCTTGTAAAGACTCCATCCCATTCTCTCAGTTCCTTCGCCTCCGTCGCATCTGTTCTGATGACGCTACCTTTAAAAACAGCTCCTCTGACATGTCCTCCTTCTTCCTTAACCGAGGTTTTCCATCCACGGTCGTTGACAGGGCCCTCAACCGTGTCCGGCCCATATCCCGCGCATCCTCCCTCACGCCTTCTCCTCCTTCCCAGAAACATGATAGGGTCCCCCTTGTCCTCACTTATCACCCCACCAGCCTCCGCATTCAAAGGATCATCCTCCGCCATTTCCGCCAACTCCAGCATGATGCCACCACCAAACACATCTTCCCTTCACCCCCCCTGACGGCATTCCGTAGGGATCGTTCCCTCCGGGACACCCTGGTCCACTCCTCCATCACCCCCTACTCCTCAACCCCCACTTATGGCACCTCCCCATGCCCACGCAGAAGATGCAACACCTGCCCCTTCACTTCCTCTCTCCTCACCGTCCAAGGGCCCAAACACTCCTTTCAAGTGAAGCAGCATTTCACTTGCATTTCCCCTAACTTAGTCTACTGCATTCGTTGCTCCCAATGCGGTCTCCTCTACATTGGAGAGACCAAACGCAAACTGGGCGACCGTTTTGCGGAACACCTGCGGTCTGTCCGCAAGAAAGACCCAAACCTCCCTGTCGCTTGCCATTTTAACACTCCACCCTGTTCTCTTGCCCACATGTCTGTCCTCGGCTTGCTGCATTGTTCCAGTGAAGCCCAACGCAAACTGGAGGAACAGCACCTCATCTTCCGACTAGGCACTTTACAGCCTTCCGGGCTGAATATTGAATTCAACAACTTTAGATCTTAAACTCCCTCCCCCCATCCCCAACCCGTTTCTCCTCCCCACCCCCCCACCTTTTTTTTTTCAATAATTTATATAGATTCTTCTTTCCCCACCTATTTCCATTATTTTTAAATCTAAAACTAAAACCTCGTTAGTCTTTCCACCCCACCCCAACTAGAGCTGTATTTTGAATATCCTGTCTTCCATTCTTAATTAGCACTTTTCTTAGACAAATATCACCAACTTCAACACCTCTTTGACCCTTTTGTCTGTGACATCTTTTGATTATCTGCTCATCTCCACAATCACCACACCCTCAATGTCTCTCTCCCCCTCCACCCCCCCCCACCCACCTTAAACCAGTTTATATATCTCCCTTCTTCTAACTATGCTTCAGTTCTGCCGAAGGGCCATGAAGGCTCGAAACGTTAACTGATTTCTTCTCCGCCGATGCTGCCAGACCTGCTGAGTTTTTCCAGGTAATTCTGTTTTTGTTTTGGATTTCCAGCATCCGCAGTAGCTTTTAGCTTTTTGTTTTGACCTCATCCTCGCTAATCTACTTGTCGCAGTTATATCGGTCCATGACACTATTGGTAGGAACAATTACCACACAGTCCTTGTGAATATGAAGTTCCATCTTCTCACTGAGGACTGCCTCCATCGTGTTGTGTGGCATCATCACCTACTATAGGTTCAAAACATATCAAGATTGAGCATCGTGAGGCACTGTAGATCACTAATGGCAGTAGAATTGTATTCTAATACAACCTACCCTCATGCTCAGCTTATCCCTCACTCTATCATTACCATTAAGCCAGGCGACCAACTCTGGTTCAATGAGGAGTGTGGAAGGGCATGCCAAGAGCAGCACCAGGCATACTGGTGAAGTGACAACACATGACTACATTCATGCTAAACAGCGGAATCTGCATGCTTTGGGCTAAACCAAGTGATCCCACAACCAACAGATCAGATCAAAGCTCTGAAGTCCTGCCCCGTCCAGTCAATAATGGTGGTGGACAATTGAACAGCTAGTGGGAGGAGAAGGCTCCATGAACATTTCCATCCTCAATGATGGCAGAGCTTAGCACATGAGCACAAAGATATTGTCTAAGTATTTGCAACCATGTTCAGCCAGAAGTACCAAGTTGATAATCTATTTTGCTTCCTCTCGCAGTCCCAGCATCATAGAAGCTAGTCTTCAGACAACTCAATTCACTGCAAGTGACATCAAAAAATGGTTGAATGCATTAGATACAGACAAGGCAACAGGAACCAACAAACCCAATCTGATCAATAACCGTACAATCAGTCTACTTTCAATTATCAGCAAAGTAACGGAAGAGATTATTGATAGTGCTATCAAGTGGCACATGCTCAACAATACCCTGTTGACCAATGCTCAGTTTGTGTTTTGACATGGGCCACTTGACTCCAGATCTCATTACAGCCTTGGTCTAAACATGAACAGCAGAACTGAATTCCAGAAGCAAGATGAGAATGAGTGCCTTTGACATCAAAGCAGCTTTTGACTAAGTGTGGCAACACAAAATTGAGGTCAATAGGAATAAGGGGCCCCACTGCCTGGAGTTATGCCTAGCACAAAGGAAGATAAATGTGGTTGTTGGAGGCCAATCATCTCAGTCCCAGGACATCACTGCAGGAATTCCTCAGGGCAGTATCCTAGGCCCAGCCATCTTCAGCTGCTTCACTAATAATCTTCCCTCCATCATGAGGATGTTTGCTCAGGATTGCAAAGCATTCAGTTCCATTCTCAACTCATTAGATAATGATCAGACTATGCAAGCATGCAACAAGATCTGTGCACATTTAGACTTGATAAGTGGCAAGTAACATTCATGAAACACAATCACCAGGCAATGAACATCCTCAACAAGAGATAATCTAACACCTCCCCTTGAGATTCAATGGCATTACTATCATCAAATCGCCCACCATCAAGACCTTGGGTTTGACCAGAAACCTAAATGGATTGGAAACACAAATACTGTGGCTACAAAAGGAAGTCAGAAAATCGATATTCTGCAGTGACTGCCTCACCTCCAGGCTTCCCACAAGATATAAGTCAGGAGTGTGATTGTATCCTGTCAACTTGCCTTGATGAGTGTGGCTCCTACAACACTCAAGAAGCTCGCCACCATCCAGGTTAAAAAAGCTGACCTGATTGGCACCCCATCCACCACCTTAAATATTCACTCCTTTCATCACCGCCATACAGAGGCAGCAATGTATACCCTCAACAAGATGCATTACAGCAACTCACCAAGTTTTCTTCAACAGCACCTTCTAAATCTGGGACCTTTACCACCTAGAAGAACACGGACAGCAGACTCATAAGAACACCACCACCTGAAAGTTCCCCTCGAAGCCACACACCATTCTGATTTGGAAATATATTGCTGTTCCTTCACTGTTGCTAGGTAAAAATTTTGGAACACCCTCCCTAACAGCACCGTGGATGTAACTGCACCACAAGGACTGCAGTGGCTCAAGAAGGAAGCTCACCTTTTGAAGCTGCCTTCTCATGGGCAATTAGGGATGTGCAATAATGCTGATCATGCTAATAATGCCCACACCCATGAATGAATAAAAAAAGTGTATTTGCCTTAACGTCAATCTTTAAAGAAACATTTAAAAGAAACCAGGTACGTTATTATTTACAGAATGAATTAATATTACCTCGCAATGCAATAAAATACATTGCAATTAGAATTGCTTTTACAAGTGAATATTTTCTTGTGCCCACGTGTGCACATTTCTCATTTTTGGCATGTTAATCAAAATAGTTATGCTAATTATAATGTATGAAATGCAAATGATGGGAGTGCTTGACTAAAACATGAGCATCTGTGCTCTCCAGTGTATAACAGAATAATAGTGAGCAAAAACAGTTTCAAACAAGATCAGAAATTACAGCTTATGGATAAAGGAAAACATGAAAAGAAATCTTTGGTATATAAAAAGCAGACACCTAACTAAAGGAAGCACATATAACATTGAAATAGAAACCACTTTAAGTTTAGGTAATTGTAACAATGTTACACAACTTTGAATTCTCATGGGTTGTCCTTATATAGTCTAATCTACATCTTTATTGCTTGTAAACAATTAACTCACATTACAGGTATTTTCAGTGAATTTGATTGATAATGAGCTTTGCGGGTGTGCAAGCAGCATATGGTCTTCTGAGGTTAATCCAAACTTCATATACACTGTGAGCTCTTGGCATCCATTCAACTTCATGCCAAGTCTGACACTAAGAAAGCTACCAAGATAAGATGCGCCAACAATACCACATATCAGGTTGTCAGCATGCTGTCCAGCTTTGGCTCTCAATCTGATAATCATTTATTGCTGCACCATGACAAGATATCGTAGAACCTTAAAGCTCTTTAATCATCTACCATTCATGCCTGTACATTCAAACCTCAACTTATAACTGAAATCCTTAATGCCCTTCCATATTTAAAAGCTTTGCATAGCAAATCAATGTAACAAAACTAGTTGCCTGAGACATGGTTAAGCACTTATTGATGCACAGGGTGGGCTGTAACTTGGGCATATGCCCATCACTGTATATATTATTTATATCACCTGGATCGCTGCATATGGGATCCAGGCAGCTTTTCAGCAGATAAATAATCTTGAACATTGTACTGGGTTTTAATGTGGGGTCGGGATCAGGGTTGGAGGTTCGGATACTGACTGCTCGTGGGAAACCCAGAAGTTAGTGCAGTGTGTCCATCAGTGATATTTTGGCCAAGCCACCTCCTTAAAATTTTACTTCCGGATTTTTCGTCCAATTAATGACAGCAGATGTGGTGACGATCTGAGTGATGTGACTTCAGCTTCAGTACTTGGAGGGACACAAGTTGAAGATGCCTGGAAAGCCCTGGCTCTGCTGGTATGGAATTAAGGCAGGCAAAGGCTGTGCCCTGCTTCAGCAACGCCTCCCTGATGTGCTGTTGCGATTGTAAGGTCCTGGAGGGAGATACTGTTCCTTGCTGCATGGGAAGAAGAAGCTGGCAGGTAACATAAAGAAAGCATAGTTAGTGGTTGCCCAGGAGGTCAGCAGGTGCGTGATACCACGCTCCTGAATTCAATGTAGAAAGCAGGGCAGAAAATGTGAGTATAATGTCACATTCACCTACAATCTTATTTAAGCATCACCCCAAACCCCTCACTCTAGCTTCCCAAGCCTACTGCAACACATCAGTCCTCACAACAACTTGCCTTACAGTTACACCGATCCCTCGATCTCTATGCACTTCCTCACATCCCTTCTGACCATTCACCACTGGCACCCACACTCATCCTTACGCAAGATCATTCTCTCCCTCATAATCACCCTCAACAAATGCTCTTCATTCATCAGGTGAATGCATGCCATTACTCCCACCCACAGGTTTCTTCTTTCTCTTCTTGCAGGAAAAGAGAAGCAGAAAGCTGGAGGTAGCCTTCCAGCCACCTCTCAATTGACATTTACAGAGGAGGAGACACACATATTGCATTTTGGTGGGGCCAGCTATATAGAGATTTGGATTTTCACATGGCGACATTCTTGTCACAAGTAAATAAGAGCAAATGGTGCAGTCATAGATACTAGGAGCAGGAGTAGGCCATTCAGCCCTTCGAGCCTGCTCCACCATTCATTATGATCATGGCTGATCATCCAACTCAATAGCCTGCTCCCGCTTTCTCCCCCCATATCCTTTGATCCCTTTCACCCCAAGAGCTATACCTAACTCCTTCTTGGAAACATACAATATTTTGGCCTCAACGACTTTCTGTGGTAGCGAATTCTACAGGCTCACCGCTCTCTGGGTGAAGAAATTTCTCCTCATCTCAGTCCTAAGTGGTCTATCCCGTATCCTCAGACTGTAACCCCTGGTTCTGGACTCCCCCACCATTGGGAACACCCTTCCTGCATCTACCCTGTCTAGTCCTGTTAGAATTTTATAGGTTTCTATGAGATCCCCCCTCATTCTTCTGAACTCCAGCGAATATAATTCTGACCGACTCAGTCTCTCCTCAAATGTCAGTCCCGCCGTCCCAGGAATCAGTCTGGTAAACCTTTGCTGCACTCCCTCTATAGCAAGAACATCCTTCCTCAGATAAGGAGACCAAAACTGCACACAATATTCCAAGTGTGGCCTCACCAAGGCCCTGTATAATTGCAGCAAGACATCCCTGCTCCTGTACTCAAATCCTCTCGCTACGAAGGTCAACATACCATTTGCCTTCTTTACTGCCTGCTGCACCTGCATGCTTACCTTCAGCGACTGGTGTATGAGGACACCCAGGTCTCGTTGCACATTCCCCTCTCTCAATTTATAGCCATTTAGATAATAATCTGCCTTCCTGTTTTTGCTACCAAAGTGGATAACCTCACATTTATCCACATTATACTGCATCTGCCATGCATTTGCCCACTCACTCAGCTTGTCCAAATCACACTGAAGCATCTCTGCATCCTCCTCACATCTCACCCTTCCACTCAGCTTTGTGTTATCAGCAAATTTGGAGATATTACATTTAGTTCCCTCATCTAAATCATTAATATATATTGTGAATAGCTGGGGTCCCAGCACTGATCCCTGCGGTACCCCACTAGTCACTGCCTGCCATTCAGAAAAAAACCCGTTTATTCCTATTCTTTGTTTCCTGTCTGCCAACCAGTTTTCTATCCATCTCAATATACTACCCCCAATCCCATGTGCTTTAATTTTACATGCTAATCTCTTATGTGGAACTTTGTCAAAAGCCTTCTGAAAGTCCAGATAAACCACATCCACTGGATCCCCCTCATCAACTCTACTAGTTACATCCTCGAAAAATTCCAGTAGATTTGTCAAGCAATAGAGAGTCCTTATTTCACAATGCAGAAATCTCAAAGCTCCTCAGTTGTACACAGTTGCTGCATCTCGAGTGCCTCTGACAAAGTGGACACTTCTGGAGCAGCAACAGAGAATGTGCAATGTACTGGCAGGTGTTCCGGCTACAATCTGCATGTTTGCAGAGAGATCAGAGGAGTCCATGACCAGCATATTGCAGGCCTTTACGATGCTGTCTTCATCCATGTTAAGAGCAGCCACCTATTTGGAGCATCAAATGTAGCAATCACATGAGTGCATGTGGGCCTTGTCAGGCCCACACAGGCATGCCTACGAATGTATGAAAAATATATATTTTTCTTTCAAACAGTATGAAGAATGCTGGGCAATCTGCATTGTAACAAGATGGAGTCAAAGGAGATCAGGTCACCTCCCTCCTAGTCTGTAAATACCCATGAGACTGCCCAAGGCTGGAAGTAGCCTGCTTGTTAGAACAGGACATTAAAATATAAATGACTCTTCTGGAACAATCCTGAGAAGATATTAAAAATGGAACAGATCTGTCCTGTGGATTTAACAGCTACCATTGTCTAAATACCTATACAGACTGATGCATAATGACCACATAGACTTAGAGGCTGCAGAATGAAACTCCATAAAATGGGTGTGAAGAAAAAAAACATTCTATCGCAGAGATGAAAATGGCCGAGAGTCAAGCCCCCATTGTGTGCCAATACTCATATCATCAGAGACAACTTGTGTGGGCAATGGGAACACAATACTATGGTGCCCTGACAGAAACCAGGGCTAAGCTTTTGCCCTCATCGGGTAGGCTCGGTGGGGGTGAGTGGGAGCAATTGGGAAGCTGACCACCACCCATGATCGGGGCTGGACTGCAATTTCACGCTGTTGGGCCATTTAAGGCCACCCTCACTGCATGAAACACGAGCAGCAGTGCTCAGCGCTGCCTGTGTGAGGAGGGAGGAGGGTGAGCAGGGAACTTCGCGCATGCACACAAGTGCATGCAGGAAAAGATCCCTGAGGCACAGAGTGGCCTCAGGGAGATGAAGAGTTTTAAAAAATTAAAAATAAAGATTTTTGAAATGTTAAAAACATGTCCCCTCATGTGATTCTGTCACATGAGCAGAGACATGTTATTAATGAAATGTCTAAATTTTTATTTTATTTTTATTTGTTGTTAGAAACCTCATCCCGCCTGTGGATGAGGTTTCCTAAAAAATGTAAAGACCACTTGGCCTTTTCGCCTGCCCACCAACCGTAAGGTTGAGCGGGCAGTGAAAAATTTAATTCAATTATAACTTTAATGGCCTTAATAGGCCCTTTCATTGTTGGCGGGTGTGCTGGTGACTCCCGCACCTGCCCGTCAAGTGCGTCATTCAAGTGAAATATCGCGGGAGTGCATGATGAAATCGGGGCACTCACCTGACGTCATTATGCGTCATTTTACGTTTGTTCGAGTCAGGCATGCACCTGCCCAACGAGATAAAAATTCTGGCCCAGTTTATGATAAGTAACCCTTATTAACATCCATCTTGAGCAGCAGCCTCAGGTCAGTCTGCCTGGGAGACAAAGAGACTCGAAGGGAAGAGATCCTGCCCATAAAAGGAAGAACCCTGCCTAGAGATTCACTAAGAGCAGAGAAGTGTGGCTTTTACCTGCAGATTTGCAGAACCGAGCCATATCTTCAATACCGGAGCTTGACTATAACTTTGATTAGAGCAAAACCAGAAACAAACTATTGCAAGGAGTAAGTCACTGTGAATTCTTCATCAGAAACTTTCGACCTCAATTTTTTTCAGTGAATTAAAAAGAAATCATCATGTCTGCAACATTTCCAGCTACCATTTTGAAAGACAACAGTGACTTGTGGACTCTTAAAAACTAATTGCACACTATCTCTTTTGTAACGACATTTTCACGTGTGTGTTGTCACGACTCATTGGGGATAGTGCCCTGTAATATCAAGCCCCACTGTTCCCCGAGCTGTGACAGATGTGAAAAGTTTGACCAAACCGCCAGATTGCCCCAATTTAGGTTAACAGAATACAAGCACCAGGTTTGTAAACTTAGTAAGTAAATAACTGTTTATTGAACAAATTTTATTTAACCAGTAGCAAAGGAAAGAAATATGAAATGTTAACTTCTAACACTATTGCTTAAACTCTAGCCCGTTCTTAAAACCCTACACTCACACACACACACACGCACACAAGACACACAAGGCACACAAAACATGGATTTTAAGGGTGGGAAAAAACAGTTCATTAGCACCATTCCAGAGTACAGGATACAATGGGTTGATTTTGATCGATGTCTTCCAAATTCCTTTTAGTTCTTTGTTGATAACATGAGGTGGTCTTCCTGCACTTTCTGTCCATTTCACCGATTGAGAATTTGCTTTTCAATGTCTCTTACAGTAGTTTTCCCCTTTTCCTCTTTACAGGGGTTTCCTCAGAGACAGAGCAGGTTATATAGATATGAGGAGAAGAGGTTTTTAGGCGTTTTCTCTTTGCAGGCCAGGAGCTTTTTCTGCTACACTGCTACCACACAATACCTGGTAACCTGGTTAGGAGCCAATTAAAATACTGTTGCCTTGGTCCAGGACTCCTTTCCGGCACCATCCTTTCTTTCATGGCACACTCTGTTCCAGGACTGCAACATTGTATATATTTATATCTCATCCTGTTCCAGTAGACATGTCTTTCAAACTGCAGCCATTGCAGTTTTAAATCCACAGTCCAACAGAAATAGAGAAAAATAAAAAGGTTATGTTCTTTACAGTGTGTGTGTGTGTGTTTTGTGCAAATAAGTGTGTGGGTGGTGTTGCAATTACATCCTGGGTGTTGAGAAATAAATATTTAGTCTTTCTTCATTTAAAAACTTATGAGAAAACATGTCTTGTGTTTGTTCTTGAGAGTCAGAGCACTCAAGCAGTTTAAACACTTCTTTAAAATACATCTTGTTGCGATTAGTCAAGAGGCAAGAAAAAAGAGGGAACCTTGCTACCATCTGTCTTCTATTCGTAACAGCCTTCATCAACACCTTGCACACTATGAATGTCAGCTCAAGTAGGATGAATTTCAAATTCAAATAGGATGAATGTTACTCTGAGCTTGGCCTTTCATTATCCCACTGATTTGCAGCAAAGTGCTCTCCAGCAAATTGCTTGCAAGAAAGTGTGGGTTGGTCATGCGAAAGATAATGGTGAAAGGGAACATGGAAGTGGCGACTCAGCTCAAGCATTTCCACTTCTCACCCATTTCTTTCCTGCACCTCCCCCGATCAGTGAGAGCACCGCATGCTGCCTTGTCCCAATGATAGAGTCTGACTTACACAGGTACAGGTGCAACAATTCTGGTAGGGCCATCATGGGTTCCAAAATCCAGAGAAGCCAAGAGCATCATAGCAGTCAGGGCAGAGTAGTGAACAGCCTGCCTCTACCTCTGCTGAATCCACAGGGGTTATGCCACATAGACATACTCAGAAAAGAGAGGGTAAAGATTTGTAGTTTCACAAGAGCATGCGCACGAGGTTCCTGTTTTATATTTGAGCCATATAAATGTTATTCTTTTCACCCCTTTCTTGTCTTGCCCATTCATGGTTGTCACTTTTTCAGTGTATCTAAAGCCGAACAATGAGGTGCTGTGAAAAGGAGACTTGCTTATTTGCAGGACCTCTTTGCATTACTATTATTCATTTACGGGATGTGGGCATCGCTGGCTGGGCCAGCATTTAATTCTCATCCCTAATTGACCTTGAGAAGGTTGTGGTGAGCTGCGTTCTTGAACTGCTGCAGTCCATGTGGTGTAGGTACATCCACAGTGCTGTTAGGGAGGGAGCTCCAGGTTTTCACCCAGCGACAGTGAAGGAACGGTGATATATTTCCAAGTCAGGATGGTGAGTGGCTTGGAGAAGAACTTTCAGGTGGTGGTGTTCCTATGTATCTGCTGCCCTTGTCCTTCTAGGTGGTAGTGGTCGTGGGTTTGGAAGATGCTGCCTAAGGAGCCTTGGTGAATTCCTACAGTGCATCTTGTAGGTGGTACACGTTGCTGCCACCATTTGATGCTAGTGGAGGGAGTGAATGTTTGTGGATGTGGTGCCAATCAATTGGGCTGCTTTGTCCTGGATGGTGTCAAGCTTCTTGTGGGGTGGGGTGGATGGAGAAGCAAAAATGACTTTTGGATGTGATTGTTTGATAAGTTTAATAAATGAATCTTGCAATAATGATGGCATCTTGGGCGGCAATGTGCACTGCTGAAGGTACATTTATGCCCTTCTGCCTCCTCCTCCTCTTGTCCAAAGAGGCTCTGTGCTCAGCACCATGTTCCTCCTGCAGGTGCTGCTGTGCAAACAGCCACTCTCGTGACCCTGGCTAGTGCGTACCAAAAGCCACCTCCAGATCTGTCCACGCACCTGAAGTGTATCTTCAACTTGGTGATGGCTTGTTCAATGACACTTCTGCTTATCAAAAAGTTTTTCTTGTAACACTCTTGGATGTTAATCCTCTGGTTTCCAAGAGGTGACATCAGCTATGTTTTAAATGGGCCTGCCTTGCCTCCAAGCAGCCAACCAGTAATTCTGCTTTGTAGTTGAGGTAAACTGGCTGGATTAAAGATTTTTTGTTGCACATTTTGGAAGTGATGGTGACTTTGACAGCCACAGGTAAAGCATGGCCATCAAGTCCACTTGGTACCAGGCCTTTACCCAGCAGGCTGAAAATATCTACCACAACCTGATATGAAACCCTGAACCTCCTTAGATATTGGTGTTCATATATGCCCAGGAAGCTTATCATCTGCCTATATACCCTGTGTTGGGTATAGCCTCATCCCAGCTGCATTTTTCTGCTGCTCCCTTCTCTTCAGTGCTGTGAGCAGCACACTGTTACTGACTCTGCTCCTGCAGCCTCTGTTATTGCTGCTGCTGCTCCTTTTAGTCTTTTGGTCCTCATCTGATGTCCAAAGTAACACAACACAAGTGGCACCCATACTGACCTGATAGATTACCTCCAAAATGCAGATCAGATCACTGCACTCCCAAAGTATAGATGACACCTCGGAAGTGTGTAAAGTACACGTAGGTTGGCGGGGAGGCGGGGGGATGGGGGGGTGGGGGAGCAGGTGGTGGAGGGGTGGGGCATTAAATTCTGCCCATACTGTGACCAAACATTTTCATAACAGTGGAAAACAGCTGTCAGTACTGAGTATGCATTGATATATTGCCCTGCTATGTGTTCTCGCCTTGCTTTATTGGCAAGCTCCAGGAAAACAAGGTTAAATTGGAAAACCCATCTCAATAGCTCTGTAATTGAGAGATTAACATATCTTAATTGACAATCACCGAGGGAGTTGAGTGAATCAGAGGATTGTGGGTTCATGTTCCTCTCCCGGAAACCAAGAACTGTGATTGTACTCGAAAGAGTTGCAATCTGTGACTGTTGATAACTCGAAAGACTTTAACATGCTGCTGCAGAGGTGTCAGCTGTGGCTCAGTTCATAGCACCCTCGCCTTTGAATCAGAGGGTTGTGGGTTCATGTCCCACTCCTGGAAACCAAGAACTGTGACTGTACTCGAAAGAGTTGCAATCTGTGACTGTTGATAACTCGAAAGAGTTTAACATGCTGCTGCAGAGGTGTCAGCTGTGGCTCAGTTCATAGCACCCTAGCCTTTGAATCAGAGGGTTGTGGGTTCATGTCCCACTCCCGGAAACCAAGAACTGTGATTGTACTCGAAAAGAGTTACGATCTGTGACTGTTGATAACTCGAAAGAGTTACGTCTTAACATGCTGCAGCGAAATGCAGAAGTCGGTGTTTGGAACTGAGAATTTTGCTCAATACAAGCCACACTCAATCCCACAAACACACGCAGGTTACAATTCCCCCTATTGTAACTGCCCATCCAACCGATTTATACAACACAGTTAATGTTAAAATCACCCTCTTGACTGCCTTTGTAGATATCTTGACTATAAAGACATTGAGGGGGGAGTGTAAGGTGAACCCATGGGCTTCTGCTAGCTCAGAGCTGGCACCTTCCTGCTCTTGATTATGTTTTGTCCCTTTTTTCCTTTACTCATGCACAGGCACACATTCAGCCATGCAAACAACGCACATTTAGTATCAATCTAACCTTAGTATCTTTTCCATCATTGTAACCTCAGAACAGGAAGCTGCTAACACTGCCAATGTCCCAGAACAAGATGGTTACTCACAACAGTCTATGCAGTCTTTGTCCCTCTCACCAACATTTGGAAGTGTTAGCAGAATTATCCACATAATGGAAGATGATCTTGAAGAGTTAATAATTGGCAGGTCAGAGTGCTGAGGAAACAGAATTTTAATTCAGGAAAATTGCGGTTTGCAAGTTCCTGATAACGCTATTACCCATTGGGCATGCTGGATCATGTAAACTCCTCTGGAGCCCAGCATTGTGGGGAACTTGAGCAACCACGTATCCTCCTGTTGTTTGCAGAGTTTTTGTAATGATATAATGGCACCAATCAATCGTAAGGGATTGGGTAAACATGTTGTGGGTTCATTTATCAACACGAGGCACATGAGAACAGACATACTTGGATAGGAAGCTTGAAGACATCAGAGCTGCAGAGCTGAGTATATGTGTTCTGCTAAAAAGGCAAAGTGAAACTAAAACTGGATGGCATGACACACTTCCTTCTAGTGATGTCATGCTGTAATCCCTTAAAGGCATATTACAACAACCCTTCATTTTAAAGATACTTCCCACCCTTCCAAAGAAATATGACTATTTACAATATATGTTCATATTTGGTTACGATTACATAAATGTATAGAACAGATGAATCTATGAGTCTCTAAAGCATAGCTACGCCCAGATCTTGCAATGGCAACCTTTTCTGGAGGCACCTTCAATTGCTCAGAGTCATCTGTGAGATTGTCATTCTTGAATGTTGTTCCTGATTTCATTCAGGACCTTGTCCTAGATGCAAAAGGGCTGTTCGGTGGTTGAGGAGCTGGAATGGATCTGATTTGTCCTCTGTTATACCTTACCATTGCACCTTTGTGTATAATGACTTCAAAGGACCTGGGTTCTGAACAAAGCCTTGTCACTTTGGCTGGTTGCCATGTAGCTTCTGTGAGATCCTGGATGTGAACTTATTGTCCCAACTGTAAACTTGGCAATTCTTTAGCTGCATTTTTATCGTGCATGTTGGTCATCTTCTCTTGCAGTTTTAAAACTTGCTCTCTAATTTCTGAGGGAGTGGAATGGGTAAGAGTAGATAAATTGGTATGCACTGGTATGCCAAACATGAACTCTGCTGGTGTTGGAATGTTGCACTTAAAGGTGCTGCACACAGATGTAACATTGCAATGTGTAGATCTTGCTTGGTCTATCTATATTTCAGAATTAGGTATTTTACCATGTGAATCATTCATTCGGCTAGGCCGTTAGACCTAAGGTAATGAGGAGAAGAAGTAGTGTCAATGATATTCCATTTCTCACACTAATCCTGAAATGGCTTACAAATAAATTGTGGACCATTATCCGTAATGATCTCTCTAAACTGAAAATAGCACTTAGAGTGTGCACGACAGTTCTGTTTGACGTATTGTGCAATTGTCAAATAATGGTAAAGTAGTCGACAATGAAAATGAAGTCAGTGCCATGGGCATGAAAGACGTTGGATGTGATTTTGGACCAAGGATGGGCAGAAACTTCATGTGGAATCAATTGTTCTTTTTGCTGACTTGGCATATGCTCTTGACATGCCTCCCACTTCTTGATGATGACTTCAATGTCATTGTCCATACACAGCCAGTAGACTGTCTCTCTTGTGAGTCTTCTCGTCCAATCGATGCCCATGTGTGAGTCATTATGTTGTTGAAGAATATCAGGTCACAAAGATTCTGGTACGATGACCTGCCTGCATTTAAAAATGACTCACCAGGTGATGTCTTGCTCTTCTCAGTAAAGCCAAAATGGCCTTACATGTTTGTGGACATGCTGAATTGAATTAGACCATCCTTCAATTATATTTTTCCACAGCTTCTGTAGGGTGGAAACTTCACTGTTTATTCTTGTAGCTGCTGGCATTTTCATTGCACAAAAAGTATCAGATCAATGGATAAACTTGCATTCTCCTGCAAGTGTAATGTTGCATCACCCTTGAAACTGCCAGTTTTGTCAAAACATTCTGGATATTTCAATATTGGGTCATGAACTGAGGATATAGGAGTAGTTTCTATGGTTGATCTGCCTTGTAAGGTCTAACTAATTCTATGGTTGTCATTAGTGCATGGTCAAGGCTTGCCGGTAGACCTGCAATCACTGGGCTTTTAGTCTGCATGATGTAGAACATCTGTGACACCCAGGAGGACTGACTGTACTGGTACTCCTGCATGTGGAATCAGTGAACCATTGTATGCTGAAAGTTTCACAGGAATAGGTTTCATCATGACATTCTGTGTCTGTGGATACATGTCCTTTAGAATTCTCAGAGGTGGTATATTGCCCCTGTGTCAATCTTGGCCAATGACGAATAGTTACCAACTTTCTTAGGGCAGATAATTTTAATCGAGGCAAACACTTTGCACGGTGAAATGGCATCTACGTTTTCCAGTAGATTGACAGTGTGAAACATATATTCACAGCTCTTCATCTCGTTGTGCTGTTCATTGTCATGTTTTGCTTTGTCTGTCCCCATCATGCATATGTTTCTAACAGGATACTGGATGGTCATTCTTATTGCTTGAAAGTAGCCATTGTGTATGGTCTGTTTGGATCAGTGCACGGCCCTTTGTATCTGCATTGGCCTTTGCTCTAGTGCACTGCCACTGCTACTGGCTTTATCTGCCACATGCCTTGCAGAATTACTGGAAAGCTGGGCATTTCCTTGGTGCGTACAGAAGGCCATATCTTGCTAGATTTAGTTGTCCTAGTAAGTTCATCAACATTTGGGCCTGTAAGCTTTGTTGACCTGCAAGGATCGATTCATACTAAAGTCCGCCCTTGGGCAGAATTTTGCCCTTGCCAGATGGGCTCGACAGGGGCCGGCAGGGCCGGAAGGCGATTTCATGCTGGTGAGCCAATTAAGGCCCGCCCAGCATGAAAGGCAGCTGGGGAGCCTCCAAGAATGGGCGGGTGGGGGCAGGGTTGGGGGCCTGTTGTCCCCTAGGTCCAATGGCGACCCAGCAGCTGATTCAAAAGCGGCGCAGGCAGCTTCAGGGAGGTTGCCTGCGTTGGAGATGCAGCAGTGACATGGCTGCGATCCAGGAGAATCCATGCGGGAGGTGAGGTCAGCGGCGCAGTCAGCCCTGCATTTCTCCGACAAGTGCCTCGCTGCCCTCCTGGAGGAGGTGGCCAACAGAGGGGCCACCTTGACCCAGAAACGGGAGGAGGAGGACACCGCACCTCACAAAGAAGTCATGGGAGGAGGTGGTATCCCAGGTGAGCAGCCACGGTGTAGTGAGGCACACATGGATGCAGTACCGGAAGTGCTTCAATGATCCGCTGCACTCAGGAAGGGTAAGTACCATCTTGGCATGGGTCAGTGTGGAGAAGAGCTAAGGACTGGCCAACCCCCATGGACCACAGGGGTGTTAGAATCTGAGTGGCACCTGCCAATTACACTGGAGTTGGCCAAGAGGGTGAGCCCTGGCTGCTTGGGCTGAGTGCCTTGTGGGTCAAAGGCTACGAATCGGATGCGGCATGCGAGGTATTCCTCAAGTGGGGTTGGCCAGGCTGCAATGGCAATGCAGGTAGAGACTGGACTAATCAATGCTCCTCTGTCCTTTCAGGAGAAGACATCCCATAACAGTATTGAGAGGTCACGGACTGGCAGGGACCACCTCACCTCCTCATCCTCACCCGCTATGAGCAGGAGTCTTTGGAATGTGAGAGGCAGCTTGCACCTCGGTCAATGGGCCGCTATGCGGCTGGGGTGTCAAACGAAGGTAAAAGTGTAGTGCACTGAGGTGAGAATGTTGGTTATTGCAACTAGTCTAGATGGTGGCATAGCAGTATCGTCACTGGAGGTAATCCAGGGTAATGCTCTGCGGACCTGGGTTTGAATCCCACCATGGCAGATGGTGGAATTTGAATTCAGTAAGAAAAAAATCTGGAATTAAAATTCTGATAATGACCATGAAACCATCGTCAATTGTTGTAAAAGCCCATCTGGTTCACTAATGTCCCTTAGGGAAGGAAACCTGCTGCCTTTACCTGGTCTGGCCTACATGTGACTCCAAACCCACAGCAATGTGGTTGACTCTCAAATGCCCTCTGAACAAAGGCATTTAGGGATGGGCAATGAATGCTGGCCCAGCTAAAGATGCCCACATCAAACAAACAAATTTTAAAAAAAGCCTCTTCATTGATGTGAACCTGGAGTCCCCATCGATAATTGGAAGACAAGGGCACCATGATGCAGATATCTGTTGTCTCACCAGGGTTCCCGGCATGCACAGTGACAGTGTGATGACTTTAAATAATGACATGTTCTTCTTCTCCCTTTTAGGTTCACCAGCAGGCGTTCGCACTGAGGATCCTGAAGGGCCACCCCTGACCCGGAGGACCACCATGCTCCCCACACACTTGTGCCACACCCACTCTATCAAGTAGGCACCAGTACAGATACCAGCACCTTAGTGGACGTTAGATTGCCGTTTAGTATCTCAGTGCACATTGGTGAGGGCACTTCATACTCGCTTGAGGTGCAGGTGGAGGCAGAGGGTGCCCCGGGCGCCGGCAGTCGGAGGACTGCTGGGGACCAGAACGATGCTCAGTCGAAGGCTGATGATGGGTCTCTGGAGTCATCCATTAGGCGGGAGATCCTGGATGTCTAGCGGGGTGTGCGGGAGGATCTGGTGGAGATCCATGAAGGTATGTGTGCCATGGTCACCATTGTGGAGGAGTCCCTGTGGAGCATGACCACTGCGTTGACCCTCATAGCTGAGTGGCAACTCTCATGGAGAGGCTGCTCCAGGGACATAATCAGGGGTCCCTGGGGATGCACTCAGACCTGCAAGACCACACAACGGCAATGACCTCAGCTGTTCAGTGTCAGTGTGGGAGATGGATGGGGCACCCAGTGTCTGAGCTAGATGCCCGTCCATTAATGGTGAGCAGGGAACTCCAGAGCAACCTCACGTTGGCTCACGAGCTGCCTGTCATTTCTGCGGGCTCCTCTCAGGGTGCTCCGGATGATGGCAGCAGCTCCTCTGCCCCTCTGCCCCTCTGCCAGTGACTGTGACATCTGATGAAGCTGCAGCAACTGGTGAGATGCCAGCCGTGGCACTGGCCACTCCCTCCCAGGTGGAGCCAGCACAGGCCGCATGGGCCAGAGACAATCGCCAAGGTCACCAAGGTCAACAAGACAGTACAGTCAGCTTCATTTATTGAGATTAGGCACATGAGAACAGACATGCATGGATGGGAATCTTGAAGACATCAGATCTGCAGAGCTGAGTGTGTGTGCTCTGCTGAAAAGGAAAAATGAAACTAAAACTGGATGGCATGACACACTTCCTTCTAGTGATGTCATACTGCAATCCCTTTTTGGCATATTACAACAACCCTCTTTCTTTTTAAAGATACTGTCCCCCCTTCCAAAGAAGTATAACTATTTACAATACGTGTTCATGTTTAGTTTCGATTACTTAAGTGTATAGAACGGATGAATCTATGAGTCATGCTGCAATCCCTTAAAGGCATATTACAACATGGCTCTTCAGTGGGAAAAGAGATGGAAGCGCTTGCCATGCTGACAAAAGTATCAAATACCTGCTTAAGTTGTGGACAATTTCTTTTCTAACCTGGAACTGGGGTGAAACTAGAATTGTTTGATTGTGCTAGTGGCCACGGTCAGTACTATTGCTATGCTGCAGGTTGTCTGCAAGTGTCCTTATAGCAGAGGGTACAGCTCTAAAGCTGCTTCTGTACCAACCTGCAACCTACCGAGCAGTCATCCTCATTCACATTGCAATATGATGTACCAGGGTCTGAAAATACAGTTAGTGGAATAATGTAAGGTTTAGGCAGTCTGGTTCTGGTGCCAGCCAATTGCTATGATATTTCATGCATGTAATTTTGATCATGAAATACAGCACTTTTGGTTATTCACATTCCTCCCTCAAACCAACGAGAACATTGACATTAATACAGAAAAGAAATACCGTGGATGCTGGAAATCTGAAATTAAATAGAAAATGCTGGGAAATCTGGCAGCATCTTTGGAGAGAGAATCAGAGTTAACGGCTGAATTTTCCAGTGGCACAGCTTCACTTCCCCCGACTCTGCTAAACTCCACTGAAGGCCTCGGGAACACGCTGCACTGCACTTTTCTCACCCAGCCCAAGTTGGAAGGCTGGGTGAGAAAGGTGCAGCTGCATTTCTGTGTAAGTAAATAGGGGTAGATTGACAATCCGGCTGAGATTGCCACCCCTCTGAAGTTCTGACCCAACATATTCTAATGAATTTTTCAAAGTCTAGTTGGTAGACTGCAAACAGTGCAAGTTGAGTAGCAATCCACCCAATTTCCTGGCCCTTACACAGCCAGCGCTGTTTCTACTGGATGTAAAATCTGTCCAATGATGTTCAATCACAAGATACTTGCTGTTCCTATTTATTCTTTCATGGGATGTGGACATCTGCTGGCAAGGTCAACATTTGTTGCCCACACCTAAACTGAGCAGCTTTCTAAGCCATTTCAGAGGGCAGTTAAGAGTCAACCACATTGCCCTAGGGTCACAGGTAATGATGGCAGATTTCCTTCCCTAAAGAACATTAGTGAATCAAATAGTTTTTTTATGACAATGGATGATAGTTTCATAGTCACCATTACTGAGGCTAGCTTTAATTCCAGATTTATTAATTGAATTTTGGAATTTAAATTCAACCAGCTACCATGATGGGATTTGAACCAGTATCTCTAGATCATTATATTAACCTAGACCTCTAGATTACTAGTGACATTACCACTACACCACAGTCTTTCCCGTAACCTGGTCTGTTTTTAATAAAATGGCATCTCTTCCAAAATCAAAAGAAAAGTGCCACCTCCATTAAGTCCTACTAGACGGCCAGTTCCCAAGCCAAGTGTGAAACCTGTTCTAGGCTGGAAGAATTTGACTTAAGTGTACTGGGGGGAAATATGGATTTTGCTGGAGGGAAGCTTGACACTATTCAATACAAAGCAGCCACTTGATTAACACCCATCCACAAATATTCACTCCTTCCACCACCAACGAACTGTGGCAGAAGTGTGTACCATCTACAAGATGCGCTGCAGGAACTCACCAAGGCTCCTTAGGCAGCACCTTCCAAACCATCTGGAAGGACAAGGGCAGCAGATACATGGGGACACACCATCTGGAAGTTCCCTGCCAGGCCACTCACCATCCTGACTTGGAAATATATCGCCATTCCTTTATTGTCGTTGGGTCAAAATCCTGGAATTCCCTCCCTAACAGCACTGTGGGTAGCCTACACCATAGGACCACAGTGGTTCACCACCACCTTCTCAAAGGCAATTAGGGATGGGCAATAAATGCTGGCCCAGCCAGCGACGCCCATATCCTGTAAATGAATCAAAGAATAAAATTGGTAAATAGGTGAATGATGACTTCTTCAACTCCAAAGAAAACTTTTCAATATATTTAAGAAGGTATCATTAGTAATTGAATTAGACAGCTGGGGTTCTGTTAGTAATGATAGACATACAGGAACTCAGGAAGGAAATTAAGGATTATTATGGAAAAATCATGAACAGCTTTAACCAATATGTGGTCACAGTGAAAAGGAAAAATTGGGCTGTATTAGCAGAATACAAATTAAAGGAGTTAGAAGGTGGAATTGGTTTTAGTTAGTAGTACAGAATAGGCAATAGCAAATCGACAGGCCATTTTAGAGCCTGCCCAAAATTTAGAAATGGTGTAAATTGGCTGCCAATTCACTATGATCCTATTTTGTGCTACTGGCAACTACCAATTTTACCCTCCCTCCCAATGTTACTCTCAAAAGTGCTTATTCCATCACGGATGAAGCACCATATGCAGTAGTAGGAAGCACATTATTTTCTTTAAAAGAGTGCTGTGTGGGGCACCAAAATCTTAGGTATGAGAACCAGTTAAGGTTAACAGGGTCAAGTGAGATTTGTTTTCAATTATTTTACTTATTTCACAGTAAGAAATTGATTTGGGAAAATAAAACTATGACCGGTGTACTGATCAGAGCTGTCTTTTTCATTTCATTGCTGGATTGACTAAAAGCTGGATGCTAAGGCGTAACTAACCTTCCTCCCTTCAGGTATCTGCACTACTTATTCAGTGAAGTCAGCGAGCGTAGCTTGCAATAGCAATATGTATTCAGGTCAACAGTTGCAGTAATTTTTACTGTCACTGGAAAGATTGTGCTCACAATGAAATCCTTCTAAATTGTTTCTCTGCTCCTGACAGAGGTCAAGAACTGCCTTGCGTAACTAGAATCTCTGCAGGGATAGGCTATGTATCAGTCACAGGAGTAGATATGAAAGCAAAGGAGGACTGATACAAAATCAATAGCCTCTGGGTTAGTGTGATACCACTTTTTCATCAGGGTACTGTCAACTGTTGCATTATAATACCAGTTTTAATGAGCTGCCATCATGTACTCATGTTAAATTTTAATTCTTGCAATTTTTAAAAATCATCACAAAACAGAAGTCTGTTAATTCAGGAATCTATAATTCTGAACACATCACATCAAACATATTATAAATAACAAACAATAATGAAAAACAATCATTTCACACATCGTATCACACTTTCAGAGTGCTCGCAGAAGCATCTTACATCTATGGATACATTTTCTTCTGCAAAACTTCAAAAATGTGTTCTAATGTTATTACACAAAGTCAATCCTACTCCAATAATCTACATTTGGATCTCTTGGTGACAGAAGTGGACATGTGGACTGTGGATTGTTTTAGAAATTGAAATGAAATATGAAAATATTTTACCTTTGTGTTAAACTTAGTTCAATGTCACTGTAACATCTATAAGTCACACTCCTACATTTACTGAACATTCACAAAGACGAGACTTTACATTATGTGTATGATATGACAGATTATTTATCATTTAACGGAAATATATGTATATATTTGAAAGCTGCAATATATAGATATATAATATTTAAATAAATACATAAAAGGGAGAATTTTCTCCCCATCAGGTGGACCGGGTGGGAGCGGGCGTGGGCGGGCGTGCAGCCGATCATCAATCGCCACCCGCGATCGGCTGCGTGCCGTCATTTTACATAGGTGGGCCAATTAAGGCCCGCCCAGCGTGACGCGCACACTGTGCGGGTGGGGGGAGGAGGGAAAGAGGAGGCGCAAAAGAGCGCAGATATCTCCCTGATGCATGCAGCTAAGAGAAAAAAAAGTTGCAATTACATTTCTCAGTACGGCCTAAAGGCCACCAAGTAATGGGGAAGATGTAGAAGAATAAATTTGCAAATAAATTACAGAGAGGTTCAAGAATTATATAGTAGTTATATTGAGGAACTTAAATTATCCAAATATAGACTGGGAAAATAGTAGTGTAAAGGGCAGAGAGGGGCAGGATTTCCTAGAGTGTTCAGAAGAATTTTCTATAGCAGTATGTTTCCAGCCCAATGAGAAAGGAGGCACTGTTAGATCTGGTTCTTGAGCATGAGGTGGGCCAAGTGGATTAAGTGCCAGTAGGAGAACATTTTGGGGACAGTGATCATTGTATCATAAGGTTTAAGTTAACTATGGAAAAAGACTGTATAAATGTAAGTCAGATCACATCATTTCATCACTTTTTGCACATCTTTCCACACTTGAGAGATAATATATAGCTCATCAAGGTTTTTTCACTGATTTTTATTCCATCTTGTCTCTCATTGTTTCAAAAATCTTAGAAGATAAGCTGTAAGACAAATAGAAATGTTCTTTCCAACAAATGGAAATTGTCATATGGCCAGGTATCAGTGAGTTTTAATAAAAACAGAGAGTGTTGGAAAAATTCAGCAAGTCTGGCAGCCTCAGATACTGAAGAAGTCCATGTCCAAATGCAGCAATATCCAGGCTTGGGCTGACAAGCGGCAAGTAACATTCGTGCCACACAAGTGTTAGGCAATGACGACCTCCAGCAGGAGAGAATCCGACCATTGCCCCTTGACATTCAATGGCATTACCATCACTGAATCCTCAACTATCAACATCCTGGGGGTTACCATTGACCAGAAACTGAACTGGGCTAGCCATATAAATACTGTGACTATAAGAGCAGGTCAGAGACTAGGAATCGTGTGACAAGTAACTCATCTCCTGACTCCCCAAAACCTGTCCACCATCTACAAGGCACAAGTCAGGAGTGTGATGGAATACTAGCCACTTGCCTAGATGAGTGCAGCTCCCACAACACTCAAGAAGCTAGACACCGTCCAGGGCAAAGCAGTCCGCTAGATTGGCACCACATCCACAGACATTCACTCCCTCCACCACCATTGCACAGTAGTAGTAGTGTGTACCATCTACAAGATGCACTGCAGGAATTCACCAAGGCTCCTTCGACAGCATCTCCCAAAAGTATGATCACTACCACCTAGAAGGACAAGGGCAGCAGATAGATAGGAACACCACCACCTGGAAGTTCCCCTCCAAGTCACTCACCATCCTGACTTGGAAATATATTGCCGTTCCTTCACTGTCACTGGGTCAAAATCCTGGAACTCCCTTCCTAACAGCACTATGGGTGTACCTACACCACATGGACTGCAGTGGTTCTAGAAGGCAGTTCACCACCACCTTCTAAAGGGAAACTAGGGATTGGAAATAAATGCTGGCCCAGCCAGTGAAGCCCACATCTGGTGAATGAATTAAAAAAAATAAAATAAATCTGTGGAGAGAGAAACAAAGTTAATATTTTAAGTCCAATGTGACTCTTCTTCAGAACTGGGGTCATGGTCCAGGGGGATGTAGGAAGACGTGCCTGAGAATTAGCACCCAGCCTCTGCAAGGTAGAGGTCGATATGCCAGACAACAACTGCAACCCCACCTTGTCAGAGGTTTGATAACAAAGTCAGGGTTGGACCTGAAAGAACAGAGAGCAGCAAGTTCAAAAGGAGATAGGTTGGAGTGAGAGGTGAGGGGAGCAGAGAAATTAAGATGGCTGATTTCATGCTGACAGTTCTCAATGAAAAGATCAAGAGCAGGTAAGAGGCTAGAGGGAAGGGTCCAAGTGAACGGAGAATACTGTAAGCAGATGAAAGGGTCCAATGAGCTAGGGGAAGACTCCTACCCAAAGAAGAGAGCAAAGGCAATGGAAGTAGAATCCAACGTCATGCTGAATCTGAAATGAAGTTCTGATCTGAACCTCTGCTCTGAAGTAGAGTCATATTGGGCACAAACCATTAGTTTTGTTTCTCTCTCCTCAGATTGTGCCAGTCTTGCTGAGTTTTTCCAGCACTTTCTGTTTTTATTTCAGATCTCCACCATCTGCAGTGATTTGGATCAGTTTGTCATTTGCCTCATTTGGGCAGGTGAAATCCTATCTCTGAGTTCTGGCTAAAACTTTCAAGGCATTTTTGTGAATTATGTTAGTTAATGTTACGTTATTTTATCCAATGTAAACATACCAATCACATGACAGGGATTTGTGAAGCAGTAATGTGAGTTCTTTATTTGATGATAAGACTATATACAAATAATGTTGACTAGGAGGCTAAGTATACATGCCTTACTCCTACCATCTCCTGCTGTAGACAGAATACAAGTCATGGGAATTCATAACTTCCTGTCGAGGTGATAGTGATTGAAAGCAATTGTGCTCCATTAAAAGTACATGTACCTCACATCATAACATTCCCCTTTTTTTCTAACTAAAGATTTACCCTTAAAGAATCAAACTCTTTGCATGACAGCAAAAGAAATTAACATTGTATCTGAATGAACCATTACACAAAAGTAATAAATTTAGGTGTATCTGAAACATATCGACAATGTGCTTATCCATCCTGCCTTAGTTACGGTGATGTTTGCTAGAGGCTGCTGTAAATTTTCAGAATGCTGGTTAGGAGTGCTTTGTTGGTGTTGCGTCTTATGCCATGATCTGTTCATAATAAGACTGCTAGGTGTTTCTGGCCATGGTATTGTTCTCACTTGGCATCTGTTTCTCCACGCTGTCACGCCATTTGGTGTTTGTACTTGATACAATCTTGGTTCCAGCCATATGGTGATGATTTCTGCAGGATTCCAGGTGCCATCAGTTGGACGTTGTACTCAAACTTTCTGTCCAATGCTCAGCTTTGGTAATTCGTTACTCACATGCCAGTTGTGGGCATCTTTCATCTTCCCCATTTGTCGAGTAATGCATCTTGTACTCCTGAGAGTAATGATGAGTGATGACAAGGGAGTGTTGTCTGCACTTGTCTGTCAAATAGTAATCCCGCATTGGTTCTACAGTGCAATGAAGCATGCACATTGGAAATGGGTATACATATTTGGTTCAAATTGTGCGACACAGATTGTTGGCTGATGATCTGCTTTGCAGAGTTAGGTGATCTTCTCCCTGTGTAAGCAAGGGGTTTTCAATGGGGCTCCTTGTGATCTGTGGTCTTCATCATTGTTTTAACGATACCATGGAAGTTTGACCAAGGACATGTCCTTGCATGTCAATGGGCCTGTGATCACTGCACCTGTGGTTTCCACAGTATAAAACATCTGGGGTGACCAAGGTGAGCTCTTGTAGTGACACTTGAATGTAATGAATCCCAGAAATGGAACCTCTGAGCCATTGTACACAATGAGTTTGGCAGTAGTTGGCTGAACCTTCACTTGTCGCTTCTGTGGGTACATACGTTTTAGCTGCATCTATGGGCATATAATCTGGATGTTGGCAAAGGCTTCTGTTGGTACCACAGCGCCAATACGTTCCTTGATGTTCACCATGCTGAATGTCTGCTTACTGTGTGTATCAATGGTCTGGTCATCCTCATCACCTGACTGTATAGTTTGGCTAGACATTGTTTGGATCTTGTCTTGACACTGTTTGGTACATGCTTTTGGTTGTTTACAATGCTGTACCTGTGGGACTTTTGGTTGTGGCTTCTCATGATGTCGAACCATTTGTTCTGGCCTCTGAATTCTGCATTGACACTTCCAATGTCCTCTGGTGCCATGTACCTTGCATACATCATTAAAAGCTGGGCATTTTCTTTTATATTCATTTACAGAATGTGAGCATCACTGGCTAAGCCAGCATTTATTGCCCATCCCTAATTGCCCTTGAGAAGGTGGTGGTGAGCCTTGAACCGCTGCAGTCCTTGTGGTGTAGGTACACACACAGTGCTGTTAGGAATGGAGTTCCAAGATTTTGACCCAGCGACAGTGAAGCAGTGGCGATATTTTTCCAAGTCAGGCTGGTGGGTGGCTTGGAGGGGAACTTCCAGGTGTTGATGTTCCCATCTGGGTGCATGTATGAGGCTGCACTGCCCGTATTGCTTACTGGGCTTGCCTGTATTGGCTATCATTCCAATGGTGAACAAATTACACAGAGCCTGTAGGCTCTATCTACCCAGTAGTATGGCTTTGTACCTGTACCTGTTTTGCATTAGTGTTTCCATGCTGTAACATTTGGATTGGCCCAAGAGTTAGGGGAGACGATGGCACTGTGGTATTGTCACTGGACTAGTAATCCAGAAACAAAATCTGGAATTAAAAGTCTAATGATGACCATGAAACCATTGTCAATTGTTGTAAAAACCTATCTGGTTCACTAATGTCCTTTAGGGAAGGAAATCTGCTGTCCTTATCTGGTCTGGCCTACATGTGACTCCAGACCCACAGCAATGTGGTTGACTCTTAAATGCCCTCTGAAATGGCCTAGCAAGCCACTCAGTTGTATCAAACAGCTACAAAGTCTCAAAAAAGAAATGAAACCGGACGGATCACCCGGCATCGACCTAGGCACTGGAAACAACAACAGCAATCTCAGCCCTGTTGACCCTGCAAAGTCCTCCTTACTAATATCTGGGGGCTAGTGCCAAAATTGGGAGAGCTGTCTCACACTCTAGCGAAACAACAGCCTGACATAGTCATCCTCACAGAATCAGATAATGTCCCAGACACTACCATCACCATCCCTGGGTATGTTCTGTCCCACCGGCAGGACAGACTCAGCAGACATGGCGGCACGGTGGATTAGAGTCGAGAGGGAGTTGCTCTGGGAGTCGTCAACATCAACTCCAGGCCCCATGAAGTCTTATGGCATCAGGTCAAACATGGGCAAGGAAACCACCTGCTGATTATCATGTACTGCCTTCCCTCAGCTGATGAATCAGTGCTTCCCCATGTTGAACACCACTTGGAGGAAGCACTGGAGGTGGCAAAGGTGCAGAAGGTACTCTGGGTGGGGGACTTCAATGTCTGTCACCAAGAGTGGCTCAGTAGCACCACTGCTGACTGAGCTGGCTGAATCCTAAAGCACATAGCTGCTGGGCTGGGTCTGCGGCAGGTGGTGAGGGAACCAACAAGAGGGAAAAACATACTTGACCTTCATCCTCACTTACCTACCTGCCACAGATGCATCTGTCCATGACAGTATCAATAGGAGTGACCACTGCACAGTCCTTGTGGAGATGAAGTTCCGTCTTCACATTGAGAATACCCTCCATTGTGTTGTGTGGCACTACCATCGTGCTAAATGGGATGGATTTCGAACAGGTCTAGCAGCTCAAGACTGGACAACCATGAGGTGCTGTGGGCCATCAGCAGCAGCAGAATTGTACTCGAACACAATCTGTAACCTCATGGCCTGGCATATCCCCCACTCTACCATTACCATCAAGCCAGGAGATCAACCCTGGTTCAATGAAGAGTGCAGGAGGGCATGCCAGGAGCAGCACCAGGCATACCTAAAAATGAGGTTTCAACCTGGGGAAGCTATAACACAGGACTGCTTGCGTGCCAAACAGCATAAGCAGCAAGTGATAGACAGAGCTAAATGTTCCCACAACCAACGGATCAGATCTAAGCTCTGCAGTCCTGCCACATCCAGTTGTGAATGTTGGAGGAGGAGGCTCCACAAATATCCCCATCCTCAATGATGGTGTAGAGCAGCACACCAGTGCAAAAGATAAGGCTGAATTATTTGCTACAATCTTCAGCCAGAAATGCCGAGTGAATGATCCATCTTGGCCTCCACCGGAGGTCCCCAGCATCACAGATGCCAGCCTTCAGCCAATTCAATTCACTCCACGTGATATCAAGAAACGGCTCAAGGATACTGCAAAGGCTATGGGCCCTGACAATATTCTGGCAATAGTACTGAAGAATTGTGCTCCAGAACTTGCCACGCCCCTAGCCAAGCTGTTCCAGTACAGCTACAACACTGGCATTTACCCGTCATGTCCTGTACACAGAAAGGAGGACAAATCCAACCCGGCCAATTACTGCCCCATCAGTCTACTCTCCATCATCAGTAAAGTAATGGAAAGGGTCATCAATAGTGCTATCAAGCAGCACTTGCTTAGCAATAACCTGCTCACTGGTGCCCAGTTTGTGTTCTGCCAAGGACACTCAGCTCCTGACCTCATTACAGCCTTGCTTCAAACATCGATAAAAGAGCTGAACTCCCTTGACATCAAGGCCGCATTTGACCGAGTGTGGCACCAAGGAGCCCTAGCCAAACTGGAGTCAATGGGAACCAGGGGGAAACTCTCCACTGGTTGGAGTCATACCTATGACAAGGGAAGATGGTTATGGTTGTTGGAGGTCAGTCATCTCAGCTCCAGGACATCGCTGCAGGAGTTCTTCAGATTAGTGTCTTCGGCCCAACCATCTTCAGCTGCTTCATCATTGATCTTCCTTCCATCATAAGGTCAGAAGTGAGGATGTTCACTGATGGTTGCACAATGTTCAGCACCATTCACGACTCCACAGATACTGAAGCAGTCCATGTCCAAATGCTGCAAAACCTGGGCAATATCCAGGCTTGGGCTGACAAGTGGCAAGTAACATTCGTACCACACAAGTGCCAGGCAATGACCATCTCCAAGAAGAGAGAATCTAACCAATCCCCCTTGATGTTCAATGGCATTACCATCACTTTCCATCACAACTCCCCCACTATCAACATCCTGGGGATTAACCTTAACCTGAAACTGAACTGGACTAACCATATAAATACTGAGGCTACAAGAGCAGGTCAGAGGCTAGGAATCCTGCGACGCGTAACCCACCCCTTGGCTCCTCAAAGCCTGTCCACCATCTACAAGGCACAAGTCAGGAGTCTGATGGAATACTGTCCACTTGCCTGGATGAGTGCAGCTCCCACAACACTGAAGAAGCTTGACACCATCCAAGACAAAGCAGCTCACTTGATTGGCACTACATCCACAAACATTCACTCCCTCCACCACCAATGCACAGTAGCAGCAGTGTGTACCATCTACAATAACATAAAAGCAAAATACTGCGGATGCTGGAAATCTGAAACAAAAACAAAAATTACTGGAAAAACTCAGCAGGTCTGACAGCACCTGTGGAGAGGAAGACAGAGTTAACGTTCCGAGTCCATATGACTCTTCTTCAGAACTAAAGAGAAGTAAAAATGCAGTGAAATATATATTGTTTAAGGGGGGTGGGACAGGTGAAGCTGGATAGAAGGCCAGTGATAGGTGGAGGCAAGGGAGAGATTGCAAAAGATGTCATTAACAAAAGGTCGAAGGGGTGTTGATGGCGGTGATATTGGCTAAAGGAGGTGCAAATGGTGACATTAAGAGTAGAAAGCAGGATGAGCAAGTGACAGATGGCCCTAGTGGGGGTGGGGTGAGGCGAGGGGACGGTGTGGGAAAAAAGATCGAAATAGGCTAAAAGGTGGGGATGAAACAATGAATGGAAATAAATTTAATAAACAATAATAACAATAAAAATATGTGGGGAAAAAAGTATATATATAAACATTAAAAAATAAATATTTGAAAAAAGGGGATCAAAAAAGGGTGTTAGGGCCTTCTCTGAACCAGGAAAGTTCCCAGGCTGTTTGGCTCCCTAAGTTGCAACATCTTTAGCGGTCACCACCTTAGCTTGCTATTGGTTAATGCTTGACTGCAATGGTGGTGCTGTTGAGCTCTGTTTGTTCTTTTCCAGGTTAACTCTAAGCTCTGCCAATAAAACAGTGATTTAGGCACAAACTTATATTGAAGGCTTCAAAAGTAAAATTAGACCGTGAAAAAAGCTTTTTCACAAGCTTTTTCTGTTTGTTAAGATCTGTTACCTGATAGATCTTTTCTTCGGAATAGCCTTCAGGTTTTTAACTTCCCCTGACCTGTAGCAGCAGTAATGGAGTGTCTCCCGACTATGAGTTCTGCTTAAAGGTAGATCTTCCAGAGACATCTATTTAATTTCTGTTCTGGCTTAAACTTTGCAGCAGTTAAACTTATACAAATTAAGCTCTCAAAAATTTGAACAATCTTACTGGGATCTGGTGCCTGCTGGCTGGAGCGAGGTGCAACGATCTCCCAGAATGAAGGTACAGAGTATAGGATTCCTACAGAGCTACAGAATCACTTACACATGGTGAGGCTTGATAGTTGTTTCACTTTCATACCAGTTCGTTTCTCTGCTGCATGTGAAGAGTTCTGCTGCATGTATAGTTCTCAATAACATCTTCAAAACCATACTGCCACCATGTTACACTCTTCCCTTCGATGTAAAGGACCAATCACACGACAAGGATTGGTGAAACAATAGTATGGTTTCTCGATTTGAATACAAGACTATTTGCAAATACTGTTAACTAGAAGGCTAAGTATACATGTCTAACTTCTGCCATCTGCTGCTGTAGACTGAATGCAATTCATGTGACTACTACGTCCTATCCTGTTGAGGTAGTAGTGATTGACAGTCAACATCATTTTGAATTTCAATTGTCCTGCTACGTTTCTTGGACCATTCAAAACCAAGACTCCGTTTTGTCATATGTTTCAATATACTGTGCTTTTTTTTGACTCAATGATTTTTTTAAATTTTGTGACAAAAGCCGTTTTGAGGCAAACTAAGTGATGATCAGTTCAGCATTCTGTCCATGGTTTGGCTCTGGTTCTTTCATTGCCAGACCAGCATATAACTGATCTCACCATTATAGTGTGTGTTACTTATAGTTTAAATTTACTAAGGTTAGTTTAGAACTTCCTAAAATGGACTAAAAGATTTAATATTTTCTTCTTTTTGGTTTAAAATGGTTCATAAATTGTAGGTTTTAGTACTCTCCTGTTTCAGTATCTCATTCCTTGTGCTCCAATTGTCCAGTTTCATCCAAACATAAATTAGAGCAATTAGTTCTAGCCATTATGCACTGGTCTGATGGTGTGTTATTTTCCATCTTCAGGAAGGATGGGAGACTGTGGTGGGCATCACAGGCATGGCCTGTGAAGAATACACCATCATAAAGAGTTAATTCTTAAAGATGAACATGCTGTCCTCCTCATGCCAATGAATAAGAGGTGTGAGGAACTGATCCTGCTTGTGGAAACTGCTGTTGAGCTGTAAACATGAAGTATGTGTTAGGAAAAAGCTTAAATCATCTCAGGCTCCAAGAATCAGCTTTTATTTGCTATCTGATTTTGACGGCGTGCAGAAACTCCTAACTCATTAGATGAGCTGAGTTTTGTGCGAAGAGGGCAAAATTAGGGCTGCCTTTTTTACATATCTTCCCTGAATTAAAGAACACAGTGGTAACCCTAAAATTAGTTAATTAATCTTGCAGGATGCTGCTGCATTATGCTAAATAATTTTATCCCATGTTATGTGCATGTAATGTAAATAAGGTCAATTAGAAGAAGCATTCCATCACGGTTATTGTAAACGTTGTTTATAATCTAAAAGCAGAGTATAGGCCGTAAAATTACGCTCTGTGGTGCCCATTGCTTTGGGTACTTCTCCACAGCAAAATAGTGTCCACAAGATTCTGGTGTGGATGATGCTGAAAACCATTTTGGTAAGGGCATTAGGATGGGCGTTGTGAGCTTGTGCTGAAAGTACACAGAGTAGGCAGGTCATACCACAGTCGACGTGTAATACTGTTTTGAAGCCAGTGGTGGCATTCTCGACCTTGCCAGTCCAGGTAATGTTCTCTCTTAACATCGCACAGCTGAACATGCATTCAAGAGCAAGAAGAACATCCCTACCTCACCAACGCTATTAAAGGGAACATCAATTACTTTCAGTTCGGATGCTGATTGATTTCTACTGGCTCTGTCTGAATTTGTAGAACTGCTTGGTGGTTTGAAGAATTGGTTAAAGTTGATAAAGCCTTCAGAAGGTGGTGCTGCACATAGAGAAGGCCTTCGCTGTGAATCCAAGATTCTGGTCAGGCCATTTGCTCATAACTCCACTCTGCAACCCAACCACACAATGATAGTCATGCTGCTATATGAAACATCATTCAGCAGATCACTGGGGTGTTGGAACAAATGTTCTGCTGCCTGGAAGAGCCCTGGAGTATTCTCTAGAGCATGAATCATTATCTCTGTTGCTTTTCTGTATCCTCCACAACCTGGCCATAGCCCTGGCCACCAGGTATACAGCAAGCAGCTCAGGAGGAGGAGGGGAAAGAAGAGGGGGAGGAGAAGGGAAAAAAAGAGGAGAACAACAGGCTTTGCTCCACGAAACCACTGCCACTCACCCAGACCAGTATCTCAGCAGTGTTAGAAATCTGCTGGAGCAGATTATTGGACTGTCGTGAGATTCTACACTGTGTTAAAGTTGTGTTAAAGTAAAAGTCACAAAAAGTGAAATCTTGTTTGGTAATTTCTTCATTTGGGGTTTGTTCAGTAAATTTGGTTTGTTTGGTTTACAGATCCCTAGAGGGGTCATAACATCCTCCTCATGCATTTCATGCTCCTGCACAACCAACTAGCAGAATAGATAAGGGAGAACCAGTGGACGTGGTGTACTTGGATTTTCAGAAAGCTTTTGAGTTTAGAGGTTAGTGTGTAAAATTAAAGCACATGCAATTGGGGGTAATATATTGGGCATGGATTGAGAATTGGTTAGCAGACAGGAAACAAAGAGTAGAAATAACTGGGTCTTTTTCGGAGTGGCAGGCAGTGACTAATGGGGTACCGCAGGGATCAGTGCTTGGGCCCCAGCTATTCACAATATATATCAATGATTTGGCTGAGGGAACCAAATGTAATATTTCCAAGTTTGCTAACGACATGAAACTTGGGAATGTGAGCAATGAGGAGGGTGTTAAGAGGCTTCATGCTGATTTAGACAAGTTGAGTGAGTGGGCAAATGCATGGCAGATGCAGTATAACGTGGCTAAGTGTGAAGTTATCCACTTTGGTAAGAATAACAGAATGGCAGAGTATTATTTAAATGGTGATAGTTTGAGAAATGTTGATGTACAAAGGGACCTGGGTGTCCTTGTACACCAATCACTGAAAGCAAGCATGCAGGTGCAGCAAGAAGTTAACAAGGCAAATGGTATGTTAGCCTTCATTGCGAGAGGACTTGAGTACAGGAACAAGGGTGTCTTACTGCAGCTGTACAGGGCCTTGGTAAGACCACACCTGGAGTATTTTGTGCAGTTTTGATCTCCTTACTTAAGAAAGAATATACTTGCCATGGAGGGAGTGCAGCAAAGATTCACCAGACTGATTCCTGGGATGGCAGGATTGTCATATGAGGAGAGATTGGGCCGACTAGCCCCGTATTCACTAGAGTTGAGAAGAATGAGGGGAGATCTCATTGAAATGTATAGAATTCTAATGGGACTGGACAGACTGGATGCAGGGATGGTATTTCCTCTGGCTGTGGGGGGGGCTAGAACAATGGGTCACAGTCTCAGGATACAGGGTAGGCCACTTAGGACTGAGATGAGGAGAAACTTCTTCGCTTAGAGTGTCGTGAACCTGTGGAATTCTCTACCACAGAACTCTGTGGAGGCCAAGTGGCTGAATATATTTTAAAAGGAAATAAATGGATTTCTAGACTCTAAAGGAATCAAGGGGTATGGGAGAGCGTAGGAATATGGCATAGAGATAGAGGATCAGCCATACTCAAATTGAATGGAGGAGCAGGCTCGAAAGGCTAAATGACCTACTCCTGCTCCTAGTTTCTATGTTTATCTGACCAGTTGCCAGCTCTTGGGTATCTGAAAGGAAAAAGGCACAAGTGTAGAATTCTGCTGAGGGGAAGTACAGGAGAAGCAACAGATACATGCTTACACCATCCGAAGAGATTGTGGGATTAAGAGGAAGTGGGCTGTGAGGAGGTGGATTGGGTACAAATGTACTGTCATCCTCTATAGTTTCATCCCCACCACTGACCACGACCTCACTCCAGTGATGGCAAGCACAGTTTCTTTCATGAGGGTGAGGATAGCAGTCATAACTTCCCCCACCCTCACTGGTTATCTTCTACCGCCTTCAATTGTAGGCTACTTTATCCTGCTAGAGAGAGGAGAGCTTTGTCAGTGAGTGTGGCACAATGTGCTGTCTTAGCTGAAAAGTTGACAGTGAGTGAAATCTGAGAGATGTGAATCTGAAGCTTGCAGGAGTGCTAAGTGTATGAGGTTGAGGAGAAGCTATGAATGTAAAGTATGAGTTGTGCTTGATGGAGAATGTTGGTAGATGAGTGATAGAAGTTTGGTGAATGGAGCAGTGTGTGAGGCTAGTGGCTCAGTTGTAAGGTGTATGTGAAAACGCATTCACTGACCTTAACTCCACATATGACGTTATTAAACTCTTTGAGGTACTGCATCCTGATCCTCAGAACTAGACTGCTAGCATTCACTGCAACAGTTATCTGCCCCCACTGCCTTTGTAATGTCTGTCTGGAGTGTCTCCATGACCTATGAGGGAAGAGGATCTCTCATCTCTTGTCCACCTCCTGCACCATGTCCTCCAGTGCTATATCAGAGAACCTTCCGGAATGCTTTCCGACCCGTTGCACCATCTCCATTCCTCTTTCTGCTCAGAGACTCTTCTGTAACTACTCTAGCACTAACTGCCACCAGGGTGCACCTCACCTTTAAAAGGTGCAGACTACCTTTATGTAGTGCAGGCTAGTTTTAAGTGATACTATGCTCACATGTACTTGGTGTAGTATAAGGGTCTGGCACACACAGGGATAATGTGGGACTGAGTACAGTACCACCCACACTGGACCCTGGGAACAGCCTCCCACCATCAACAACAGAAGGCACATGACCCAGGCTTAGAGCCAGTGTGGTATTGAGCAGAGACGTGTTAAGATCTAGACATGGAGATAGCTCCTTACTTGTACCCTTCACTGTATTTCTGCATATAGTTACAAGTAATTCATAAAGACTTGCTGCTAATATTCAGAAGACTATGAATACTCAGTAACAGGCGCAGGATCAGAGAGGGGAGATCTCGGCCTGAGTGAGACAGAGACCGAGCGAATATATTTGGGAATTTGGCTCAAAGTGGGAATGCATGCACAGGGGGAAAGAGGCGCTTTAGGTAAGGTTTACTGCGAGAAGTGCAACTTAGAATAGAATGCTAGGAGTTGGGTAATTAAGGGAGTTAGGGAAGGAAAGGAAAAAGGTGCTCTTTTGCTTTCTGCTTTCTAACTTTCTCAGTCTTCAGGAAGTGGTCATACTCTGCTACAGGAGAAAAAGCTAGTTATTTGGTGAGTGACGAGGTTTATTCTGTTCCTAATGTTCAAAATAGTCTAGCAACTGGTGGTAAGGCTAATAAAATAGATAAAAACAAAAGTAAAATATATAATATAATAAAACAATAAAATAGTTAATTAGAACACATTAAGGACGTCTGGGCAAGTGATGTGGCATAACTGTAGCATGTGGGTGCTCCTGGATGCCATTTTGATCCAGGGCAAACACATCTGCAGTGTTTGAAGTTTGAGCATCAGGGAGGGGGAAAATTGCCCGCATTTGTTGTGCCAGGAGGCAATCACACCTCTTAGGACAGGGTCTTCTGATTTGGTCAGTGGTCAGGGACAGGACAGTGTGACTGTGAGTGAGGCAGGTAAGGGGACTCAGAGGGCAGGAGTGCAGGAGCCTTGGCCCTTGCAATTGTCCAACAGGTTTGAGTTTCTTTCAGCTTGTTTAGATGAGACTGGGGGCTTCAGGATGCATGAGCTAACTGGCCATAGCACCATGGTAAGAAAGCTATTCAAGTGGGGAAAGCAAAAAGGAATGTAATGGTAGTAGGGGATAGTATAGTCAGAGGGATTTACACTGTTCTGTGCAGCAAAGAGCGTGTGTCCAGACAGCTGTGTTGCCTGCTCGTTGCCAGGGTTTGGGACATCTGCTCAGGGCTGGAGAGCAACTTGCAGTGGGAGGGGGAGGGCCCAGTCGTCGTGGTCCATGTAGGTACCAATGACACAGGCAGTATAAAGAAGGAGGTTCTGCATAGTCGGTATGAGGACCTAGTCACCAAATTAAGAAGCAAAACCTCAAAGGTAGTAATTTATGGATTATTACCTGAGCCACGTGCAAAATGGCACAGGACAAATCAGGTTATGGAGATGAATGCCTGGCTCAAAGACTGGTGTGGGACTGGTTCGTGGAGCACTGGCATCAGTATTGGGGGAAGTGGGATCTGTACCGTTGGTATGGTCTATACCTGAACCATGCTGGGACTGGTGTTCTTGTGAGCTGCATAACTAAGGAAGTAGAGAGGGTTTTAAACTAAATAGTGGGGCAAGAGTACAAATTTGGGAAGATGGGGCAAATCAAAGAGCAGAGACAAGGCAAAAGAGAAAGGTATTATTAGAGGAAATGAAAAACAGACCGTGACAGGAAGGGATAGAGAGTATAAATCTAACAGTAAATCAACAGGTAAAACTAAAGGTTATAAAAAGAATAAAAGGATAAAACTAAAAGCTCTGTATCTGAATACATGTAGCATTCAAACCAAAACAGTTGAACTGAGCGCACATAGAAATAAATAATTACTATTTGATAGCCATTACGGAGACATGGCTGCAGGAGGACATGGACTGCGACCTGAATATTGAAGGGTATAGGATATTTAGGAAGGACAGGAAGCGAGGAAAAGGTGGCAGGGTTGCTCTGTTAGTTAATGATGATATTAGTACAATAGAGAGGGATGACCTAAGTTCAGGAAACCAGGATGTGGAAATGGTTTGGTAGAGAAGAGAAATAGGAAAGGCAAGAAGTTACTTATGGGAGTTGTGTACAGGCCTCCTAACAGTAACCACATAGCAGGGTGGAGCATAAAGGAAGAAATAATTGGAGCTTGTCAGAAAGGCGCAGCAATAATCATGGGAGATTTTAACTTACATGTAGACTGGAAAAGTCAGATGGGCAAAGATAGCCTAGATGAGGAGCACATTGAATGTTTTTGGGATAGTTTCCTAGAACAGCATGTTCTGGAGCCAACCAGAGAGCAGGCTATACTTGACCTGGTATTGTGCATTGAGCTGAGAGTAATTAATGATCTCATAGTTAAGGTGCCCCTAGGTAGCAGCGACCATAATATGATTGAATTTTACATTCAGCTTGCGGGAGAGAGAACTGGGTCCGAGACTATGGTTTTAAACTTAAATAAGGGCAATTATAAAGGCATGAAAGCTGAACTGGCTAAAGTGAATTGGCAAATTAAGTTAAGATAGAGATTCAGTGGCTAATATTTAAGGGGATATTTCAGAATACATGGAATAGATATATTCCAACGAGAAGAAAAAGTCCAAGGGACAGACACACTATCCATGGTTAAATAGAAAAGTTAAATATAGTATCAAACTTAAAGAAAAACATATAATAGTGCAAAGACAGGTGGCAGGTCAGAAGACTGGACAGAATATAAGGAACAGCAAAAAATTACTAAAAGACTAATAAGGAGGGAAAAATTAGAATATGAGAAAAAGCTACCCAGAAATATAAAAACAGATAGTAAGAGTTTTTATAAATATTTTAAAAAGAAAACAGTTAACAAAGCGAGTGTTGGTCCTATAGGAAGTGAATCTGGAGAATTGATAATGGAAAACAAGGAGATGGCAGATGAATTGGACAGGTATTTTGAACCAGTTTTCACTACAGAGGAAACAAGTAACATCCCAGAAACAACTATAAACCAGGACAGGAAATGGAGGTGGGGGAGGATGTCAGGAAAATTACAGTCACCAGAGAAGTGGTACTGAGTAAATTGTTGGAGCTGCGGGCTGACAAGAGCCTGGGTCCTGCTGGACTTCATTCAAAGGTCTTAAAAGAAGTGTCTAGTGAGATAGTTGATGCAATGGTTCTAATTTTCTAAAACTCCCTAGATTCAAAGAAGGTCCCATTAGATTGGAAGAGAGCAAATGTAACTCAATTATTCAAAAAGGGAGGGAGGTAGAAAATGGGAAACTACGGGCCAGTTAGCTCAACATCCGTCGTAGGGAAAATGTTAGAAGCTATTAAAAATAAATTATAGCAGGGCGCTTGGATAAGCTCAAGGTCATCAGGCAGAGTCAACACAGTTTTGTGAAAGGGAAATTATGTTTAACCGACTTATTGGAGTTCTTTGAGGAAGTAACAGGTGCTGTGGATAAGGGGGAACTGGTGGGTGTACTGTAATTAGATTTCCAGAAAGCATTTGATAAAGTGCCACATCAAAGTTTATTGTGGAAAATAAAAGCCCATGTGTAGGGGGTAACATATTGGCACAGATAGAAGATTGGCTGGCTAACAGGAAGCAGAGGTTAGGCATAAATGGGTCTTTTTCAGGTTGGCAAGATGTGGCAAGTGGTGTGCCACAGGAATCAGTGCTGAGACCTCAACTGTTTACAATTTATATAAACGACTTCGATGAAGGGGTGGATGGGATGGTTGCCAAATTTGCTGATGACACAAAGATAGGTAGGAAAGTGAGTTGTGAAGAGGAAAAAAGAAGGCTACTATATATATATAGGTTAAGTGAGTGGGCAAAGATCTGGCAAATGGACTATTATGTGGGAAAATGTGAAATTGTCTATTTTGGCAGGAAGAATAAAAGAGAAGCATATTATCTAAATGGTGTGAGATTGCAGAGCTCTGAGGCACAGAGGGATCCAAATGTCCTACTGCATGATTCACAAAAGGCTAGTATGCAAATACAGCAAGTAATTAGGAAAGCTAATAGAATGTTATCGTTTATTGAGGGGGGAATTCATATTAAAGTAGGGAGATTATGCTTCAGTTGTTCAGGGCACAAGTGAGACCACATTTGGAATACTGTATTGGTCACTTTATTTAAGGAAGAATGTAGATGCATTGGAAGTAGTTCAGAGAAAGTTTACCAGACTAATACATGGAACGGGTGGGTTGTCTTATGAGGAAAGGTTGGACAGACTAGCCTTGTATCCGCTGGAGTTTGGAAGAGTAAGACGTGACTTGATTGAAACATATAAGATCCTGTGTGGTCTTGACAGGGTGGACGTGGAGAGGACGTTTCTTCTTGTGGGAGAATCTAGAACTAGGGCTCACTGTTTAAAAATAAGGGGTTGCCCATTTAAAACAGATGAGGCAAAATTTTTTCCCTCAGAGGGTTGTGAGTCTTTTGAACGCTCTACCTCAAAAGGCGGTGAAAGCAGAGTCTTAGAAAATTTTTAAGCCAGAGGTGGATAGATTCTTGGTAAGCAAGGGGGTGATAGGTTATCAGGGGTAGGTAGGATGCAGATTTCAGGTTACTATCAGATCAGCCATGATCTTATTAAATGGCAGAGCAGGCTTGAGGGGCTGAATGGCCTACTCCTGCTCCTTGGTCATATGTTCACATGTACTTTCTGTAACTAACACCATCCCAAAATGGCGGCAGAAGGGTATCAAAAGCCCTCAACCTCTCTAAAATGCTGAACGGCTAAGAAATATAAAATCTTCAATGGAAATTCTGACCTGGAAGAAGCTGCTAACAGAAGCAGAAGAATCTCACCACAAAACGTTCCAGAGAAGAGATCCCTGACTCCGAGCCTCAACATGTGTCTTCTGAGTTTGAAAAAGAAAATAAAAATTAATTAAATTACTGAGCCTCTCAGGAACATCACGATCCATCAGATTCGTAAAACAGCAAGCCTGTGGTGAATTTGAATGTCTCGCTACTTGCAACTATAAATCACTGAATGAAATAAGCTGGCAGACAGCTGACCCGTACAGCCATTGTCAAAAATTCTCCCTCGAGAAGCACACAACTGCCACCTTGTAAAGCCTGCCAAACCCAAAAAGCACAGGAAATCCTTTATATTGCAATGAATGGCAACACCATCTTGGGAGCCTGTAAGCTCTTAAAGCTGTACTCGCACTTCAAAAATCTTTACCATGGATCACAATTCCACACTTCCAAGTCCACTGGGACTCACCAAAGGCCCAAGCCAGTCACACAATTGGGGTCTTTGGAGAAAAAGATTTTTAAGTGACAGCATTGCTCCAGACTTCAGCGAAAAGCCTGCAGTCCTACAAGCTAAAGATAATCTAACCCTAGACAAGGCAATCCAGATAGTTCCATTATCTGAGCTACGCAAGCATCTCAGGACAATCCTAAGGGGAGACAATACAACATGGGACAGAAGCCAACCCTCAGTGCAACTCATCAGGTCACAAAGACACAGGGACTATCAAAGTCAGGGAAAACACTTCCTGACCCTCCCAGCAGAGCGACCTTGTCAGCGCTGCAGCGTGAAGCACTCTTACAGAAGAGATCACTGCCCAATTTTTCCACCGCAACAGACAGGAACACTGTGCATGTCAAAACCCAGTACCACACAGATAGCCCAAAGGTAATGTACAAGGTCAAGACCATTTTTTAAATTCCATCACAGGATGTGGGCTTCGCTGACTGGGCCTGCATTGATTGGCCATCCCTAGTTGCCCTTGAGAAGGGTGAGCTGCCTTCTTGAACCGCTGCAGTCCATGTGGTGTAGGTACGCCCACAGTGCTGTTAGCGAGGCAGTTCCAGGATTTTGACGCAGCGACAGTGAAGGAACGACGATATATTTCCAAGTCAGGATGGTGAGTGACTTGGAGGGGAACTTCCAGGTGGTGGTGTTCCTATCTATCTGCTGCCCTGTCCTTCTAGATGGTAGTGGTCGTGGGTTTGGAAGGTGCTGTCTAAGGAGCCTTGGCGAATTCCTGCAGAGCATCTTACAGGTGGTAGACATTGTTGCTATTGTGCGCCGGTGGTGGAGAGAATGAATGTTTGTGGATGTGGTTCCTGGATGGTGCCAAGCTTCTTGAGTGTTGTGGGAGCTGCACTCATCCAGGCAAGTGGGGAGTGTTCAATCACACTCCTGGCTTGTGCCTGGTGGATGGTGGACAGGCTTTGGGGAGTCAGGAGGTGAGTTACTCATCACAGGATTCCTAGCCTCTGACCTGCTAGCCACAGTATTTATATGGCTAGTCCAGTTCAGTTTCTGGTCAATGGTAACCCCCAGGATGTTGATAGTGGGGATTCAGTGATGGTAATGCCATTGAACATCAGACTTGATGATTAGATTCTCTCTTGCTGAAAATGGTCATTGCCAGGCCCTTGTGTGGGGTGAATGTTACTTGTCATTTGTCAGCCCAAGCCTGGATATTGTCCAGGTCTTGCTGCATTTGGACATAGACTGCTTCAGTGTATGAGGGGTCTCAAATGGTGCTGAACACTATACAATCATCAGCAAACACCCCCACTTCTGACCTTATGATGGAAGGAAGGTCATTGATGAAGCAGCTGAAGATGGTTGGGCTGAGGACACTACCCTGAGGAACTCCAATAGTGATGTCCTGGAGCTGAGTTGACTGGCCTCCAACAACCACAGCCATCTTCCTTTGTGCTAGGTATGACTCCAACCAGTGGGGAACTTTCCCCCTGATTCCCATTGACCCCAGTTTTGCTAGGGTTCCTTGATACCGCACTCAGTCAAATGCGGCTTGATGTCAATGTCACTCACTTTCACTTCATCTTGGGAGTTCAGCTCTTTTGTCCATGATTGAACAAAGGCCAGGAGCTGAGTGGCCCTGGCAGAGCCCAAACTGAGCGTTAGTGAGCAGGTTATTGCTAAGCAAGTGCCACTTGATAGCACTGTTGATGACCCCTTCCATTACTTTACTGATGATGGAAAGTAGACTAATGTGGCAGTAATAGGCTGGGTTGGATTTGTCCTGCTTTTTGTGTACAGGACATACAATTTTCCACATAGCCAGGTAGATGCCAGTGTTGTAGCTGTACTGGAACAGCTTGGTTAGGGGCGCGGCAAGTTTTGGAGCACAAGTCTTCAGTACTATTGCTGGAATATTGTCAGGGCCCATAGCCTTTGCAGTATCCAGTGCATTTAGCCATTTCTTGATATCACGTGGAGTAAATTGAATGGCAGAAGTCTGGCGTCTGTGATGCTGGGGACCTCTGGAGGAGGCTGAGATGGATCATCCACTCGGCACTTTTGGCTGAAGATTGTAGCAAATACTTCAGCCTTATCTTTTGCACTGGCCTCCTCCATCATTGAGGATGAGAATATTTGTGGAGCCTCCTCCTCCAGTGACTTGTTTAATTGTCCATCAGCATTCATGACTGCATGTGGCAGGACTTAGAGCTTAGATCTGATCTGTTGGTTGTGGGATCACTTAGCTCTGTCTATCACCGGCTGCTTATGCTGTTTGGCATGCAAGTAGTCCTTTGTTATAGCTTCACACCTTATTTTTAGATATGCTTGGTGCTGCTTCTGGCATGCACTCTTTGTTGAACCAGGGCTGATGCACTTGTCTTGATGGTAATAGTAGAATAAGGGATATGCTGGGCCATGAGGTTACAGATTTGTGTTCGAGTACAATTCTGCTGCTGCTTGATGGCCCGCAGTGCCTCATGGAGGCCCAGTCTTGAGTTGCTTGATCTGTTTGAAATCTACCCCATTTAGCACAGTGGTAGTGCCAGACAACACGATGGAGGGTATCCTCAATGTAAAGGTGGGACTTTGTCTCCTCAATTACTGTGTGGTTGTCACTGCTACCGATACTGTCATGGACAGATGCATCTGCGGCAGGTAGGCTGGTAAGGATGAGGTCAAGTATGTTTTTCCCTCACCACCTGCTGCAGACCCAGTCTAGCAGCTATGTCCTTTAGGACTCGGCCAGCTCGGTCAGCAGTGGTGCTACTGGGCCACTCTTCGTGGTGGACGTTCAAGTCCCTGACCCAGAATACATTCAGCACCCTTGCCACCCTCAGTGCTTCCTCAAAGTGGTGTTAAACATGGAGGAGCACTGATTCATCAGCTGAGGGAGGGCGGTACATGGTAATCAGCAGGAGGTTTCCCTGCCCATTTTTGACCTGATGCCATGAGACTTCATGGGGTCCAGGGTCAATGTTGAGGACTCCCAGGGCAACTCTCTCCTGGCTGTATACCACTGTGCCACCATCTCTGCTGGGTCTGCCCTCCCAGTGGGACAAGGCATATCCAGGGATGGCGATGGTGGTGTCTGGGACATTATCTGTAAGCTATGATTCCGTGCGGATGACTATGTCAGACTATTGCTTGACTAGCGTGTGAGACAGCTCTCCCAATTTTGGCACTAGCCCCCAGATGTTAGTGAGGAGGACTTTGCAGGATCAACAGAGCTGAGTTTGTCGTTTCCAGTGCCTAGATCGATGCCAGGTGGTCTGTCTGGTTTCAATCCTTTTTTGTGACTTTGTAGCAGTTTGATACAACTTAGGGGATTGCTAGGCCATTTCAGAGGGCATTTAAGAGTCAACCACACTGCTGTGGGTCTGGAGTCATATGTAGAGTCACCAGACCAGGTAAGGATGGCAGATTTCCTTCCCTAAAGTGCTTAAGTGCATCCGATGGGTTTGTAACAACAATCATGGTCATCATTTTTATTGAATTCTAATTTCACCATCTGCTGTGGTGGGATTTGAACGCGCGTCCCCAGAGCCCTGGCTCTCTAGAATTGCTTGTCCAGTGACAATACCACTACGCCATCATCTCCCTGAAGACCCAGGTGAAACACAGCGATGCTTCTTGGGTGAGGTCAAAGATTGTGGTTCTTCATTTTGGAATGCTGACTTCCTGGTAAATGTTCATCTTACAAATTTTTAATTAGATTCCGGTACCAGCATAACAGTCCTGTCAGACAAGGAACCATGGCTCAAAGACCTCTGGCTTCAAATGGCGGATACTCCACTTTACCAGTCTGGCTCCCATAGGCATAATCCTGGAACCACTGAGCTATGGCAGCAAGCAAACCTTTGAGCTGATGTACATTATCCGTAACCTGCCTTCCTCTGTGCTGAGTATGGATGTCTGCATAGCCCTGGATCTCCTCCAGATGGCGGACGATGTCAAGATTACTACTATCATTGGCCAGCCAGAACTGTATGGTGCTGAGTATTAAAACAATAAAGAGTATTCAGGCTCAGACTTCACCTTCAATCTCTCTTCTCTTTTTGTGGAGAGGTTTTGTCCATTATCATTGCAGGTCCCGGCAAACCCCCAGTGGTCCAACCAATCTCTTGTCCACTAGATTACCATGACACCTCCAGTGGATGTGGTACAAAAGAGTGATCAATAGTCTGAGAAGCCTGTATCTTAGATGGTGCAGCTGATCGACACAGCAGCCACTTTGCACACACTGCAACTTCCAGCCAGCATGCCACAGCCACAAGGGCTGCTGGACCCTGGAAGCAACCTCCCACCATCGACAACAGAAAGCAGAGGTGAGCATACCACAAAACCTTCTTCTCGCCACAGTAACGTGCTTCCTCAGCCTCAGAGGGCTTTGAGACGACGTACATGGAGAAAGAAGAAGAAAAAGCAGCGTCAAGGAGATGAATACAATGTTCATCCACCCCACAAGAAACGATCGAGAGGAACAGCAACCATGGATCGACACAACAGTCGAGCCAACCAAGCATGGTTCAACATAAAGCAATGGAGGAAAAGAATGAAAGCATACCTAAATCCAGTCCAACCTCCAAGCCAACAGCAAGAACCAGAACCAACAGAGCCTGCCCCTCCTCTGACACAGAAAGGCAAATGAGATGTAGAAAAGCTATAAGGCCTCCAGACTGCCTGAACCTTTAAATTGAAGGGCTTGAAGGGAGGAGGTGGGCAGTCAGAATGTTGTAGTAATGCTTTTTCTTTATTCTTTCATGGGTGTGAGCATCATCGTTGGCAAGGCCAGCATTTGTTGCCCATCCCTAATTGTCCTTGAACTGAGTGGCTTGCTTGGCCATTTCAGTTAAGAGCCAACCACATTGATGTGGATCTGGAGTCACAGGTAGGCCAGATCAGGTAAGGATGGAAGGTTTCCTTCCCTAAAGGGCATTAATGAACCAGATCATTTTCTACAAAAATTGACAATGGTCACCATTACTAAGACTATTCCAGATTTTTATTAATTGAATTTAAATTCCAGCTGCCAGTGTGGAATTTGAATAATTGTCGCCAGCGCATTGGTCTGGGTTCTGGGTTGCTAGTTTAGTAATAATAATACAGTAATAGCAATAATGTTGGAATAGCATTAAGGTAGTAACAAAAAGGTAAATGCATGAGGCTGATAACAATGTAAGGCATGAGGTAAGCTAGTGTAACTCCATATCTGTCGGATAAAGACTTTGGGGGAGGTGTAGTATAAGGGTCTGGCACAAATAGGGTTAACGTGGGACTGAGTACAGTATCACTCAGACAGTGATGTAAGAAGGCACATGGCCCAGACTTAGAGTCAGTGTGACGTTGTGCAGAGATGTGTTACGACCTAGATATGGAAATGACTCCTTGCCTGAAACTTTTACTATATATATGTATATAGTTACAAGTAGTTAATAAAGACTTGCTGTTAACATTCAGAAGATTACAAAGACTTCTTTAAGAGATGCATTTTGTAACCAACACCATCCCAACACTTGAGACTTCTGCTGGGTGGAATAACACTATCATTTAAATTAGTAGGTAACACGAAATTTGCATACTGCCTGCATTCAGGCGAATGGGCATGAGTTAATCATGCATCCTTGATCAGTTGGAAGGCTGCTTCCAGAGGATCATCAAGAGACTCAATCTGAGCAGGTGGCTGTTCTCCAGCAGGCCTCTGAGGTCCTGGAGACTGGGTAAGTCATCCTTCAACTCCCTCCAATATCACACTATCATCATGGCATCATGCACCCAAAGGGCTATTCTCTTCAGGGATCTCACATAACCATTACCAGGAGAAACATATCACCACTGATTGACTATCGGAACCTTTCACATCGCCACCATCCCATCTATCATATTGTGCACTCTCCATCATCAGACCTGCTGGGGAGGGCTCACTGCACACGGGGGCATGAATCTTTGCTAATCTGTGCTCCATTCCTTCTCATCACATGCCTTTTTGTTGTCTTCATCCAGGCCAAGCTTGCTCACAACAGACGGGAAAGTTCCCAGACGGTGGGTGGGTGGGGGGATGTGGTGGGGTCGGGCGGTTGGGGTTGAACATCTGATATCATTGACCTCCCAGAGTTTGAAGAGGCTCCAGCCCAGATCGCTGGTCAGGACAGGGATTGCTCATGTGGGGAAAGGGAGATCAGATTGTCTCAGCAACCCAGTATGGATCACACCATGAGTTCATCACATCCTGACAATCACAGTGAGCGACACACTGTCTTACATTCCTCATGCTCTTCTACTAAAACTCCATTCTCTATCTTATAGGCACCTGAAGATCGAGGCCCACAAGGGATGCCACCAGAAATCTCAGCCCCCAGACCATGTCCGAGGTGGGAGATGATGAAGAACCATTACAGCACACAACCGCACCCTCCAGTGACGTATGGACATACACGTCAGTGGGGCACAGCTCCAGATGAGGCTCGGGCTCACTTTCTGGAGGACACCTCACTGTCTCAGTCCAGGACCTCTTCCCTGTGCTTTGTGCAGCCTTCAGACAAAAGTGATGGTCCAGCCTCACACTCCCTGGACACATTACTGCTGCCTGCAACTCGATGGTGCTTGTCATTGCTGCCAGAATGTAGTGGGCAGGCTTCACAGAGTTCTGTCATTGTGTCTGTGCCTTTAAGGTGGGGCTGGCCCCCAACTCTTCAGCATCTGTGACCAGTGACGCTGTGCTCCTGAAGGGGTCAGGTGCTGAAGGCGGACAAAGGATCAGGTTTCATGGCTGCGTCTCTATGATATGACCCTGATCACAGAGTGCAAGTGAGCTACACTCGGCCAGACAGGAGTCAGACATTCTCAGAGGCTGTGTGAAGATTTATGGAGTGGCCTCGCTGCATGTCATCATCATCTTCCATCAGTTGAGTGACTATTAGGGCCTCCACTGCATCTCCATGGCAGGAGCATTCTCACAGAGGGTATGTGCATTGCCATTAGCCAGACTGGAGTCAAACACTAACCAAGGCAATGTGAGGATCTATGGTGTCTCCTCGCTGCATCCTCCACAATTCTAGCAGCTTTGAGGTCCTCCCGATCTAGCCCCATCTAGCCAGTGCATGGACCTCATCCCCATCACCGTTGCCTTTGAAGACCTCCTCACCCTCATCCCTGTCAGTGTCCTCCTCACTGGAGGAGACCTTCAGTTCTTTCAGCCAGTTCCCCTCCTGACCTTTGCAGTGCCAGGCTGTAAAGGGCACAGCAGACAATGATGATGTGTGACACCCTCTGTGACCTAAATTGCAGGGCTCCACCAGACCGGTCCAAGCACCAGAACCTAATTTTCAGCATCCCAATGGTTTGCTCCACCAAGTTAGGAGCTGCTACATGAGCCTCATTATATCTTCGCTCTGCTGCAGTTTAAGCCTCCACATGGGTGTCATCAGCCATGTGCTCTGCAGGCAGCCCTTGTGCCTGAGGAGCCATCCCTGCAGCCTCTGTGGACCCTGGAAGATGTCAAGGATCTGTAACCGACTGAGGATGTGGGCGTCGTGCACACTCCCTGGAAACCGAACACAGACCTGCAGGATGCATTTGTGGTGGTCGCACACCAGCTGCACATTCAGCAAATGAAAGCCCTTGTGGTTGACATAGTTGACCATTTGTTGTGACTGAGACCTGAGCAAGTAAGTACAATCGATGGCACCCTGCACCTGTGGCAAACCGAAGATCTTGGCAAATCCAATTGCTCTTGCATCCTCGTTGTCCTGGTTTGGGGCGAAATGCAGAAAGTTATGTGTCCTCGCAAAGGTGGCATTCGTGGCCTCATGGGTGCATTTGTGGGTGGAGGCTTGTGAGATCCCACAGAGGTCACCAGTGGAGCCCTGAGAGGAGCCACCGGTGTAGAAATTGAGCGCTGTGGTCACTTTCACGGCCACTGGCCGTGGATGCCCTCCATGTCCCCGTGGCACCAAATCCTGCAGTAGTTGGCAGATGTGACCGACCAGTTCCCTAGACATGCGCAGTCTTTGGCAACACTGGTTCTCGGTCTTTTGCAGGAATGAAAGGCGGCATCTATAGACCCTGGGTGTCACTAGGCACTGACCAGTGAAGGCTCACTGTGGCTCTTCGGTGGCATGAGTGGGAGCCCCAGCTGCCCCTTCTTCCTGAGGGTGCTGCCCCTCCCTCTGCCTAGCCAAGCGCCTCAGTCGCTCTATTCTCCTTTGTCTTCACTCTCTGTGCACCATGAATTACAGCTAGGTCACCAGACTCCATGATCCTGATGTACTCCTCCTTCAGGATGAAAGAGAGAGACACAAGGGTTAGCATATGTGTTCTAAGAACCTCTCTTGGTTAAATCTGAAGGCCCCTTAATGCATCCCGGAGAGTGCAGGCCCCCTCTTGGATGGCCAGAGTTTAACGCGCTGCATGGTTGCCTAAAACCCCACACACCTGCACCCCACTCCACCCGACCGATTGGCGGCAGCTTTGCCCACTGGACTGCATGCTGTGTTCTCAGCTCAAACACAGGCATTCTCCTAACCCACACTGCAAGGCTGCACTGTTGACTTGAACCATGGGGGAGACTGGTCCAAACCAGGATGCTGACATTGCAAGGGTCTATGAGGACCTCCACTAGTGGCTGCCCCATGCCCAGCTTTAGCAAGGAGATTGTACAATGTGCCCAGACGTCCAACTGCTCTGCAGTCCACTAAAACACTCATTACGTTGCGTTCTGAGCCCAAGGGGTGAACAGCTCTGGAGCACTTGGTGGCACTTTGATGCGTCTGCGCTGCTTGAGTGGGCAGATAAGCCAGAGGCCAAATGCCAATCAAATCAATGTGGCTGCGCCTGAACTGTCCCAGCTACAGAGGAATGGTCACTTTATACAAGGCTTCCTAATGTGTGGCCACTTCCCTCGTCCACCCCCCACAGGTTCTTCTGTGCTACCTTCAAACGTAGCTCTTACCTCCCCCAATGTGCCACAACGTTGAAGTCCATCAGGCGACCCGGGCAAGCACTCCACAACGTTACTGTGCACCCACCTCCGAGTTCCCTTCAAAGTTAAGCCCGCCAAGAGTACGCCTTTTATATGCTGTTGTGAAACACGTCAGTGTGCAATTACGCTGGGTAGACGATCTAGTGGCGCGGACAATTCCAGCGCTCTGGCCTTATAATGATATGCAGGTGTATTACATTGAGATCCCCGACGTCCAACGGCGGGAAACGCGGCCCACCATTGGCGAGCAGAGTGGACGATCACAAAGTGATTTCACGACGTCGTGAAACCAAGTTTTGGCCTTCTCGCCATATTGTCCGCTCACTCCACTGAACACGCCCAATACCAGCAGGCACGGAAAATCCCAACCATTGACTTTCACTGCATATTGTCCACTGTTTTCTTTCAGTATCCTTTGCAAGGCACCCGCCATCCTCTCCAAGCAGCCCTTCGACATGCAGCCGACCCCACGGCTAAATCTGCAGGGAGAAGGGTCAGAAGCAGTTCCTTTCAGAGCCTGGTGCAAGCACATTCCCGTGCACACGGAGCCTTCATCCATTAAACTCATCTCACTGGTCCCTAGCATATTCAGTACTGCCTGCTGCGGTTCCCTTTCTGTTCTCCAGCTGAGCTGACCTGTATCTGTGCCCACACACTGACCCAATTCCCATGCAGCACCTGTGCCCGTCCAACATGAGGCTCCGCTCACTTCCGATTTGAGAACTATGGTAGTGGTCACTTTTTTTATGAGCTCTCCTACCATTTTCGCTCCACCAGTCACCAATGTCCTTTATCACATCACCATTGGCCCCCTGGGTCATTCAACCACCCCACTGTCATTCTCCTGCTGAACCCTTTTCCTGTCAGGATATTCAGGTCAATGTGCACATTCCCCTCCTTCCAGAGCATCCCAACCCCATTCATACTGACCTCCCCAAACTCCTCCTTCCCACCCTCCCCCATATCTGCGTCTATCTCCGTGTTCCAACTAACAACACCCCCCCCCACACCACGCCTTTCACCCGACACCTTTGAACTCTCACCCTCCCACCCTACCGGCTCCCTCTGCCCCCTGTTACCTTAACCATCCCCTCTTATCACACCCACCCTGTGCTCACACCCCAGGAGTCAGCAGTTGATTCCAATTACCCCTCCCTGTGAACATGTTCACCTGGACATCCGCCACCACACCGCCCCCCCCCACAACCCCCTTCAGAGCTAGACATTATCCCACTGGCCTCTTTCGCCGCCCATCAGTACCTCCTGCTGCCTTCCATCCCCGCAGTTCGAGGCTCTCATCCCCCAAGCCGAAGTCCCTGAAAGAATGCTGGAGCCCAAGGCGAAGTCCCTGAAGGATGGACCTAAGCCTCAGCAAGGTCCCCGAAAGTTGGTCCGAAGCCTCAGTGAAGTCAAAGCTGCCACCTTCCGAAAGCTGCTTCACAGAGGAGCCATGTGGATGAGGCTCTACCCACCATGCGATGCATATGTTCCTTCAGGGTCAGGTAGCTTAAGCCTCCATCATCTTGCTCTCGTTGGATATCCGTGAGCTGAGCAAGACCCTAAAGGTAAGTCCCAACTTGAGCGCGTCACTAATTTTCAAACGGGTTTGAGGCCGACGTAATTTCCTGCTGGTATGATGCAAGATTGGAAGGCGTGGCAAGATTCCGGCGAGCAGCTGTTTTAATGAACATTCATTAGGTGTTAATGAATGAAAATTGCGTTCATGTCGGAAGTCGGAAGGATAACCTTCCACTAACCCACTATTAACCCCCCCCCCCCCCCCCCCCCCCCCCATCAGGAGAATTGCAAATTGTTTTTATGCCGGTAGATTTCTGACTTTTTGGCTCCCGCTGGATTTTCCACTCCCGCCTGCCACGAAACCTGACATGGGAGGAATGGGAAAGCTCCACCCTTCTAGTGAAGAATTTTCTCCACATCTTAGTCCGAAATAATTGACTGCTAATTATGAGACACTGCCCTGTGTTCTCAATTTCACAGAAAGCAGAGACAACCTTTCAGTGTACACCCTTTCAGGCCGCTTCAGAATCTTCTATGTTTCAATAATCACCCTTCATTCTTCTAAAAAGCAGAGAGTTTAGGTAAAATTTATTCAGCCTCTCATCATAAGTCAACCTTCTCATCCCAGGGGCCAATCTAGTGAACCTTCATTATAACTCCTCAAATACAAATATTTCCTTCTTTAAATATAAAAGCCAAAAGTGCACACAGTAATCTAGGTGCGGTCTTGCAATAGCCCTGTACAATTGTATCCAGGTTTCCTTATTCTTGTACTCCAATAATATCTCACACTTCTCACATTTTTTTCCTTCTGTTACCTTGTTGTCTAATCTCTTAACCTGTTGTTATGGATAAGAAGGGTGTTAATTTAAACAGCACTAATTTCTCCTCTCACCACCAGTCCGTAAACAGAAAGGTGTTCTGATTTATTTCCCTCTTTATAAGTGGTGGCATATTTTCCAACCCCTTAGTTTTGGTGTGATCCAATTTTCTATTAATAACCCCACAACAAACGTGAGATAAGATGAACTCAAAGGGTTTGCAACACCACCCTTGTAATCAGATAGTAAAGAGAGTGATAGAGAAAAACAAAATTTACAGTACAGAGACCACAGAGAAAAGATAAGAAAGCATCCCAGATTCCAAAATCAAAGTCCAATGAGGTATTCCTTCACAGAGGTCAGTGGGTTGAAAACTCATGCTGGATAATTCATTTTTCCGGTGGTGTTGACTTCACATGATGGGATAGGCATGCAGAAATCAATAGGTCTTGTAGATGATGGTACAGACTTGCAGCAGAAGCAGGGTAGATGGGGCCAGGTGTCCAACCTGGGCCAGAGATCCTTCGGTGTGGCCTGCTAACCAGATGTTAAACAGTAGATTGAGCTTTGCCATTCAGAAAGGCAGTATTACTGGTTCCACAAGTCAGAGGCCCAAGCCGCATGACTCCCACCACTCCATACTGTCTTTGACAAAGGATGTGTATCCCTCAGCTGGGTCCCCGAGATTGTTAAATGTCTCCCAACCATTAAGAATTAAAAAGAAGGTTGCAGGTCCCTTTATCTTTGCAAGTGAGCAGGCTCCTATTGGTCAGCCTGAGTTATGAAATGCAAATGGCCTTTGTATAGCTCTCTTTGAATTTGGCCTGTAGAGCCCACATGGGTCATTAGTAGCTCCCCAGAGATAACGATGTGTGAGTTTCCCTGATACTGCCAGGCAGCTCCTTTTGTTTGAGGGTCACAGACAGACATTGATTCAGCCATTTTAAGGATCTTTGTTCAATTTTTTAAATTTTAGAAATAACCATGAGGATACAAATGTACAAACATACAAAATAGGAGAAGTAGGCCATTTGTCCCCTCAAGCCTGCTCTAACATTCAACAAGATCATGCCGATCTGTTTGATCCCACCTATCTTGATAACTTTTGATTCCCTTGAATAACAAGAATCTATTTACCCCCACCTTAAATATATGCAAAGGCCATGCCTCCACCGCCTCCTGAGAGTTCCAGGGTCGCACAACTCTCTGAGAGAAAAAAATTCTCCTCATCTCTGTCCTAAAAGGGCAACCCCTTATTTTAAAACAGTGGCCCCTAGTTCTGGACTCACCCACAAGAGGAAACATCCTTTCTACCTCCACCTTGTCAAGACTGTTCAGGTTCTCATATACTTCAATCAAATTACCCCTCACTCTTCTAAACTCCAGTGCAAACAAAACCAGTTTGTCTAACCTATCCTCATAAGACAACCCACTCATTCCAGGTATCAATCTAGTAAACATCCTCTGAACCACCTCCAACGCATTTACATCCTTCCCTAAATAAGGAAACCAAAACTATACACGGTCCAGGATTTTACAGTCTCTCCAGCCCAGCAGGATATTATGGTCCCGCCGAAATGAATGGAGATTTAAATGGCTCGCCACATCCGCCGGGGGGAGACACGTTGCGACTCACTTTTATATTCAATTCCTCTAGTAATAAGGGTTGCATTCCATTAGCCTTCTCAATTACTTGCTGGAGCTGCATGCTAACTATTTGTGACTCATGCACTTGAACACCTCGATACCTGTGCACCTCGGAATCTATGGGTAGAATTTTCCAGCTGGCGTGCGGATGGCATAGCCCACAGGTCAGCGCGTAAAATGTCGCGCGCTGACGTCGCGCGAGCGTGCCGACGTCAGCGTGCTACATCACGATATTTCGGTGGGCGGGCGCGCTCAGTTTGCCCGCCATTAATTGAAGGGCTCATTAAGGCCCTTAACTTGCCATTTGTGTACAATTTTGAGGGGCCCGTGCGAACTTCGGGTCGGCGCACGGGCTCAACGGGAGGGCGGGTAGGAAATTATTTAAGAAAACTTTTGCAATGTCGGGGTACGTGGACTCAGAGGGGTTGTTCATGTTTTACATGAAGTTATTATTGATGAAAGTGTTTAAAACATATCTGCAGACAGCATTATTTTTTGGCCTTGCAGCTTTCCGGAGGCCTCCATTTAGCCTGGGGCAATGGGTTCTGACCTCTCCAGTGGAGGCAGCTCCCCTGAGGAGGAAGGGAGGGATAGAATAAGGAAGAGGCCAGGAGTGGACAATCAGCCTCCAGGGGAGCCACCTTTGGGTGTCCAGGCGCAGGCACTAGGGGCACAGAGCCAAGAGGTTGTCCAAGGTAGAAGGGGCCGCAGAAGACTATCCTGCTGCCAGGATATACAGGCAGTGAAGCAGCTACCTCAATATGACTGAGGTGCAGTGCCGAAGGAGGCTCCGACTCTCAAGGGAGACAGTCAACTATATCCGTCAGATGATTGGCCCTGAGATCTCCCCTAACTGTGTGGGTGGACACCCCATGCCAGCGGCTCTGAAGGTCACAGTTGCCCTCCACTTCTATGCCTCTGGCTCCTTCCAGGGCTCGGTGGGTGATCTTTGCGGTGTCTCCCAATCAGCTGTCCACACTTGTGTCAAGCAGGTTACAGATGCTCTGTTCAGACGGGTATCCACCATCATCCACTTCCGCTGCAACCAGGCAAGTCAGGCACAGTGAGCCAGAGGCTTTGCGGCCATTGCTGGCTTCCCCCGCGTCCAGGGTGCAATAGACTGTACACATGTGGCCATCAAGGCACCAGCAGGTGAGCCCGGTTCCTTCGTCAACAGGAAGGGCTTCCACTCCATGAACGTGCAGATAGTGTGTGATCACAGGATGCAGATTCTGCAAGTCTGTGCAAGATACCCAGGCAGTTCCCACGACACCTACATCCTCAGACACTCCCAGGTGCCGGGGCTCTTCAGTGCTCTGGCTCAGCTGGATGGTTGGCCGCTGGGTGACAAGGGCTATCCCCTGAGAAGGTGGCTTATGATGCCACTAAGTCGTCCAAGAACAGAACGGTGCAATAGGAGCCAGGGCACCACAAGGGCTGTGGTGGAGAGAGCCATTGATCTTCTCAAGATGCGCTTCCGTTGCTTGGACCGCTCAGGGGGCGCACTCCAGTCACCCCAGATCGCGTCTCTCTGATCATGGTAGCATGCTGCACCCTGCACAATCTTGTGCTGGAAAGGGGGGATGCAGTTGACGATGAAGACCTTGACACCCTGGATGAGGCTGCACATGATGAATCCAGCAGTAACTCAGAGGATGAGGAAGCACAGGGCGATGATGACGGGAAGAATGATGACCCGCATTTACACCAAGGAGGTACCCGGGACAATTTAATCCAAAGAACCTTCAGCTAGTTCCACACACATGGATCAGCAGGAACAGCATTGCCTGGAACTTCCACACGTGGCACTTAGGTGCTACATCTTCCACCTGTTCAGCTGCAAATAAGGGCTTAGTATAGAAACATTAATGTCCACCCAAACACTCATGATAATTATGTGAAAATGAAAAAAGCACCATAATGAAAAGACCCTCAGCCATGGTAACAAAGGTGGACTTTATTGTGTCCAAAATTAAAGCACACATGATTATTTCACAATGACAGAAAAATGGGTCCCTATTCTAAGGCCAACACAAAATCACCAGTGACATACCCGTGGTGTGCCTAAGGTGCCTTATGCTTACGTTTGCGGGTGCTACGTCTAGGTGCCGCCCCATTGCTCGAAGTGGCTTGAGAGACAGCCTGCTGACTCTGCTGTCCTATTGGGCTCGATGACCTTGGCGGGCGTCCTCTGGCCCATGGAGCCTGTGATGGCCCCACCTGGGAGGGAGTGGCCAATTCCAGAACTGGCACCTTCCCAGTTGTCGCAGCCTCAACAGAAGAAACGTTGGCTGGCAGAGGGGCAGAGGAGCTGCTGCCCTCATCCGGAGGGCCCTGAGAGGAGCTCGCAGCGATGACAGGCAGCTGCTGCACCGACGTGAGGTCCAAATCTACCTCCCTGCTAACCGCAGATGCATGCGAACCAAGTGCCGACGCTTGGTGTCCACAACATCTCCCACATTGGGAATGACTACCTGTGGTCAGTACCGCTGTGAGGGCTTGCAGGTCAGAACGTAACCCAATCATATTTTGATCCATTCGGTTAAAGCTCCTCTCTATGAGAGTCGCCAATCTCTCATTGAAGGAATCCTGATGCTCTGCCCTGAGGGCGGATTCTTCTCGTGCATTCTGCCTGGACAACTCCGTCGCAGAGGGCAACTGAACCACTCCGTCATGCAACCCTGCCAGATGCAAACGCACTTCCTTCCACCTTTCCTGCAGCTGCTGCAATGGGGACAACTCCAGAGGCACGTCATCAGTGCCGGAGTCAGCATGTGCCTCGTCCCCTGCAGCCCTCTGGCTGCTGGCGCCATCGGCACTCTCTGTCCCTACCATCTCCTCCAGAGATTGTGAAGTGCCCTCTCCACTGTGACCCGGGACAGTAGCCGACGGTAAATTCTCCACTGAGGTGTGTGTGTCTGCGCTGGCGCCTGGCTGGCTGAAATGATGTGCCACAAGTTGCACTTTTTGCCCCTCGGGTGTGGAGGGGGGGCTGCGGGATCGACGTGCGGGTTGCTCTGGTGATGATGCTGAAATTAACAACAAGGACAGTGCATCAGTTAGCGTACATTCAGTTCAACCTTTCATCCCTTTCCCCCCCAGCCTCATAAGTCGCTCACCCTTAAAGACCCTAAGGAGAAGAACATTGGTGAGGTGGAAATGAGTCAAGACGGGCCCCAACCATTAAACGCACATGCAGACAGGCTGGTCAGGTGGCCTCATGAATGCCACATGGCTAGGAGTGGGGGGAGTGCAGGGGTACCTGATGAGGATGCATTGTTGCCTGGATAGTTGCGGGGCTGTGGAAACATCTCAAACAGTTGTGTCATTTTCCGCCGAACACAGGAGATTGACAGGTCATATTATTGACCCTCATTGTGTAAGGAGGGGCATAGACCGGGTGGGCAGAAGGCAACATTTCCCCTTGGTGCAGGGATGAGTAACGTGGTGGCATTTATTTAAGTTGAGTGCCATGAGGTTCACAGCTGAGGTGCTGAGGGCCTTTTGGACAGAGTAATGTGGGGCGCACTGGCTGAAAGGGTGCAGGAGGTCCCAAGCCCCCTGGAATGGAATAAGTCTTTGGCTGTGCAGCAGCGATCCAATGGCGTGTGAGACCATGGTGATAGTGGTCACAAATGGGATAAGGTGACTTTGGAAGGTGGTGGAGAGGCTATTCCTCAAGGGGACAAGGGTCCCTTCTGTACGACCCACACCTCAGAGTGTCTCAGTCAGTAAATGAGCAGTGTTTCAGCATTCACAATTGCAGCAACCATCAGTGGTTTGGATGGTGGGCAGAGAGAGTGGATGGGACTGTGGACCTCAAATACCTGCCCGCTGGACCCCAGCCTCACCGCTACCTGCTGCCCTGGCCTCCTGCCTCTTGCCCAGCTCCATGGCCTGCTCCTCGAAGGGTGTGAGGGCTGGAGGAAGGCGCGCCCACCACCAGTCCTCTGGCGCTCCCGGGCATTGTGGTTACTTTTTGCCTGCAGAACAGAGAAGAGGATTTATTGGGGCTGATCACTCATGTACTCTGTACGCACACGGTGCACCCCAACCACAGTGGCCCATCTGAGGCCTCCAGCGGTTCCTGTCCTCACTACTGGTGATCAGTCCCCAGAAGATAGTACGGCTGGTCCCAAACCCCTCCCCCAATGGTCCCCTTCGACACATTCGGTATCCATCACTTTGAATAGCACGCGGGTCCTAGCGCCCATGGCAAGGAGGAGCAAATAGGTTCAGCGCCGATGCCAGCAGATGGGACTTGCCCAAAAGACCTTGAGGCACCCCTTGCACCATCCCATTACCATCAATATGACATGTGTTGTAGTTCTGGGTACATGTCTATCGGCCTCCCCTGCAGCTTGCCCCCAAACTACTCAAACGCCACAGAAACCAACATATGCTGTGGGGAAAGCCCTTCTTCTCCTCAACCACGAAGGCTGATGTAAGCATGGTCAGTACCCATTTTCCCACCCAGCGTGCGACAGATGTCCTATGCAGTAACAACAGCAAGACATGGTGGGGGTCAAATAGCCAAGACAGACATGGTTCTCACCCGTCTGGAGCGCAGCAAATCTTTGAATCTTTTTCTGCACTGTGTACCAGTGCGCCAGACGTCACCATGGGCACTTACAGCATCACCCACCTCCTCCCACACCTGGCTGGTGACATGGGGGGCCCTCCCCCTCCCATCCTCAGGATATCAGAATCTGACGCCGGTTTCCCACCTCTTGCAGGAGGACAGCAAGACATGCATCGGAAAATCGGGGGGCACAGTGGCCCCCCGCTGGCCTCTCCTGCAGCCTGCCCCCCTCCTCCTCCACCTCATCCTCTGCTCTCCATGCAACATTTTTTTATCTCTGAGTGGCCATGGTGCACTGCCTCAAGCAGGCTGCCTGGCCACTCTTTAAACAGGCTGCCGGCTCCCCATTGGAACCGGCAGTCTGAGGCCGCCCGCCCCTGTGACTATTTTCCCGTTCTCCATGGGAGTCGCAAAGTCGCAGTGCGGGCCTTAATTGGCCCGCCCGTGGAAAATGGCAGCGCGGCCCATTTCGCCAGCGGCAATCGGCTGCCCGCCCATTGCCGAGTCGGTCAGGCCCGCCCAACCGACGAACGTAAAATTCTGGCCTATATATATTTGATATAGGATATTGGTATATATTTTATAAAAATATACACCCTGAGGTCTTAGTCCCTCACCCTGTCTATGGCCGGAATTTTCCGGCCCTGTTGGTATCAGGCGCCACAGCACGTGGGGGAAGTAACAAGATGGCAAAAAGGCCAAAAATGGGTTTCACGCAGCCGTGAAACCAGTTTGCGATCGTCCGCTCCACCCATTAATAGCGGAATGCATTTCCTGCCGCCACACGTCGAGAACCTAATTTCAATAGTTTAGCATCTCAATATAAGCCCTGCTTGCCGGAATCATCCCCCCCACCCTGGATCATCTGGGCACTTGGTGTAATTGCACGCCGACGTGTTTCACAACTGTACATAAGCGATATGCATCTGGCAAGCTGCACTTCGCTAGGGACTTCGAGGTTTGTTTGCCTACCTTGCTTCAGGTAGCACTCGCAGTCATCAGTGCCAGGCTTCGCAGACAGCACCACATCACTTTAAGTGGGGCTCACGGGCAGGTCTCTACCTACCAGGCCAGCTGTAAGGCAGGGGTGGCTTTTCAATGGTAGCAGGGCTAGGGCTTGCTTGGGAAAGGGGGAGAAGTGGCCTCAGGCAAAGGAAGAGCTGCAGGGTGAGGGCTGTACTGGGGAAGGAGGGTATCCCAGGGTATGTGTGGAGGCATATGTTGATCTGTGCAAGTGGCCTCAAGATGCTGAAGGCTGAGGAGGCAGTCTCCAGAGGAGATGAGGCCAGATGGAGATGTGGGGGTATGTGGGAGAGAGTGAACGGTGATATCCCTTGAGCTGACAATGAGTGAGATGCCAGTGAATGTGTGATGGTCTTGTGAGTGTATGAGTTTAGAACAATAAGATGATTGCCTTACCCTGGCAGCATGAATTAGATCATTCACCCATTTTCTGCACTGGATGGCAGACCTCTTGTGTGCAGCATTTGCACTGATCACCTCTGCCACCGCCTCCCAAGCTAGGGTGGAGAGACTGATGAGAGACTCCTGCGGCTAGAGTGAGCGTAAAGGTCATTGGGGTGGGCCTCCACTGTGTCCAGAAGGCATCCCAAGGAAGTGTCGCTGAATCGGAGGGCTGCACTCTTCTTGGCTTTTGAGGCCATGTCTTCACCAGAGCAGTCCTGGGCTACAAGCATTGAGAAGTGAACGCGCAGCTGCCATTTAAATATAGTGCCTGGAATGAGGAAGTGGCGAGGTATTGATGTGGCGGGCAAATCGGAGGCCACCCACCAGCAAGACAATGTGTTTCCTATGGCTACGTAATTAATGAGGCGGGAATTGGGCGATAAGGCATGAAAGCCCACCATTGCGGCTGTTGGGTAAAATGAATTTTTGCCAACCCACTACCACACTTTGTGCAAATCTGGGACGATTAAACCCTATATCTCTTTGCTGCCACTTTGTGTCCTCCTTACAGCTTACATTCCCACCCAGCTTTGTCAGAAAACTTAAATTCATTACTCTCAGTCTCTCCTTCCAAGTCATTAATATAGATTGCAAATAGCTGAGGCACTGATCCTTGTGGCACTCCACTAATTACAGCCTGACAATTTGAAAATGCCTAATTTATCCCTATTCTGTTTCCTGTTTTTTAACTAATCTTCCATGCATGCTAATATGTTACGTAAACCCATGAGCCTTTATCTTGTATATTATAATGCCTTTGATGTGACAGCTTATCAAATGCTTTTTGGAAATCCAAGTTTACTACATCTACTGGTTCCCTTTTATCTACCCTACTAGTAACATCCTCAAAAACTCTAATAACTTGTTAAACATGATTACCCTTTAATAAAACCATGTTGACTTTGCCTGATCATACTATGATTTTCTAAGTACATTGTTAAGACTCCCTTAATAATAGATTCCAGCATTTTCGCGACAACTGACATCAGGTTAACTGGCTATGGTTCCATTTTCTCTCTCCTTTTTGAATAGCGCGTGTAACATTTGCTAACTTTCAATCCTCTGGAACCATTCTAGAATCTAGCAAATGATAGAAAATCATAACCAGTGAATCTACTATTTCTGCAGCAACCTAAGGTATAGATCATCAGGATGTGGGGATTTGTAGGCTTTTATACCCTTAAGTTTCTCCAATAATTTTTCTCTGCTGATATTAATTACCTTAAGTTTCTCACTCTTATTAGCCCCTTGGTTGTCCTCAATTTCTGGTATGTACTATGTGTCTTCTACTCTGAAGACAGGCACAAAAGCTACAAAGCTCCTCGAAAGCATTTAATAAGGTCTAATAATTCCAAAGATCTATTGCATTTGAATCCATTTGAAAAGAATCCACAACACATTAAGTAACAGAATGTATTAATTATGATTTTAAGTACAGTCATTTGAGAGGTAATCATAATGAAAATGGGAACATATAAATGTAATGATTAATAGCAACTGTATAATAGGCTCATATAAATGATTCAGGGTAGAAAACAATAGCCATTAAAGTGCCTAGGGCTCTGTGCTATGGTTCATGCGTACAATTTACAATTGCCATGTCATCAAAATAATCAACTTTGAAAATGGTTCATATGTATGGGTATTAAAGGACATTGAGGTTGGGGTAAAAATGCTTAGTGCTTCCTTTTCTAATTCATTACCAATGGCTGCTTCTTAGAGCTATTTCATTTCTTTTATCTTGTTTAGCCTTTGTTATAATCATTTAGTTTGAACATTGAAAGCAATAATCTGTCAATTATAATAACATTTTCACTTCCCTTTCAGAACAGATAAAACGAAAGAAAGAAATCCCTAGCTGCAACAATAGGTTGACTCCTGATTAACAGCAGATAATTTTTGCAACTGTTAGAGTAAAACTGGCTAGCGTCAGGCCACATAATAACTTGAGAAGATAAGCACTCAACTCTCAACCTGTGGAGTGCTGAGAGTTGAACTTCAGGACTTTCAGCTTACATCTGCCGGATAAGTGAGATGGGGTACTCCATAATGACCATTCTAAATATTGGCACTCAAGCATTCACTATAATGAAAATTCTACTGTTGTCATGTGTTTTATGAAGTCAATATTAAAACCTTCAATACACTGAACAAAGCGTCAGTAATGTACAAATTTTAGCTCCATGCACTTTTTGTACAGAAAAGATTATTGTCTATGATATATTAGATAGCACACAAAAGCAGAATTGAAGCACAGCTATCATGAATAAATTATATTATTCAATTTGGTTGCTAACAACACAGTTAAGTTTTTGAGGAATTGTCCTGGAGTACCAGGGGAGGTTAGAGATTTCCCATTGCCCGTCACCTCTTCCTAAAACTTTGATTTGGCAGGCATGCGTTCTCTGCATATGAACTTCTGCAGTTGAGGAACAGAGTTCCAGGTAATATTGTCTGGGAGAAAGTTCTACAAGCAGGAAGATCAGTGAGTCCATCTTTGCTGCTTATATTCTATGAGATGTTTGAATTGGTGTGCAATGTGAAGAAAATACAGCTGTTCCTGGCATAGGTATGAAACCTTGCTAGAAACACGTATCTCTTGTTCTTCTAGTCCAACCCTGACTTGTAGAAGACTGACACACCTGCAGTAATCTCTCTCTAATGTTGTAGAAAATAGATTATTTTATGTTTTGGGTAAATGAGTTCATTGGGCAACTGAACTCTGCACGCCTTCCTATGTTCTCATCAATTGCTGCTTGCAATCAATAAAGGGGAGAGACTGATATAAGAATAAACAGTGATGGTTTATTGAGACATAGGGCAGAGCACCAGATCATACATGCTCACTCAGAAATCTCCGGAACTAGACTTACAGTTCCCAGCTGCCTGTGCTGCACTGATTTGTCAATGCTATCACATGATCAGTACACTTGCATTCTCTTAAAGGGACAGGGTGCCTCACTTTACTATATCCCTCCCCCTTTACTTAAAGTACAGCTAACAAGCTTAAAACGCATTAACTAATTATACAATAACCATTTACAGGTCAAGTCTCTCAGGAGGCCTTCATTGACAGGTTGTGCGTCGTGGCCCAACAACCTTGGCTGGTGTTTCTGAGACCTCCTTTTCAGTGGACAGTTGCCCACTATGCCCCTCAGTGGATGATTTCACCATCTTCCAGGTGCAGTCACATTCACTCCTGCTACCCCTCCCCATCAAGCTGAAACAGATAAAGGGCAACAAGTACTAAGCAACACAGCAATGAGCTTTGTGATGTGCGAGGGAAAGAGGAAAAGGGAAAAAAAATATTTTTGTTTTTCTTTCTGAGGACTGTCAATAATTTCTCTTTTTCTTCCAGCGTGTCCTTTATTTGGGATCACTGACCCGTATCTCTGCCTTCTCTTTAATTTCGCTGTTGGCTGGACTAGATTCAGGCATGAGCTGAACATGAATGAGCTCAGTAGTTGGGTTTTCTGACAGGTCTTCTGAGAATTCAGGGCCTTCTAGCTTTAAAACTTCGCGGCTTTTATGCAGCTGCTGTTTCAGCTCCTCCAATTCTTTCCTATTCTCATTAATAGCTTCCTGGAGAATGACATATCGTTGCCCCTTCTCAGCTAATTCATTCTTTAACTCAGCCAGATGCAGGCTTAACTCTCCTTTTCTTCTTCATACCTTTGTTGTGGCACAAATTGGGAGGTCATTTAATTTTGTAGCACACAAAAGTCCTTTAATAGAATTTCCATTTCACTTTGAAGGATGCTGACTTCAGCTTGAACTCTGTCCTGGTGTAACACTTCTACAGGCTTCTTCCATTGGGTCTTTGCACACTCATTCTTTCTTGCAGCAACGCTTCTAGTTTTGAATTGGGAACTTAGCAGGCCCTCAAGATTTATCTCTCCCAGCCAGTTCCTTCTGAGGAGACTCAGTCTCCTGCCTGGTGTTACAAATAGGGGTAATTTTGCAGGCTGTTCCTCAAACTGCACCTTGGCTTGACATACCCCTTACACATTTATTTCTTTGCCCGTGTATGTCCTCAGCTTTGTGTCCGAAACTTCTAACTTCAAAGGATGGGTTCATTTACTCAGATATCTAAATGTATGCCCTCCAATAATGAACATCAACGTTCCTGTATCAACTTCCTTCTTAATGGGTAGTCCGTTAACTGTAATGACTACTTGGACTGGCTCGGTTCTACCCAGTTTGAGGTTATATAACAAATGGATGTCTGATTCTATTTCTTCTGGCTCTTTCATGTGGCATATTTTTCCTTTTGCCTTTATAGTATTGTTTTAGCCTTTCTCTGCAGTGCTGCCTTATGTGGCCATAGTGGTGGCAGAAAAAGCACTCGGCTTGTTTGAGTTGTCGTTCGATCACTGGAGGCCTGGATGTATTTCTCTCATTCAATTTGTGGGTTTTCGCTGCAGCACCATTGTTTTTCAATGGTCTGGAGCTAGAGAGAGTTTCCCATCTTTTTGTGGAGTCCAAAGTTTTTGGGCCTCTTGTTGCCGGATATTGTCCGGCTCGACCAGGTGGACGGTGACATTTTGTGTATCTTTTATAACTTCGGAATTTCTAACAGCACTCTCCATTGTGGTAGCTTATTCTAATGCCTTATTGAAGTCTAGACTAAGTTCTGCTAGCAAACGCCTTTGGATAGTATCATCTCCAATTCCATATATCAGCCGGTCTCTCAACATATCACAAACGGATGTTCTGAATTTGCAATGTTCAGTTGATGCCTTTAAAACAGTCACATAGTCTGCTATTGTCTCCTCCAGAAGCCTGTTCCTTGAATTGAACTTTAAGTGCTGCATAGTAACTGAGGGCTTTGGTCTCAGGTGGCTGTGTACAATTTTTATTAGCTCGTTGAAAGTCTTCGAGTTAAGGATGTTAGGTGACGTGAGGCTGCGGATCAGCCCGTACATTTTGCTCCCGCATGAGGAAAAAAGAATCGCCCTCTTCTTCTCCTCCCCCACAATGTCATTAGCAGTACAAAAGAATGCTAGGCATCTGACATACTGAAACCAGTCATCTGTAATGGGGTCGAATGGATCAACACACCTGAACTACGGCATCGTGAATGACTACAAAGGAACTGCACTTCTGATAGGCCTCCCAGTTAATGACAAATTCAAATGTCTGGCTTACCGCGGAGTTGCATTCTCTCTGGGGTGTCTTCTAGTTTTCTGTCCACAGACATTTTTCATGTATGTACCCTTATAAATGTATTGCCATTTTAAGAGCAGTCACCCTTTTTTAAACTCTGTCTCTGCAGCTGTCGGCTTTTCTCTGCTGGATTTTGAGGCCTTTTTGAGTTTTGACGGGATCCCCGCAATTGCAATTCTGCAGCGTTTTTTTTCTTTTAAACTTCAGCACTGCTTTCTGCTCTGATTGCTGGCTGTTGCCTATTTTACAAGTTAAGTACAGATGTTCTTTCCAATGCTTTGCTCACCTGTCTAGAAATTTATTTTCTTTTGTTCTTTATCCCATCCTCGTTGCCACTTTTATGACTTGGGTAAATTAGTTTATTGGCCAACCAAACTCTAACTGCACAACTTCCTATGTTCTCATCAATTGCTGCTTGCAATCAATAATGAGGAGAAACTGATGTAAGAATAAACAGTGATGGTTTATTGAGGCATATGACAGAGCACCAGATCATACATGCTCACTCAGAAACCTCCAGATATAGACATACAGTTCCCAGTTACCCACGCTGTCCAGTGTTGTCACATGACCAGTACACTTGCATCCTCTTATAGGGACAGGGTACCTCACTTTACCACAGATTCTGACATGAAGTAAGACTGTTTTGTATCCTGTAGAAATGGATTGGTTTTGTCTGTATCTGCCTAACAGAATCACAATGTTCCATCATTGGGTGGTTACTATTGACATAATATTAAACTTTATCAAATAGGCCAAGGTTTTCTGAGGAATTTATCTCTGGCCATGTTCATTGTTTATTTGTGCTCTAATCTTTCAGGTGTGATTATTAAGGAGAGGAGTGGGCATATGTGACTTAAGAAAGCTGAGAAGGAACAATTATCCAAATGAACATTCCCAGTATGGAGCCTTTCCCATTATGGAACCTTCCCCACCAGCACATAATTGGAAAATTGTAAATGCACTCTCCATGATTTTCCATCCACATCACAACAGTAGAAGTTTATATTCGGGAAAACAGCCCAAACAACATAGGTGATTGGGCAGCATCATGATCAACCTCCTCTGATAGAGTTGTTTACTTGGTAATCAATCTTAACTATTCCCATTGGGATAAAAATGGTTAAAATCGACGCTTTGATCATCTCAATATGGAAGGCAAACAACATATACTTATTTGTTAGTCAGTCGTCCCTGTATCGATGTGGCAGAAACTGTATGGAATTTATATTTAGGATTGTATTGTAAAGCATAATTTCAGTTTAGAGCTGACCCTGCATAAAATCAATTCAATTTAAAGACACACAATCACAGTCAACATCAGTAAGAGTATAATATATGACTGATTTACATTATAATTCAATTAGGAAGACATTCTGGATTTCTCAAAACATAATTAAGTTTATGCTACTATTTTACTGTTCCTACACATACTAAGATATTTAGCAATTTAATCACTGTATAAATGTAAAGCCCAGGAAGATATATAACAAAATCTTTGATCTGGAAACAAATTAAATACCTAATTTAAATAGTTCAATCTGCCTGTGATGATAATAATTTCTTGCTGTCTGGTTTGAGGTGCTGATCCAAACGCTCTGACCGGTATTTACCAGGAGGTGAGGAAGGTTGGGTGGGGGAGACCGAAAATAACCCATGAAGCTGTCAGGGAAGCAGAGGTCCTGCTGAACCTATGGCAGAGGGTATTAACATTACTCACTCCATTGCCCCATAGGAGCCAGCCAAATGGATAACTTGGTTGGTAGGGAGAAAGGGTCCCTGACTGTAGCCAGGGGCCTTTGGGGATGGTCCCCACCATTCGAGGAGGGAACGAGAGGCTGTGATCAAGAATGGAGAGAGTGAGTGTGATTGAGAGGTAGGGAGAGAAGAAAATAACCGAAAGAGAGAAGGGAGGTGGAAAAATGGGGAGGGGAGGGTGGAAGAGGCTGCCAATGATGGCTGGGAGAGGACAAAGTCTTCCTTGATAGACTAGCGGGGAGAACCCCTCCTCCTCCTAACCCATAAAGAGTGCTGAAAATGGCATGTACCTTGTGGTGCCAGCGGTTCCCATCTCCCTTTCACTGCCAACTTTCCCAAGCAGTCAATTTTAAATTGGGCTCACAATTGCAGTGGGGGAGCCAGATTTAAATATGATTTAAATATAAAGTGTCCCACTTTATTACTCTGACACTCAGATATCCACTACCATAAAAAAAAACCAGTACGTGCATGCATGGTGTATTGGGGCCACATTGCAAGTATTTAATTATTTAACCTCTCCCCTCCACCAATCCCTTCCTATCCATCATAGTTGGGGGGTGGGAGGGAGGTAGTTAATAGCAAGGGCTCCTACTCTGAAGTTCATCTTTGTTAAATCAACTGGTGTTCTTTCCTGTCCTCTGGATTACTTGTAGTATTTTCTCTTTTTATTCAAACTCTCTCTCTCTCATGTAGTTCACATAACTCAATCATACTTATCTCACTTTTAAAAGCAACGTTCAAGCCTTAATATTGAAATTGAAACATCAGTTTGGACAAAATAATCTGCTGTGGTAAAAATAATTGTATTTGAGTCAGGTGCTCTCAGCCACAGCATGAGTTGGGGTTACACTGGGATGGGGGTAGGGCACTATCATTTCTCTCTATAGCCCAGAGCTCGGTAAGAGAAAGTCAGCCTGATTTCCTGCTCCTGAGTACTATCCATTGCCCCAACAGTGAACTTCAAGCCAGGACAGGTTTGAGATCAGCCATACTATCTGTGTGGGAAGAATTGAATCAAAAACCTATTAGGATTGTCAGTTGTTAGCCTGTTCTCAGTGATTGAACTCTTATATATTAGTCTCATAGACCCACTTCAGAAATTTGATGACATGATCTGGGATGGTGATTAAGCTCAATGCTGAGGGTGACAGATGGCTGCACTGTCGCAAGTACCATCTTTCAGATGAGGCATTAAACCTAGGTCCTGAAGCATTCCCCCAACCCCCTGCCACTACCCCACTCCCACCACCAATCCCCCCAGCCTCCCCCACCCCCAAACAAACCACCACCACCACCATCACTACCACCACCACCACTAGCACCTCCAGTCCATGCTCAATGATTCTTTGGCACTATTTGAAAATTTGAAAAAGAGCAGGGAAGTTCTGGCCAATATTTATCCCTGGGCCATCAGTATCATCACTGTTTGTTTACTTTGCTCAGATTTGCAGCCACATTTCCCTACCTTTTAACAGTGATTAAACTTCAGAAGTACTCAGTTAACTGTAAAGAGCTTTGCAACATCCTGAGGTTGTGTAAAGCACCATATAAATGCAAGTTTTTTTTTAACCATGTTGGTCTACATTGTTCTATGCAACACCAACAGCTTGGGGGGTTCATCCTGCATAAAGGATTTCTCACAGCTATTGGTTAGAAGCACTTGTCTAATGCAATACTGCCTGACTTACATCTGAATCTTGCCACACTTGGGGGAAACCTCAAGAACGTGACATAATACTCAATGTGGAAGATACTTTATTCAACTATTTCCATAACCCTTAAAGTAGTTGTATTTGAAGCTCCGGTAAATCACAGCAGAGATACTTGATATTTAGCATAGTTGACAGATTCTGAATTTTACATTACCATAGCACTAATATATCTAACCCAGCATGAATAATTACATGCAACTTCCAAAGCTACAACTTGGTGGTGCGCTTACAGATTAAGTCTGTAAATTTAATTTTCAGTTATAAAAAGGTGTGATCTGTTTCATATAAGTTGTAGTTTAGCAGTGTCAAATGTTACAGTCATTTTTGTTGGCACATCGATTCCGTCATCTAGCAATCATCTTTCTGCCTGATATTCTTCTTCAGTTCCAAACCCTTCTTAAAGCTTCTCACGTCAATCTTAAATGCCTTAAGCTGCCATAATTAAACATATTATCAGGCAACTGAACCAATCATAACAAATAAATCAATTATCATCTTTCTATTTAATAGAGCTGATTCAACTAGAATAGACACAATGCAAAGCTATGAATGCCAAAAATAATAGCATTTGTTCTGTTTCAAGGATTTTAATACACTTTATTACTAGTCAAAAGACTGGATAGAATAACTTATTTTTGTATGTCTTTGATTGAACTAAATAAAAGCACCAAAAACTGCGAGGCTGATATGAACACATTTTGGGTTTGGAGAGACAGAGGCAGAGTGAGTGTAAAACGTGCTGACAAGCCCTGACTGTAGGCCCTGGATATTTTAACTCCTCACCTGCATGCTGGCAGTTAGCTCTCCACCCGGAATGGATGGAAAATTGCAACTGACCCATAGCTGGAAATGGATGTTCAGGCAGCAAGAAGCCACTAGTCAGCACCAAAGGAAAGCTTACTAGCAAATGGGAGAGTCGTGCAGGAGGGCTTTGCACGAGAGGACTGAGCTACAGGATGCAAGTAGATGATTGCAGCATCATGCATGTTGGTGGAGCCAACACTGAATACACAAATCATTTCCCAGGAACAATGCTGATAGAGAAAAATATCTAGGTTTTATTGAGCATAGACCCCTGAAGGTTCATAATCAATATACAGGAATTGTAGTTAAAGCTAACAAGGTATTGGGTTGTTAGTAGAACTTTTCAGCATAAATTAAAGCGCAACATTTTTACATTATACAGGCCATTGGTCTGACTGACCTAGAGTTCTGGGTCCAGTTTTGGGCCACTCATTTGGTAAGTGTTTGAGTGGCCTTGGGAAGAGTTCAGATAAGAGCTATGAGAATGATTCTCAGCTTGAGGAACCTCTGACTCTGGCTCCAATATTGATCTGAAGGTGGTTTCCAAGCAGTGCAGTGGAGTTGCATAGTGGAAGCCTGGAAGAAAACTGAGCAGGTTGGAATCTATGATCTAAACTTAATTGTAGCAATTCATTTTGACTTCCAGGTTTTGTTTCTCTGAAAATGATGCCTCATGACGTGATCTCAACAGCTTTTAAAGAGACAATGCACAAATGGAAAATGGAGGTGTTCAGGGTGAATGGTGGACAAAGAGCAAGGGCAGCACAGATTTGATGATGCCTTGCTGGAATTGTTGCTGGGTGCCGTCAGGAGCAGGATGGACATGCTTCTCCCCAGTAATGGGAGGAAAAAATCTATTGCTCTTACCGAGGAAGCCTGGTTAGACAGAACTGAGAAGGTAAGCAACAGGAGTGTTGTGCAGCAGGTTTGGATACTGTACGAAAAGCGGTTTAATGGCTGAGCCAAATTGGGAAATGTGAGTACATTTGCTAATTCAAGTACACCGTTTAAGCCTGCCCAACTTTTCACTCTGTCTTGCTAAGTATTTTCCATTGCAGCACTCTCGCACTCATTCAACTTTCTGCAGCCTCCAGCATTTACTTTCAATGGACTTCATAATTTCCCCATTTATCCATTTACTATTGACAGTTACCTCAGCCCTGTGCAATGTGAAGCATGTGCCTCATAGACACCCTCACCAACTGCACAGCCTCCTTCAGGTGAATACCTCACCTTCTCTCACTCAGAGGTCTGTTCTTTCATCCGTTGTAGAAGAAAGTACAAAACAAAAGAGAGAGTTTAAGGACTGAAGTGGCCTGCCACAAATAGAACGCCTCACAGAGAAGGAGGCTCTGAAGATAGATGATTCATTTGCATCCCTCTCAGTCGGAGGTGGAGTGAGAGGGAACTCCAAGGTGAAGGATTACAAATTTCTGTCAGCGTATGTTAACTTAATTTCATCAATGATAGAACTAAGAGAATACGGAGTAGGGTGATTCTCAAGATTTTGCCTCACCTAAATTGTATCCTTTCTTTTGTCTTAAGGTCTTCAATGCATCCATCAAATGTCTCAGGATACCCATGAGGACAACTCCTCAGCAGATACATCATCACAGGACAGACAACCATGCACCAGCACAGATACTCAGACTGCTCAGACTCCAGTGGATGCACTTAAACAGATTTTCATCAGGTAATTCACATCTCACAAGTGAACATGATCAGATACTGCTAGCTGTAACAGCTACAGGGTGTCCACATTGAGGAGTGCAGTCATCTCCAATCTCTGTTCAGCTTGACACAGATACTGAACACCAGGGCCTTTTGTTGTGAAGGAGAATGCTGGAGCTGTGTCAGCAATTTAGGTACTCACAGATGTTCCCCAGATACTCAGCACAAAAGCAGAGAGTGTGGAGTGGTACAACTTGATCACTAGTGGATTGGTGGCACACGGAATTGCGAGAATGGTTGCAATGGGGATAGTGGTCTCCTCCATGGAGCTTCAAGCCCGGTTGTCAAATAAAACCATACAGGCCATTAGTACAGTCACACAGACCTTGGATGCCAACTTCCCTGCCATCTTAAACAGATACTGTATCCATGTCCTACAGTGCATCACTGATCTGCACCAAACCGCTCTCCAGCAGAATGGCAGAAGTGATGTAGCTCTGGCCCAAGAGAGGGATGATATAAGTGGGTAGTCTACTCGGGTAGTGGGTAGTCGGTAGTCAGTAGTAGGTAGTCAACTTCTTGACTGTTGCCCTGCCCCCAACCAGTCTGTTGCCCTGCCCCCAATCAGTCCCAACATGCATGCTTCATTTCCCAATAGCTGAGCTTGCCCTTTCACGAGTTCAGGCGGAGTAGTCTTTGGCTGCACACTCAGGGGCTCAAAAACCTAAAGGTCATAGGTCAAAGCCATCTCAGCTGTCAGGGCTGGAATCTTAGTAGCCTGCTTCTGCCTCCACTGAACCCACATGAGATGTACCACAATGAAGCCAAAGGAAACATAAGGCCAAGAAGTTGTAATTCACCAATGGAATACACATAGGAGTTTGACAAATTGTTATGCTGTTAAGTTTCCTTTTTCCATAATGGTGTATACATTTTTTTGATTTGCACCACTTCCAAATCTTTGGCATTATGGCAGGGGAGGGAAGATTACAGCTGAAGGGCCACATCCTGCCATTGGAGCTTTTAATCCACCCTGAAGCTGCTTGCATCCGTGCCATGCCATCCAGGGGCTATAGGAACTATTCTGAGATGCAAGAATCTGAGACTCTGGCTTGAATTTTCACCAGGTCAGGATGACTAAGGCTGCATGTGATTCTTCAATGTTTCTTGTTTACTTTAAAAATATTACAAGATGTTAAGAGGATTAAAGCTTTATTCATTGATACTATGAATTGTTGTGGTTGACTGATACCTTTATGAGGCTGTAAGAGCAGCAGGTTTTTGCAAAAGTGATTTTCAAAGCCTGTTTTCTTATCTTATCAGTTTCAGGAGCATTTTATAGACTTGCCACTGTGATTATATGTTTCATTGGTTTGGTACCTAGTGGAGAGTGGAAGAGTGGGTATGGAGGATGCTTGGGAGGCATTTTCACAGTCTACGAATTTGCTAGGTATAGTGGGCATTGCCAAATAAAGCATTTGCAATACCCCAAAATGAGCTCTGTAAAAAAAAAAAGTGGACAGTGTTGGGCTTTCAACAAAGAACGGCATGCAAAATATTTTTTCACAAATGTAAACTGGAGGGCTGAATGCCTGATTTGTCAGGAGACCTCAAGATGTTCAGGGAGTACAATTTCAATCGACATTTTTCAGTGAAACATCCTAATTATGACAGTAACGTAACACATGAGGAAAGGGCAAGAAAGCTGAGAAAATTGCTACTAATTTAAAAGCTCAGCAAAACATTTTTGTGTGACAAGCTACAGCTCAGGAAGTCAGTACAAAGGCAAATTATGTTCTTGTGTTTAAAATTGCAAAACAAAATAAGCCTTTTGTTGAAGAGGAGTTTTTGAAAGAATGCATGGTTGATATTGCTGGCATGCCAAAAGCCAAAATAAATTTGTGAATATCACTTTGTCACAACGAACTATTTCTCATTGTGCGGAAGTGACTGATGGAGACTTGGCTTCTGAGTTCAACAAGAAAGCACAGTGATTCCTGTTTTTGTTGCCTCTCAATGACAGCACTGCCCACAGCTCTTGATTTTTGTCAGAGGAATTAAGTTCAAATTTGAAATCACAGAGGAATTTTTAATCAATGGAACTAATAAAAGGCAAAACAAAGAGATCAGATTCGTACAAGAGAGTGTCTGGCTGCACTGAACATTTAAAGCTTCTCTGGAGTAAACTGGCAAATGTGACCACAGGTGGATCACCAAAATTAACTGGATAAACCATAGGACTTTTTAAAACAAAGTAAAATAAGACCAAGAGAAAGAGATATTTTTTCTGCATTGTAGAGGAGAATGTGAGAGGAGGATTCTGTGACAGGCAGTCAGCAGCACCTAGAGGAGTGTGAGAGGAGGACTCTGTGACAGGCAGTCAGCAGCACCTAGAGGAGAGTGTGAGAGGAGGACTCTGGTATATTTGCAATGCAGAGAGGTTTGTGGATAGCACGTTTCAGGACGTGGTCACCCCGCAGCTTAAGGAAGTGCAAGAAGAGAGGGAATGGGTGACCGCCAGACAGAAGAAGGGGATCAGGCAGGTAGTGAGGGAATCCCCGGAGTACATCTTGCTGACAAACTATTTTCCGGCCTTGGAAAACAGTGAGAATGACAGTTCCTCTGTGAAGGCCAACCAGAGCCAAGGCAATGGCACTGTGGCACTGTGGGTGGTCTAGCTGCTCGGGGGGGAGGGAGGAAGAAGTGTGGAAGGGCAATAGTGGTAGGGGATTCATTAATGAGGGAAGTAGACAGGTGCTTCTGCGGCTATATATGTGAATCCTGGGTGCCAGGGTCAAGGACGTCAAGTAACGGCTGCAGGGCATTCTGAAGGGGGAGGGTGAACAGCCAGAGGTCATGGTCCATGTTGGGACCAATGACATAGGAATAAAGAGCAATGAGGTCCTGCAAGCAGACTTTAGGAAGTAGGTAGGAAATTGAAGAGCAGGACTTCAAAGGTAGTCATCTCTGGATTACCCCCGGTGCCATGCAGTAGTGAGTATAGGAACAGAAGGATAGAGCAGATGAATGCATGGCTGGAGAGATGGTGCAGGAGGGAGGACTTTAGATTCCTGGGGCATTGGGACCATTTCTTGGGGGGGTGGAATTTGTACAAGTTGGACGGGTTACATCTGAACAGGAACAGGACCAACATCCTCGCAGGGAGGTTTGCTAATGCAGTTGGGGTGGATTTAAACTAAATTGGCTGGAAGATAGGATTCTAAAAAGTGGTTCAGAGAGGAGCGAAGCTGAGATAGAATTAGAAGTTAAAATGCTAATAAGTAAGCCTGGAAGGCAGAGGAAACATAGAGCAGAATATTGTGCTCATCAGGCGGGCACGCACCCAACCTGAATAAGCGTAAAATGACATGCAATGACATCAGGCAAGCGTCCCGATGTCATCGTGCACTCACATATTTCAGTCGGTAGGCACATGCAGGAGTTGGCAACATGCTCACCGACAATTAACAGGCCTATTAAGACCACTAAAGATCTAATTAAATTAAAATTTTTGTTGCCTGTCCAACCTTACAGTTGGTGGACAGGCAGAAAGGCCAAGTGGCCTTTGAATTTTTTGCAAAACCTCATCCACAGGCGGAATGAGGTTTTGGTCAGTGATATAAAAAAAATTTAAAATTTTCAAACTAATTTGACAGGGTCACATGAGGGGACATGTTATTAACATTTTGAAATTCTTTATTTTTTATTTTCAAAAAGCTCCAGCTCCCTGAGGCAGCTCTGTGCCTCAGGGAGAGGCAGCTCTGTGCCTCAGGGAGAGGCAGCTCTATGCCTCAGGGAGCCTTTACTGCGCACACCCACACACATGGACGAAGTTCCGCGCTCACCCTCCTTCCCCACCCCCACACCGGCAGCACTCCCACTCCCGCTCGCCCCTGCCGAGCCCGCCCAATAGGGCCTTGACTGCCATTTCACGCTGGCTGGCCAATTAACGGCCAGCCAGCATTAATCGCGTGCTGCAGCACTGCCTGTGTGGGGTTGGGGGAGGAACATGAGCACGGAACTTCACCCATGTGCGTGGCCAAAGTCTCTTATCTATTCTTTCTCATTCTGTTTTGATAAGTCTGTTTTGCCTTTTACTCATCTCTGTATATCTCTGTTTTTTCACAATTCCTCCACTGGATGTTCTGAATGGTGACAGGGGTGATTTTGAAGGACAAGGGGCCTTCTCCAGCTCGGTGTCACTGTCACCCCTTGGATAGTTTTCAGCATTCTCAGACTTTGTCTGGTTATCTGTTGCTTCACTGGTGCATCTGGTTTTTGATCTTCAGCTACACTTTCTGGCTCAGAGCAGGGTTGTGTTTAATTTGTTTTCTGTAAGAATGTCTGGTTTCTACTGTACTGTTGTCCGTTTGGAGTCTGCATTATGTAAGACCTTAGTTCTCCTGTGATTCCTGTGACAGCAGGATTCCAGATCCCTTCATGCTGAATCCTCACTGTCTCTCCCATGTTCAGGTCAGGCAGAGGTCGGGTGCTTCAATCAAAGTACTGTTTCCGCTTCTGCTGTCTCAGTTTGAGCAGGTTCTGCACACTGCAGCTCACTGGCTGTGGAAATAACAGTTGGATTGCAGTTGGAAACTTAGTTCTCAGACTTCTCCCCTCAGGAACTGTGCTGGAGATGATCCAATGGCCTCTAATGGAGTATTTCTGAAATCCATCAGAGTCAAGTAGGGGTCTCTTCCGTCCACCTTTGCCTTCTCCAACAGGTGTTTTAAGGTCTGCACAGTACGTTCCACCATTCCGTTGGATTGTGGATATTTGGGACTTGATGTAATGTGGCAAAATTCCCAGTTTTCTGCAAATTTGCGAAACTCAGTGCCTGAGAATTGTGGACCATTATCTGAGATGAGCACTTCAGGTATGCTGTGATGAGCAAATATTGGTTTTAAGTGATTTATTACAGTGATGTTCTTACTATCAATTCTCAGCAACACAGACTCAAAAAACTTTGAGTAATAATCTACTGCTAGTAGGCACTCACTGTTGTCAAATGTGACCAAATCCCCTCCGATTTTCTGCCAGGGCCTCTCTGGAACACTGTGGTTGAAGTGGTTCTTTTTTTTGCGGTTTACTGTACTTCTGGCACACTGCACTTTCATTCACCATTTCCCCGATTTGTGCTCCCATTCCAGGTCAATACATTACATCTCGAGCTCTTCTCCTGCATGTTTCTATGCTGAGGTGACTTTGTGTATGCACTGCAGCATTTCTTTCCCCAGTGTTGCCGGAATTATGATCTTTTTTCCCTTAGAAAGTATTCCTTCTGCTACATGAAGTTCCTCACAAAAGTTCCAATGCTCTTGTACAGCAGAAGGGGCTCCGCTCTGATGTTGGGCTGCCAGTTTGTACAATCTGCTGCAATTTTCTCAGGGTGGTGTCGTTCTTGGCCGCTTCCCTGATCTCATCCAGTTTGGTTACAGCCACAGGTAAGCTCTTTGTCAGCATGTCAACCTGTGCTTCCGTTTCTTTATCCTCTTCCTCCGTGATGGGTAGGTATGCATGTGACAGAGTGTCTACGATGTGCATTTCCTTGCCCGGTTTTTATTTAACTCTGTCCTGGTACTTCTGCAGACGTATTAATAATCCTTGGATTCTTGGTGGTGCACAGTTCAGGGCTTTATAAGTATTGCTTCCGAAGACTTATAATCAGACTCTACCTCCACATGTTTGCCATAGACAAATTGATGGAAACGGTCTAGGCCAAACACAATTGCTCATGTTTCTATCTCTATTTGGGCAGACCGTTGCTGTGTTTCAGTCATTGCCTTTGAAGCATGTGCCACTGGTGCCTCATTTTGCAAGAGGACAGCTCCCAGGCCAGTCTTTGAAGGTCCACTGAGGTCTTGACTGGCTGACTGACATTGTAATACTTTAACACTGGTTTCTGGGTCAGTGCTCTCTTCAGATTGGTCAAAGCTTTCTAGTGACTTTGTTCCCATTGTCATTCCACATCATTTTGTAGAAGTTCGCTGAGGGGCCCTGTCAGGTCTGACATGTTCGGAATGAATTTCCAAAGATAGGTCACCATTCCCAAAAACCTCTCCAAGTCTTTCTTGCATTCTGGGGTTGGCATGTTCATGACTACTTTGATTTTACCCTGGTCCAGTTTCAGCACATGTCCCAAGTACTTGGTTTCATGAACATCTGTTTATCGCTTTGCCTTCTTCAACTTGAGGTTTCTTTCTCTAGCTCTGGCCAGCACCTGCCTCAGTCTGTGGTCAAGTTCTTCTCATGAGGCTCCCCAGACCAGTACATTGTTGATATAGGTTTCCATGCACTCTAACCCTTTAAACAGCTGCTTCATTGTTCTGTGGAACACCTCCAGAGCTGAAATAATAGCAAAAGGTAAGCGTAAAAACCTGTATCACCCATATGGTGTGTTGAAGGTACAGAGATAGGAGCTGCGTTCATCCAGCTTGAAGTGCCAGAAGCCTGAACTCACATTCAAGACTGAATAGTATTTAGCATCAGCTAGCTTACACATGGGGCAGGATTTTGCCATCGGTGAGCAGGGGGCGGGGCCCGCTCGCCAACGCGTAAAATGACACGGGATGACATTGGGCGGAACCCCCGATGAGATCCCGACCCATTTAAATTTTCAGGAAGGCGGGGGTGCAACAAAATCAGCTGCGGGCCTGCCAACCTGTCAATGGCCAATTGAAGCCATTGACAGTGTCATTTAACCAATTAAAGGACCTGCCTGTCCAAACTTAAGGTTGGCGGGCAGGCCAGGAGCCCCGGTGGCAAATAGGGAAAACATGAAACCTCATCCAGTGGCGGGATGAGGTTTCATGCAGGGTTTTTAAAAATTTAATAAAGTTATTATGTAAATTATGAACATGTCCCAACTCATGTGACATGAGGGGGGACATGTAAGGGATTTTTTTTTTTCTATTTTTAATATTTTTCAAAGTCCAGGCGATCTCCCTGAGGCTGCACTTAGCCTCAGGGAGATGTGCGCTCTTTCGTGTGCATGCATGAAAGAGCGCACTCTCGCTTTTAGGGAATCCCCCCGCCCGCACAGGGAGTGCATAGCGCTTCCCACTGGACGTCATGCTAGGCGGGCCTTAATTGGCCCGCCCACGTAAAATGGCGGTGTGGCCCGCTTCACTGGCGGGGATCGGCTCCCCGCCCGCCGGAGATTGGGTCGGGCCCGCCCGCTCAATTGGCAGAAAATTCTGCCCCGTGGTCTCTTCTACTGTAGGCAGCTGGTAATGCTCTCTTTGTACTGCCTGGTTTAGGTCTCTGGGATCCAGACAGACTCGCAGATTCCCATTTGATTTTTCTACAATTACAATTGGATTAATCCACTTTGTTGGTTCTTCAATTTTCTTGATGGTGTGAAATTTCTCCATTCCATCCAACCCTGCTTTCAGTCGATCTCTCAGCATTACTGTTATTTTCCTGCCAGTTTATTTGGGGTGTCACAGTTTTGTCAGTCTTGATGGTGAGTTCTCCTTTTAGGCAGCCAATCCCCTGGAACACATCTTTATACTCGCTCAGGATGTCATCAGTAGTGACAGTTATTATTCTCTTGATTAGCTTCAGATATTCACAAGCTTCAATTCCGAGAATGGGATTTGCATCAGTTTTCCCCACTATGAATGGAAGTGCTTGAGACTGTTTTTTGTAATTCACTTAAGTGTGCACTTGCCTTCTACTGTGATTTCTTCGCTTGTATAAGTAGACAGCTTCACTTTAGTTTTAGTTAGCTGTTTTTCTTTGCTTATAATACAATACGGGCTGATGGGAATGACATTTGCTTGTGCACCTATGTTAAGCTAGAAATTCACCATCATGTTGGCAATTTCTAAATCAACCTTCCATTTGTCTTCTTGGAATTTGTTGTTACTGCTCCAGCAACAAGTTCAATTTCAGTGTCTGATTCATTATCTGTATTTGTATGCATTTTCTTCAATTTACACATCTTAGCAAAGTGATTTAGTTTATCACAGTTCTTACATTGCTTTCTGTAGGCTGGACAACTACGTGGTAAATGCACTGTTCCACATCAGCTGCATTTAAATGTTTTAATAGCAGTTTTCTCCTCTTTACCTTCAGGTTGTCTATTTGTTCTTTCCCAGGGCTGTTTCTATTTAACTGCATCTAACTGCTTGCGCACGTGCGGCTTAACATCTTCTGTTATCTGCTTAATCTGGCATTTTGTTGTCTCTGACACTCTGCAGATATTTATTGCTTTCTCCAGCATGAGATCAACTTCTCTCAAAAGCCATTCTCTCAGAGTATCATTTGCCATCCCACAAATTATTCAATCTCAGATGAGTGATTCTTCAAGCTCTGCAAATCCACACGATCTAGCTCATTTTCTCAGCTCAGTTGCGTCCTGACTAATGTTATCACTGCCTTGTGTGCACATAACAAATCAGTATCTTTCATACATGATGTTCTTCTTAGGGCTGCAGAAGGTTTTATTTTTTTTCTATTATTTCTTTCAAGTCATTTTGTTTCTCATCATTCAAACATGAATGTTTTATAGACTTCTAGGGCTTCTTCCCCTGCTACATGAAGAAAGATAGAAGACTGTACCTGAGGGTCTTTTTTATCACTGCCCATCGCTGTGAGGTACAGCTCGAATCGCTACAGGAACTTCCTTCAGTTTTCCGCACAATTTCGCTCCAAACCGAGCTCTGTCAATGGTTTCAGAATCTCTATTGGTGCATTTGTCTCTGCTGCAGAGTGGCAAAGGCAACAAAATGCCAGATTAAACAGATGAAGATAATGATAAGCTGATTTACTTCTGACACCATGTCTAGTTTTTTTGTTTTAATGATGCACACAGGCCGTTAACATTGCAGCTGAGCTAACTTTATTGATAACACATTTTCCTAACATGAACACATATCTGTAGTAACTGAATTCTATCAAGGCTGGCAGCAACATGTGCTATCTGACCTTCAACCCCAAGTCAAGTGACCCCCTATCTGATACAGTGCACTGTATAATATCTAATACTGGAGTCTACTACCACAATCCGCTATTATCATGACAGACAGGGAGGCAGAAGTCCAACCTTGGCCCGTGAGAGGGGGCTGCAGAAAATGCCAAACACGGGAGCCCGGGGGTTAGGGGGGCCCAGGTCGTTGTTCTAATTGGAGTTTCTTGTCACCCAGCCTGCACAGCCAGAGGCAGAGCTGCAGACATGAAAGACTGACTTTAAAAAAAGTCGGAATCTTCAGGCTGCAAGTCCAATTATTTTGTAGTCGCTCTTTCATGCCAGTTTCACTGAGTTGCTGTGCAGCTGATTCTGACCTTCAAACAGTTTTGTGGTTCTGATGTTTTTTTGAAAAGCCCACCAAAAAACCACAAAGCTGCCTGAAGGTCAACAGCAATGCAGCTACTGGGAGAGATCTAGCTTGAAAAATGACACGTGTAATCTCTATTTTAGAGGCAATTTGATGCTGTTGGAGTATTGTTGGTGTGGGGGGGAGGTTGGGGGGAGTTGGAGGAGTGGAGGTGAAGGTGGGGGGAGGTTGGGGTTTTGCGGGGAGGTTGGGGGCTGTCGGAGGAATGGGGGGAAGTTGGAGTTTTGGGGGAGGGTGGGGGCTGTTGGAGGAAGGTTGGGGTTTTGGGGTAGGGTGGGGGCTGTTGGAGGGCTGGGGGGGGGTTGGGGTGAGTTGGGGGCGGTGTTGGGGAAAGGTTGGGCATAATGGAGGCTGTACGAAGGATAGATGGAGGTTGGGGAGTGTTGAAGTTGTAGAGGGAGGTTGGGGGATTTGGAGGGGTGGGGGGAGGTTGGAGGTGTTGGAAGGGTGGGGAGGGAGGTTGAGGGGTTTGGAGGAGTGAGGGGGAGTTTTGGGATGCTGGAGGAGTGGAGGGGTTGGGGGGAATTGGAAGGTTGGGCTGGATGTTGAGGGTGGTGGAGGGCTGGGAGGAGGATGTTGGAGGGGTGGGGAGGTAGTTTTTGGGTGGGGGGAAGTTGGGGATATTGGAGGAGTGGGAGGGGGTTGTGGGTGTTGGGGGGTTGGTGATGGAGATTGGGGGTATTTGGAGGGGTGGTGAGGAGATTGGGGGATTTTGGATGGGTGGGGAGGGAGGTTGGGGGTATTTGGAGGGGTGGGGAGGGAGGATGGGGGTGACGGAGGGTTGGAGGAGAGGTTGGGGGAATTGGAGGGGTGGTGAGATGGGTTGAGAAGATTTGAGGGGTGGGGGTAGGTTGGGGGATTTGGAGGTGTGGGGGGAGGTTGGGGTATTTTGGAGGAGTGGGAGGAAGGCTGGGAGGTATTGGAGGGGCGGGGAAATTGGTGGGTGTTAGGGAGGTGGAGTGGCAGGGGTGGCATGGGTGTGGCTGGGAGGGGTGGGGTGGGGGTGTGACTCTCTTTTTGCTGTTGGATTTTCTTATTGATTAATTACATTTTTCCATTTTAGGCTGTAAATTCACAGCATACAACATAATGTGTTTCACAGTTTTTGGGGGAAGGGGAAACAATTCAGTTGTTGAGTTAAGGCCTTCCTTAATTTATGTACCTTGCATCATTCTTCTCTCAAAAATTCAGGTCAACAATTCAATTTACATTTTTCCTGAGCTGTTGATAGATGTTTGATTGACAAATCCTGGGGATAGTGTCATTAGTGTAAAAGGGGCAGATGTCATTTAAGGTATATTGTGGTTTGGCACCTGAGATGTCAGAAGCGTAAGGCTGTATTAGCTATAGAGTTGAGTTGTCATGTAAATGTAATTTCTTTGTAGCCACTTTAATCACATCAGTCTATTGCTCTGTGATTAGTTATCCTTGGAGAATCAGCATTGGGCCTCCAATTTCACCACTGCTGCAGTCACTCTGCCTCCTGCTTGAGGATGTAATGAAAGACAAAACCTACATTTATAGAATGATGTTTCAAATCACTTTACAATTAAATGCCTTTGAGTTGTAGTCTCTGGTATAATGTAGGAAATGTTATCAAATGGTGGAGCAGGCTTGAGTGGCCAAATGGCTTACTCCTTCTCCTAATACATATGTCCATATGTCATTCTGGAAGGATGAGATGAGCTGGGCTAGATGGCCTTTGTCATCTATAATGGTCTTGCAAACAAAGGGTGGAATCATGGCTGGAGTTCTGTTTATTTTCTAGCTGATGGAATTTTACTCTGGGCAGGCTTTGTGGGGTGGAATTGCCAGGACAGGAGTGCACAATGGGCTTATAGGAAATCAGTAACCTGTTTTGTGCTGCAAATGATTCTCAAGAGTCTTTGCATTGACTTCAATCTTGTCCTTTTGTCTACTTATCTATTATCCCATTCTATCTTGGTGCTTTATGAGCTTTTTGAGGAATTAAATGTAATGATAAAGTTGTTTAACATAGTTGATATTGAAAATGTATAGTAGTGAGAAGCAGCAATCAGCAGAGTCTTCAGACTCACTGATCAAGAAAACACAGATACAATTGTGAACCATTCAGTTTTGTCGTCTGGCCTCTTAAAAGTGTCATTACACCTGAGGACTTCAATGCTTCTCACTGACAGTGAAGACTTACGTTAATCAATCATTCCAATTTGTTGCTCAGGGGTCATTTGACCTTTCTACACTGTGAGATTACTGATAAAATAGAATGCAATTACACCTCTTCTATGAAATAATTATATTGAATAATATTATGCACCCAGACAGGACAAAGTCTTCTACTTCTTCCACAGAATAAAAAAGATCTTGTGCAGTTTATCTGGGTTTCAAGTGTTGAATCTTTCCCCCAAATATAAATTTACTTTCACCATGTTCATATGATGCAATGTGTAGAACAAGTTAATAAGAGTTGAGGCAGCCACTGAAATCGGTGCTATCGTCTACGTTGTGATAAAATAACCAATAGAATATCTTCCTGTCAAATTAACAATACCGCATGATGCTGTTAAAGTAAAATTGTTCTCTCTGGTTTGTTTAACAGTTGCGGTGGGATTACCTATAGGACACACACAAACAAACACTGCATTATATTGTTGTTGCTCTGAATATTAATGACCAATGCTGCATGTATATTGAATGATATTTGTAACCAGATGTCAACAATGGACGTATCATTTTACTAGTACCTTTCTGTGATTGGTGAATTGATTGGTGAATCTTGAAAGGGGGGGAAATATCATGCATGATTGAGGGGGAGGGGTTGTGGATTGAAACTTGCTTTTAATCTCCCTACTGGTGATTTTTCCCCTTTTCCTCCTGACAGGGGTTTCTCAAAGAAAGTAGAATAGTGATGTGAGAAGTAGCCAGATAGCTACTATGGCGGGATTACTGGAGTCTTACAAAACACAGGAGAGAGAAATTTCAGGTCTTCCCTCTTTTCAGGCTAGGAGCTGATCTAATGAACTATCCTCACACAGAACCTGGTCACTTGGTCAGAAGCCAATCAAAACATCATCACTAGGTAGTTCCCTCTTAAACCAGGTCTCCTTTCCAGCACCATTCTGTCCAACCAGGCACACACTGTTCCAGGATAGCAACATTGTAGATGTTCTTCTTCCTGCTCCATTGAACATCTCTTTTAAACTGCAGCCATGGTAGTTTTTAAAGCCACAGTCCAATCTTAAAGCCACAGTCCAAGAAAAAAAATGTTCTTTACATTACAATAATTTCTGCATTTCCTACTCCTCTTCTTCTTTCCCTTTTAAGGCCTTTTCCATTAACCTCCTCATCTCCATGTTTTTCTTCCTTCACAAGAAGATGCAGGTGAGGCAAATCATTTATATCAGCACCACCATTTGAGCCACTACCAGAACATGGGAGAACATTCTGATCCAGGGATGAATTTGCACATTAAGCCCCCAGTCCCATAAGTCTTCCCACCAAGCTATGACTTGGGTTTCCTCGATATCCTGCTGTACCTGCCCACTCCTCCATTACAGGATGTAATAGGTTTTATATACCCTGTTCAGGCCCTGCCTGATCTTTTTTTTATTCATTCACGGGATGTGGGTTTCGCTGGCTGGGCCAGTATTTATTGCCCATCCATAATTGCCCTTGAAGAGGTGTTGGTGAGCTGCCTTCTTGAACTACTGCAGTCCATGTGGTGTAGGTAAACTCACAGTGCTGTTAGAGAGGCAGTCCCAGGATTTTGACCCAGCGACAGTGAAGGAACGGTGATGTATTTCCAAGTCAGGATGGTGAGTGACTTGGAGGGGAACTTCCAGGTGGTGGTGTTCCCATCTATCTGCTGCCCTTGTCCTTCTAGATAGTAGTGGTCGTGGGTTTGGAAGGTGCTGTCAAAGGAGCCTTGGCGAATTCCTGCAGTGCATCTTCTAGATGGTAGACATTGCTGCTACTGTGTGCCGGTGGTGGAGAGAGTGAATGTTTGTGGATGTAGTGCCAATCAAGCAGGCAGCTTTGTCCTGGATGCCAAGCTTCTTGAGTGTTGTGGGAGCTGCTCTCATCCAGGCAAATGGGGAGTATTCAATCACGCTCCTGACTTGTGCCTTGTAGATGTTGGACAGGCTTTGGGGAGTCAGGAGGCGAGTTACTCGTCGCACGATTCCTAGCCTCTGACCTGCTCTTATAGCCACAGTATTTATATGGCTAGTCCAGTTCAGTTTCTGGTCAATGGTAACCCCCAGGATGTTGATAGTGGGGGATTCAGTGATGTTAATGCCATTAAATATGAAGAGGTGATGGTTGGATTCTCTCTTGTTGGAGATGGTCATTGCCTGACACTTGTGTAGCGCCAATGTTACTTGCCACTTGTCAGCCCAAGCCTGGATGTTGTCGAGGTCTTGCTGCATTTGGACATGGGCTGCTTCAGTATCTGAGGAGTCGCGAATGGTGCTGAACATTGTGCAATCATCAGCGAACATCCTCACTTCTGACCTTATGATGGAAGGAAGGTCATTGGTGAAGCAGCTGAAGATGGTTGGGCCAAGGACACTACCCTGAGGAACTCCTGCTATGATGTCCTGGAGCTGAGAGGACTGACCTCGAAAAACCACAACCATCTTCCTTTGTGCTAGGTATGATTCCAAGCAGTAGAGAGTATTCCCCCTGATTCCCATTAATTCCAGTTTTGCTAGGGCTCCTTGATGCCACGCTCGGTCAAATGCTGCCTTGATGTCAAGGGCAGTCACTCTCACCTCACCTTGGGAGTTCAGCTCTTCTGTCCAGGTTTGAACCAAGGCTGTAATGAGGTCAGGAGCTGAGTGGCCCTGGCAGAACCCAAATTGGGTGTCAGTGAGCAGGTTATTGCGAAGCAAGTGCCGCTTGATAACACTGTTGATGACCCCTTCCATTACTTTATTGATGATCGAGAGTATACTGATGGGATGGTATACAGGACATACCTTGGCAATTTTCCACATAGCCGGGTAGATGCCAGTATTGTAGCTGTACTGGAGTAGCTTGGCTAGGGGTGCGGCAAGTTCTGGAGAACAAGTCTTCAGTACTATTGCCAGAATATTGTCAGGGCCCATCGCCTTTTCAGTATCCAGTGCCTTAATCCGTTTCTTGATATCACATGGAGTGAGTCGAATAGGCTGAAGGCTGTCATCTGTGATGCTGGGGACTTCCGGAGGAGGCCGAGATGGATCACCCACTCAGCACTTCTGGCTGTAGATTGTAGCAAATGCTTCAGCCTTATCTTTTGCGTGAGGTGCTGGGCTCCTCCATCATTGAGGATGAGGATATTTGTGCTGCCTCCTCCTCCAGTGAGTTGTTTAATTGTCCACCACCATTCATGACTGGATGAGCTTAGATCTGATCTGTTGGCTGTGGGATCACATAGCCCTGTCTATCACTTTCTGCTGTTGCTGTTTGGCACACACATAGTCCTGTGTTATAATAATTGAACCAGGGTTGACACCCTGGCCTTGATGGTAATGGTAGAATGAGGGATATGCCAAGCCATGAGGTTACAAATTATGTTAGAGTACAATTCTGCTGCTGCTGATGACCCACAGCACCTCATGAATGCCCAGTCTTGAGTTGCTAGATCTGAGTTGAGTTGAAATCTGTTCCATTTAGCACGGTGGTAGCACCAATCAAGATGGAGGGTATCCTCAATGTGAAGGTGGGACTTCATCTCTACAATGACTGTGCGATGGTCACTCCTACCAATACAGTGATGGGCAGATGCATCTGCAGCAGGTAGGTTGGTAAGCAAGTATGTTTTTCCCTCTTGTTGGTTCCCTCACCACCTGCCACAGACCCAGTCTAGTAGTTATGTCATTTAGGACAGGCCAGTTTGGCCAGTAGTGGTGCTACCAAGCCACTTTTGGCAATGGACATTGAAGTCCCCCACCCGGAGTATATTCTGTGTCCGTGCCACCCTCAGTGCTTCCTCAAAGTGGTGTTAAACACGGAGGAGCACTGGTTCATCAGCTGAGGGAGGGTGGTACATGATAATCAGCAGGAGGTTTCCTTGCCTATGTTTGACTTGAGGTCATGAGACTTCATGGGGTTCAGAGTCAGTGTTGAGGATACCCAGGGCAACTCCCTCCCGACCGTATTGCCATCTCTGCTGGGTCTGTTGCCAGTGAGACAGGACATACCCAGGGATGGTGGTGATGGTGTCTGGGACATTATCTGTAAGGTATGATTCCGTGAGGATGACTACCTTAGGCTGTTGCTTGACTATTCTGTGAGACAGCTCTCCCAATTTTGGCATTTGCCCCCAGATGTTCTTAAGGAAGATTTTGTAGTGTTGACAGGGCTGAGATTGCAGTTGTCACTTCCAGTGCCTAGGTCAATGCTGGGTGGTCCATCCGGTTTCGTTCCTTTTGTGATTTTGTAGCAGTTTATTACAACTGAGTGGCTTGCTAGGCCTTTCCAGGGGCATTTATGACTCAACCACATTGCTGTGGGTCTAGAGTCACCTGTAGGCCAGACCAAGTTAGGGACTGCCTTCCTTACAGGGCATTAGTGAACTAGGTGGGTTTTTACAACAATCGGCAATTCTTCCATGGTCATCATTAGACTTCTAATTCCATATTTTTACTGAATTCAAATTCCCGCATCTGCCATGGCAGGATTTGAACCCGGGTCCATCGCCTCCCTGTGAAATGTTCTGGCAGAGGAGGGATGGGATAGGGGAATTGATTAACATATTGCTCCAGGCTTTCCCTTAGTTCTTCCGTGGAGTTCGAAGCCATTGTCTCTCTCTTATGTATGTCCACAAGCTCGACCCTTCCCACTTGTGATGGGAACTCTGGGGTGAAACAAACAATTCTGTTCTACAGTGGGCATTCCATGGTCCCAAGCCACAATAAGGTTCAGGAAGTGGCGACATAATACTGCCCTTTGCCTATGTAGACAAATCAGGTTGGGCTCGTGACAGTCAAAACTGCCTCCATGGAACAGTGTATTGTTACATTGAACCCACACAGAGCCTCCTCTGTTGCAAAGATAGGATGTAGACACAGCATAGTTGATTCCCCATTACCACACCTCTCCAGGGATGTCCCAATCATCACTTCTCCGTTCCTCACAACATAGGGATGGATGTGATGGTACATCGCATGGTGACTTTCTCTCATTGCTCCAATATTTTCTACCTTATATACTCCCTTAGGAACGTTACCTGGTGTTATAATAGGTATAGCCAATACCATTACCAGCAACATTCCCCCCTTTACAATACAGTCAGTATTAGTAGAATACACCCACATAAGACCTCTGAGTTGGCAACTGGTTATGCTGGACTTCCCCATTGTTGTTACCCAAGTGATCATTACTAATTCATAAAAACACCTCCCCTTAGTGAACTTGTTTCAGGTTTTCCCTGGTTTGCTCTACTACCTAGGATCCATAAGTGCTATATGCATAATTCTTGGCAGCCTGTTCAAAAGCCCACTGTTTCTCCTTAATCAAGCTATTTATTGATTTGGCATGGTCCTCCAAAACAGTGGCTATCTTCTGTACTTGATCCACAAATACTGGCCATTACCCAAACTGTCAGTCTGAATCTTTTGTCCACCTCTTAGGATTTCCTTCAGCTGCGGGCTCAGGATGCGCACCTTTTGGTTCAGATTGGCTGTGTCCAAGGTATTTACCAACCTCGTCCCTGTATTAAACCTGGACACTAAATCATTAACCAATCCTCATTTTTCCCTCTTCAAGCATTGTTGGGGCTTTGGTTGGCGGGGTTTCCAGTTGGGCTCTCCCGCTTCTGGAGCTTTCACCTATGATCCTTGAGCCTGTGTTTGCTGTTTATTAACCTGTTTTACCAACTTTTCATATAATGGCCTGGTCAGATTGGAGCACCAGGGTAGGAGTCTGTTATGTGAGATGTTCAACACAACAGGTACCAACTCACAGTGTGTATTGCCTTACAAAGCCTTTTTTGTTTAACTAATGCAAGTCCATTGGTGGGCCCTTCTTCTAGTTCAGGACACGGGATGGGCTTTGGAGTGCTCACTGTGGTAATTGGGGCTGGTGTGGTTGGTGGTGGAGCCCAGCAAATGGCTGTCATTGGGATGTATCCTGTCTGGAAGGGTACTCCCGACTGCTATACTTCTGTTGGGTGCCCCTCCTAGGTGTTATCATTGGAAATGGGGATACACGTACTCCCCTCTGAGGGCACATTCCACCACCTGACAGTTTGCATCTGGTCCAAAACTCGGGTCCGCCTTCACATCAGTTTTACAGATTAAAGCTCCAGTTGTGCACAATACCAAATTGTGTCCACCCCTCCGACAACGTTGATCCATCCATCCTGAACATGACTCATCCATTATGTTGACTATTACCTCGGGGGACCCATCAGGGCGGTTTTTCTGCTCGATTTTATTGCCCCTGGCAACACTGATAACCATGACCACCACAACGATCGGACAATCAGGCACCACTTCATGTTCTTGCAAAACAAAATATTTACAATTTGCTGAGGTCCTCCCTTTTCCAAGGCCTCACCTGGGGGTTTAATTTTTTTTTACCCTTCCTGGCCCCTTTTTAGTACTGGTATTTGGGCACGTGGCGTCACTTTGGGCTCCGACTACTCTGACGTCTTCGGTGATTAGCCAGGACCCGTCGTCTTTGTGTGTCATCCCATATTCAGGGTCCCCTCACAACTGGCCATGGGTGCCGTTCCCTGTCCTTGATCTGGGGTTGAGATGTGTATCCTTTCCATTTGATTGATGTGGAACTATTTTATTCGCTTGGGTAACTGGATGGCATAGACCATAGGGCTAGCCTTTCAACGACGTTGTAGAGGCCTTTATACAAGAATTCAAATACCCCTGCCCTTGCATAGTTTCGGACCATTACCTAGTCACAATGTCCCACTTTTGAGGTTTCCCACAATCATGTCTATGCCTTACAAAAGCTGTCGCATTTTGTTGTACATGGCTCCGATATAATTCAGGCACCTTTATCAATAACACCTGTAAGTCATATGATTTCATGGCAGCTACCAGACCATCCTTCTGTTGTTGGGCAGGAATCACCAGTATTCCCGATTCCTCCACCACCCCTCGCCACAGGCAGTTGTTGGCCATATCGACAGCCACACAATGGGCTGTCAACCAGTCCAGTTCCAAACTCCTTTAGTCAAATCCCCCCTTTTGGCTAAAATACATTCCCATTGTGTCTCAAAGGACGCCACCCTTAGACCCAATGGCTTAGCTGCCGCTCCCATTGCCGAGTCACCTGTGAACCCTTCCAGCTGGAAAACCACGCTGCTAGCTGGGGCAACTTTCACGGCCTGGTCAAGCGGATTACTGTCCTGGAGGCTCCTGTCTCCACCAGGTAGCAACCCTCCCTCCCCTCCACACTCCCCATTCATTATAAATTATCGGACGCAGGTACTCGGAATGGGTGCGGCCCCTTCATACCGGGAGGGGGCTGATGGGGAGCACCCACCCCATTCGATTTGTGAGTGGACCTTCCCTTGGGCCTTTAACACTGCCATTTCCTTTCACAACTGCTCCACCTCAAAACTTCCCTTGTCCAGGCATGTATCCCTTTCCACAGGTGGCCTTCTCCCTTTCGGGGGCTTTTGACACTCTGGTTTAAAATGTTCCCCTTGTCCACAGTTATAACACTCCAAACTACCGCTGTTACCTTCCTTAAATTTTCCCTCCTGTTTCCATAACTTTGGAGCTGTACTATTGACCTCACAGACCTTTTTGCTTCTGCTCAGACCCAATTTTTTTATCCCACTGGTGCCTTCAAACCTCAAGGTAATTTTCCTTAACACTCTTGCCTCTGTTGCTTGCGGCTTTGGGATCAAAGTCGTTGAAGGTTGCCTGTAAGTATGCAAAGAATGGGCTATCAGGGTCCTCAGCCAATGCTTCAGGGGGCATCCCTGTAACTGACCCCGATTCAGGGGTAGTCCCCCATGTACCGTATCATAGACGGCCCAGAGATGGTCGGCAAAGGCATTGGGTGATTCTGTGGGTCCCCGTGTAACCCCTTCCAGTGGCCTGTGGGGGTCCCCCCTAGTGGTTCCCATGGTGCCTAAGACATTGTTCTGCAAGGCAGCATATTGCTCTCCTCTCTGCTCAGCGTTGGTGGGGAGGGCGGCAAAGAAACAACTGCCTAACGTGAACAGTAGTACTTTCTCCTTTTCATCATTATCTACACCATGTAATATGTAATGGCCAATTGATCTATCTCTAAGGAGTGGCCATATGGATCCCTTCCAATTTCTAATTTCAGGATCTTTTCGATCACACCCCAGAACTGATCAGGGTTATATGGAATGACAAATTCCCTGTCCAATTGACCATTAGGCAACCTATGTTCTTGCCGCATAGGTGCCATCGGCGGACATCCGCCAGGGTTACAGGATGGCGGCCGTCCACCCGGATGCCCGGTCATCTGCCTGTCTTCAGCCTCAAACTCCTCCTCAGTATCCTCCTTTACGTCTTCTCCCCACATTGCATATACTATCCACTGTTTTATCTGTAATAAGGCTCTGGTCAGACCACATTTAGAATATTGTGAGCAATTTTGGGCCCCATATCTCAGGAAGGATGTGCTGGCCCTGGAGAGGGTCCAGAGGAGGTTCACAAGAATGATCCCAGGAATGAAAGGCTTAACATATGAGGAACGTTTGAGGACTCTGGGTCTATACTCGATGGAGTTTAGAAGGATGAGGGGGGATCTGATTGAAACTTACAGAATACTGAAAGGCCTGGATAGAGTGGACGTGGGGAAGATGTTTCCATTAGTAGGAGAGACTAGGACCCGAGGGCACAGCCTCAGAGTAAAGGGAAGACCTTTTAGAACAGAAATGAGGAGAAACTTCTTTAGCCAGAGAGTGGTGAATCTATGGAATTCATTGCCACAGAAGGCTGTGGAGGCCAGGTCATTGAGTGTATTTAAGATCGAGTTAGATAGGTTCTTGATTGGTAAGGGGATCAAAGATTACGGGGAGAAGGGGGAGAATGGGGTTGAGAAACTTATCAGACATGATTGAATGGCGGAGCAGACTCAATGGGCCGATTGGCCTAATTTCTGCTCCTACATCTTATGGTCTATGGTCTTAATTCCCTTTTCGACTTCTCAATCTTATTCTGGCATTCCATGTGATCTGCCAGTGATCTGCCGGGTCTGGTGATGTTCCTCCATCAAACACTGGTAGGCAACTCTCAGATCGGCACATTGTCTTTCTGCTTCCTCCGCCCTGTGCATGCTCCTTTTCTGCTCATGGGTCACACTGCCTTTGGTTATTTATGCACTGGCTTTCCACAAATTGCAACCAACTATACTGCTTCTCCTTTTCAAACTCATACTTTTCTACTTCCTCTTTTCGACCCTGCCTTTCTTCCTCGACTTCCTTCATTATCCCATTGTCAATGGCTTCCCTTTCCGCTAACTACTGTTTCAATTGTTCTATCTCTTCCAATTGTATAGCTTGGTTCTTTTGATATGCCATCAACCAGACAGCCTTTTCTATGTTTGGCCTTCGGGTCGATCCCTGTATCCACCTGCCTGCCTCGTTCAACGGATTCTTACTCTGTAAGATTGTCTGGACTCATCTCCCTTTGAGATAATTTCTTGACTATATACTGAGTCACTAAAGCCTCCACCCCAAGTTTAGCCATTTCTCTACCTTCAGCCTCCTGGCTGGCTCACCAAAAATCCTGTAGGCTATTTCTACCACCTGGGTTCACAGGCTTACTCTTGATATCAATGACCCAAAACTCAAGACTTCGCCCAAAACGACTGCACTTTTATTTGATTTGTTACACACAGTTCAATAATACTTACACCAGTGAATACGCACCCCATGCTTTAGTTGCTTGGTTTCTCCAAGAAACAGACAGGATCGGATGGTCGATCCATCCTTGTCCATTCTCTGTTCTGATAGCTGACCAGGTTATCCTGCTTCCTTGTCCGGCTGCAGCAATGGCCTCGAGCTTAACGAATACCGTGCTTAAATAGGCCTCTGCTTCCCACCCTGCCATATACACACTTTCTGATTGGTTCATGATTGGCTCCTTTCTCTGATAGCGACGGTCCATGATTGGCTCATTTTCACCCCAGCAAGTTTGGCCAATCTCCTCCTAGATCTAAAATAAAAGCAAAATACTGCGGATGCTGGAAATCAGAAACAAAAACACCTGGAAAAACTCAGCAGGTCTGACAGCATCTGCGAAGAGGAATACAGTTGTTTCGAGTCCGTATGACTCTTCATCAAAACTAAGAAGTATAGAAATAAGGTGGAATATAAGCTGGTTGAAGAGGGGTGGGACAGGTAGAGCTGGATTGAGGTGAAGGCAAAGAAGAGATTTCCAAAGATGTCGTAGACAAAAGGAGAAATGGGTGTTGATGGAAGTGATATTAGCTGAGGAATGTGCTAATGATGACATTATTGGGAAGAAAGCAGGACAAGCAAGTGACAGATAGCCCTAGTGGGGGCTGGGATGGGGGGAAGGGATCGAAATAGGCTAAAAGGTAGAGATAAAACAATGGATGGAAATACATTTAAAAATAATGGAAATAGGTGGGAAAAGAAAAATGTATGGTAAAAAAATATATTAAAAATGATAGATTATGAGAAAAAGGGGGATTGGAAAGGGGGTGGGGATGGAGGAGAGAGTTCACAATCTAAAGTTGTTGAACTCAATATTAAGTCTGGAAGGCTGTAAAGTGCCTAGTCAGAAGATGAGGTGCTGTTCCTCCAGATCTGTTCACTTTAGCACCTCCCCCATCTGTCCCCGGTTCCACCAAGCAACCATTGCGTCAGGGTGATTACAAACTGCTGAAATTCTACGTTTTCAATGATATTCTAAACAAACAGCAATCATTAGTTGCATTACATTGAGACATTACCTTTTGACCTTTCTTTGAGTTTTAAGCAAACAACGTTACACTATATTTGTAATCAAAAAGGTCACAAACTAGGAGAAAAGAAACATTTGTTGCCTGGTTTTTAACAAGTCATCTTCCTAATATTAGCACAAAACCATGAAAACAACATAAAGATTCTCTGTTAACTCATATGCAGAAGTTAGCCTATGTCAGCCTTATAAATAATATTAAATAATAATTGTAAAGTGATCTTTTCCCTATATCCATAAAAAGCTTCCACAATGTAATGACCCTTTTATTATGGCAGCTACCCACACCACTGTTCCACAATCTTCCCACTGACTTTCCTTCCATCATAAGGTCAGAAGTGGGGATGTTCGCTGATGCTTGCACAATGTTCAGCACCATTCACAACTCCTCAGACACTGGGTGGAATTGTCCCAGATTTGCACTAAGTGCAGTAGCAGGCGGGAAAAAGAACGTTTTAATGCTGGCCATAATAGTGACATTTTATGTTGTTTTTCACCATCCCAGCTCATTGATCATGCATTCCTGCAAAACATGCATTTCAATGTCGGGCGGCCTCTGATTTCCCCGCCACGCCGTTACCTCACCGCTTACTCAAGCAGGGCGCCATATTTAAAGTGCAGTCGCGCGTATACCTCTCAATGCTTCAGCCCAGGACTGCTGCACAGAAGACAGAAGGTAGGGACCTGAAAGGCAAGAAGGCTGCAGCCAACCAATTCAGTGTCACGATCTAGAACGCCTTTTGGACACTGTGGAGGCCCACCCCGACATCCTCTATCCCTGCTCTGGCTACAGGAGGGGCAGCAACATCACTAATCCAGCTTGGGAGGCGGTGGCAGCGGTGGTCAGTGCCAATGCCCTGCAAAAGAAGACAGCCACCCAGTGCCACAAGAGGATGAATGATCTCCTCCGTTCTGCCAGGGTAAGTTACTCTTCTGTAATAGAAGCAAAACACTGCGGATGCTGGAAATCCAAAACAAAAATGTGCTAATAGGTGACATTAAGGGTAGAAAGCAGGACGAGCAAGGTACAGATAGCCCTAGTGGGGGTGGGGTTGGGGGAAGGAATCGAAATTGGCTAAAAGGTAGAGATAAAACAATGGATGGAAATACATTTTAAAATAATAGAAATAGATGGGAAAAGAAAAATCTATATAAATTATTGGAAAAAAAGGTGGATCGGAAAGGGGGTGGGGATGGAGGAGAGAGTTCATGATATAAAATTGTTGAACACAATATTCAGTCTGGAAGGCTGTAAAGTACCTAGTTGGAAGATGAGGTGCTGTTCCTCCAGTTTGCGTTGAGCTTCACTGGAACAATGCAGCAGGCCAAGGATGGATACGTGGGCATGAGAGCAGGGTGGAGTGCACATTCCTTAGATAATATCACCACCTTCAAAACCTCTTTGTCCTTTTGTCTATAACATCTTTTGTCTATCTCCACCTATCACTGGCCCTCTATCCAGCTCTACCTGTCCCACCCACCCCCCTTAAACCAGCTTATATTTCACCTCTTTTCTATTTTTCCTTAGTTCTGTTGAAGAGTCATATGGACTCAAAACATTAACTGTATTCCTCTCCGCAGTTGCTGTCAGACCTGCGGAGTTTTTCCAGGTATTTTTATTTTTGTTTTAAGTTACTCTTCTCATCACTCTCAACTCACAGACTCACAGGCCCATCACACATCCACAGGGCTCTCACTCACTGCCAGTTCAAGAGACATCACCATTCACTCTCTCATACATACCTTCATTATCCTCACGCCATCCATGGGACCACTCACCACCCACACATGCCAGGCATATTTACCATCTGGCCTGGGCAAGCGTCCTGCTTATACCATCTTGATCTGTATTCATGCAGGACAGGCTGGCACACAGTAAGAGGGAGAGGTCGGAGGCTGGTGGAGAAATGCCCAACTTCAAGGTGCTAACAGACTTTGAAAACAGAACCATCCAGCTGGCCAGTGAGAATCTGTGCCGTTCCTGAGCTGACAGTGAGGTCGGTGCTGCTCTACCAAGTGAGGATCCAGTAGTGTAACATCCATCAGACAATCATGCTGTGAGTGATGTGTCCTGTTCCGCAGTCCCCTATCATGCACTAATAATCTCTCCTTGTTTTCGCAGGCACATCTGGGAAACAGCCGAGGGAGCCCATGACCCAGGGTCTTGACTCAAGCTCCAAAGAAACTTCAGAAGAGGAATCTGCTGAAACCCTAATTGAAGACCCATCGCAGCGCTCACCCACACTCTCCACCATGGCAGAGACACACTCCTCGGTGGGACCTAGCTTTAGGGTAGCCTTGGGGTCACAATCTGGTGAGCACATCGCTCTGTCTGATCCACAGCAGGCAGCGGCAGGGGCTTCCCAGGTTTCCACCATTTGGAAGAATGCTGGAGACCAGAAATTTGCTGAGTCTGAATCAGATGAGAAGCCTCTGGACTCAGTCATGTCACAGTTGCTGCAAAGGCAAGCTCGGGAACAACAGGAAGAGATGTATGCCGCACTCACCAGATTGCAAGACACAATGGAGGAGTGCATCCGCCCTAAGGCTAAGGTGATAGCGCCAGCATGCCAATGCACCAAGGTCAACGCTGGTAGGATAGCAACCACCATGGAGACCTTGGTCCAGGACATCTGTCCTGCACTTCTGCGCGGGCTGAACTCCATCACTGATGCCATAGTTGGCTTCCAACAGTGTCAACGCGAGATGGGTACGGGGCAGCTTGATCTCACTCCAGCTTCTCCTCAAGCAGTCAGCCAGGGGCGCTGATTAGAGTCATCACAGACAGGGTGTAGCAGTCAGCAGGCTGCCTCCACCTCCACTGTGGATGTCCGGGGAGCACCAAAACATAACGGCAGGGTTAGGAAGGTTAAGAAGATATAACTCTTTTGAGTGAACCAAGTAAAAGAAATTAACAAAATAAGGGACAAATTAAAAAGCAGCTCCTAAAGGGAAACAGCAAAAACAAAGACAAAATTTAAAGGAAACTTAAAAACATTAAACTAAAATGTGATTAAGGGGGTTGATAAAACACCCCAGTCCCTGCGGTGCCCACCGGGCATGGAAGGCCTCGACGGTGCCGGCAGACACCACGCACTCCCTCTCCAGGGACACCCGGCCATGAACATAGCCGCAGAAAAGGGGCAAACAGTCGGGTGGGACGACCCCCTTGATCGCCCGCTGCCTGGACCTGTTTATGGTGAACTTAGCCAGGCCCAGGAGCAGGTTCACGAGGAGCTCCTCCTCCCTCCCGGCCCCCCCTCCGCACTGGGTGCCCGTAGATCAGGAGCGTGGTCCAGGTCCTTGAGGAACCGGATTCACGACCTCACGAACGCGCCCCGGGGCCCGACGAGTTGCAGGTCCCGCAGCGCACCTTTCTTCTCATTGTACACCGACCGCAGGGCTGGGTCTGCGTCGGGCTGACGGAGACGTGCCTCCGGGACGAGCACCTCCTTCTCCAACTCCTCGACCCTGGATTTCCGTCTCTTTGTCGACCCCTTCGCGTACTCCTGACAGAAAACGCGGACGTGAGTCTTGCCCACGTCCCACCATAGCCTCAAGGAGGGGAAGTCTCCCCGCTTCCTTCTCCAGCCGGCCCAGAAACGATGAAACGAGTCCAGGAACCACTTGTCCTCCAGCAGCAGGTTGTTAAGGTGCCAGTACGCTGACCCGTCCGAGCGCAGAACGGAGTGAGCTCCACCCACACCAGACGGTGGTCCGTGCACGGCACCTGCTGCACAAAAGCCGACGGAACGCAGGACACATATGCCTTGGAAATGTAAAGGCGGTCGAGTCTGGACGCTCCGACTCCAGGTAACACAAAGGTGAAAATGCTGGAGTCAGGGGAGATGTCGCCAGACGTCCACCAATTCAAAGGACCCGACCAGGTCCCTCAACTTACTCGCACCCAGTGAGCGGTGCTGGGCACCGTGACGGTCCCGGGCCTCGAGGGTACAGTTAAAAGCCTCCCCGAGGACGACGCACTCGCCCGCGTCGATGGAGCCGAGATGAGTGGACGCTTCCTGAAAAAAGCTCACTTGCTGCTACGCGTCCAGGGGAGCGTACACATTCACAATGTGAAGCGCCGCGCCCCCCCAGGTGCACAGTAAGGCGCAGCAACCTGCCTGGCACCGGCTCCTTGACCCCCAAGATCTCCGGCTAAAAATGTGGGGCCAACAAGATAGCCACCCTGCCAGAATTGGAGGCCAGGTGAATCATGTAGACCCCCCCCCTCGCCACTCCAGGAGCCACATAGCTTTGTCTCCCGGAACGGTATGAGCTTCCTGCAGGAAGCACACCGCATACTTCCCATCCTGGAGAACTGAGAAGTTCTGGAACCTGTGCTGTGCATCCCTGCTGCCTTGGATGTTGAGGCTAGTTTTGGTAGTCTTCATTGTTAGAAGTATGTGCAACCATCGCCATGCCTAGCGTAAGAAGGAGAGGACTATTTTAGTCCTTCCTCTCCTTCAGGAGCCCAGCAAGGAACATGTGGACCCTCCTCTTAGTGTTCTGGTCCAGCCCTGGGGTCTTGAGGGCCTCATGGGTAGGCCAGAACACAAGAGGAAAAGAATGCCACCGGTCCACGGCCGACTAGACCCTGTCTCAGCGACCGCGATTACTCTCTAAAAAATCCTGGATGATCCCGTAAATGGATGAGGGGAGGGTTAGTGGGGAGCACCAGGGGATCCACCGCCTCACCCGACAACGACTCTAAGTCATCCCCAGTGCTCACCACCAAACCCTGTCCTCCTCCAGGTCATCGCCTCCAGCTTCCAACCCCTCCCCCATATTGAGGACGGGGGCTGGTTTGGAGCTGCCAGTCGGCTCCAACTCCACCTCGATCCCACTCCCAGGATCAAGGGCAGAGGTGTCCTCACTGGTCTCCTCTCGGGACGCTGGGTCAGAGGGTGGTAGCGGCTCAGGGACCTACTTTGCCTCAGGCACCAGGTCGCCAGACGAGTCCGGAAAATGTTCCAGACCCAAAACGGTAGCACTCGGCGCCAAAGGCTGAGAGAGAGCAGGGAGGCCCTGCTCGACACTACCACCCAATTACCCAGCAATTGGGGAATCACCGTGGACCCCAGCAGGCCGGATGACATCTCAGGGGCATAGGGTGGGTCAGGGCAGGGCATCGCCTCAAGGACGATACTCTCACCAACCCCCGAGGGGCCCTGCCCAGGGGACCGCAGCAAAGAATCAGGGAGTTGGGCTCCCCCCGAGGGCAGAGCGAGGACTTACAGGGTGGAGATGCCACCACCTCTTCATCGGGGGAGGAAACAAAATACCTCACAAATCGTGAGATCCTCCCCCTCCGAGGGGTGGCAACTCTTCTGGGGTAGGCTGGGGAGACCTCCATTTGCGAGGCCTCCGCTGCCTCATCCAGCCTCCCCGGACACTCAACCCTCTGGAGTTTGGGCTGGTCCACCCTTGTAAGGATGACCACGGGCTCAGGGTCGAGCGCCCCACCGCCGCCAGACCCGGGAGCTGGCACGGGGATTACACCAGGCCCAGCACATGGCGCTGAGGTGCACACAGGCTCAGGAGCACATGCACTCACAACACCAGGGCCAGATGATGTTTGTCCCCCGGTGTCTTCAGGGGTTTGGGGTTCATTGTGGGGTTGAGGGGGTCTTGGTGGTCTGGGGCGGCTGCCTCCAGGTGGCGGGTCTTCCTCCATGCCTCCTTCTGCTGCAGAGTCTCTCCCAATGCCTCCCCAGCAGCCGAGATGGCAGTGGCTGCCAACGCCACCTCCCCTTGCAGGGAGGAAGATGGGACATTGGGGGGAGGAGCAGTGATGCCAGCCACATCCGCCTGAATGGTGCTGGCGGCCTTGGAGGCAGGGAAATTCTTCCTCACATGCCCCACTCCCTTGCAGGCATTGCATTACACGCCATCTTCCAACCAAAAGATGCAATAGGCGGCCCCCTCAAGGGTAACATCAAAGCCCCCCTTTCTGCACTCCTCCTGGACCAGACGAACAAAAACCTGGTGCCGGGAGGAGTACACATGGCGAAGGCTCGCATCCTTTAGGCCGAGCGGGATCGGCGCCACCCCCAACCTTACCTATCCTGAGATGACAAAGATGGGGGAGGAGGAGTTCATCGGGGACAAAGGGCGGTACGTTAGATAATTTGAGCCTCTGGGCAGTGGCCTCTAGAGTGTCCACCGCCAGGAACGTCCCGCCCACTGTGAGCCCCTTTTCGAGGGCGAGGTGCACCACCCGTTCGGCCTTTCAAAGAACTATAGCCTTCCTGTGCATTTTCGAGGCTGCGATGATGGCCAAAGGGCCTACAACCCCAGCCAGAGCCTTCACACAGGCCTTGATGGTCATTGTGAGGTGGGTATAGCACTCCACCCCAAGCTGACGGGTCAGCAATTTAAATGGTGACAGGGCCGCGGGAGATGCAGGGGCCGAAGAGGCCACTGCCCCCGCATAGGTGGCCCCGGTGAGTCCCGCCACCAGCGAAGATGGTGCTGCCATCGGGGAGTGCTACACCCACCCCGATAGAGGTAGAACAGGAAAGTCTGGAGCAAAGGGGAGTGAGTGTAGGGGGGAGCGAGAGGGAGAGGGGGAGGGACAGAGGGGATAAAGGTAGGCAGGTGCCTTGATGTTTCTTGAGGTTGGCGGGGGCGGGGCAGGGAAGATCCGATGTTCCACTGCAGGGGGAGGCTTCCCCTGGGCAGCTAGCACTGCCCAGGCACAGTTCAGGAATGGTGTTAAATGTCCGTAGACGCAGCTGGCTCTGGGCAGCACTAGCTAACCTAGGCAATGCAAGGCAAGGGAGGGCTGGACGGGGTACAGATCTCTTTCCCTCGATGTTCAGTTTCTCACAGCCCTCCCTCCTCAGATCTTCTTTCCTCCCCCTGCAGACAACCAAGCTGCAAAAAACTGAATCTTTACTGTCCCAGCAGACACCAACCTCCGACACAGGAGCAGTCCTCCCTCTCTGGCCATAGTTAGTCCTCTCCCCTTGTTCTCCCCAAACTCCCACTCCCAGGCTCTTCAGGCCTTACTAGGCCTCACAAGGCCCTGCCCTGCAGCAACAGGGTGGTGTAGTAGCAGCAGGATATAGCAGCCTGTAAGCCCTCAGAAATGGCTCTCCTCCTCCTTCCAGGCAGCAGCAGTCTTCCTCTGGGAATATAGGGCACAGAACAGACTCCCAAAAAAGGCAGTAGTAGCAGCAGAAAAGGTAGCACTTTCCAGCTCCAGTTCCAGCTCCAGCTCCGGTTCCAGCTCCAGCAAACAACTGCAGCAACAGCTCCCACTCAGGCAACAACAAGGTGCACCTGAGCTCAATCAGGAAGTTGTAACTCTTTTGAGTACAATCATAGTTCTTGGTTTCCAGGAGTGGGACACGAACCCACAACCCTCTGATTCAAAGGCGAGGGTGCTAAGAACTGAGCCACAGCTGACACCTCCAGGAAGTTGTAAATTGCACAGCCTGGGCACAGTGTTAATCACTTGTACACACTGTTCACCAATGTCAATAAACTCCCCAGAACGTCTCCCTGCCTGTGGCTCCTTGTTCTGATGAGCAGTGTTCTTGTCACTCAGTTGTGAAACCTTTCTGCACAAGATAAAGACAGGTGTCTCACTCCAGAGCCTCTTCCCTATGCTCTGTGCAACCTTTGGACCACAGTGATGGTCTGCCAGGTGAATTTAAAGTTTCACGACGGCATATCTATGATATGACCCTGATCACAGAATGCAAGTGAGATGCCCTCAGCCAGACAGGGGGCTATGTGGAGATCTATGGAGTGTCCTCACCATATGTCATCATCATCCTCCGGGAATCTAGCGACTTTCTCTCCATAACAGGAACCTTATCACAGAGGGTATGTGCACTGCCATAAGCCAGACTGCAGTCAAACATTCACAGAAGCAATGTGAGGATCTATGGTGTCTCCTCACTGCATGTCGTCATCATCTTCCATGAACCTAGCAACCATAAGGGCCTCCCAAGCGCGCCTGCCTTGTCTGGCCAGTGTGATGAACTCAGCACCAGAGTCGGTTTCACAGCTACTGCCAGTGGATGTCCTCATGATGCCAAATCCTGCAGCAGGTGGCAGATGTGACTGACCAGTTCCCTGAACATGCGCAGTCTTCAGCATCACTGGTTTTCAGTCATCTGCAGGAATGACAAGTGCCATCTTTGGACCCTGGATCTAGTTAGATTGCAGTCTGTGCTCAGGGAAGCATCTGACGGCACCTTCATGCCTCTTCGCTGCTTGAGTGGGCAGATAAGCTAGAGGCCTGACTCCAAGCATGTTAATGTGGCTACATCTGAACTGCCTCAGCTGCAGAGGAATGGTAACTTTATACTAAGTTTCCCTAATGCGGAGTCACTCCCCAGCCCCCCACCTCGCATGTGCATTGCCATCAAAACGCAGGCCAGCCCTTGCTCTCACCCACCGTCCCCGCTAACTTGCCGTAACTGCAGTGCAACTCCATCCCATCTCGCTTCAACAGCACTGCAGCACTTGCCCACCACCCACCCGACATTCAGTGGCATTACAATCGCTAGATCCCCCACTATCAACATCTTGGGTGTTACCATTGACCAGAAACTCAACTGAGGCAGCCATATAAATACTGTCAGAGACAGGGAATTCTGAGGCAAGTAACTCACCTCCTGACTTCTCAAAGCCTGTGCAAGGCACAAGTCAGGAATTTGATGGAATACTCAATCTCCTGAGATACCATTATAATTAACACCCCAGTGAATATTACACATCAATTGAAACAATTAATGATAAACTTCACACTTGGCTAGATGAGAGTTCTGTGTGATATAATTCTTTTAAGATTTTTCAAGATTTAAAGTGAAAAGTATATCTCGTTATTAGTTTTCACATACATGCCATGTAACTTATGTAATATGTTACATACCTCACAACTTAGACAATTATTGCTCCAGGAACTTTGTTCATTCCAGAATTTTAAATTAATGGCATGAATCTTTTTTTCCTACAGAAACATCAACTTTGTTTTTATTTTTAGTATTTCTACCTGTTCTTTTCTTGCAGGTAATGTCCTTGACTTGAATTTGTTTTCTTGCACTGTGAGCAGCTGGAAATGCCATTGTGAATGACATAATACTGTTTGAGTGAGGTGCCAAATTTACCATTATTATACCCTTCACAGTCATGAGTCGCTTGAATAATTCATGTAGAAGATGAGCAGTTGCCCGATGGAGAACTGAAGCAGAGTACCTCCCAGCATGATTTCCTTTCACCTAGTAGAATTTCCAAGCTGTTGCTGTAATGTGAGTCAACTTGTTTCTGAGTAAATTGCCCCACAGAGACAGAGGATGAGATTCCTCTGTTAGTGCAAAATAAATTATATTCTAAGCAGATTCTCCCTACAAAAAAAATCAATTCAATTTCAGTAGTGGAAAGAAGGTTTTATAGTAATGCCAAGGTAGATGGATTGCTATTTTGTTCCTGAGACCCCAAGTTCCACTTCCCTAGAATGATTTGATCAAGTCAGGTTTTAAAACAATGTGCAATTCAGATTGGAGCATCAAATTGATTCCATTGATATGCATCACAATTTCACCATACATGAGAAAAACTAAATCATAATTTGTCAATGTGAAATAATAATGTTTGTGAATTAGACTTATGAGCCTCCCTGAGGATGCACGGACATAGATTGTTAATTTACAGACATTCTTGCACATTCACAATAGCTTGTTAATCCCTGCAGAAACTCAGAACAGCTTAAAACATATCTGACTTCCTACAAGTACTCCATCTAAGAAAGTGCAAAGGTTCTGAAGAATCATCTGATATGTATAGTGCTTTCACCTCTGGGTTCATATCAGGGTTGACAGGTTGAAGAGATCCTTTCACTAATGACTCTCAGGGATCATAAATTAAATTAGCCTATAGCCAATGTAAAATTGATTCTTTGAAGCATAAAATTGCCCTAACGTTTGTCAGAATTAGTAACAACCTGATAATCCCACTTAAGTTAATCAGAAGATTAACAAGAAAATAATGAAAAAATAGTCAGTTAAGTGGAATAGGGTGTTCTAACATTGGAGTTTAACACTTTGTTCAGGTAATGTAGGGAGAGTACTGAACCCAATTCATTCTATATCTGATTGCCTCCGTGAAATTGTTGGTGAATGCAAAGTCCAAACACACTTCATTCCTTGGAGTGTCATTCATCAGTTGATAAGTACAAACAACTTAATCAACTTAAAGAAAAACTGCATTCATTCTGAACATGAATAATACAACTGTAAAACTGGTATGTACCTACCACAAATCAGTTTCTGGGTGTGACAGGATTGAGATTGAAGCAAAATAGATTAATTCCAATTAAGATGATCCAAATTCATTCTATATTTTAAGATTTAGACTCACTACACAAATACAATGCATAAATAAATTAAGCAACCCTATCTTGTCATGTTGGGAAGCAACAATTTTTTTCAAGTACTATCATGTATTCTGGCTTAATATATAGGATTTATCACCTAAAATTGAAAGAAGAAAAAGTTATTTTCTTATTTTCTTAAAGCATTCTCTCTTACATCATACTTATTCACCCTGCTTTTTTCATTCAAAAGTCCTAAGTCAAAAGAACGTTTTTTTCATATTTTTGTAAAATTCTGTCTCACCTTTAGTAAGTTTTCTCATTCATTTGACACCGTGTGACTCTGCGGTTCCATACTCTGGCCACCAGGTTAAGATATTTAGTAGGTTTGTTGATTTTCCTCTGAATATTATTTTATTTGTCATGTTAGTAGAAAATAATTTTATTTTTTAAAGCAGGTGCTTGTACATTTTTAAAGCATTAAAAAATAATATTTCAAAATACCAAGATTAAATTTATTCATTAATTTGTATTTAATAACCTTATTTAATTGTCCAATAGAAATTTCTGCCTGTCTCAAAAACCTGACCTCTAACTGAATGTTTTCAACCCATGACACTGCAGAGAGTTTTCAGTTACATCTGTGCATTTTGAGAATGGGCAGTTTACAATACTTCCAGCATGCAGCCTGCAGATCAGCAAAAGTACCAGGTTATGTCCCCTTCACCTCTTCTGAGGATTTGAAAGTTTAATTTACTCCAAAAGACTTTGCAACAAATTGGGAATTAATTGTTCAAGGCTTTAAGTTCAGGAAATTGCTATATTTATATCAAAACGTTACAATTATACTTTTCTTTTATGAGCTCCACAGAGAAAAACAGAAGCAGCCTGTTAACAAAAACAGCCGCGAGTGATTTTTTTTTCTGTTGCTGGTTGGTTAGAAAAGAAAACAGAAATTGTTAATATTTTTAGTTAATCATCATTTTTGATACATATTAATTTAAAATTTCTGTCCTTAATCGTTTGTGAGGCTTAACTATTTTTAATATGAAAACCTAGAAAGTGGATGAATAGGTAATTAAAATTGACTGGGACACTGAACCTGCCATTGTGTTTTTATTTTAACCTGCCCTTCTGAGCAGGCAGCAAGGGCATCTAACTAAAGCCAGTGAAGTCTTTCTTTGAATGTGTAGATTGTGCCATTATTTGAAATACAATTTTAACTTGTGGCTGGAGTAGGCAAACCATTCTGGCTCTTTCCTGCCAGGTGAAGTTAAGGTGAAGGGTTGACAGGACCACAAGTGACTCAAAGCAGGTCGCTTTTAAACTTTTTTTAATGTTACTCCATGCCCCACAAAGAAAGTACAGGTCACTTCTGCCCTAATTTCCCCACATGCTGAACATGTAACTGCCTCCAAAACCCCCAAGCTCCGACTTACTTGAGTATTAGCAAAATTCCCTTGGCGCTAGCTGGCAGCCTCCTGTCACCTGCCATTTCATTCTAATTTTCTGGTCCGCTGTGGCTTCCAACATGTTTCTAGTGGGCAGCTGACCAAGGGCATACAGATAAGACCTGGGAGCTGAGAGGGCTTGGGCCTCATACTGCTGAGGGCACAAAAGTTTGACATTTGCTTTGGTCCTCCCCTGGTTGATTCTCACTCAAGGTTAAACGAGGCCTTTGGAACCCATGCAAGCAATTAACCTCGAGCATTTTGTGGGGTAATGTAGTTACGTATGGCAATTTATGTTAATTAAAGACCAAATGAGTTGCCAAACTCACTAATAGTGCTGTCCCATTGCATACCACGAGTGCATGATAAGCAAGCACAGATCTCGAACCCATGACTTTCTGTCTGTTAAATTTAACAAAAAGAACTTATACACTTAAATGTTTGAAGGTAAGAACATAAAGCTAAGTATTGCGTAACAATATGGAAAGTGGTGGTGGGGATACTTAATATGGGGAGCGCACGGTGCTTGAGTGTCAGATAGTTTGAAAGGGACCAATGGCGGTTTGAAACCTATTCTCCTAGGTCACCGCCCACCAATGAAGAGTTAAACCCGCCCCCCCCCTCCAATACTACAAGACCCCAACAAACTGGAATGCTCCTGCTAGATCTCAGGATTTCCCCTCTTGATCTTGCAACCCCCTTCTCAGTGCTCATAAACCATGAGACCACATACTGAGTGCTACTTAATTAGATAACCAAAATAATGCTTCCAGAGCCATATTTTCAAATCAAGGAGATTTTTAATTCAACTTGAATTTACAAAACCACCATTATAAGGTGTATAACTCAGCTTTGTACGCTGGTGCCATCTTCTACAAAATTCATTTAAATGGTGTAACTTCTATCGAACCACATACAAAACAAAAGCTGAGATACTGTCTGATATTTTAAATAAATGCAGTTTATGTTAACTAATAAAGGTGATTATGACAGGCGAATCAAATCCCTTCACCTCCTCTCACATGCTTATTATTTCATTTTCAAAGGAGACAACATGTTGTACCACTTACTCTGAGTGGCATGATCCTAAATGTAATGTATGACAAAACATTACAGATGGTTTTCAGAGGCAATGGTACTTATCACCCCTGACAACAAATATTAAACTAACTGTAGATGGTAATTTTATTTCATTCAGTCCACAAAATAATTCTGTTTTGATATACTATTCAGAAAGTAAGATTTTATGGCTTACTGCTCTATCAAATTTGGGCACTAAAAAATGAACAGCTAAAAATAATTCTGCACCACTAGGTGGATATGTAAATGTAACATTGGAACATTATGGCCAGGGTTCTGAACGGGGCTGGAAGGAGTGTGAAATTGCATTGACGGGATTCCCTCTGTGTTCCCACCTGCCCTGACCTTGGAGCAATTTTATACTGGGGCAGGCAGGGCCTCATGCAGGAAGCCCACCCTTGCTCCAATTAAGGCCTTTAAGTGGCCACTTAATGGCCACTTAAGAGCCATTTCTCACTCAGCCTCAATTTTTAGGCTGGCAGGCAGATGACAGCTTGGGGGAAGCCAGAAATAAAGATAGATGGATTGTGGTGGGGGAAGTGGGGGGGGTCCATTAGAAGCCCTCCCCTTAAGGCCCGGTGACCTCCAGACCTCCATCCCACCCCAGCCGATATCCCTATCACCCTCCTCACGACCTCCCAGGCGTTTCCGACCATCCCTGCCTTGGGACCCCTGCAACTTACCTTGTCCTACGGGTCCCGGGACTTACTGCCAGGCAGCTCCCTACAGTACCTCTTCTGGCCACTGCAGAGCTGTACCTGGAGGAACTGGAGAGCTGCCAGCCAATCTGATTGGCCAGCAGCTCTCCAAGGGAAGACTTCCTCCCGGGTGAGGGGCGGAAGTCCTGCCTTGTGCCATTCAACGCTGGTTAGAGCACGATATGACATTGGAGCTACTGGAGTCCTGAAAATTCAGGCCTGAGTAACAGAGTGAAAGTAGTAGGCTGCTGCCTAACATTATTTGATGGGGCCATCAAAAAGAAAAAAAGTACATTTATCCTTTCAACCAAGCAGTTTAAGAAAAAATTTTGAAAAGGTCTGAAAACTAATGAAACAGTATATGAAGATGGCTGGAATTGGAAAAGGATTTATAAACAAAATGCTAGAAGTGTAGAAAAATGTCCCAAGCAAACATGTGTGGCCAAATATGGCGACCAAAAGGACAGCCACAATAACCCAGCAGCAAACTGGGGGGAGAAACAAACAACATTTGTAAATTCATCGCAGAAACAAACAAGAAAAGAATGAAACCCTGTAAATATTCTCTGGCCACAGAAGAACATAAGGAATGCCATGAACCCTGGTGCGGGAATCCTGTTTGGCAATGAAGAAATGAAGCAGCAGGAGCTGGCTGGCTCAACGAGTCAAAGTCTAGACTTTCCATCCCGCCCGAATTCATATTCAGGAGCCCCCTAAAGATGTGCGCCTGGACCCATTGAGAAACAAACTGGCACCAAGAACCCTGTCCCCACCTGTTGCCAAAAACCAAGATACACAAGCACCCCAACCTGCCCCCAGAGAAACGAATCAGCATCTGGAACCCCCCACCCCTCCACTGAGGTGTAAGTATCTGGATGGCATCCTAGCCTCCCCGACTGAGGCGCATTATCAAAAACCAATAGCACCATCTCCACACACACATCCTTCCCCATCCAATCCTTTTCCAGCTCTTATCCATTCCTTCCTTTCATCTCGACCCTCCCTTTCACCTTTCTTTTTTACATTCCTCAATCCCCTCTCTTATGTCCCCTTTCCTCTCACCCTCTCCCTTCAATCCTATCCACTTCCCTCTCCCCCCTTTTCCTCCCCATTCCACCTTACCCTTACCATGCTCTTTCCACTCCATTTCTTCTTTCCTCCACACCTTCTCTTCCTTTCTCCCTTCTTTCTTTCTGTTCTTTCCCATCCTCGCCTTCTCTCTTCGTCTTCTCCTACCTCCCCTTCCTACATCACCCATTCATTCCTCTTTTATCTCTCTTCTCCCATTCTTTTTCCCCAAGCCTAGTTCCCTTCTATCGTTTTCACCCTCCTTCAACCCCGTTTCAACATCTACCCTGAGGTGTCTCCCCATGCTCACCCACTCCCCTTGCTCCTCTCCTCTTCTGTCTTTATGCCTTTATTTTCTCTCCTCCTTTGCTTCTTTCCTTTGCTCCTCCTCTCTCCTTTCTGTGTTTTTTCTCTACTTAGCTGCCTTCCCCTCACCTCTCCCCCTCCTCTTGCACAGCAAGAACTACAATATGCATTTATATAATGCTTTTACCATTTAAAAAATCACAAGATGCTTCACAGAATCATATTTGGACAAAGATTAACAATGAGCCAAAGAAGGAGCTTGTTAAAATAGGTATAGGGCAGAATTTTCTCCCTACCAGGCGGGCCCGACCCAATCTCCGGCGGGCGGGGAGCCGATCCCTACCGGAGAAGCGGGCCACACCGCCATTTTATGTGAGCGGGCCAATTGAGGCTCGCCCAGCGTGACGTCCGGCGGGAAGCGCTATGCGCTTTCCTGTGCGGGCGGTGGTGGGGGGGATTCCCCAAAAGCAAGAGTGCGCTCTTTCGCGCATGCGCATGAAAGAGCACACATCGCCCTGAGGCTAAGTGCTGCCTCAGGGAGATCGCTGACACTTTAAAAAATATTAAAAATAGAGAAAAAAAAAATCCTTAACATGTCCCCCTCATGTGACTATGGGACATGTTCATAATTTACACTAAAACTTTATTAAACTTTTTAAATCCCTACATGAAACCTCATCCCACCGGTCGATGAGGTTTCATGTTTTTTCCAAAGCCTGCCGGGGCTTCTGGCCTGCCCGCCAACCTTAAGGTTGGACGGGCAGGTCCTTTAATTGTTTTAATGATCCTGTCAATGGCCTCAATTGGCCATTGACAGGTCGGCGGGCCTGCAGCTGATTTTGCTGTGCCCCCGCCTTCCTGAAAATTTAAATGGGGCGAGATGACATCGGGGGTTCCGCCTGACGTCATCCCGCGTCATTTTACGCGTCGGCAAGCGGGCCCCGCCTCTTGCTCGCCAACGGCAAAATTCAGCCCATAGGGTTTAGGGTGCTCACCTGAAAAATACCCTTGGTTTTGCCTTCCTGTGAGCAATTGCAGGAAAAATAGACTGGTATCTATATAATCCTGACTGACTGGAACACACTAAGATCCAATGGGAAATCATTGATTTCAGTTAGTTTCCCGCTTGCCCTAGGCAGAATGAGGCTGTGTTCAACTTCAGATATATACAAACTGACTCAGGCAATGATTTGCTCTGTGTTCCAAGTTAGAATTTAATTACCTGAACAAATTAACCAACAGTATTAAGCTGTTCACTGTTTGAAGATGAAATTCCACATTGACAGCACTAGTGCATTTGCACTGGGTTGTTTCACACTTCTGGTGCACAGTGTGGAGCTCTCTGGTCCCTCTAAGGCCCCTTTGTTTATAATCAATTGGTACAGTCTGCGCAGATGTCAGGGTAGACTGGGGTTTCAGGCACAGGAGATAAAACATGCAGATCTTTAAACTTATATCTGTACTTCCTGTTCTTGGAAGTGTGCCATTTTGCTTCACCTGCTATGTGAGTTGAGTCTGTTGTCACGACTCATTGAGAATAGTGCGCTGTAATATCAAGCCCCACTGTTCCCCGAGCCAAGACAAAAGTGAAAAGTTTGACCAAAGCACTAGATTGCCCCAATTCTACCTAACTGTTTAATATAGGTTAACAGAATCCGAGCACCAGGTTTGTAAACTTAATAAGTAAAGAACTGTTTATTGGACAAATTGTCTTTAACTAGTAGAAAAAGAAAGGAAAATGAACTGCTAACTTCTAACACTATAACTTAAACTCTAACCCCTTCTTAAATCCCTAACCCCTTCTTAAATCCCTATACACACACACGACACATAAGACACATGAAACATGGATTTTAAGGGTGGGATAAAACAGTTCATTAGCATCAATCCAGAGTACAATGAGTTGATTTTGACCAATGTCTTCCAAATTTCTTTTAGTTCTGGTTGATGACATGATGTGGTCTTCTAGCATTTTCAGTATTTAGTTCACTGGTTGAGAATTTGCTTTTCAATGGGCAGAAAGTTTCGCTTGGCGGGCGGGCGTTGATTTCAGCCGAGCGTGGCAACATCAATGCGCAGTCGAGCAATAGTTCAGTCAGCGAGTGTGCGCCAGAGCCGGCAGCACGCCCGCCGACAATTAAAAGGCCCATTAAGGCCATTAAATAATCAATTAAGCTAAATTTTTTGCTGCCTAACTTAACGGTTGACAGGCAGGCACAAAGGACAAGTGGCCTTTGCATTTTTTTGGAAACCTCATCCATGGGCGGGATGACATTTCCAAAAGCAAATAAAATTAAAATAAAAGTTTTGCAATTGAATTAATAACATGTCCCTGCTCATGTGACAGAGTCACATGAGCAGAGACATGCTTTATTACATTATTTATTTTGTTATTTTTTCTTTGAAAATGCTCACTCTCACGCATGTGTGAAGCGCTCACTCTCACGCATGTGTGAAGTTTGCGCTCAGCCAGCTCGCCCTCCTCCCACCCCTCCCCTCCCACCCAACCCCCGCACAGGCAACACTGAGTGCTGCCGCTCATGTTTCACGCTGGGCGGCCCTTAATTGGCCCGCCAGCATGAAATCGCGGTGCGGTGCTGATCGCGGGTGGCAGTCAGCTTCCCAACCACCCCCGCCGAGCTTGCCCACCAAGGGAAAAATTCTGCCCAATGTCTCTAAAGTGGTTTTCCCCTTATCCTTTTTACAGAGAGAGAGAGCAGGTTATAGAGGTATGAGGAAGAGAGATGTTAGATGTTTTTTCTTTGTAGGCCAGGAGTTTTCTGTTTTGTGGAATTACTAGAATTTTCCACACATAGGAGCAAGAGGTTTTAGGTCTTGTTCCTTTCAGGCTAGGAGCTATTCAGCTGCCCTGCTTTCACACAAAACCTGGTCACCCGGTCAGGAGCCAATTAAAATGCTGTTGTCAGGCTTGGTCCAGGACTCCTTTCCAGCACCATCCTGTCTTTCATGGCACAATCTGTTCCAGGACTGTAACATTGTATATATCTCCCATCCTGTTCCAGTGGGCATGTCTTTTACCTGCAGCCATTATAATTCTAATCTACAGTCCAACAGAAAATAAAAAGATATGTTCTTTACTACAGCCCAACAGAAATAAAAACATATGTTCCTTACACTGTCAATTCCCATGGGGATGGAAAAGCATCTCTTTGCAGAAAGCATCCAGTGGCCATTTTTATACCTGACCGGCACCCTCTTCAGCAAACTGCCGTCAGGGCTGGGATGAGGTGACTAAGCAAATGAATATAGCTTCTGAAACCAAGAAACCATCCACCCAGATGAAGAAACAATGAAACACCTTGAAGAGCTTTGCAATAATAAACGATTGTTTTACAAGTGAACCGCAAAGGTGTTGCACCAATTGCATAATAGGAACTTACAGTAGCACGAGGCCATGATTCAGCAGGCTCAACAGAAAACCCAGGACAAATGCAAAGCTAGCATACGTCATGTTTTTATCATTCATAACGAATTGGCTAAACACATTGTGGGTTCATTTATTAATCCTAGGCACATGTGAACAGATATACATGGACAGATAGCTTGAAGACATCAGAGCTATGTGCATGCTCTGTTGAAAGCAAAAGCAAAACTAAACTGGATCACATGACACACTTCTCTCCTCGTGATTTCATGTTCCTATCCCTTAAAGGCATATTACAACAGTACATAACCCCATCCCCACCTCCTATTGTGCCCTCTATTGTGTCCTTTGTCTATCAGTGCATGAGAGTTGAATTTCAGCCTATAATGAAGAGCGCAATTAATACTAAAAATAGGATACATATGTGTTTGATGGTTTTCAAAGCTGTACATTAATTCATCTGATGATGAGGATTCACACAACACATATTTTATCTTTTCACATACCTTAAAATCTAATCTAATTTAATAGGGCATTAAAGGAAGATGAAAAAGCTAATTGCTCACCTTTAGATATTGCTATCACCTTTTAAATAACACACTCCACTTCAAGCAAGAGGCAAATACAGTTGGAAAAGTCTGTGTAAGCTTACAAAAAGATTCTTATAACTATTTAGTTTGCAATAGTAATAACCTGTGAAGCACAGTAAGTCAAGCAACGGTCGCTCTGTCTCTGGGACCTGGATTGATTCCAACCCAAATTGACAAATGGAAGTCACCTCTGTCTGACAGCCCTAAGAGTTCCAAATGAAATGAGTTTAAGCATTTTCACTCCAGTCTCTATTTGGTGTAAGTACACAGGACAAACCTTTCCAATAATTAAGCACTAACAGACATTCCCACTCAGCAAAGGCACAAGAATGGCTGGTCTGAGAAATGGAAATGTCAATCTAGCACAATAGGGTTTGTCTTCTAAGATTGGGGTCATGTCACGTCACTGAAGCAGAAGAGAAGAAGCTTTACTTTTCATTTAACCCATGAGGAACCTTTCTGGAAGCCTTCAGATTAAACACAGGTGTTAAACACGGAAAAGAAAATATTTCACAGCACTGGTCACCCAAATTATTTTGTTTCACTTCCTTTGCCTGCCATATTTCTCTATCGGTTATCCATCCTTCATTCCTCTCCTCCTGGAGGATCATTGTCAGTTGCCCTCCAGTATCAGCCAAATGCTTATTGTTATTTGCAAGAGTACCAGCAGGTTATCTGATGATGGCAGCATCACAGCCAACTCCAATCCCAGTCCACATACATGTATATCCAGTTGAGGTTACTGAACATGATCAACATGGCAACCCTCTGCTGATCTATGGGGAAATGGAAGGGGAATATGACTAATAGGATACTTCTTACAAAGAGCAAGAACAGTCATGATGGGCTGAATGATCGCCTTCTGTGCTGTATCATTCTAGGATCCTAAGAAAGCCTAGCAGTTTTCTGCCATTTTTAATTTAAAGGTACTGAAGCCAATTGTAGCCACTAAGCAAGCTGAGGTTACTTAATTTAGCACAGACCAAGGATCCAAGCTGGAAATGAAAAAATCCATAGTTTTTAATTCACAGAAAAGAGTGAGCTAAAGCAGGAGACAGTGGGGTGAATGGTGACTTTAACACAGTGAGAATTAAAATAAGCTCTTATTGCTCATATTAGCTAATGTTCAATACTAATGAATTGGAACAATATTGATTGCTTTGGATAACACTCTTATTTCTTAAATGATGTTCGCTGACAAATTTGCTATACAAATATTCTAAAACAAGTATTTTTCATATGGTTGGGCAGTAGAGTGATGTGCTGGATCTTCAGCAAGCTGTGCACATAGGACACTGGTTTCTTACAACGATTGCCCATGAGGGGCAGAATTTTTTGCAGAGCGGGCAGGCACATGCCCAGCCCGCTCAAGTGTTAAAAAGTGCATGATGACATCGGGCAAGTGTCCCGAAGTCATTGCACACTCGGGCAATATTTCGGACGGCGAGCACGCACGGGAGTCGGAGCCACGCCCGTCATCAATTACGAGGCCAATTAAGACCATTAAAAGGGCAATTAAGGTAGATGTTATGTTGCCCATGTGATTTCGTGCTCATCACATGGGAAAAACGGGCAGGTGGGCAGCTCACAATTTGCTAAATCTCATCCAAGGGCTGGATAAAAAGGGTCAGCAGCATTGCCAGTGTGACTAGTGAGGGGTTTTTGAGATAGTTTGCTGCTGGTTGCTTATTGGTACTTGGCAGCTTCATCTCTGTTTGGGGCTTCATTCTTAGCATTTCCAGGCTTCATTTCAGAACTTATTGGTGTCTCCAAGGCTCTCGGAGGATTCAGACTGTATGGACCCTTCCAGGTATCAGACAGCTTTATGTTACCCTGGTAATGGGGATTGCGGTCGCTGCTGATGGCACCTCCTCTGAGGAGGAAGAGAGGGGCAGAAGGGAGAGGAGGCCAGGTGTCCCTATGCAGCTTCCAGGGGAGGGACGTGTGGGAGGAGAGGCGCACGCACAAGGGGCACAGGGCCAGCAGTTAGTCTGAGGCGGAAGGATCACAGAAGACACCACCATCCTGCTGCCAGGGTATACAGGTGGCGATGCAGCTACCTCAATATGCCTGAGGTGCAATGCCGAAGGAGGCTCAGCCTCTCAAGGGAGGCCATGACCTCCACTTGTCAGATGATTGGGCCTGAGACCAGCTCTGACTGTGTGGGTGGACACCACATGCCAGTGGCTCTGAAGGTCACAGCGGCCCTCAACCTCTATGCCTCCGGCTCTTTCCAGGGGTCAGTCTTTGTGGAGTTTTCCAATCAGCTGTCACAGTTGCGTGAAGCTGGTGACAAAAACTCTGTTCAGACAGGCACTGACCTTTATTCTTTACCATATCGTTGAGGCCAGCCAGGCTGAGCGAGCCAGAGGCTTTGCAGCGATTGCTGGGTTCCCCCCATGTCCAGGGTGCCATTAACTGCACACATGTGGCCATCAAGGTGACAGTGGGTCAGCCGGCTGCCTTCGTCAACAGGAAGGGATTCCACTCCTTGAACGTGCAGATAGTGTGTGACCACAGAATGCAGATTCTACAAGTCTGTGCAAGGTACCCAGGCAGCTCCCACAATGATTACATCCTGAGACACTCACAGGTTCCGAAGTTCTTCAGTGCTCCAGCCCGACTGGATGGGTGGCTGCTGGATGACAAGGGCTATCCATTGAAAAGTTGGCTGATGACACCTCTCCGCCACCCAAGTACAGAGGATGAGAAGTGGTACAACAGGAGTCATGCCTCCACAAGGGCAGTGGTAGAGAGAACTATAGGTCTTCTGAAGATGCGCTTCCAATGCCTGGACCGTTCAGGAGGAGCACCACAATGCCCCCTAGAGCGGGTGTCACTGACAGTGGTTCCATGCTGCGCATCTACAATCTGGCACTGGCAAGGGGGGACCCATTGGAGGAAGGGGAGCTTGACGCAGCTGCACAGGCCACAGATGATGAATCCAGTAGTGAGTCAGAAGAGGAGCACAGTGAGGAAAATGCTGAGGCGTGGAGGCAGACCTCGGTAACCTGCAAGGAGGCAGGGACACTAGGGATGCCATGATCCAACGCTCCTTCAGCTAGGCTGCCAAAGATCTGCTTCCACCTCATGCCGGGGCTCTCACCTCCATCCCGGATGTCTGAAATGACCCTTTCATTTTCACCCAAAGTCCACTCGATGCCTGTGCAATAAAGTATCCACCCACTCATGTCCAGCATTATATACTGGTGTACCCTGCACCAGAAAGCAAACATGTGAAGCATACTCAGGCTATCAGAACTAAAGTAAATTTAATGTTATTGTCACATTGAATGCATAATGACATGACCATTACTGGTGTTGATGTCCACACCAGCAGACATATAAACCAAGCATAAATGAACAGAAAACCACCCGTGAACTGTCCTTCTTGTTCTCATGGTGCCTTAAATTTACGCTTCCGAGTGCTACGTCTAGGTGCTCCCCCCTGACTGGCAGTGGCATTGGAGACAGCCTGCTGACTCTGCTGTCTTGTTGGCCTTGATGACCTTGGCGGGTGTCCTCTGGCCAGTGGAGCCTGTGCTGGCCCCACCTGGGAGAGAGCAGCTAGTGCCACGGCTGGCATCTCCCCAGTCATTGAGGCCTCATCAGATGCCACGGTCATTGGCAGAGGGGCGGAACGTCAGCTGCCATCACCCAGAGTGCCCTGAGAGGAGCCCGCAGAGATGACAGGCAGCTCGTGCTCCTCCCTGCTCACCATTGATGGACGGGCACCTAGCTGGGATATTGGGTGCCTAATCCATCTCCCACACTGGCACTGACCACATGAGATCATTGCCTGTGTGAGGGCTTGCAGGTCCAAGCGCAACCCCTGGAACCCCTGATTCTGTCCCTGGAACAGCCTTTCCATAAGAGTCGCCACTCTCTCAATGGAGGAGGCAGTGCACTCGGCCATGAGAGTCAACGCAGTGCTCATGCTCTGCATGGACTCCTCCACCATGGAGACCATGGCACAAAGACCCTCATGGATCTCCGGAAGATCCTCCCGCAGATCCTGCTGGACATCTAACATCTGCCGCCTAATGGATGACTCCAAAGGCTCATCATCTGCCTTTGAATCAGCATTGTCCTGGCCCCCAGCAGCCCTCTAACTGTCGATGCCCTGGGCACTCTGCCTCCACCTGCACCTCAAGCCAGTGTGAAGTGCCCTCACCACTGTGCACTGACATTCTTGCCGCTGATCTAATGCCCACTGAGGCGCTGGTACCTGGTTCAGAGAGCGGGTGATGCAGGTGCAAATGAAGCCCGGTCATCCTCCGGCGTCAGGGGTGGCGCTTTGGGGTCCAGAGAGCGAATGCATGCTGGCAAATCTAAGGAAGAACAAGGATATGTTAAAGTCATCACACTGTCACTGTGCATGCCGGGTACCCTGGTGAGACAATGGAGACCTGCATCATGGTGCCATCATCTTTCAATGAGCAATGGGGAATCCAGTCTGGAGGCTCTCATCAATGATCCGAAACTTTCACCTCTGTGCACTGCATTCTTAGCTTCGTCTGGAACCCCAGCCTCTCCACGCTCAATTGCGTGCCAGCTCTTGAGCTGGAGGGCATCCTGCTCGAACTTGGTCAGCAGCAGCAAGTTGGGCAGGCCTCCATCTGTACATGACCTCTCTGATTTGTTACAGCTCAACTTCTCTTGAAAGGAAAGAGGAGCATTGATTAGTCCACTCTCTACCTGCAGCGCCATTGCAGCCTGGCCAATCTCAGCTGACGAACACCTCGTAGGGCACATCCAAGTCATGGCCCTTGAGCTGCAAGGCACTCCTTTGGCCAGCTCCGGCACCAATGACAGTTGGCAGGGCAAACTCTAGCACCCCTGAGGTCCACGGGGGACTGACCAATGCCAACATGGTACTCACCCTTCCTGAGTGCAGCAGGTCATTGAACCTCTTCCAGCACCACACCCATGTGCACCACACCACGTCATGGCTGCTAACCAGCACTGCAACCTCCTCTCATGCCCTCTTTGTGAGGTGGGGTGGCCTCCTCCTTCCATCTCTGAGGACAAGGTTGTCCCTCCTGGTAGCCACTTCCTCCAGGAGGACCACAAGGCATTCATCCGAAAAGCAGGGGGTCCGAGTGCCCACCCGACCTGTCCTCCCGCCTGGAGTCTCCAGCCGCACTCAACTCCACCACTTAAGTTTGCTAATGCAGAACAGACGTTCTTCCGTGGCAACCTTCCAAGGGCTGCCTATGCCATTTTAAAACTGGCTGCCGGGTCACCATTGGACCGGCAGCCGACAGGCCCCCGTCCCCGCTTGGCATTTCAAACAGGGGGAGCCATGTTTCCCGCAGGTGGGGCCTTAATTGGCCCGCCAGTGTGAAACCGCGGTCGGGGACTGATCGCAGGCGGCAGCCCATTTCCCAGCCGATCCTGAGCCCGCCAACCACGCTCGCCCACCAAACTCAAAATCCTGCCCGAGGAGTTACTGATCTGTGCAGTGCCATGAGAAAAAGATGCTAAATTGAAGAGACACTTTTTTCTTATAAACAAGGTCAAATGCAATGAAAGTATGTGAATCACTCTTACCTGCCTCTCACCGCGACTGGTACAGGCATCAGGCGGAATTTTACGGCCCCTCCCCACCGGGGGGATTTTCTGGTCCTGCCAAAGTCAATGGACTTTGCAATGCCACATTATCTGGCCCCACCCCCTCCATGACAAGGCCATAAAACTCTGCCCCTAAAAGCAGGAGCTCAGCTCACACTCTCAGCCAGACAAGGGTAAACAATGAAGACAGAAAACAAGAAAATATTTGCAAAGTTCAGCTTAAAAGTCTAAGAACTAATGTTAATTAATATGCAAGTCACTGAGCATATGACTCGACTTAACGTTATCAGACTCAAACCTAATTGACTTCATTTCTTTTATTATATCATATCGACTGATCTGTAAGATATAATGGAGTTCTGGCCTGTATAGAATGCTGTCCTGCATATCTCATGTTAACAAGTGCATTTTTTTCTCTGTGGTGTGGAGGCCAACCCAAGATAAGGAGCCGCTAACAGAGATGAGCAGGAAGCTGGCAATTTACATGAGAGAATATAAAGCACTCCAGGCCCCAAAAGCTTTACCTTTCAGATGGAAAGGTGAGTACTGTTAAGAAATTCACTTTCAAAATAGTTAACATCCAAATTAATTAATTAAATAGAATAGAGGTGGTTGGGCAGGCGATGTGTTGGAGCTGTAGCTGTACCACGGTGACCACATCTGTAGCAGGTGTTGGCTGCTCGAGGAACTTCAGCTCAGAGATAATGAGCTGGAGTCCGAGCTGCGGACACCACGATGCACCAGGGAGGAGGAAAGTTAACTGGACACTGTGTTCCAGGAGGCAGTCACACCCCTTACATTAATTACATCAAATTTGGACCATGGTCAGAGACAGGAGGGTGTGACTGTGAGTGAGGCAGGTATGGGGATCCAGAATTTAGCTTTGGAGGAGCCTCAGCCGGTGCCCTTGTCCAATAGGTACGAGGTTCTTGCTCCCGGTGTGGACGAGGACACAGATGGATGGAGGATGAGCGAACTGACCATAGCACTGTGGTACAGAGCACCAGTCAAGTGGGGGGAGAAAAGAGAAATGCAGTAGTAATAGGCAATAGCATTGTTAGGGGAATAGATACTGTTGTCTGCAAGAAAGACAGAGTCCCAAAGGCTGTGTTGCCTACCCGGTGCCAAGGTTAAGGACATCTCTTCTGGTCTGGAGAGGAACTTGGAGTGGGAAGGGAGGGATCCAGTTGTCGTGGCCCACGTAGGTACCAATGACATTGGTAGGACTAGGAAAGTGATTCTGCTGAGGGACTACAAGCAGCTCAGGGCTACATTAAAAAGCAGAACCACAAAGGTAATAATCTCCAGATTACTACCTGAGCCACATGCAAATTAGCATAGTGCAAATTAGATTAAAGAGGTTAATGTGTGGCTCAAAGTTTGGTGTGGGAGAAATGGGTTCCGATTCATGGGGCACTGGCACTAGCACTCGGGAAGGAGAGAGCTGTCCCGTTGGGATGGGTTTCATTTGAAACATGCTGGGACCAGTGTCCTGGTGAATCGTATAATTAGGGTTGTAGATAGGACTTTAAACTAATTAGTGGGGGAGAGGGTTCAATTGAAGGGAAGTTTAGAAAATCAAAAAGAAACAAGAGAGCAGAGGTGCAGGGTAGTGAAGAGGCGAACAATAATCAAAGTGTGACAGGAAGGGGCAGAAAATATAAGCAGAAGAGTGCAGCAGAAATTAGAAACAGAATGAGTAATAATGGTAAAAAGTCAAAGCCTAAGGCTCTTTGTCTGAATGCACACAGCATTTGTAACAAGATAGATGAGTTGACAGCACAAATAGAAATAAATAGATATGTCTTGATAGCTTTTACAGAGACGTGGTTGCAGGGTGATCAAGACTGGGGACTTAATATTCAAAGGTATTTGTTGTACCGGAAAAATAGGCATAAAGGAAAAGGAGGCAGGGTAGCTTTGTTAATAAAAGAAGGCATCAGTGCGGTGATGAGTAGTGATATAGGTGCAATAGATCATGATGTGAAATCAGTTTGGGTGGAAATAGGAATAGCAAGGGGAAGAAGTCACGGGTCGGAGTCGTCTATAGGCCCCCGAAGAGTTGCCTCACTGTAGGACAAAGAACAAAGAACAAAGAAAAGTACAGCACAGGAGCAGGTCCTTCGGCCCTCCAAGCCTGCGCCGATCACATTGCCTGTCAAACTAAAACATTTTGCATTTTGTAGGACAAAGTATAAATCGGGAAATAATGGAGGCATGTAAGAAGGGCACAACAATTGTCATGGGTGATTTTTTTTCTGCATATTGACTGGGCAAATCAGATTAGCAGGGGAAACATGGAAGACGAATTTGTAGGGTGTATCAGGGTTTGTTTCTTACAGCAATACGTTGCAGAACCTACCCGGGAACAGGCTATTTTAGATCTAGTAATGTGTAATGAGGTAGGATTAATAAGAGATCTCGTAGTTAAGGATACTCTAAGGGGTAGTGATCACAACATGGTAGAATTTCAAAATCAGTTTGAAGGCGAGCAACTTGGATCTCAAACCAGTGTCCTCAACATAAATAAGGGCAATTATGATGGTTTGAAGAAAGAGTTGTCTAAAGTGGGTTCGGAAAATAGACTAAGCGGAAGGTCAGTGGATGAGCAGTGGCAGACACTTAAGCAGATATTTCATAACGCTCAGCAAAAATTTATCCCAATCAAAAAGAAGGACTCGATGAGAAGGATAAACCACCCATGGTTAACAAAGGTGGTCAAGGAGAGTATCCAATCAAAAACTAAGACGCACAAAGCGGTGATAACTGGTGGTAGGCCAGACGATTGGAAATCTTTTAGGAACCAACAGCGGATGACTAAAAAGCTAATAAAGAGGGAGAAAATTGATTATGAAAGTAAATTGGCAAGAAATATAAAAACAAACAGCAAAAGCTTCCATGGGTATATAAAAAGAAAGAATAGCTAAAGTGAGCATGGAATCTTTGGAGGATGTGACTGGAGAATTGATAATGGGGAACAGGGAAATGGCAGATAATTTAAACCAATATTTTGCATCGGTCTTCACGGTGAAGGACACTATAAACATTCCAAAGATATCAGATAAGCAGGAAGCTAATGGGAAGAAAGATCTTGTAGCAGTCTCTGTCACAAGGGATATGAGAAACTAATGGGACTAAGGGCTGACAAGTTGCCAGGACCTGATGGCCTGCATCCAAGGGTTTTAAAGGAAGTGGCTGCAGATATAGTGGAGGCATTGGTCGAAACATTCCAGAACTCACTGGATTCCAGGAGGGTTCCAGCGGATTGGAAAACCGCTAATGTAATGCCCCTGTTCAAAAAGAGAGGGAGACAAAAAGCATGAAACTATAGGCCGGTCAGCCTAACATCTGTCGTTGGGAAAATGCTAGAGTCCGTTATTAAGGAAGAAATAGCAGGACGTTTAGAAAAGCTTAACAGAGTCAATCAAACAGAGTCAACATGGTTTTGTGAAAGGGAAATCATTTTTGACAAGTTTGCTAGAGTTCTTTGAGGATATAACAAGCAGAGTTGATAAAGGGGAACTGGTAGATGTAGTGTATTTGGATTTCCAGAAGGCATTCGATAAGGAGCCACATAAAAGGTTGTTGCGCAAGATACAAGCTCACGGTATTGGGGGTAATGTATTAGCATGGATTGAGGATTGGCTAACATAGAGAAGACAAAAAGTCCGGATTAATGGGTCTTTTTCAGATTAGGAAGACGTAAAACTAGCGGAGTGCCACAAGGATCCTAGGGCCTCAATTATTTAGTGTCTATATTAATGACTTGGAGGAGGGGTGGAGGGTAATGTTTCCCAATTTGCTAACGATACAAAAATAGGTGGGAGGGCATGTTGTGATGAGGACATAAGGAATCTGCAAGGGGATATAGACAGGTTGAGTGAGTGGGCAAAAACTTAGCAGATGGAGTTTAATGTAGGAAACTGTGAGGTCTTGCACTTTGGTAGGAAAAATCAAAAAGCAGATGATTTTTTAAATGGAGAGCGACTCCAAAAAGTGCAACAGAGAGGGATCTGGGTGTTCTTGAGCATGAAAACACAAAAGGTTAGCATGCAGGTGCAGCTAGTAACTAAGAAGGCAAATGGAATTTTGGCCTGTATTGCTAGGGTTTGGAGCTTAAAAATAGGGAAGTCTTGTTACAACTGCACAGGGTATTGATGAGGCCGCACCTGGAGTACTGTGCACAGTTTTGGTCCCCGTATTTAAGAAAGGATATATTGGCATTGGAGGCAATTCAAAAGAGATTCACTAGGCTGATTCCTGGGATGAGGGGGTTGACTTATCAAGAATGGCTAAACAGGTTAGGCCTTTATTCATTAAAGTTTAGAAGAATGAGGGGTGATCTTATTGAAACGTACAAGATTCTGAGGAGGCTTGACAGGGTAGATGTTGGGATGTTTGCACTAGTGGGGGAATGTCGAACTAGGGGACATAGCTACAGGATAAGGGGATGTTCGTTTAAAACTGAGATGTAAAGAAATTTCTTCTCTCAGAGGGTAGAGAATGTCTGGAATTCTCTACCTCAGAGAATTGTGGAGGATAGATCACTAAGAGTATTTAAAGAGGAGGTAGATAGGTTTCTGAAATGTCTGGGATTTGAGGGTTATGAGGAGCTGGCACGAAAGAGGATTTGAGGCCTGGGGCAGGTCAGCAATGATCTTATTGAATGGCGGGGCAGGCTTGAGGGGCCGAATGGCCTACTGCTGCTCCTATTTCTTATGTTTCTTATGATAATCACCTCAGAAAAGAAAGGGCCATATTAAAATTTAGAACCAGAGGTGGGCCAATTAGCCCCTTTATCTGTTGCACTATTCAGTTAAATCATGGTTGATCTGTTAATTTTTGTTTGATGGTACTCCTGTGAAATACTTTGGGATGTTATACTAGGTTAAAGGTGCTTATATACTGTAAATTGTCCTCCCACCCCCCACCCCCCACCCCGCATGATTCTATAACTCTTCTCTTGCCTAACAAAAACATATCAATCCCTCAGTTTTGAAATTGTATTTCCTTATCAACCACATTAGTGGCCTCCTCAAAAGATTCAGCTCGGTTAGTTGGACATGACTTAGCCTAACAAACTAATACTAGTTCTCTCTGATCAGTTCAAATTATTCCAAATTCTTAATCATACAGTTGCTAAAGATAGACTAATGTAACCTCTCCAAAATTGATGGTAACACTAACAGGTCTGGTTTCTCCTTCCCATCCTTCTTAAATAATGGAGTGAAGTTTATGATTTTCCAATTCAGGAGCAGAATTCTGGAATCAAAAGGGCTTCAGAAAATTATGATGAGGATCCAAAAAACACAGAAGTGTTATGATCAATCAGGTGCCAATTAATACTAGCGCCTACTTACTTGATTTCATGATGCATGAACATGTGCACCATCTGACAATCAACATTTTGGTATACTGCCAAGCCGAAGGCAAATCTATTATAGAATTCTGGTGCAGGATCTCCAAACATGAATAAAATATTGCAACATTTTTTTTAAATCAGAAATATTAATTCTAATAAAGAGTAGACACCTGAAATGGCAGAACCTGCCTTTTATCTTGAAAAGGGTTGACCAACCTCATGGGCATTTTCTGTTCTTATTTTACAAACATAAGAAATAGGAACAGGAGTAGGCCATTCGGCCCCTCGAGCCTGCTCTGCCATTCAATAAGATCATGGCTGATCTGTTTGAGTTTCAAGTTCCACATTCCCATCTACCCCGATAACCTTTGATTCCCTTGCCTAACAAGAATCTGCCTTAAAAATATTCAAAAACCCTGCCTCCACCACCTTATGTGGTTGAGAATTCCAAAGTCACACAACCCTCAGAGAAAAAAAATTCTCCTCATCTCTGTCATATAAGGGTGACCCCTAATTTTAAAACAGTGCCCATTAGTTCTGGAATATTTCTTTTAAGAATGCTCCTTCTCTGAGAGATGGGGAGGAGGAATGGAATTTGTAATGGATTCTACCCTCCGTTCTCCCTGGCTCTGCATGAAGGCAGGCACGCCGCCCCTCCATTTTAACTTTCAATTTGAAATTGCTATAGAAGATAGTTCAATGATTTGCATTTTTTCTACTGCCAACTTTTACAGAATCGCATTACCATAGTGATGGGAGTCATTAGGAATTGCTAGGCTTCCTTTGAGACAATACAGAGAGGCACATTCATTATTTAATATAGTATTGGCCTTTTGACTTTAATTAAATGCATTCAACTATCATTGTGTGCTTGCTGCACTGTCTGCCAGAGCATTAGTCCAAAGTGAGACTTAATCCTTGCTTCCAAAACCTTCAAAGAATTCATAGCATAAATGAGAACAGAACAGAAAGTTTGAAACAATATATCTGGCTTCAAAAGGCCATCAAAATAGTGACTGATGAAGCCAGGGAAAAGCATTGTGTGGATATTTTAATTTGGAATGTGATAAAACATCATCAGCTCCTCTGATGGTGCTGTGGAATTCACAAAGCGTTTTTCATTTTAACAATGTGTGATTAAAAATTACAAGTCTACAGATAATAGCAACCTGCAACCGTCATAATTTAATCCATTCTAACTAAGTAATTTGAGGAGCTGTTGTATAGCTAATTGGGTCAATAGTTTTAACAAAGACACATTAGATGCCCAACTTTAGGAAGGATGTCAAGGATGTGAAAAGAGCACACTAGGGTTTAACAAAATGATACCTGGGGTGAAAAGCTTTAGTTATGAGGAATGTTCCAATGCTGCAATGTTCCAGTGAAGCCCGACGCAAACTGGAGCAACAGCACCTCATCTTCTGATTAGGCACTTTACAGCCTTCCAGACTTAACATTGAGTTCAACAACTTCAAACCATGAACTCTCACCTCCATCCTCACCTCCCTTTTTATCTCCCTTCTTCAACATTCATCTTCATCTTTTAATTTTTATTTTTTCATTATTTATTCTTAATTTTTATCCACTTATTTTTATTTATTTTCATTTTTATTCATTGTTTTATCTCCACCTTTTATCTTATTTTCAATCTTTTTCCCACCACCGTCCCCTCCCCCTACCCCACCCCCACAAGGCTCATCTGTCACTTGTTCATGTTGTTCTTTCCAGAGTGCTTACCCTTGTCCTGTTATTATCACATTCTGCTTCTGACCTTAATGCCACCATCAGCACCTCCTTTAGCCAGTACCACTATCATTAACATCCCTTTGTCCTTTTGTCCATGACATCTCTGGCAATTTCTCATTTGCCTCCACTTATCACTGGCCTTCTATCCAGCTTCACCTGCTCCACCCCCTTTAAACAGTATAAATTTCATCACATTTTACTTCTCTTTAGCTCTGAAGAAGAGTCAAACAGACTCGAAACGTTAACTCTGTTTTTTCTCTCTACACAGATGCTGTTAGACCTGCTGGGTGTTTCCAGCATTTTCTGTTTTTGTTTCAGATTTCCAGCATCCTTAGTATTTTGCTTTTATCTTAGTGCTTAATTCACTGCCACCTCTCTTCCAGGAATGCCAACCTTGAAGAAGTACTGCTCTTCTCTCCAACAGGATTTCTGCTTGTCTCTTTTGCTCTGTTCACCTTCATTGCTTTCCATTTCCCTCCTGGTGTTTGACAAGGTGTTGACCAAAACTCACTTTCACAGCCATAAATCCGTCCTCAGTGACCGCCTCCACCTGCGACTTACCCCACGTGGATTCCAACTGAAGTTCCTTCTCTCATGTTTCGAATCCACTCAGGATTACAGGTAACTCCGGCAAATACAACACTCCTCGGACTGCTGTTCTCACCGCATCCTGAGATCCACACTCAGTGCCATGCGCCGCCATATGAACACACTTGACCTCTCCCTCCAGCAGCACGAACTCACCCTATCTCTAAGCTGTCCATGTCCCCAGTTCCATTTTATTCTTAAAGTCTCATCCGACACCTTAAAAGGAAATTTTATCTCTTCCTTTCAGATGCAAAGGAATGCAAGCTCCAACAACTCATTGATACCAATGCCCATTCAGGACCCTCCACCCCTTTCCATCCCTTTGAACCCATCCCATTTTCTAATCCCAGCCTCAGCTGTGTATTCACCATACCCTCTGACCTTCCCATCTCTGATGCTCAACATTCAGTACTCAGCAAAGGACTCGGTTTCATACCCTTATGCCCTCACCTCAATGAATTCCAGGCTCGGCACGATGCTGAACTTTTCTTCCACCGCCTTCGTCTCCGTGCTCACTTCTATTGGCAGGAGTCCTCCCCCCATTCTACAGATCCTTTCACCTGCCTCCATTATTATCCCTCCACCTGGACCCCTCCCTTTGGCCTCTTATCTGCTTATGATCTTTTCATTGAGAACTGTCAGCATGACATCAGTTGTCTCAATTTCTCTGCTCCTCTCACCCACTCTAACCTGTTTCCTTCTGAACTTGCTGCATTCCGTTCTCTCAGGTCCAACCCTGACTTTGTTATCAAACATGCCGACATGGGTGGTGCTGTTGTTGTCTGGCGTACTGATCTAAACCTCGCAGAGGCTGAATGCCAACTCTCAGACACTTCCTCCTACCTCCCCCTGGACCATGATCCCACCAGCGAACATCAAGCCATTGTTTCCAGGACTGTCAGTGACCTCATCTCCTCTGGAGTTCTTCCTTCCACAGCTTCCAATCTCATAGTTTCCCAACCCCGGACAGCCCGCTTCTACGTCCTGCCAAAATCCACAAACAGGTCCCGGTAGACCGATTGTGTCAGCCTGTTCCTGCCCCATGGAACTAATTTCTTCCTCGCTTGACTCCATTCTCTCTCCCCTTGTCAAGTCTCTTCCCACCTACGTCCGCGATTCCTCTGATGCCCTACATCATATCAACAATTTCCAGTTCCCTGGCCCCAACTGCCTCCTCTTCACCACCCCACCGGGATGGTCTGAGGGCTCTCTGCTTCTTCCTTGAACAGAGGCCCGAACAATCCCTATCCACCACCACACTCCTCCATCTGGCTGAACTTGTTCTCTCACTGAACAATTTCTCCTTAAACTTGTCTTACTTCCTCCAAATAAAAGGTGTAGCTATGGGTACCTACATGGGCCCCAGTTATGCCTGTCTCTTTATGGGGTATGTGGAACATTCCTTGTTCCAGTCCTACTCAGGCCCCCTCCCACAACTCTTTCTCCGGTACATCGATGACTGCTTCGGTGCTGCTTCAGGCTCTCGTCTGGATCTGGAAAAATGTATCAGTTTTGCTTCCAATTTCCACCCCTCCATCACCTTCACATGGTCCATCACTGACACTTCCTTTCCCTTGCCTGACTTCTCTGTCTCAATTTCTGGTGATAGGCTGTCCACCAATATTCACTACAAGCCGACCAACTCCCACAGCTATCTTGACTACAGCTCCTCACACCCTGCTTCTTGTAAGGACTCCATCCCATTCTGTCAATTCTTTCACCTCCATCGCATCTGTTCTGATGATGCCACTTTCCAAAATGGCGCTTCTGACATGTCTTCCTTCTTCCTTAACCAAGGTTTTCCACCCACGGTGGTTGACAGGGCCCTCAGCCATGTCCAACCTATCTCCCACGCCCCTGTCCTCACACCTTCCTCTCCCTCCCAGAACCGTGATAGGGTCCACCTTGTCCTCACTTTTCACCCCACCAGCCTTCGCATTCAAACCACTTCTGTCAACTCCAGCATGATGCCACCACAAAACACATCTTCCCTTCACCCCCCGTCAGCATTCCATAGGGACCGTTCCCTCTGGGACACCCTGATCCACTCCTCCATCAGCCCCAACACCTCATCCCCCTCCCACGGCACCTTCCTAAGCAAACGCAGAAGATGCAACACCTGCCCCTTTACCTCCTCCCTCCTCTCCGTCCAAGGGCCCAAACACTCCTTTCAGGTGAAGCAGCATTTCACTTGCACTTCCCTCAATTTGGTCTACTGCATTTGCTGCTCCCAGTGTGGTCTCCTCTACATTGGAGACCAAACGCAGACTGAGTGACCGCTTTGCAGAACACCTTCGGTCTGTCCACAAGCATGACCCAGACCTTCCTGTCTCTTGCCATTTCAACACACCATCCTGCACTCATTCCCACATATCCACCCTTGGCCTGCTGCAATGTTCCAGTGAAGCCCAACACAAACTGGAGGAACAGCACCTCATCTTCCGACTAAGCACTTTACAGCCTTCCAGACTTTACATTGAGTTCAACAAATTCAGACCATGAACTCTCTCCTCCATCCCCATTTTTTATCCCCTTTTTTGAATATTCATCTTCATTTTTAATTTTTATTTTTTCATTTTTTAATTCTTATTTTTTATCCACATTTTTATTTTTATTTATTTGCATTTTTATTCATTGTTTTATCCCCTCCTTTTATCCTATTTTCAATCTTTTTCCCACCACCGCCCCCTCTCCTCACTCCACCCCCACAAGGCTCATCTGTCACTTGTTCATGTTGTTCTTTCCAGAGTGCTTACCCTTGTCCTGCTATTATCACATTCTGCTTCTGACCTTAATGCCACCATCAGCACCTCCTTTAGCCAGTACCACTATCAGTAACACCCCTTTGTCCTATTATCCATGACATCTCTGGCAATCTCTCCTCTGCCTCCACCTATCACTGGCCTTCTATCCAGCTTCACTTGCCCCACCCCCCCTTAAAACAGTATAAATTTCATCCCATTTTACTTCTCTTTAGCTCTGAAGAAGAGTCATGCAAACTCAAAACGTTAACTCTGGGTTTTTTTTTCTCTCCACAGATGCTGTTAGACCTGCTGAGTTTTTCCAGCATTTTCTGTTTTTGTTTCAGATTTTCAGCATCCGCAGTATTTTGCTTTTAAAAAGTAGAGGAACTGGGCTTCTTTATTCTCCAACCAAGTGGGGTAAGAGCAGACATGATAGAAGCATTCAGTACCATGAGTGATGACAAGGTAGGGAAAAGCCATACTCGCAACCAACTGCAGATGTTGGAAATTTGAAATAAGAACAGAAAATGCTGGAAGTACTCAGCAGGTCAGTGAACATCTGTGGAGGGAAACAGAGTTACCATTTCAGGTCGTGATGACTGTGTATATCCACTCGTCAGTGAATCAGTAACTCAAGGGCATAAATTTTGAATCATCACCAAAAGAACAAAAGGGGATGTTAGGAAATTTTTTGTAGAGTGCAGTGAGGACACTGAATTCCAGAAACAGTCTGGACACATATGTGACGTGCACCTGGTGAGCTGCACTTCGCTCAGGACTTCGAGGTTTGTTTGCCTACCTTGCTTTGGGCAGCACTCGCAGTCATCAGTGCCAGGCTTCACAGACAGCACCACAGCACTTTTAGGGGGGTTCACGGCAAGTATCTACCTACCAGATCAGCCATAAGGCAGGTGTGGCTTTGTATGGCTGCAGGGCTAGGGGGCAGGGGGAGAAGTGGCAAGGGAAGAGACTGCAGGACGAGAGCTATACTGGAGAAGGGGGGTATCCCAGGGTTTGTGTGGGTGCAGACGTTGATCTGTCCAAATGTCCTCAAGATGGTGAGGGCTGAGGAGGCAGTCTCCAGAGAAGATGAAGCCAGATGGAATTGAGAGGGTGTATGTGAGAGAGTGAGTGGTGATGTCCCTTGAGCTGGCAGTGAGTGAGATGCCAGGGAATGTGTAATGGCCTTGTGAGTGTGTGAGTTTAGAGTGATGAAATGGTTGCCATATCCTCGCGGCATGGGTGAGATCATTCGTCTGTTTTCTGGATGGCTGTCCTCTTGTGTGCAGCCTTGGCACTGACCACCTCTGCCACCGCCTCCCAAGCTAAAGTGATTGATGGGTCTCCTACGGCCAGAGCAGGGGTAGAGAACATCACCGCAGGCCTCCGCATGCCTCCGCAGCATCACTGAATCTCTTCTTGGCTTTTGGAGCCATGTCTTCACCGGTGCCCTCCTGGGCTGAAAGTATTGAGAAGTGTGCGTGCAGCTGCAGTTTAAATTTGGGGCCCTGGAAAAGGAAGCGGTGAGGTAATGGCGTGGCGGGCAAATCAGAGGGTACCTGCCAGCGAGACAACATGTTTCCTGTGGCTGCATAATTAATAAGGCGGGAATGGGATGTTAAGGTGTGAAAAACCATCGTTTCAGCTGGTGGATAAAATGTCCCTTTTCCCAATGCTATTCACTTAGTGCAAATGGCTTTTCTAACTTAATATTTATCCCATGGAATTTCTTTCATGTGAAACCTTAGCTTTGAAGTATAAAAACAATTAAATGTTGATTTAATAAGCAAAATTCTGGTAGTTTGAACTGCTGCTTTCGTGGTGGCCTAATGGCATGCCTGTTTCTGATCTAGATCAATGAGTGAAGATTACTGGCTGGATTTTTGCAGAGTCATGGAGATTCTATTGACCTTTAAAAATTGAGGATTGGAACCCAGATCTGGAAGTCCTGCCTCCATTTCCAGCAGATCCCATTTTTGCTGGTAGGGGAAAGAGGGTGGGGTATAAAGCCCACAGACACAAATTACGAATCAGCAAGACCATTTAAATTCAGTGTACTGGACGAGCAGTTCTGATTTTCACTCCAGGGACGGGCTCAACCTGCAATGTGTGTTCCATAACTTTATGGTGAGGAAATAAATGCTCTTGAAAAGTGGATAAGTTATGTAGAACTGTCAAGCTGTGAAGTTATTTAAATCCCTTGCTCTTTAAAGTTTGTCAGAAACTTCCTGCCTATGTCTGTGAGTGTAAATAAAAACAGTTTCTAGCAGTTTCAATAGCCGTTTGTTGCCATAACCTAAGTGCTATTATTATAGCATTATTACTACTTGACTGCTTCCACAATCTGTCACTATCACAGTGGGGAACTGTAAGTTCACAGTTTCATTGACAGCTCAAAGAGGTTATTAAAACATTAGTTGTCTTTGATGTGGGATTATGAATACAAATGTTTCTTTATGTAAGGAATAAAGTACTTGTGAGAATTTTAAATATATTGAATGGGCTTTCATGAATGAAAGTTTTTATATATATATAGTGAAGCCTGTAATAGGTACTTTTTATATAATTTCATTTCCGCATGGCTCTTGAGGTAGACCCATAGTGGATACTAGGGGAGTTGGCATGGGGCGTCTAAGAGAAAAGGGTGGCGGGTGACGGGCCTGAGTTGGCATGAGTTGGCATAAGGGCTATAAGGGGCCATGGGCATGAGTGGGGGAATGGGTTGTCATGGAGGGTATGAGGCACCATTTGGGGTGGGTGAGAGCTATAAGTTGGCATGGATGAAGTATGGTAAGTGGGTGCAGGGTGAAGGGGTGTGAGAGGTGAGAGCTAGAGGGTTTAACGTTTGTCAAAAAGACTGAGACAAAGCCCCAGAGAGCCAAGATGGGCCTTTTGGCCAGCCCTCATTGGTATTCAGCACCAGTGCGGGTGCCTCCAATCTGGGCCTGAGATGGTAAGCCCAACTCCACCTCACACTGCACCGGAACAAAAATTGCGCCATTCAGGGGACTTTTTCCTGAGGCAAATGCAATAAGCCCAGAAATTTCCCGACTCAAGTTATCTGCTTCGATGGTGAAAATCCGGCCCGACATTTCCACTTAATCCATTGCAATGAAAAGTAAGGCAGGCAACAATTCTTTTTGGACACAACAATCCTCTCTAGTTGTGACTCAGGTTTCAAAGCACCAGGAATATCATATGATTTTTTATTGAGTTACTCGATGTCTACCTTGAGCTGCACAAACCTAAAATGTAAAACTTAATGTTAGTGAATGTCACATGCATTATTTGAAATGGAGCTGATGATACAATATGCAATGTTTTAAAGCATTATCAGGTGCCTGCTCCCCATATTATCTGAAATGAAGGTCTGAGACTGCAATCTACCCAGCACATCTCACAAAGCGTAAAGGAAGCTGGTAGCTTGTGCAGAAAAATGCGTATTTGGCTCATTAACACCATAAAAGAAGTTGAAATTAGGGAATTTCTCCATTAAATGACTAAACATCTGAGCATGATCCAGTTGCACATCACCCATTTGGACTACTTGTGTGCCAAACAGCATAAGCAGCAAGTGATAGAGACTTCCCACGACCAACGGATCAGATCTAAGCTGTGTAGTCCTGCCACATCCAGCCGTGAATGTGGTGGACAATTAAACAACTCACTAGAGGAGGAGGCTCCACAAATATCCCCATCCTCAATGATGAAGAAGTCCAACACATCAGTGCAAAAGATAAGGCTGAAGCATTTGCTACAATTTTCAGTCAGAAGTGCCGAGAGGATGATCCATCTCAGGCCCTCCAGAAGTCCCCAGCATCACAGATGCCAGTCTTCAGCCAATTTGATTCACTCCACATTATATCAAGAAATGGCTGAAAGCACTGGATAGTGCAAAGGCTATTGGCCCTGGCAACATTCCAGCAATAGTACTGAAGACTTGTGCTCCAGAACTTGCTGCACCCCAAGTGGCAGGATTGCAGAGCTTAGATCTGATCCGTTGGTCATGGGATGCCTCTATCACTTGCTGTTTATGCTGTTTGGCACACAAGTAGTCCAAATGGGTGATGTGTAACTGGATCATGCTCAGATGTTTAGTCATTTAATGGAGAAATTCCCTAATTTCAGCTTCCAGTACAGCTACAACACTGGCATCTACCCGGCTATGTAGAAAATTGCCCAGGTATGTCCTGTACACAAAAAGCAGGACAAATCCAACCCAGTCAATTACCACCCCATCAGTCTACTCTCAATCATCAGTAAAGTAGTGGAAAGGCTCATCAACAGTGTTATTAAGTGTCTCTTGCTTAGCAATAATGTTCTCACTGACGTTGGGTTTCGCCAGGGCCACTCAGCTCCTGACCTCATTACAGCCTTGGTTCAAACATGGACAAAAGAGTTGAACTCCCAAGGTGAGGTGAGAGTGTCTGCCCTGGACATCAAGGCCGCATTTGACCGAGCGTGGCATCAAGAAGCCATAGCAAAACTGGAGTCAATGGGAATCAGGGGGAAAACTCTTCACTGGTTGGAATCATACCTAGCACAAAGGAAGATGGTTGTGGTTGTTGGAGGTCAGTTATCTCAATTCCAGGGCATCACTGCAAGAATTCCTCAGGTTAGTGTCCTCAGCCCAACCATCTTCAGCTGCATCATCAATGACCTTCCTTCTATCATAAGGTCAGAAGTAAGGATGTTCGCTGATGATTGCACAATGTTCAGCACCATTCGCGACTCCTCGGGTACTGAAGCAGACCATGTCCAAATGCAGCAAGATGTGGACCATATCCAGACTTGAGGTGTCAAATGGCAAGTAACATTCATGCCACACAAGTGTCAGGCAATGACCATCTCCAACAAGAGAGAATCCAACCATCGCGCCTTGACATTCAATGGCTTACCATCCCTGAATCTCCCACTATCAACATCCTGGGCGTTACCATTGGCCAGAAACTGAACTGGACTAGCCATATAAATACTGTGGCTACAAGAGCAGGTCAGAGGCTAGGAATCGTGTGACGAGTAACTCACCTCCTGACTCCCCAAAGACTGTCCACCATCTACAAGGCACAAGTCAGGAGTGTAAATAAATAGTCCCCACTTGCCTGGATGAGTGCAGCTCCCACAACACTCAAGAAGCTTGACACAGTCCAGGACAAAGCAGCCCACTTGATTGGCACCACATCCAGAAACATTCATTCCCTCCACCACCAATGAACAGTGGCTGCAGTGTGTACCATCTGCAAGATGCACTGCAGGAATTCACCAAGGCCCCTTCAACAGCACCTTCAAAACTCACAACCGCTACTATCTAGAAGTACAAGGGCAACAGATACATGAGAACACCACCACCTGGAAGTTTCCCTCCAAGCCACTCACCATCCTGGCTTGGAAATATATCACTGTTCCTTCATTGTTGCTGGATCAAAATCCTGGAACTCACTTCCTTACAGTACTGTGGGTGTACCTACACCACATAGACTGCAGTGGTTCAAAAAGGCCACTCACCACCACCTTCTCAAGGGCAACTGTGAATGGGCAATAAATGTTGGCCCAGCCAGTGAAGTCCACCTCCTGTAAAAGAGTTTTAAAAAAAGCTAACTGGCCTGTAGTTTCTTGCTTTCTGTCCCCCTCCTTTCTTGAACAGAGGAGTCATATTGACTATTTTCCAACCTGGGACCTTTCCAGAACTTAGGGAATTTTAGAAAATTAAAACCAACGCATCTACTATCCCAGCAGCCAATCCTTTTAAGACCCTAGGACGAAGTCCATCAGAACCTGGGAACTTGTCAGCTTTTAGTTCTGATATCTTTTTCAGTACCCTTTCCCTGGTCATTGTTTTAGTTCTTCCCTCCCTTTCACCTCTTGATTCACAATTATTTTTGGGATGTTACTTCTATCCTCTACAATAACAGCAGACACAAAATATCTACTCAATTCTTCTGCCATTTCCTTATTTTCCATTATTAATTCCCCAGACTCTCTAGAAGACCAACACTCACTTTACTTCCTCTTTTCCATTATAAATATCTGTAGAAACTTTTACCATCTCTTTTTATATTTCTAGCTAGCTTTCTCTCATACTCTAATTTCTCCCTCCTTATTAATCTTTTGGTTATTCCTTGCTTTTCTCTATATTCTGTCCAACCTTCTTACCTGCCACCCATCTTTGCAAAATTATACACTTTTTCTTTCAATTTGACACTATCGTTAATGTGCTTAGTTAGCCACAGATGGTTCATCCTTTCCTTCAAGTCTTTCTTTTTCACTGGAATGTATCTATCTGAATATCCTGAGATAGCTCCTTTAATGTCTGCCACTGCACCTCTACCTATCCATCCCTTAACCTAATTTCCCAGTTCACTTTAGCAAATGGTAACCCCCCCAGGATATTGATAGTGGAGGATTCAGCGATGGTAATGCCATTGAATGTCAAGGGGAGATGGTTGGATTCTCTCTTGTTGTAGGTGGTCATTGCCCTTTTTTAAAAATTCTTTCATGGGATGTGAGCTTCGCTGGCTGTGCCAGCATTTATTGCCCATCCCTAGTTACCCGTGAGAAGGTGCTGGTGAGCTGCCTTCTTGAACCAGGGCAGTCCATGTGATGTAGGTACACCCACACCCTGGCACTTGTGTGGTGCAAATATTTCTTTCCAATTACCAGCCCAAACCTCAGTGTTGTCCAGGTCTTGCTGCATGTGGACACAGACTGCTTCAGTATCTGCGGAGTTCTGAGTGGAACTAAACATTGTGCAATCATCAGTGAACGTCCCCACTTCTGACTTTATGATGGATAGAAGGTTTGTATCTCACCTGCCGACCCAGGTCCTGGTCTATGTAGGTATGGTACCATCAGATTTCTAAACATATAACAGCCCACACTGTCACTCAGTGGGCAGATCTAAAACTGTGGGTGGAATTTTCCAGTCCTGCCAGCAGCAAGTTTCATGGCGGACAGGGGTGGAAAATTGAGAGAGAGGATTTCCGCCAGCGAGAAAACAAGTTGGAATTTTCCCTCGCCATCTTCATGGTGGGCTGATGGCTGGTCGGATTTCCCACTGAGCCATGTTGGGAACCTCATCTGCATGCATTAGCATGTCATGAATACTCGCTAAAAACACAGGTCGTCAGAATCATGCTCCGCCTCCCGATTATGTGCCACACCATAGGCAATCAGATGGTCTGAATCACGACCAGATAAAAGTGGTGTGCAACTGTACACCTTCACTTCGCTTGTGACTTCAAGGTGAGTGCAACATTCAAAGCCTACCAGCAACAGGGCTGCTCTGGGTCGTCAGTGATGCCAAAGCTGCAGTGTTAGGCCATACTGGTGGGGATGTGCAGTACACCTGCTCACGGTGGGTGCCTTGGGTGTGCAGTAGGGCTGCTCACGGTGGGTACCTTGGGTGTGTGGTAGGGCTGCTCATGGTGGGTGCCTTGGGTGTGCGGTAGGGCTGCTCACGGTGGGTGCCTTGGGTGTGCAGTACAGCTGCTCACGGTGGGTGCCTTGGGTGTGCAGTACAGCTGCTCACGGTGGGTGCCTTGGGTGTGCGGTAGGGCTGCTCACGGTGGGTGCCTTGGGTGTGCGGTAGGGCTGCTCACGGTGGGTGCCATGGGTGTGCGGTAGGGCTGCTCACGGTAGTTGTTGTGCTTCTCTGGAGGAAAGCATTCATGGTGTGCTTCAGGTCTCAGGCTGGACTGCACTGACAAAGAGAGACCAGCACAGCGACTGGGGGCTGTGGAGAAATGACAGAGACATGTGGCTGAAGGGGAGGGCGGTCTTGGTTGAAGAACAATGGCAGGTCGAGGGAACACTGGGGATGGGAAGGTTGGAGCCCAGCATGGAAGACTAGCACACAGACACAGAAGGTGGGTGGGTTGGATTCGATTGGCAGGAATGGAAGGGGATGGATGCAGCCTCTAGAGTAGGAAATGGTGGATGGGGGGGTGTAGTGTGGCATAAGAGTAGAGGGTTGCATAGAGACTCATGAGTGGGGTGGTGGGGGGGGGGAAGGCTTGCACAAGAGGGACGGGTTGCACAGAGACTCATGGAGGCAGGGAGTGGGACAGTTTTGTGGTTAATCCTGAGGGAACCATGGACCTGAGTGACAGACAGTCATAGTCCAGGGACTGAAGCCAAAAGGTTGGGGTGAAAGATAAAAGTCAGTCCTGGGGCTCTGGACCCCATAGTCAGGGTGAAATGTTAAAGGCAGTCTTGGGGCTCTGGACCCCCATAGTCAGGAGAGATTAAAGGCAGTCCTGGGACTCTGTGGACCATGCTATAGGGCTAAAAATGGTACACACATTGTAGTCCCACACTAGGGAGGGCAAGGCCTGTGTGCACAATGGGAATCAGGCACAGCTTGCTGCGCAGAGCATGTTCATTGTCTCACACTCAGTGGCGAAAGGGGTGTCTGGCTTGGTACTGGGCTGTAGTTGGGATGGTCATGGTCAGGGGAGGCATCTGCAGCCTGTAATTGGGGGATAAGGTAATAAAGGGGGGGTACTCTTCTGCAGCCTGTAATTGGGGGAATAAGGTAATATGGGGGGGTACTCTAAGCTGTCTAGGTGGTGGAGGGGATCCCTCTGCATATCACCATCTCCACAGCCTCAAGATGGGGCGGGGTGAGGTCCACATGGGGCATAGGGACATCAACAGTCATGGGCTCAGGAGGAAGGGCAGAAATGTCCACAACAATAACTATGGGATCCAGCGTTACTGGTGGAGGCCGCAGAATAACTGGAGGGAGGTCTACCTGCACATCATGGGGTCCCGGGATGATCAGGAAAGAGCTGGACACATCTCCCTGACATTACACAAGGGGTGAGTAACTAGCATGAGCCTGCTAAACATTACATGAATCTGAGGCACATAAAGGCAGCCATTCAAAGAGTGAGAGCTTGGGTCACCCTTGCAATAAGAAGTCAAAAGAGGCAAATGCACGATGCATTCAATGATGCAGCCATTGTCATGAGCAGCAAATGTATTTCCTAAGAAGCATTATACATACAGTGAGTGAACACCCATGCCCCTATAGTGAGTTCGAAATTTCTTAACTTTTCTAACCCTACCACCACATCTAGGTGCATCCCTAGCATCCGCAGCAGAGGTGGAGGCAGCATGCTGACTGAAATGCCCTGTTGTCTGTGATAACCTTGGTGAGCATCCTTTGGAGGGCTGAGGCCTGGAGGGCCCTGGCCTACTTTGGGTCTCCTGTTGTGAGGCAGGTGCATTCTCCTTGGCCTGTGCAGCTGGAGATGATGGGGTCACAGGCAGAGGATCAGGATCAGCTGGGCACTCTCGGAGTCACCTGGGTGGATGGCACTGGGTGTCCAGCTGATGCTCCACTTCCCTGTGGGTGCTCAACAGCCCTTGTCTGACTCCTTGAGGAGAAGGGTTACCAAGAGTGAGGTCGAGGTGCCCAGCACCCCGTCATTTAGCTGCTGATGAATCCCACCAATGCCTAGAATGATGGAGTGCAGGTCTGAGCGCAGAACCTGCTGGACCAAGGTCTCCAAAGGGGCCACCATCTTTCCCATAGAGACTTCGAGGTGCTTGCATGTCGGAGCCATGGCATCAGACAGAATGTGAACGGACTCCTCCATCCTTCGCTCTAGTCTGTTGAGTGCCAGAGAGCTGAGCGGACACTGCCTCCGACTGCTGTGGAGACATGTCAGTGAGGTGTTCTCCAAAATGTACCCCAAGCTTAATCTAGATCTCTGACCCGCTGGGGTGTGTGTCTCTGCGCTAGCGGAGGGTGCAGGTGAACACAATGATGGGTCTTCATCAGAAGCATCCTCATCATCCTCCTCTGAGGTGGCCTGGGGGCTGGGGCTTATATTAGCTCTGGTGGTCTGCCTGGACATGCTGCTGGCTGTAAGAGGTAAAAAATAGATTCAGTTCATGAGCAGGCTGAATGCAACATTGCATGTCACTCACTGAGAAAGTCAGGGTGTGATCGACTCATGGCGGGCTCATCCGTTCTGGCTTGCTGGGTGAGGCTGATCTCGCCTTCACCACAGAAACAACCTGTCCTGCCCTGCTAAAACAGCAGCATTCTCCTCAAATTTGGAGAGCTCCTGGATGTTGGGCATCCCTCCTCCAGCCTGGGATCTCTCTGTGTTGTGGGCAAGCTTGGCCTGTATGAAGACAAATAGATGGGACGTGATGAGAAGGGATGGAGCAGAGGCTGGGAAGCATACATGCCGAACTGTGTATGCCAAGCTCTCCCAGTGCTGTTTGTGCAAGATGATAGATGAGATGCTGGTGAATAGGCTTTCAATGCTACTATCTTCCCCCATTAATATTATGTGAGATCATTGAGCTGTGTGACGCTTTGAGTGCATAATGCATTATGAGAGTGAGAGTTTGGAGTGAGCTGAAGGCTGACTTACTCTGGCGGTGCGGATGAGATCACTCATCCTCTTTCTGCACTGGATGGCATTTCTCTGGCGGTTGCCCATGAAGCGGACCTCCTTCACAACCACCTCCCAGCCCAGCAAGGTGAGGTTGGTGGATCTTCTGGATGCATCCCTGAAAAAGAACCTCTCAATGCTGGTGGACACCTCTAATTAAAGCCTACAGGGAGCCGTGGCTAAACTATGGTGCACTCTTCTTGTTCCTTGGGGTCTTCTCTGAAACTTCTGTCGGGAAGATTTAATAATTTTCATGATGTTATTGGAATTTATTGTAAAGTAGAGTAATAGTGGGGTCTATTTCTTTGTGTATGTCTGTGTGTGTTTGTGTGTGTGTTTGTGTGTGAGAGAGAGACTTAATTGGATTAAATGCAGCTGGGTCTGAAGGCTTTGATGTATTAGAAGATAATGTTAAGTAGGTAAACATGGGGGATGTTTTAGAATGTAAGAGGTAGCTTGAATTCAAAGGAGGATGAAATGTTTCACCTAGCCAGGAGAAGTTAAGCAACAGTCTGTTTATTTTTCCCAAAGATTACTGGTAAAATTGGTACTATGAGAAATTTTTATTATTAGAGCAGTAAAGTCCAAAGACATAGTGAAACGATGGGAATTTGCATTCAAAGGGGAAAATATGTATAAGGGAGAGAAGGCTGTGTTTAAGGATAAGCATTCTAAGATCTAAAATAAGTGTGAAAAGCTTCCAGAATCTAAGCCTCAAGCTGCTGTCTACAAGGAACTGAAGCTGAGAAAAACTCACTTTGAATTCGACTGTTCAGGGTATTGTGTGTTACTTTGCCTGGGTCTTTTAAAATCTGTGTGTCTCACTGTTGCCTTAATGGAGGTGTAACTGGGGTTTAGGTTAATTAGGGAATTTAAAAGTTATCACAGTAGTAATATGTAGATCTATGTATGTGCTTAAAATCATTTGTTCTATTAATAAATGTTTAATTTAGTTTTGTAAGAAGTTTGTAATTTTGTAATTTTGTAAAAAAAAGAAATTTGTAAGACTTGATGGCCTTCTTTTACTGAATTCAAAGACCGCATCTCGAAATAAGTCCAAATTGCAAAAATAGTTGTGGCAGCTGTTTCAAGTTTCCCTTTGTGATTTGGGCAGCTTGGCATTTACCTTCCGCCTGTCATAACACTTCCACCCACACAGCTGGGCTGCAAGGAGTAATGTGTCTGTTCGGGTGGCATTTAAATATGGCGCCAGGAACTTTGGCTCTATGAGGTGACTGTGGGTGGATGAATCAGTGCCCGCCCTGCCATGTGATTCAACGAGCAACTTGCCTATGCGTAATAAATTAGGTTTCGAGTGGAAGATCGGCATGAGAACCTGACCCATCGCTCTGTGGGAAACTCGCCGCTAATCCCGCCCACCACTGCTCTTGGTCTCCGGAATGGAAAATTCTGCCCTGTGCCTTGTATCATGGACTCAGGTTAATGAGAAAATGCCATTAAAAGCGTGTCAGAGCAGGCATCAGCAGAGGCAAACAGAATCCTTATTGAAAAACCCCTAGATTGCACTGCCATAGGAAAGATGACACCAACAAAAACAACTATCTATATCCAAAAGCAAAATACTGTGGATGCTGCAAGTCTGAAATAAAAACAGTTTTGATGAGACAATGGGCAGGGTTTTACCAGGCAATTGGATATGGGATTGGTGTCAGGCGGGTGGGTAAAATTGTGGAAATAGATATCAGGCTGGAAACTTGTCAGCTTTCCACCTCACTCACATTTTGCCAGGGGCGGTCGACAGTGCAAATGGAAACCCTTGTGGGTGAAACATGCTGCCAATGGCTCTTTCTCAGTGATGTGTCAGCAATGCAGCAAGGTAAGGAAGGCTAGTATATATCGGGAAGGCATTGGCACATCAAGCTGTCATAGCAGCACTATTAAGATGGAAAGCAGCAGTAAATGGGCCAGCCCTAGCATTCTGCACTTCAGCATCCACAGCAACAGAGTCATCAACATCACAGGATCAGCAGCTGGACTCAGCAGAGGAATGGCTGAAGGGTTGTACCCAGAAGAAGATGTGACCCTCTGTACAGGATCTATAGATCAAGGTCAACTACCTTGACCTCTCAGAACAGCAGTGCCCCTGAAGGCTGTGGTTATTATGTCAGGTGATTGCTGTGCACCTTAATGAAGGGAGATCTAATGCCATTGGGAGCAGGAAGCCACCCATTGTCCATGGTGGTCAAGGTAACCACAGTTTTGAACTTTTAAATGTTCAGTTCATTACAGGGCTAAGCTGCAGATATCTTCAGGATTTCACAAACTGAAGTTCACGAAAGTATTTGTCAGTTGATGGATGACTTGTATCAGAGAGCATCCAAGTATTTCAAGTTCCAAATGGATGTGGCCAGTCAAGCCCAGAGAGCTATTGCCTCAATGCTGGCTTTCCTCAGATCCAGGAAGTAATAGATTACACTCTTCTGGTGATCAAGGATCCATTGGATGAATCAGGTGTATTTGTTAATCATAAGATCTTCCACTTATTTTGCAACTGATATGCGACCTCTGCAAGAGGATATTACAGGTGTGTGTGAGGTTAGGATGGAGCTGTTATGACACTTCTTTCCGCCAACAGTCTTGGGTGCGTCAGTTCTTCAGACCTCCCCACAAACTCGATGGATGGCTCCTGGGTGACAAGATGTATCACCCCCTCCACAGAGGCATATGAGAGGTTCATTAGATGCCTTCTATCTACCAGGGCCATAACAGAGCAAGCCATTGGTTTCCTCAAAATGTGCTTCAGCTACCTTGATCATTCAGGAACACCCACCAATAAGGGCAGCAAGGGTCTCCTGCATAGTGGTGGTGTGCTGTGCCCTGCACAGCCTAGCATTTCAAAGAGAAGTGAAACAGACACCAGAGGACGTTGGGGATAGACAGACTTCCTCAGAGAAGGAGGAGGAGGAGGTGGGGAAAGAGGATGGCCTGGTGAAGCATGAGCATTCAGGTGCATATCATGGGTCCTGGCATAAACCTGCATGCAATGCCATCCTCTTGGCATGCCTTCAACTGAGGGTATGGTACCTATCAATGCCCTTGTGCTAGCTATTGCTCTGGCACTCATAGCATCCCCACACACCAGCCCCTTCCCACAAACAAATGTTTTCACTGAAAGAAATTGTCTCCACAATACATCCTGCATTAAAAGCTTGCCCATGCCACTCCCATTCTTTACTCTACCCATTGTCAATATGGGGTCAGCAATGAGGTTAACCATGACACTTCCTGGGGCACAAGACATGGCTCTTTGAAATAAAAGTTTATTCTTCAACAATAACAATGTACCCAGTGAATCCATTTGTGCCACTAAGAATGTTTCAACATCCTCTTTCTCTTACTTCTACATGTTGCTACCCCTGTGCCTGCAGCGGAGCTGGAGGCAGTCTACACATTTCCAGGCTCTGATGCATTAAATGTCCATGATGAACACCCTGTGGGATGTGAAGCTTGTGAGGATCCCTCCAAAGACTGCCCATCCCGCATCCATACTGGAGCAGCCTCGGCCACTGGGTTGGGAGTCAGTTGCTATGTCTTTCTCAGAGGAGCCAATAGGAAGGTCCATGACCTGGGCGCACCATGATGAGAGACCCCAATGCCAGCCTCCCTGTCTACCTTTTCCCATCCAGGGCCGACCTGCACCTTCCTGCTAACCAAGTGTGGGTGCGTACTTGGATGCATTGGGATGTAGTGTTTGGACATCAAGGTGGCTCATCAAACAATCAATCATCACATGAGGCTATTATTATGTGCCTGCATCCATTTTTTGGCCTTCTGAGCCTTCTGGGTATGACTCTCCATTCCTGTCCTTGCCTTCAGTATCTGCGATATGCTCCTCATCTTTTGCTATCGGTTCTACCTGTGATGTTAGACCCACTAAGGTGAGTCTCTACGCTGGTGGAAAGTGTTCAGGAGTCATGTGATGGTGCTTCCTCAAGAGCACTCCTCCTCCTCTGAGGAATACACTGTCTCCTCCCTAACCTCTCGTGGCCCCTCTGGCAATGCCCTTGCAGGAGATAAAAGACAATTGTCAGTGTGGCATGTAGGTGACAGAGAGGGTCCAGCCTTTACTTTTCACTGATAGCTATATTTATCCTATCCGTGAACAGGGCTCCACATAGGTCACATGTCGGAGCCAGCTGTAAGTGTAATATGTAATGCTTTTGCCCTCTCTCAAAAACATAAGAGCATAAGGAACAGGAGTAGGCCATTTGGCCCCTTTAACCTGCTCTGCCACTCAATAAGATCATGGCTGATCTGATTGTGGCCTCAACTCCACTTCCTTCCTGACCCCATAAACCTTGACTCCCTGTTTGATCAAAAGTCTGTCTCACATAGCCTTGAATATATCCAATGACCCAGCCTCCACTGCTCATTGTGGAAGAGAATTCCAAAGACTAACGACACTGAGAGAAAATATTTGTCCTCATTTCTGTCTTAATTGGGAGACTCCTCATTGTTATGTGCCCTCAGTTCTAAATTTCCCCACGAGAGGAAACATCCTCCCAATATCTACCCTGTCAAGTCCCTCGGAATTTTATATGGTTCAATAAGATCATCTCTCATTCTTCAAAACTCCAAAGGGTATAAGCTCAAACTGCTCAACTTTTCCTCATTAGGCATCCCAGGAATCACCTAGTGATCCTTCTCCATTCTGCTTCCAATGCAAGTATATCACTCCTTTAGTAGGGCGACCAAAACTGTGACAGTACTATGGGTGTGGTCCACTAATGCCATGTACAGTTGTAGCAAGACTTCCCTACATTTTACTCCATTCCCTTTACATTAAAGACCAACATTCTATTTGCCTTCCAAATTACTTGCTGTACCTGCATGCTAACTGTTTGTGATTTATGTACAATGACACCCTGCTCCCTCTGTACTGCAGCATTCTGCAGTCTCTCTCCAATTAAATAATATTCTGTTTTGCTATTCTTCCTGCCAAAGTGGACAACATTTTCCCACATTACCCCATCTAACAATTTTTTGCTCACACATCTATCTATATTACTTATCAGACTCTTTGTATTCTACTCAACACTTGCTTTCCTACCTATTTTCCTATCATCAGCAAATTTGGCTTCACTACAGTCTATCCCTTCATCCAAGTCACTAATATCGGGCAGAATTTCACGTACCACTGGTGGGTGTGCACCTGACCCAATCGAGCGTAAAATAGAATGCGATGACGTCGAGTGAGCATTCCGGCGTCATCGCGCACTCGCGCGGTATTTCGGTCAGCAGGCGTGAGCGGGTGCCAGAGTTGCACCCGCCATTAATTAAGAGGCGCCTTAAGGCCATTAAAAAGCCAATGGATGGAGATTTTTTGCTGCCAATGCAATTTTGCGCTCATCACAAGGGCAAAACGGGAAGGCAGCCAGCCAACAATTTCAAAAACCTCATCCAGAGGTGGGATAAAAATGATGAGCAGCATTGCTAGTGTCAGTAGTGGGATTTTGGTTGCATACAGTTTGCTGCTGGTGACTTATTGGTACTTGGCAGCTTCATCTTTGTTTAGGGCTTCATTGTTAACATTGGCAGTCTTCATTTCAGGACTGATTGGTGTCTCCAAAGGCCCCCGGAGGATTCAGACCGTGTGGGCCCTTCCAGATATCAGACGGTTTTCCGTTACCCTGGTAATGGGGATTGTGCTCTCCGCTGGTGGCACCTCCTCTGAGGAGGAAGAGAGGGGCAGAAGGGAGAGGAGGCCAGGTGTCCCAATGCAGCTTCCAGGGGAGGGACCTGTTGGAGGAGAGGTGCAGGCACAAGGGGCGCAGGGCCAGCAGGTAGTCCAAGGCAGAAGGGGCCGCAGAAGATGCCACTATCCTGCTTGCCAGGGTTTACAGGAAGCGATGCAGCTGCCTCAAAATGTCCGAGGTGCAATGCCGAAGGAGGCTTTGCCTCTCCAGGGAGACAGTGACCTCCATTTGTCAGATGATTGGGCCTGAGGTCAGCTCTGACTGTATGGGTGGACACCACATGCCAGTGGCTCTAAAGGTCACAGCGGCCCTCAACTTCTATGCCTCCAGCTCTTTCCAGGGCTCAGTGGGGGATCTGTGTGGATTTTCCCAATCAGCTGTCCACAGTTGTGTCAAGCTGGTGGCAAAAGCTCTGTTCAGGCGGGTACGGACCTTTATTCTTTACCATACAGATGAGGCCAGCCAGGCTGGGCGAGCCAGAGGCTTTGCAGCATTTGCAGAGTTCCCCCGCATCCAGCGACTGCACACATGCGGCCATCAAGGCGCCAGCAGCTGAGCCCGGTGCCTTTGTCAACAGGAAGGGCTTCCACTCCATGAACGTGCAGATAGTGTGTGATCACAGGATGCAGATTCTGCAAGTCTGTGCAAGGTACCCAGGCAGCTCCCATGATGCCTACATCCTGAGACACTCCCAGGTGCCAGGGCTCTTCAGTGCTCCAGCTCGACTGGATGGATGGCTGCTGGGTGACAAGGGCTATACATTGAAAAGGTGGCTTATGACACCTCTCCGCCACCCAAGAACAGAGGCAGAGCAGCATTATAATATAAGGGTGGTGATAGAGAGGACCACAGGACTTCTGAAGATGCGCTTCCAATGCCTGGACCATTCAGGGGGTGCACTACAATACCCCCCAGAGTGGGTGTCACTGATAGTGGTTGCGTACTGCGCTCTCCACAATCTGGCACAGGCAAGGGGGGACCCACTGGAGGAAGAGGATCTTGACATGCTGCACAGGCCACAGAGGATGAATCCAGTAGTGAGTCAGAAGAGGATCATGGTGAGGAGAATGCTAAAGGTGTGGAGGCGGACCTCCTTAACCTCCAGGGAGGCAGGGACACCAGGGACACCTTGATCCAGCGCTCCTTCAGCTAGGCTGCCAAACATCAGCTTCCACCACATGCCAGGGCTGCCGCCTCCATCCCGGATGTCTGAAATGACCCCTCCATTTGCACCCAAAATCCACTCAGTGCCTGTGCAATAAAGTTTCAAGCCACCCACATCCAGCTTTACATACTGGAGTACCCTGGACCACATTAACTAAAATGCTGAAACATACTCAGGCCGTTACAGCAAAAGAAAATTTACTTCATGTTGACACTCATAACAAATTAACAAAACCTTCCCTGGTCTTCAACCCCAGACCAGTTAAAATAAACAAAACATTGCACAACAGAAGATCACCCATTTTCAGTCCCTCTTGTGCTCATGGTGCCTTAAACTTATGTTTCTGAGTGCAACGTCTTGGTGCTCCCCCACCACCCCTCGCTGGCAGCGGCATTGGAGACAGCCTGCTGACTCTCCTGTCCTGTTGGCCTTGATGACCTTGGCGAGTGTCCTCTGGCCAGTAGAGCCTGTGCTGGCCCCTCCTGGGAGAGAGTGGCCAGTGCCATGGCTGGCATCTCTCCAGTTGTCACAGCCTCATCGGATGCCACAGTCACTGGCGGAGGGGTGGAGGAGCTGCTGCCATCAGCCAGAGTGCGCTGAGAGGAGCCCACAGAGACGACAGGCAGCTCATGTGCCAACATGAAGTCACTCTGGATCTCCCTGTTCACCATTGATGGATGGGCACCTAGCTGGCATACTGGATCCATGTCCCACACAGACACTGGCCACCAGAGGTCATTGCCTGTGTGAGGGCTTGCAGATCCGAATGCAACCCCAGGAGCCCCTCATTCTGTCCTTGGAGCTGCCTCTCCATGAGAGTTGCCACTCTCTCAATGGAGGCGGCAGCGCACTCAGCCATGGGGACACCGCAATGCTCATGCTCTGCATGGATTCCTCCACAACAAAGACAATGACATGCATTCCCACATGGATCTCTGCCAGATCCTCCCAGGCATCTCACTGGATATCCAGCATCTGCTGCCTAATGGACAACTCCAGAGGCTCATCATCAACCTTCGACTCAGCATCATCCTGGTCCCCAACAGTCCCCCGACTGCCATCGTCCTGGGCACGCTCTGCCTCCACCTGCACCTCAAGCGAGAATGAAGTGCCCTCACTGCTCTGCACCGAGATGCTAGCCGAAGATCTAATGTCCACCGAGGTGCTGGTATCTGTGCTGGTGTCTGGTTAGGAGAGCGGGTGTGACACAGATGCATCTGGAGCCTGGCAGTCCTCTGGCATCAGCAGTGGGTCTTCGGAGTTCTGTGATTGGGTGCGTGGTGACAATCCTAAGGGAGAACAAGGACATTAGTTTAAGTCATCAGACTGTCACTGTGCATGCCAGGCGCCCTGGTGAGACCATGGAGATCTGCATCATGGTGCCATCCTCTTTCAATGATCAATGGGGAATCCAGGTTTGAGACTTTGATCCATGACGAGACTACACAAGAATGTTTGCACAATCCGACACTCTCACCTCTGTGCGCTGTACTCTTACCTTCTCCACAGTCGGTTGACCAAGGTGCATGGAGCCTCTCCAGGTCCAAGGCGTTCTGCTCATATCTGGACAGGATTAGGAGGTTAGCTGGACCTCCGCCAGTCCACAACCTTTCAATGTTGTTATGGGCCCTCTTCTCCTGAAAGGACAGAGGACCATTGATTTATCCCCTCTCTACCTTCAGCGCCATTGCAGTCTTGCCAACCCCACCAGAGGAACACCTTGCAGGGCATACCCGAGTCATGGCCCTCGAGCCACAAGGCACTCAATCCAAGCAGCCAGGGCTCACCCCGTTGGCCAGCCCCAACCTCATTGACAATTGGCACTCAGACTCTAACACCCCTGAGCTCCACCGGGATGGGGTTGTGGGGGATGGGGGGTTATGGTGGTGGGGTGGCGACCAGGCTTTAACACTCCACCGTACTGATCCATGCCAATGTGGCACTCACCCTTCCTGAGCTCAGCAGGTTGTTAAACCTCTTGCGACACTGGACCCCGATGCGCCGCACAACGTCATGGCTGCTGACCAGGACTGCCACCTCCTCTCAAGCACTTTTTGTAAGGTGCAGTGGCCTCCTGCTTCCATCCCTGGTGACAAGGGTGTCCCTCCTGACAGCCACGTCCTCCAAGAGGACCGCGAAGCACTCATCAGAAAACCGATGGGGGTTGGGGAGCCAAGTGCCCACCCGACCTGCCCTCCTGCCTGGAGTCTGCAGCCACATTACTCTCCATAATTTATACTCGCTTGCTGACAACACCAGAATTGTCCCCATCCCCTGCAGCCTTCCAGGGCCTGACTGTGCTAGTTTTAAATCAGCTGCCGGGTGCCATTGGACCCGGCGACAAATACGTCACTGCCCCTGCTTGTCAACCATAGGAGAACCGCCATTCGCGCTCGGCAGGCCTTAATTGGCCTTCCAGTTTGAAATCACGGTCGGGGGATGATTGCAGGCTGCAGCCCGTTTCCTGGCTGCCCCAGTGCCTGCCAACCAAGCCCGCCCGCCAACCTCAAAATTCTGCCCATAGATTGTAAATCGTTGTAGCTCTAGCATGAGCCCCTTCAAATGTTGTGCTTCCATCCTAAGCAAAGAATGAATTCATAAGAGTCCCTACTCTCTAAGTTTTCTCATTTCAGCAGAGGAGAGCATACAACCCCCGGGAGAGGCACAGAAGCAGGTGCGGAGTGACTATCTTGTCCATACTGATACCAAAGGAGGAGGACACACTGAAAGTCAACAGGGTGGCATTACTGGATGGGGATATTGCAACAAGTCCTTTGAGGATGTAACAAACAGGATGGATAAAGGAGAACCAATAAATGTAATGTCTTTGGATTTCCAAAAGGCATTTGATGAGATGCCACATAAAAGGTTACTACAAGATACTAGTTACAGTTTGTCAGCCTGAAAATGCCCATTTATCCCCACTCTCTGTTTCCCGTTAGTTATTCAATCCTCTATCCATGCTAATATATCATAGATTTTCATTGCTGTCTCTGAAGATATAAAGTTATGATGGTACCTGAGCAGACATTTTGAGTGGTTTAAAAATAGAGAGCCTCCAAGTATATGTGCTGCATGGAGAAGACCACGGATGGGGGAGATTAATGGCTGCCAGCTGACACTTGCATGCCTCTCAACTTGCCAGATCTCAAGAGGTCATCGAATCATTTGCCGGCCTGGATCCATGTCTCCCAGACCACACCCCGGCTGCTGACCTCCTCTGAGACCACCAGCCATGCCTCCAGCCATTCTGAAAAGAGAGTGTGCCGCTTTCCTCTCTCAAATTTTGGTATCACTTCAAGTGCCATGTCCGACAATCACGAGGCATCCCTTCCTCTTCTGGCATCTATCTTCCTCCTCCTTTTGCTTCTGCAGCTTTGTTATCCAAATGCATGATTCTGTCACTGTACCTGTTGCCTGTGTCGTTTTAAATACTGCCCATCAATCAGGCTTCCAACTGTTCCTCCCACCCACTTCTCCTAATTGGACATCAAACCTGGAAGCACCTTTTTAATTGGCTGGCCTCCAGAAAATTCACCCGGAAGGCCTGCTACTGGAAAGGTCAGGTTGCCACGATCTGTCAGAACACAAGCGCATAAAATTCCACCCTTGTTTCTCTCCACAGATGCTGCCCGGCCTGATGTGTATTTCCAGCATTTTCTGTTTTGATTACATTTATATGGTGTCTTTAATGTAGCAAAGTCTCTCAAAGCACTTCATGTGTGAGTCATCAATCAAATTTGACACAGAGCCACAGAAGGAGTCATCAGTATAGGTGACCAAAAGTAGATTTTAAAAAGTATTTTAAAGGAGAATAGATAAGGTAAAGCAGCAAAGAGATTCAGAGAGGAACTTCCAGAGCTTAGGACCAAGGCAGCTAAAAGCATGGCTACCTATGATGGAGCGATTACAATCAGGGATGCTCAAGTGACCAGGATTGTCAGAGTGCAGAGATCCCAGAGTGTTGTAAGGACTGAACGATGTTCAGAGATGGAGAGGGGCATGGTTAGGATAAGAATTTTAAATTTTGACGTGTTGCTGGATAAGGATAATTAAGTATTTATTGCAAACACAAGGATGAGGGGAAAATAGGACTTAGTGTGAGCTAAGATACTGGCAGCAGAGTTTTGGATGAGCACAAATTTATGAAAGGTGGAAGAATGGAGGCTGGCCAGGAAAGCATTGGAATAGTCATGTCAGAGGTAACAAAGGCACATATGAGGGTTTCAGCTGCGGATGAGCTGAGTCAGAGTTGGGTGATGTTGTGGAGATGGTAATAAGCAGTCTTGGTGATAGAGCAAATGTGTGGTCAGAAGTTCATCTTGAAGTCAAGCTGAATATTAAGGTTGTGAATGATCTAGCACAGCTTCAGGCAGTTGGCAAGGAAGGTTAGAAATAATGGCCTGGGAACAGGGTTTGTGGCAAAGCGTAATGCATTTAATAATATATTATAGATAGATTATAAAACAGCAAAGTTTATCTAACAACATTTGATGGATGATATGATAATTGTTAATTATTTGCAATTTAATCTTCACAAAGACCTTGTAATTTTTGGTATTTGCCATGCCTTTATTTTAATAGTTTCTTTCTCTGTTATATTTAATGAAAAGTACCAGCTTTCATTAGTTCCCAACTGATTCATAGGGTACCTTGCATTGAGTCAACGTGTCCTGTGCAAAAGTCAATGGAAATTCTGATCATAAAGCATTGGATTGATTTTGCAATGGTGTCTCGAAGTACATATACAATAGCACAGTGTAAATGGTTCCAACATTTCAACCTATCACTTTATCGTTAATAGGCAATTCAGAAAATAATAATCTTTTGACCCCCAAGTAAATACTGTCATATCATAGATAATAGATAAAAGGTTCTGTAGGTTATTTACAATGTGGAGGTGGAATTCTTTCCAATTTCCATGTTGTTAGTTGAAGCCATGTCAAACTGTAAAAGTAAAGGAAGTAATTTTCAGACCATTAGTTATTAAGACCTTTTTAGTATCTGTTTGTAAGAAGCAAACCATTCTGAGTGACTTCAATGTGCACGTGGTGCATTAATGAAAACATTTTTAGTTGAATGATAACAATATTTGTGAGAGGAAAGCTCACCCTCCAGGGACATGATTTCATACAATGGGCCCTGTTAGATGTTACACTCAGCTGTGCTGCTTGCAGTGGCACAAAATGCTGCAAGGGAACCAGCAAACTTGGCAGCTCGTCTCAAAACATACCTTACGCCAAATTTTTGGGCCTACGATTTTGTGTGCTAAAATGCTTGGGCACGTTTCATGCCATAGTTTCATTAGGGATACATGCAAGAACATATAAATGAATGTTTGGCATAGTTTTCCAGCTCCATGCCAACATTGTGCTTTTTGCCTTCACAGCTCATTTTGAATGAGTGTAAAGAAGCATCATGAATGAGTAGAGGTCTCAAAAGGGAACAGGTAATGTATGGGGTTTTGCTGCAATACCTACAATACTGTGCTGTTTATTTAAGCATTTTTTTCAATGTTTCTCCATTTTTAATTAAGAATATGTATTTTTGCCATAACTTTTCAGTGAATAATATTTGCTATTTCAGTAGGTTAGTTTACAAACATACCCCTTGCCCCCACATCCCCTTCAAAAAAGAGCATTATTGTTTACCAGAAAACAGATATTCAAGAAAACAACATTCACAGGACTTCAGTAGAATAGGAACACGTGAAAAAAGTGGGCGCAGGAAAAGGAGGTCTTTAACTACGAACCTCCACAAGAGCTCACGGGATCATAAGGTACTTTGATGGAAGCTGCAGAAATCACTGGCAGGTTGCAGTTGAAGGGAAAGTTCATAATAGAGGTTGGGGTGGGAGCACACCGATACAGATTGATGCAGAGCAAGACAAAACAAGGCATATCACAATCAGTAAGGGGCACACAAGGAGACAGGCGGCTACACTGGAGTGAGATGGAGACTGAGTGGGTAGTGAATAAGGTTCACGTATTAAGGTCTGGTAAGTCCTTTTCAGGTTTTAACTATAAATTAAGAATCAAGATCTGACAGTACTACCCTTCAAGTAAGTTAGGTTAGCATTCGAGAGATAAATGAGTGGCTTAAAGACTGTTGTGGGAGAAGTGAGTTCCGGTCTGTGGGGCACTGGCACTAGTACTGGGGGTCTGTATCATTGGGATCACCTACACCTGAACCATGCTGGGACAATTGTATAACTGGGGAAGTAGAGAGGCTTTAAACTAAACAAGGGGTCTGAGGGATCAAGCTTTGGTAGATGTGGCAAATCAAGAGGTAAATTCAAGGCAGAGACCATTATAGTAATATGGAAAATGAGAGTTATAGAATAGCAGGAAGGGACAGAAAGATAAAACCTAAGAATTCACCAATAGTCAAGATTAGATGCTACAAATATAACAAAGCAAAACTAAAGGCTCTAGATCTGAAAGTGTGTAGCATTCATGGCAAAGTAAATGAATTGATAGTGCACATTGAAGTAATTAAAAATGATCAGATAGCCATTACAGAGATGTGGCTGCAGGATGATAAGGATTGGGTCCTGAATACTGAAAGGTATATGATATTCAAGAAGAATAGGAAGCTAGATAAAGGTGGAGGGGTAGCACTGTTGATCAAGGCTGGAATTGGTGCAATAGTTAGATATGACCTTGGTTGAGGAGATCAGGATGTAGAATCGGTTTGGGTGGAGATGAGGAATAGTAGGGGAAAACGTCACTAGTGGGAGTGGTCTACAGGCCCCCTAACAGTAACCACAATGTAGGACAAAGTATATAAAAAGAAATATTGAATGCTTGTGATAAAGGAACAACAAACATCATATCAACACAGCATCCTGCTCTCACCCCCACATGTCCGTCCTTGGCTTACTGCATTGTTCCAGTGAAGCCCAACGCAAACTGTAGGAACAGCACCTCATCTTCCGATTAGGCACTTTACAGCCTTCTGGACTTAACATTGAGTTCAACAAGTTCATGAGCTCTCTCCTCTCACCTCACCCCTTTTTAAGTCCCCTTTTTAAAATTTATTTTAATATTTTATCCACTTATTTTCATTTTTATTTTTATTCATTTATTAATTGTTTATCCCCTTTTTTTAACCCTTTTTCTATCCTTTTTCCCACCCCACCCCCAAAAGAGCTATCTGTTACTTGTTCCATGTTGTTTTTTCAGAGTGCTTACCCTTGTCCTGCTGTTACCACATTCTGCTTTCTTCCCTTCATGCCACTATCAGCACCTCCTTTAGCCTTACCACTACCATTTGCCTTTTTGTCCATGACATCTTTGTCAATCTCTCCTTAGCCCCCACCTATCACTGGCCTTCTATCCAGCTTCACCTGCAACCCCCCCCCCCCACCCCCCCCCCACTGCCCCTAACTTAAACATTATAAATTTCATCACATTTTTACTTCTCTGTAGCTCTGAAGAAGGGCCATACAGACTCGAAACATTAACTCTGTTTCTCTATCAACAGATGCTGTCAGACCTGCTGAGTTTTTCCAGCATTTTCTGTTTTTTATTTCAGATTTCCAGCATCTGCAGTATTTTGCTTTTATTTTAGCAATAATCATGGGTGATTTTAATCCACATTTAAACTGCAGAAATCAGACTGGCAGTAATAGCCTGGATGAGTAGTTCATCGAATGCTTTCTAGAATGTTTTGGGGCAGAACTTTCTGCAAGCAACCAGAGAGCAGGTTATATTAGACTGGGGATCATGTAATGAGATAGGATTAATTAACTAATTTTACAACCAGTTTGAAAGGGAGAAGAATGGGTCCAAGACTAGCATTTTAAACTTAAGTAAGGGCAACTATGTGGGCATAAAAGCTGAACTAGCTGAAGTGAACTGGGAAACTAGGCTAAGGGATAGATCAACAGAGAAGCAGTGGCAGACATTGAAGGGGGTATCTCAGGATACTCAGAATGAGTATATTCCTACTATAAAGAAAAATCCTAAGGGAGGACCCACCATCCGTAGTTAACTAAAGAAGTTAGGAAAAGCATCAAGCTTAAGGAAAAAGCATATAACTGCCCAAAGATGAATGACAGGTCAGATGGTTGGTCAGAATATAAAGAACGGCAGAGAATGACAAAAAGGTTAATCAGGAGAGAGAAATTAGAGAATGAGAGGAAGCTAGCTAGAAATGTAAAAATGGATAGCAAGAGTTTCCACTGGTATTTAAAAAGGAAAAGAGTAAGTGAGTGTTGGTCCTGTAGACAGTGATAGTGAGGACTTAATAGTAGATAATAAGGAAATGGTGGATGAAATGAACAAGGGAATACAAAACAAATTCCAGTAATAGCTGTAAATCAGGAGGTGGAAGGGAGAGTGGAACTTAGTGAAATTACAATCACTAGGGAAGTGGTACTGAGCAAACTGATGGGGCTGTGGGCTGACAAGTGTCTGGGTCCTGATGGACTTCATTCTAGGGTCTTAAAAAAAGGTGGCTAATGAGGTAGTTGATGCGTTGGTTTTAATTTTCCAAAATTCGCTAAATTCTGGAAAGGTTCCATCAAACTGGAAACTAGCAAATGTAACACTCTATTCAAGAATGGAGGGAGGCAGAAAACAGGAAACTATAGACCAGTTAGCTTGACATCTATGGTGAGGAAGGTGTAGAATCGATCATAAAGGAGGTTATAACTGGACACTTAGAGAAACTCAAGATAATCGGGAATAGTCAACCTGGTTTTGTGAAAGGGAAATCATGTCTAACCAATTTATTAGAGTTCTTTGAAGAAGTAACATGTACTGTGGATAAAAGGTGGTCTGTAGACGTGCTGTACTTGGATTACCAGAAGGCATTTGATAAGGTGCCATATCAAAGTTTATTGCACAAAATAAAAGCTGATGGTGTAGGGGGTAACATATTAGCATGGATAGAAGATTGGCTGGCTGGCAGAAAACAGAATGCGTCTTGGCAGGGTGTGACGAATGGAGTCCCGCAGAGGTCTGTGCTGGGCCCTCAACCTTTTACAATTTATATCAATGACTTAAGCGAGGGGAGTGAAGGCATGGTAGCTTAATTTGCAGATGACAGAAAGGTAGGTAGGAAAGTATGTTGTGAAGAGAACGTGAGGAGGCTGCAGACGGATATGGATAAGATTAGCGAGTGGGCAAAATTCTGGCAGATGGAGTATGGTGTGGGAAAATATGAAGTTGTTCACTTTGGCAGGAAGAGTAAAAAAGCAGAGTATTACTTAAATGGAGAACGGCTGCAGAATTCCAAGGTGCAGAGGGACCTAGTTGTTCTCATGCATGAGTCACAAAAAGTTAGTATGCAGGTACAGCAAGTAATTAAGAAGGATAATGGAATGCTATCCGTTATTACATGAGGAATTGAACATAAAAGTAAGGATATTATGCTTCAGTTATACAGGGCATTGGTGAGACTGTATCTCAAATACTGTGTGCAGTTTTGATCTCCTTATTTAAGGAAGAATGTAAATGCTTTTGAGGCGGTTCAGGGGAGGTTTACTAGATTGATACCTGGAATGAGTGGGTTGTCCTATGAGGAAAGGTTAGACAAACTGGGCTTGTTTTCACTGGAGTTTAGAAGAGTGAGGGGTGACTTGATCAAAGTATATAAGACCCTGAACGGTATTGACGATGTGGACGTGGAAAAGGATGTTTCCACTTGTGGGTGAGTCCAGAACTAGGTGGCACTGTTTTAAAATTAGGAGTTGCCCTTTTAGGACAAAGATGAAGAGAATTTTTTTCTCTGAGGGTTGTGTGACTTTGGAACTCTCTGCCTCAGAAGGAGGTGGAGGCAGAGTCATTGAATATTTTTAAGGCAGAGGTAGATAGATTCTTGTTAGGCAAGGGAATCAAAGGTTATCGGGGGGAGATGGGAATGTGGAATTTGAAGCACAAACAGATCAGCCATGATCTTATTGAATGGCAGAGCAGGCTCGAGGGGCCGAATGGCCTACTTCTGCTCCCATTTCGTATGTTCGTATATCAAGATTAGCAGGCGTCAGAGGTAGCATATCTGCATGACCTGGTAGGTGTACCTGGCAACATCCACAATAAGCAGGATCCACAGGCTCTAAGTCAGCAGGAAGTCAGTCACAGAACTAGGCTGTCTGCTGTATAGCCAATATGTGCCATTGCTGCAGTGATGTCATTTAAGGTCCAGGTCACTCCTGTCCAGCTCCTACCAGATATGCTGCATTGCTGACCTCTGGGAAGTGTGCAATTGGCCCCGTGGAACCAGCAGCTGCCAGTGAGTTTCATTATTTTGGAGCTTCAGATTTAGGATAGATTCATTCCAGATTTGCACTAAGTGTGGTAGCAGGTGGAAAAAAAGACCTTTTTAATCACCGGCAGCAACAGTGGTTTGTCACGCCATGTCATCCCATTCCTGGTGCATCCTGCCTCATTAACAATGCATTCCTGAGAAACACGCCAGAGCACTGGCGGGCAGGCCTCTGATTCGCCTGCCCAACCATTACCTCAGGCCTTCAGTAATCTGGGTGACATATTTAAAGGCTGCAAAGTTATGGCTGCCAAAAGGAGGAAAAATGTTGCCCCCAAATTTAGCGACGTCTCCATCAGGTGCCTATTGGATGCAGTGGAGGCCTGCCATGAAGTCCTCTACCACTGTTCTGGGAGAAGACCAGCAAGCAAGGTCACCAATCCAGCATGGGAGGTGGTGGCAGCGGTGGTCAGGGCCCTGCAAAAGAAAACAGCCACCCAGTGAAGGAAGAGGATGAATGTTCTCATCCATTTCACCATGGTAATTCACTCTTCTCATCACTCTCAACTCACACATTCACAAACACATCACACATTCACAAGGCTCTCATTCACTGCCAATCCAAGGGACATCACCATTCACTCTCTCACACACACCTTCATCTGCTCTGTGGATCGTGTCCTCATCCTATCCATGGCACCTCTCACCATCCACACATGCCAGGCGTCCTTCTCATCTGTCCTGGCAGGCATCCTGCTTACATTCTCTCCATCTCTATTCATGCAGGACAAGCTGCCACAGAACAAGAGGGAGAGGTTGCAGACTGGTGGAGGAATGCCTGAAATCAAGGTCCTCACAAACTTTAAAAATAGAGTCATCCAGCTGGCTGGCAATGATCTGGACCGGTCCTGTGCTGACAGTGAGGTTGGCAGTGCTGTACCAAGTGAGGATCCAGCAGTGCAACATGCATCAGACAACCATGCTCTGAGTCAGTTCCCCCATTCTACAATCCCCTGCCGTGCACTAGTTATCTCTCCTTGCTTTCGCAGGCACACCTAGGAACCAACTGAGGGGGTCCACAACCTAGGTCCTCAACTAAAGTCCTGAAGACACCTCAGAAGGAGAATCTGAAGACGCCCAAATAGAAGACCCGTCACCGCGCTTACCCATACCCCTCACCAGTGCAGAGACACACTCCTCAGTGGGGCCTAGTTCTAGAGTAGCCTCGGGGTCACAATCTGGTGAGCACATCGCACTGTTTGATCCACAGCAGGCAGCAGCAGGGACTTCCCAGGTTTCCAGCACTCAGAGGACTGCTGGAGGCTAGAAATCTGCTGAATCCAAGTCAGATGATGAGCCTCTGGACTTGGTCAAACCTCGGTTGCTGGAACTGCAAAGGCAAGCTCAGGTACATCAGGAAGGGATGTCCACTGCACTCCTCAGATTGCAATGCATGATGGAGGACTGTCCTCATTGCATTTCATCATCATCCTCCATGAATCTTGCGACTATTAGGGCCTCCCGAGCACACCTGCCTTGACTGACCAGTGTGATGGCCTCATCGCTGGCATCCTTGCCTTCAAGGACCTCATCATGGTCATTCCTTTCGATGTCTTCCTCATTGGAGGATATGTGCAGCTCCTCCATCTCCTCCTCAGTCAGGCCCTCCCCCCGTTGCAGCACCAGGTTGTGTAGCATGCAGCAAACAACGATGATGTGCGACACCCTCTGTGGACTGTATTGCAGTGCTCCACTGAACCAGTTGAGGTGCTGGAACCTCACTTTCAAAATGCTTATCATTTGCTTCACCAAAGTCCTGGTCATGACATGAGCCTCATTATACCGTCGCTTATCTAAAAATGCAAATTTCCTACACACCTTATTTGCTAAGTCCTCATCCATGTTTACTCATTAGCATTTCAAGTATCCTTCTACACCTAACTACTTTTGATAATTTCAAGCTTGCAGTCTAGCTGACTCCAACTCAATTAAATCACACACAGACAGACAGAATCATCCATACTCACCCCTATAAACCTACTTTACAATGAATCACAATAACATTTGAAACGTTTATAGTTTCGTAGCAAGGATGAAAGAGAGATGTGTGGGTTAGCTTAGGTATACTAAGAACCTCTCTGGGTTAAGTCTGAAGGCCCCTTAATGTATCCTAGAGCGTGCTGGCCACCACTTGGATGGCCTGAGTTTAGTGCGCTGCGTGGCTGCCCGAGGCCCCGCCCACCTCCACCCCATTTCATTTAACCGATTGATGATAGCTTCAGTCACTAGACTGCATGCTGTGCTCTCAGCTCAGGCGCAGGCATCCTCCTAACCTGCATTACAAGGCTGCACTGTTAGCTTGAACCATAATGGATACTGGCTCAAACCTTAATAAAGACATTGCAAGGAGGTGTGAGCACCTCCACCAGTGACTACGCCATGGCAAGGAAGAGACTAACAGTGATAATTGATACCCATAGGAATGGGTTTGCTGAAGTGATCAGTCATTAATGCAGATTGAGATGGGAAAGCACTGCCTGTAGTTAACATGATATTTTCTGAACCTGGTTTACACAAATAGAAAGTTTAAATTCAGGTTATGCTATCATAATGGCTGGAGTTTCTTATTTCTGGAGCCAGGAACCCTGTGTTGATCCTTTTCATAAACTCAAAGTTGGAGCAAGGAGCCAGAGTGACATTCTCCTGTGGATAATTATTTCACTGACATGAAGCAGCAGCGCCACCTATCAGCCAAAAGCATGAACTACAGCTGAGCTGAAATAAGGATTACATCAAAACAATAGGGTACAAAGACACTGCTGTCAATTGGCCAAAATACTTGCCAATACTCTTGAAAAGCAAAGGTAACATCTATGTTTCTTAGCAACTAAAGACATTGCTAACAGATATATATTCTTTTCAAATAAGAGTATTTGTAAATATATTTAGCAGATTAAATAAGATACTCCATTTTCCCTCTTGATTCAGCGGTGACTCAGTTAGCTGGGTCACGTGAGCCAAATGGATGATGGCTGCATCCCCAAAGACATGCTGTAGGGTGAGATTGCTACCAGCACGAGACTAACAGGTCGCCCACGCCTGTGATACAAGGTTGTCTGCAAGCGAGACTTCAAGCTGACCGGGATCAGAGTCAATGCATTGACTGCCTGTAAACAAGCATCACAAAGGGCATGGAAAAAGCAGAGGACAAAATAAATGACCAGATGGTGGAAAAGAGCACCCATGGAAGGAAAAATCATCAGTCAACTTCGGGCCAATACTAATCATCTGTGCCAGCTGCGCATGGCACTGCCACTCACAAATCAGCCTCTACAGCCACAATAGACAATGTTCAGTACAGAAAAGACATACACCCTGGGCACAGTTCATAGTCTCCCAAGATGGACAGATGTCATCAATATAAAAAACGTTACAGAGCCATTAGTGTTAACTGCAGATATAGAAGAGGATTGTGCAGCTTGGTAATTTGTTATGGTAGTGCTACTCCCTCAACTGGGTGAACATCTTATAACCGAACACATCCACAACCAACATGGAGAAGTTCACAAAATAAAAAAGATAAAAACATTATAATAGTAAAACATGTTAAGTCTGTAAACCTTATAATACAATAAAATTAATTTACTTCTAATATATCTTGGAAATTGTTATTCTTCATTCTGCAGAAAATGTAAACATATGAAATTTGTAGATAAACTAAACAGGGATGGCAAATAGTTCTGTAATTATAATTATGTACAATGTTAAATAATAGTGTCCAGTTCCCAATATTGCCTGGGGTAATATTTGTACCTATCTGAGTGCTTTTTGATTCCCTGTGCATCTCCAGAACACAGAATCACAGAATTGTTACGTTGTAGAAGGAGGCCATTCGGCCCATTGTGTCTGCACCGGCTCTCTGAGCATTTTAACTTTGTGCCAATCTCTTGCCTTTTCCCCATAACCCTGCTCACTGTTTCTATTTAAATAATCATCCAATGCCCTCTTGAATGCTTCAATTGAACCTGCCTCCACCACACTTCCAGGCAGTGCATTCTAAACCCTAACTACTTGTGTGAAAAAGTTTCTTCTCACCTCACATTTGCTTTTTTTGCAAAACACTTTAAAAATGTGCCCAACAGAAACAAAAACAAAAAATGCTGGAAAAACTCAGCAGGTCTGACAGCATCTGTGGAGAGAAAGAACTTCAGAGCTGAAGAAGAATCATATGGACTCAAAATGTTAACTCTGTCTTTCTTTCCACAGATGCTGTCAGACCTGCTGAGTTTTTCTAGCATTTTTTGTTTTTGTTTCAGATTTCCAGCATCCAGAGTGTTTTGCCTTTATCATAAAAATGTGCCCTCTGGTTCTCAATCCATTTACGAGCGGGAATAGTTCCTCACAATCTACTCTGTCCAGACCCCTCATGACTTTGAAAAATTCTATCAAGTCTCCTCTCAGCCTTCTCCTCTGCAAAGAAAATAGTCCCAACTTCTCCAATCTTTCCTCATAACTGAAGTGTCTCATCCCTGGAAACATTCCTGTATACCTCTTCTGCACCCTCTCCAATACATTCACATCCTTCCTATAGTGTGGCACCCAGGACTGTGCACAATATATTAGCTGAGGCCTAACCAGTGTCTTATATAAGTTCATCATAGCCTCCCTGCTCTTGTACTCTATGCCCCTACTAATGAAGCCTAGAATACTGTACACTTTAGAAACAACTCTCTCTACCTGTCCTGCCATCTTTAAGGTAAATGAGCTTGTGGCACAGACTGAAATTGGCAGGTATGATGTGGTGGGCATCACGGACTCATAGCTGCGAGAGGATCAGGAATGGGAGCTAAATACCCAAGGATATACAGCCTATCGAAAAGATAGGCAGGTTGGCAGTGGGGGTGGGGTTGCTTTGTTAGTAAGAAATGAAATTAAATCAATAGCAAGAAATGACCTAGGGTCAGATGATGTAGAATCTGTGTGGGCAGAGTTGAGGAACCGCAAAGGTAAAAAAACCATAATGGGAGTTATGTACAGGCCTCTGAACAGTAGTCAGGATGTGGGGCACAAGATACACCAGGAGATAGAAAAGGCGTGTAAGAAAGGCAAGGTTACAGTGATCATGGGGGATTTCAATATGCAGGTAGACTGGGAAAATCAGGTTGGTAGTGGATCCCAAGAAAAGGAATTTGTAGAATGTCTATGAGATGGCTTTTTGGAGCAGCTTGTGGTGGAGCCCACTAGGGAACAGGCAATTCTAGATTTAGTGATAGATAATGAGGCAGATTTGATAAGAGAGCTTAAGGTGAAGGAACCCTTAGGAGGAAGTGACCATAATATGATAGAATTTACCCTGCAATTTGAGAGGAAAAAGCTGGAATCAGATGTAACGTTATTACTGTTGAATAAAGGCAACTACAGAGGCATGAGGGAGGAGCTGGCCAGAATTGACTGTGAGATGAGTCTAGCAGGAAAGACAGTGGAACAGCAATGGCAGGAGTTTCTGGGAGTAATTTGGGAGACACAGCAAAAATTCATCCCTAGGAAGAAGAAGCATACTAAAGGGAGGACGAGGCAACCATGGCTGACAAGGGAAGTCAGGGACAGCATAAAAGCTAAAGAGAAAGCATACAATGCGGTGAAGAGCAGTGGGAAACCAGGGGATTGGGAAGCCTACAAAGACCGATAGAGGACAGCTAAAAAAGAAATAAGGAGGGAGAAGATTAAATATGAGGGTAAACTATCCAGTAATATAAAAGAAGATTGCAAGAGTTTTTTTTTAGATATATAACGGGTAAGAGAGAGGCAAAAGTGGACATTGGGCCACTGGAAAATGACGCTGGAGAAGTAGTAGTGGGGAACAAAGAAATGGCGGAGGAACTGAATAGGTACTTTGCGTCAGTCTTCACGGTGGAAGACACGAGTAACATCCCCAAAGTTCAAGAGAGTCAGGGGGCAGGGGTGAGTATGGTGGCCATTACCAAGGAGAAGGTGCTAGGAAAACTGAAAGGCCTGAAGGTGGATAAATCACCTGGGCCAGATGGATTACACCCCAGAGTTCTGAAGGAGATAGCTGAAGAGATAGTGGAGGCATTAGTGGTGATCTTTCAGGAATCACTGGAGTCAGGGAGGGTCCCAGAGACTGGAAAATCGCTAATGTAACTCCCCTGTTTAAGGAGAGAGTGAGGCAAAAGACGGTAAATTACAGGCCGATTAGCCTGACCTCGGTCGTTGGTAAGATTTTAGAGTCCATTATTAAGGATGAGATTTCAGAATACTTGGAAGTACATGACAAAATAGGACAAAGTCAGCATGGTTTCATCAAGGGGAGGTCATGCCTGACAAATCTGTTAGAATTCTTTGAGGAGGTAACGAGTAGGTTAGACAAAGGAGAGCCAATGGATGTTATCTACTTGGACTTCCAGAAGGCCTTTGACAAGGTGCCACACAGGAGGCTGCTCAGTAAGATAAGAGCCTATGGTGTTAGAGGCAAGATACTAACATGGATAGAAGATTGGCTGTCTGGCAGGAGGCAGAGAGTGGGGATAAGGGGGTCCTTCTCAGGATGGTGGCCGGTGACTAGTGGAGTTCCGCAGGGGTCAGTGTTGGGACCACAACTTTTCACTTTATACATTAATGATCTAGATGAAGGAACTGAGGGCATCCTGGCTAAGTTTGCAGATGATACAAAGATAGGTGGAGGGACAGGTAGTATTGAGGAGGTGGGGAGGCTGCAGAAGGATTTGGACAGGTTAGGAGAATGGGCAAAGAAGTGGCAGATGGAATACAACGCTGGGAAGTGTGAGGTCGTGCACTTTGGTAGGAAGAATAGAGGCATAGATTATTTTCTAAATGGGGAGAGAATTCAGAAATCTGGAGTGCAAAGGAACTTGGGAGTCCTAGTCCAGGTTTCTCTTAAGGTTAACTTGCAGGTGGAGTCGGTAGTTAGGAAGGCAAATGCAATGTTGGCATTTATTTCGAGAGGACTAGAATATAAAAGCAGGGATGTGCTGCTGAGGCTATATAAGGCTCTGATCAGACCACATTTAGAATATTGTGAGCAATTTTGGGCCCCGTACCTCAGGAAGGATGTGCTGGCCCTGGAGAGGGTCCAGAGGAGTTTCACGAGAACGATCCCAGGAATGAAAGGCTTAACATATGAGGAACGTTTGAGGACTCTGGATCTATACTCCATTGGAGTTTAGAAGGATGAGGGGGTATCTGATTGAAACTTACAGAATACTGAAAGGCCTGGATAGAGTGGACGTGGGGAAGATGTTTCCATTAGTAGGAGAGACTAGGACCCGAGGGCACAGCCTCAGAGTAAAGGGAAGACCTTTTAGAACAGAGATGAGGAGAAACTTCTTTAGCCAGAGAGTGGTGAATCTATGGAATTCATTGCCACAGAAGGCTGTGGAGGCCAGGTCATTGAGCGTATTTAAGACCGAGATAGATAGGTTCTTGATTGGTAAGGGGATCAAAGGTAACGGGGAGAAGGCGGGAGAATGGGGTTGAGAAACTTATCAGCCATGATTGAATGGCGGAGCAGACTCGATGGGCTGAATGGCCTAATTTCTGCTCCTCTGTCTTATGGTCTTATGGAATGGGTGATGACATGGAATGTATCTAGAACACTCACCACAGTGGAAAAGGGATACTCACAGGTAGAAAAATAAGGCCTGTCTATCATCTTTGGTGTCAAGAAATTTCACCAGTACGTACACAGCCATCATTTTACTATCGTTTCAGACCAAAAAGCATTGCTGAACTTGTTCAGTGAGGAAAAGGCTATGCCGCTCATAGCCTCAGCAAGAATACAATGATGGGCGTTGATTCTGGCAGCATACGAGTATGCTTTCGTCCAAAGGCCTGGAAATCAAATTGCAAATGCTGATACACTGAGTCTTTTGCCCTTACAAGAAAAAGATGAGGATGTGCCAGTTCCACAAAAACTAGTTTTAGTGGTAAATTTCTTATATTCATCTCCGGTATGTGCTAGACAGATCAGAGACTGGACAAGTCAAGACCCAGTTTTATCCAAAGTACAAGAACAAGTGCTTCATGGTTGGTCACAAGAGCATGTGTCCAACAAAATGAAACTATACTTTAACAGAAGACATGAAATAACCAGCCATGTTATTGTGGGGAGCATGAGTGATTGTCCCTCCAAAGGGAAGACAGCCATTGTTGATTGAACTACACAGTGCACATCAATGAATTCCCTGAATGAAGACCATAGCAGGCAGCTATCTATGGTGGCCTGGAATGGATGGAGAAATAGAGAGCTTAGTGAAGAATTGTGTGTAATGTCAGCAATTGCAAAAATTACCTGCAACAGCTCCGTTACACCTTTGGGAGTGGCCAGGAAGGCCATGGGTGAGGTTACACATTGACTATTGGAACCTTTCATGGGGACAATGTTTCTGCTCATTGTTGATGCCCATTCAAAATGGATGGGCAAATATAAGGTGAAGTCACCAATGTTTTCTGCTACAATTGAGAAATTACGTCAAAGTTTTGCCATTGACAGACTACCAGAAATAGACATATCTGATAACGGCACGGCATTTACGGGTGCTGAGTTTCAATGGTTTATCAGCCTCAATGGTATCACTCATGTAAAAACTTCATCATACCACCCTTACTCAAATAGACTGGCCGAAAGAGCAGTTCAAACATTCAAGTCAGGCATGAAAAAGTTAACTGGAGGTTCCTTAGCAACCAAGCTAACACGTTTTCTTTTTCATTACAGAACCACCCCTCACACAACAACAGCTGTCACACCTGTGGAATTATTGATGAAATGCCGTCTCAGGATGAGAGTGACCTTAATAATGCCAAACTTAGGGGGGAAGGTGGAAAGGAGTCAGGGAAGTCAGAAAACTGGACACAACTGGCATAGTCGTGACAACAAGTTTACGTGGAAGAGACGGTATACATGAAGAACTTTGGAGAAGGACCAAAGTGGTTAACGGGTGAAATAAGTGCAGTGACTAGACCTCTATCTTACCATGTGAATGTGGAAGACCGAGTCATATGGAGACATGTGGATCATCTAAGGAGGAGAGAAAGAAATCACCAAGAAATGATTCCACCAGTGTTCATGACCAGGTCAACATTTCCTGTTGAGAGAACTCAACCCAGTACAGACATGTCAGGTTTATCTGTTGTATCTGCAAGAGTTGAGGAAACAGATTTGCAGGTCCCTGCCAAAGAACTTGACATTCAGATAACTCCAGAAAAGGAGGTTCCTGACAAAGCTGTAGAACTGAGACGTTCTACATGCATAAGGAAACTCCCAGAAAGACTGAATTTGTAAATTACTTGTAATTTGTAAATAATTTACTATTTTGAGAAAATTGTATTTTTAAATGTATTATGTGTTTCCGAGTAAAGGGGGAGGGATGTGGTAATTATGGTTTTATGTAATGTGTAGGATACCTTTAAGAAGGGATCACATGATCTTATGTAACCAATAGAGGAGTAGCGCAGGCTACCTCTGTAGTCAGTGATCTGTAGTTAGTCGTGAATAGTATGGAGATAGGGTTTGAGTTGAAAGCACATTAGTGTAGCTGCTGAGTACCTCTGTAAATAAACAGAATGTGTTCCACCTAAGAAGTGTCTGCTGATCAACCCTGTCTATTGTACCAATTTGGCCATCCCACAACAAGCATGCAACCTGGATCCATAAGTCGCAACAAACTGGAATCCAACAGAGGAATATTAGAAAAAGCCATCAGAGCATCAATCATTGATGCTTAGTATCCTTTAAGAATTCTTACCTATCAGAAAAAAAGAGGCCAATTTAATTTGTTCAAAATTTTTACTGCTGAACATGTGTAGCATTCCACAACTGCTGAATCACAACTAATTGTAAATATTTGTCAACTAGTCAGAGCTGGCATTACGGACCATACTAAAGGACATGATTTTAAACTATCACCTTGGTAGTGAGGAAAATAATCGCTAGGAGGTGTTTTCAGGCTAACAATGGGCCAAATCTTCCTGGCTCCGGATCATCGGAGACTGGATGTGCAACTGAAGGTGCATGCTGGGATGCTGTGGGAGTCCTGACGCATGGACCTATGTAGGAATTGCCTGGGAAGTTTCGATTTCCAATGGACAATTCCCTTGTTCCCTGAGACCCTCTGCGAATACCTCCAGCTCTGAGTAAGTACCTAGATAGTTACCCAGGAAGCGTTAGACAGATTGGTCCAGATCTTCTGAACAGCGGCAATGATAGTCGGATTGCCACTGCCCTCAAAAATTCACCCGATAGACTCATCCTCCTGCACATTTCTTCCAGGACCTTCCTAGCCCAGCTTTCACAGAAACATGCAACGCAGCTTGCCTTGGGGAGCTCTATAGGAGGGGAGCAGAGTCGGGGGAAGACAGTGCACACCCTCTTTTTATGGCACTAGCTGCCATATTGCAAGTTTAAAAGTCAAGTCTGAATGTCAGTGAATGGGTGAGTGAGTGAATGCGTAAGTGAATGTGGTGGTGGATGGAATGTAGGGTGGGTGGATAGGTAAGTGGATAGTTGGGTATGTAAGTAACTGGATAGATGGGTAGCTGGGTAAGTGGGTGGGGTGGTAGGTGGGTGAGGTGGTAGGTGGGTAGGTAGGTAAGTGGATACATGGATAAGTGGGTAGGTGGGTGAAGGGGTAGGTAGGTAAGTGGGTAGGTGGGTAGATGGGTAAGTGGGTAGATGGGTGAGGTGATAGGTGTGTAGGTAGGTAAGTAGGTAGGTGGGTAAGTGGGTAGGTGGTTGAGGTGGTAGGTGGGTGAGATGGTGGATGGGTGAGGTGGGTAAGTGGATACGTGAGTAAGTGGGCAGGTCAGTCAGGGGGAAGGTAGGTAAGTGGGTAGGTAGGTGATGTGGTTAGGGGGTGAGGTGGTACGTCGGTAGGTGAGTGAGGTGGTAGGTAGGTGGGTGAGGTGGGTTGAGATGAGGTGGTTGGTTGGTAGGTGGGTGAGGTGGTAGGTAGGTAGGGGGTGAGGTGGGTTGAGATGAGGTGGTTGGTTGGTAGGTGGGTGAGGTGGTAGGTGGGTGAGATGGGTGAATGGATAGTCAGGTCGGGGGTTAGTCAGATTGGGACGGGGGTAGTTGGATTGGTCGAGTCGGGGAGGGGTTAGTCAAGCGGTTGATGGGGTAGATAGGTTGTGTCAGGGGGTACTTGGGTGTTCTGGGGGATAGTCAGGTTGTCAGGGTGTAGTTGGGTCTGGTGGGGGTCTGGTGGGAGATTGGTGGAGGATCAGGAGGGGTGGTTAGGTGGCTGGGGGCTAGTCGGGTTGAGGGGTTAGTCGGGGGCAGTCAGGTGGTCTGGGAGGAGTATTCAGTTTATTGGGGTATAGTGAGGTTTGGTTGGGGGTTAGATGGGGGGTCAGGAGGGATGGTTGGATGGTCAGGGAAGGTATTCGGGGGTGGGGGTGTTCAGGGGGTAGTTGCAGGGATATCCAGGGGGAGCAGTCGGTGGGAGTTGGGGGCCGGGGGGTGGTCAGGGTATTATTTGTGGAGTTACCCAGGTGTTAGGCTGGGTTTTAATCTGGCTAATATTTCCTGGATATCTATCCAGGTCAGTCACACAGAACTGTCCAAGGCTTCCAAGTGTAGCTCAGAGTGGGAGGCATTCACGGACGGTCCTGGGGAACTGGGGAAATACTCATTAGAAGGTGAAACTTCCTGGCCCATTCCCACTTGGATCCATGTGTCAGGACTTCCACGTGGTCCCGATGCACATCTTCAGTTCTACGTCAGATCTCTGACGATCTGGAGACCAGAAGATTTGGCCCATTAAAACCTAGTTAAGCACTAGGGTAACTTTTCAACTGAGCCTCAATAACTTCCCCCAAGCAGACCCGACAACCCCCACCTGCCCACAACCTGACTACCGTCGCCCCCCCTGCCAACCTGACCAGCCCATTACCCCCCAGGACCCAACCCAACCTCACTACGCATCCCCAATCCATCTACCCCACTGACCCGACTACCCCCCACCGACCACCCTACTACTCCTCCGGACCCGACTCAACCCGACTGCACCCTCCCACAACCTAACCACATCCCCTGGCCACCCCACTACCCCCTTGACCTGACCTTGGCTGCCCCCCTCCGAACTCCCAGTTTGACTATCCCACTACTAACCAACTACACCTGACCCGCCCTAACTACTCCCCTAACCCAAATACCCCTGACCCAACTACCCCCTTGACCACCTGACTAGCCTCCCCATCAGCTCTGAGTACCCCTTGAACACCCCAGACATGACTAACCCCTTGAACACCCCAGACATGACTAACCCCTGACCTGACGCAACTGCCCTGCCAGCACCCAACTAACCCCTCAACCCCAACCTGACAAACCCCCGACCTGACTAACCACTCACCCACCTGACTCACCCACCACCTCACCCACCTCACCCACCTACTCACCTACCACCTCGCCTCCTGCCCAACTTACCCACCTACCCACTTATCGAACAACCCACCTAACCACATAACCAATCATCCAACTATCCACTTACTTACATCTCTACCTATTCAGTTACCCACCTGCCCATTGATTCAATCACTTACCCACTCACTCACCCATTCGCTAACATTCAGACTTGACCATTTCTGTGAAAGCTGGGATTGGAAGACTCAGAAGAAATGCACAGAAGCGTCAAGTCAGGGAAACTTAGGAGCGCAGTGTCAATCTGACTATCAATGTCGCTGCTTGGAAGGTCCAGACCAAAATGGCTGTAGTAGATTTAGCATTTGTATGATAGAATTCTTCATCAAGATGGAGAGTGATGTAGTCGATTCTGAGACTTGGGTCCTGAATCTTAATAAAGGGAGCTACGATGGTATGAGGTGCGAGTTGGCTATGATGGATTGGGAAACGTTACTTAAAGGGATGACGTTGGATAGGCAATGGCAAACATTCAAAGAGTGCATGGGTGAACTGCAATAATTGTTTATTCCTGTCTGGCGCAAAAGTAAAACAGGAAAGGTGGCCAAACCATGGCTTACAAGGGAAATTAGAGATAGTATTAGATGCAAGGAAGAGGCATACAAATTGGACAGAAAAAACAACAGACCTGAGGATTGGGAGCAGTTTAGAATTCATCAAAGGAGGACCAAGGGATTGATTAAGAAGGGGAAAATAGAGTACGAGAGTAAGCTTGTGGGGAACATAAAAACTGACTGTAAAAGTTTCTATAGGTATGTGAAGAGAAAAAGATTGGTGAAGACAAATGTAGGTCCCTTACAGTCAGAAACAGGGGAATTTATAATTTATCTTCTGAGATTCTATAGACCATGCAACAGTTCCTACAGATTGAAGGGTAGCTAATGTAACCCCTCTATTTAAAAAGGGAGGCAGAGAGAAAACAGGGAATTATAGACCAGTCAGCCTGGTAATGGGGAAAATTCTAGAGTCCATTATAAAAGATTTAATAGCTGAGCACATGGAAAACAGTGGCAGAAGTGGACAGAGTCAGCATGGATTTACGAAAGGGAAATCATGCTTGACAAATCTACTGGAATTTTTCAAGGATGTAACTAGTAGAGTTGATGAGGGGGAGCCAGTGGATGTGGTTTATTTGGACTTTCAGAAGGCTTTTGACAAAGTCCCACGTAAGAGATTGGTGTGTAAAATTAAAGCGCATGGGATTGGGGGTAGTGTATTGAGATAGATAGAAAACTGGTTGGCAGACAGGAAACAAAGAGTAGGAATAAACGGGTCTTTTTCAGAATGGCAGGCAGTGACTAGTGGGGTACTGCAGGGATCATTGCTGGGACCCCAGTTATTCACAATATATATTAATGATTTAGATGAGGGAACTAAATGTAATATCTTCAAATTTGCAGATGACACAAAGCTGGGTGGGAGCGTGAGCTGTGAGGAGGATGCAGAGATGCTTCAATGTGATTTGGACAAGCTGAGTGAGTGGGCAAATGCATGGCAGATGCAGTATAATGTGGATAAATGTGAGGTTATACATTTTGGTATCAAAAACAGGAAGGCAGATTATTATCTGAATGGCTATAAATTGAGAGAGGGGAATGTGCAACGAGACCTGGGTGTCCTCGTACACCAGTCACTGAAGGTAAGCATGCAGGTGCAGCAGGTGCTAAAGAAGGCAAATGGTATGTTGGCCTTCATAACCAGGGGATTTGAGTACAGAAACAGGGATGTCTTGCTGCAATTGTACAGGGCCTTGGTGAGACCACACCTGGAATATTATGTGCAGTTTTGGTCTCCTTATCTGAGGAAGGATGTTCTTGCTATAGAGGGAGTGCAGCGAAGGTTTACCAGACTGATTCCTGGGATAGCAGGACTGACATATGAGGAGAGATTGAGTCGGTTAGGATTATATTCGCTGGAGTTCAGAAGAATGAGGGGGGATCTCATAGAAACCTGTAAAATTCTAACAGGACTAGACAGGGTAGATGCAGGAAGGGTGTTCCTGATGGTGGGGGAGTCCAGAACCAGGGGTCACAGTCTGAGGATATGGGGTAGACCATTTAGGACTGAGATGAGGAGAAATTTCTTCACCCAGAGAGTGGTGAGCCTGTGGAATTCGTTACCACAGAAAGTAGTTTTTAGTAAATTTTATGTTTTCAAGAAGGATTTAGCTCTTGGGGTGAAAGGGATCAAAGGGTATGGGGTGAAAGCGGGAGCAGGCTATTGAGTTAGATGATCAGCCATGATCATAGTGAATGGTGGAGCAGGCTCAAATGGCCAAATGGCCTACTCCTGCTCCTATTTTCTATGTTTCTAAGCATCAGAGTAGAGTAAATGCGAGAAGGAATAGTGATTGTTGATGGATGATTGATGAGGACAAGGCCGTTGATGTGGTGTATATGGACTTCCAAAAGGCATTCAATACAATGCCACACAACAGACTTGTGAGGAAAGATATAGGTCATGGAATAAAAGGGACAGTAGCAACGTGGATACAGGATTGGCTGAGGGATAGGAAACAGAGTGTATTGGTTAATGGGTACCTTTTGGATTGGAAGAAGGTTTGTAGTGGAGTTCCCCGGGGTTAGGCATTGGACTCTTACTTTTCCTGATGTATATAAATTATCTAGATCTTGGTGTGTAGGGAACAATTTCAAAGTTTGTGGATGACACAAAACTTAGGAGAATTGTAAACTGTGAGGATGACAGTACAGAACTTCAAAAGGACATTGACAGATTGGTAGAGTGGGCAGATAGAGGGGAGATGAAGCTCAATGAAGAGAAGTGTGAGCTGATACACTTTGGTACAAAGAACATGGAGAGACAGAATAAAATAAAGGATACTATTCTAAAGAGTGTGCAGGAGCAGAGAGACCTGGGTGTATATGTGCATAAGACCATAAGACCATAAGACATAGGAGCAGAAATTAGGCCATTCAGCCCATCGAGTCTGCTCCGCCATTCAATCATGGCTGATAAGTTTCTCAATCCCATTCTCCCGCCTTCTCCCCATAACATTTGATCCCCTTACCAATCAAGAACCTATCTATCTCGGTCTTAAATACACTCAATGACCTGGCCTCCACAGCCTTCTGTGGCAATGAATTCCATAGATTCATCACTCTCTGGCTAAAGAAATTTCTCCTCATTTCTGTTCTAAAAGGTCTTCCCTTTACTCTGAGGCTGTACCCTCGGGTCCTAGTCTCTCCTACTAATGGAAACATCTTCCCCACGTCCACTCTATCCAGGCCTTTCAGTATTCTGTAAGTTTCAATCAGGTACCCCCTCATCCTTCTAAACTCCATCGAGTATAGACCCAGAGTCCTCAAACGTTCCTCATATGTTAAGCCTTTCATTCCTGGGATCGTTCTCGTGAACCTCCTCTGGACCCTCTCCAGGGCCAGCACATCCTTCCTGAGATACGGGGCCCAAAATTGCTCACAATATTCTAAATGTGGTCTGACCAGAGCCTTATAAAGCCTCAGCAGCACATCCCTGCTTTTATATTCTAGTCCTCTCGAAATAAATGCCAACATTGCATTTGCCTTCCTAACTACCGACTCCACCTGCAAGTTAACCTTAAGAGAATCCTGGACTAGGACTCCCAAGTTCCTTTGCACTCCAGATTTCTGAATTCTCTCCCAATTTAGAAAATAGCCTATGCCTCTATTCTTCCTACCAAAGTGCATGACCTCACACTTCCCCACGTTGTATTCCATCTGCCACTTCTTTGCCCATTCTCCTAACCTGTCCAAATCCTTCTGCAGCCTCCCCACCTCCTCAATACTACCTGTCCCTCCACCTATCTTTGTATCATCTACAAACTTAGCCAGGATGCCCTCAGTTGCTTCATCTAGATCATTAATGTATAAAGTGAAAAGTTGTGGTCCCAACACTGACCCCTGCGGAACTCCACTAGTCACCGGCCGCCAACCTGAGAAGGACCCCCTTATCCCCACTCTCTGCCTCCTGCCAGACAGCCAATCTTTTATCCATGCTAGTACCTTGCCTCTAACACCATAGGCTCTTATCTTACTGAGCAGCCTCCTGTGTGGCACCTTGTCAAAGGCCTTCTGGAAGTCCAAGTAGATAACATCCATTGGCTCTCCTTTGTCTAACCTACTCGTTACCTCCTCAAAGAATTCTAACAGATTTGTCAGGCATGACCTCCCCTTGATGAAACCATGCTGACTTTGCCCTATTTTGTCATGTACTTCCAAGTATTCTGAAATTTCATCCTTAATAATGGACTCTAAAATCTTACCAACGACCGAGGTCAGGCTAATCGGCCTGTAATTTACCGTCTTTTGCCTCACTCTCTTCTTAAACAGGGGAGTTACATTAGCGATTTTCCAGTCTCTGGGACCCTCCCTGACTCCAGTGATTCCTGAAAGATCACCACTAACACCTCCACTATCTCTTCAGCTATCTCCTTCAGAACTTTGGGGTGTAATCCATCTGGCCCAGGTGATTTATCCACCTTCAGACCTTTCAGTTTTCCTAGCACCTTCTCCTTGGTAATGGCCACCATACTCACCCCTGCCCCCTGACTCTCTTGAACTTTGGGGATGTTACTCGTGTCTTCCACCGTGAAGACTGACGCAAAGTACCTATTCAGTTCCTCCGCCATTTCTTTGTTCCCCACTACTACTTCTCCAGCGTCATTTTCCAGTGGCCCAATGTCCACTTTTGCCTCTCTCTTACTCTTTATATATCTAAAAAACTCTTGCAATCTTCTTTTATATTACTGGCTAGTTTACCCTCATATTTAATCTTCTCCCTCCTTATTTCTTTTTTAGCTGTCCTCTGTCGGTCTTTGTAGGCTTCCCAATCCCCTGGTTTCCCACTGCTCTTCACCGCATTGTATGCTTTCTCTTTAGCTTTTATGCTGTCCCTGACTTCCCTTGTCAGCCATGGTTGCCTCGTCCTCCCTTTAGTATGCTTCTTCTTCCTAGGGATGAATTTTTGCTGTGTCTCCCAAATTACTCCCAGAAACTCCTGCCATTGCTGTTCCACTGTCTTTCCTGCTAGACTCATCTCACAGTCAATTCTGGCCAGCTCCTCCCTCATGCCTCTGTAGTTGCCTTTTTTCAACAGTAATACCGTTACATCTGATTCCAGCTTTTTCCTCTCAAATTGCAGGGTAAATTCTATCATATTATGGTCACTTCCTCCTAAGGGTTCCTTCACCTTAAGCTCCCTTATCAAATCTGCCTCATTACACATCACTAAATCTAGAACTGCTTGTTCCCTAGTGGGCTCCACCACAAGCTGCTCCAAAAAGCCATCTCATAGACATTCTACAAATTCCTTTTCTTGGGATCCACTACCAACCTGATTTTCCCAGTCTACCTGCATATTGAAATCCCCCATGATCACTGTAATCCTGCCTTTCTTACACGCCTTTTCTATCTCCTGGTGTATCTTGTGCCGCACATCCTGACTACTGTTCAGAGGCCTGTACATAACTCCCATTATTGTTTTGTTACCTTTGCGGTTCCTCAACTCTACCCACACAGATTCTACATCATCTGACCCTAGGTCATTTCTTGCTATCGATTTAATTTCATTTCTTACTAACAAAGCAACCCCACCCCCTCTGCCAACCTGCCTATCTTTTCAATAGGCTGTATATCCTTGGGTATTTAGCTCCCATTCCTGATCCCCTCCCAGCCATGTCTCCGTGATGCCCACCACATCATACCTGCCAATTTCAATCTGCGCCACAAGCTCATTTACCTTATTTCATATACTACATGCATTCAGATACAACACCTTCAGTTCTGTATTTCCCGTCCCCTTTCTCATTGTCATCCCTTTATCTGATGTGCTTGAAGTTAGATTCCTAGCCCTTTCCAAACACTCTGTCCTATTTTGTGTTCTGGAGACTTTAATAGCCTCTCCTGGGCTCTCCTTTCTTTTCAGTTTTTTCATAATTTTCCATGAAGCTGAATCCACCCCCCCACATGCTAACCTGCTGTTTTGTTTCCCATTAGTCATACTTCTTGGAGTTTTACCCTTCCCTCCCCCCCCACTTTCTAGTTTAAAGTCCTGATTCGATGGGACAGCACTGCTCCCACTCCAGAGGAAGACGCATCACATGTAAGCACCAGAGGCTGAATTTTACGCTCGGCGGGGGGGTGCGCACCCGACCCGACCGAGTATAAAATGACACACGATGACGTCGGGTGAGCATCCCAATGTCATCACGCACTTGCACGATATTTCGGTCGGCAGGCATGCGCCAGAGTCAGCAGCGTGTCTGCCGACAATTAAAAGGCCTGTTAAGGCCATTAGAGAGATAATGAAAAGAAATTTTCTGCTGCCCGTCCAACCTTACGGTTGGCAAGCAGATGAAAAGGCCAAGCAGCCTTTGCATTTTTTTTGGAAGCCTCATCCACGGGCGGGATGAGGTTTCCAACATTAAATAAAAATAAAAAACAAATTTTAAAATTTATTTAATCCCTGCTCACGTGATAGAGTCACATGAGGGGACATGTTTTATAATATTTTCAAGGTCTTTATTTTTTATTTTGAAAAATGTTCATCTCCCCGAGGCAGCTCTGTGCCTCAGGGAGATTTTCAAGCGTGCACCTGCGCACATGCGCAAAGTTTGCGCTCACCGTCCTCCCCGCCGCATACAGGCAGTGCTGAGCGCTGCCTCTCACCTTTCACACTGGGCGGGCCTTAAATGGCCCACCAGTGTGAAATCGTAGCCCGGCCTCGATCACAGGCGGCGGTTGGCTTCCTGACCACCCCAGCCCGCCCCCACCAAGCCCACCCAACAAGGGCAAAATCCTGCCCCAGTTCTTTCCTCTGGACATAATGTACTAATAGGTTGGACAAGTGCAACAATTGTTTCACCTTTATGAAAGCTTCTTTCTGTGGTGTCTCCCAGGACCAACATTGGTTCTTCTTGAATAGGTAATGCAGAGGAGTACCAGTTCTGTGGAGAAATTGGGTAAGAGCCCATAATAATTGATTATTCCTAGGAATGACTTGAGCTCTGAGGTGTTCTTTGGCGCAGGTGCCTCTCTTGTGGCGCTCACTTTCTCCTCAACTGGGTGGAGGCCCTGTGAATCTACCGGGTGACCCAAATAGATCACCTCCCTTACTTGGAACGTGCACTTTTCTTTTTTAAACGCACTCGAGCCTGCAAGAAGCATTTTAAGACTTCTTCTAAGTTCGCCAAATGCTCCTTTTCAGTGAGTCCTGTCACCAGAACATCATCTAAATAAATTACAATTTGGGGTAGTCCCTGCAGTAAACTTTCCATTGTTCTCTGGAATATGGCGCAAGCTGAGGAGACTCTGAAAGGCAAATGGGTATATTGGCACAAATCTTTGTGTGTATTAATTGTGACAAATCCCCGGGAGGCCTTCTGTAACTCTAATTGTTGATTAGCATGACCCATATCAAGCTTCACCTGCCAGCTTAGCATATAGGTCTTCAGTTTTTGGTATGGGGTGTCTGTTCAGCTTAGCCACTTTATTAACTGTCAACTTGTAGTCTCCACAAATTCAAATGCTTTGGTCGGGTTTAAGGATGGGGACTATTGGTGCTGTCCATTCTGGGAACTGCACAGGTTGTATAATGCCCAATTTCTCTAATATGTCCAGTTCAGTGTTGATCTTTTCTCACAGTGCATAAGATACTGGTCTTGCTTTCATGAATTGGGGGGTTGCCTCTGGATCAACATGAATTTTTGCTTGCAGCCCCTGAATCCTCCCAAGTTTGTCCTTGAAGGCTGAGGCATATTTTTGTAGTAGCTCTGGTAACCCATTTGCTCTCAGCTGGAAAATTAACTTAATCTCCTTTAGCCAATTTCATCCAAGGAGGCTTGGCCCCTTGCCTGCTACCACCATCAAGGGTAGTTTTACCAATTGGCTTCCGTAATGGATAGTAAATCTACTTATGCCTTTGACTTGGATGTCTTCACTTGTGTAAGTTTTTAATTTGGCATCAGTTTCTTCCAAATTTAATTTATGTTCACCATACTTCAGATATTTGAAGGTGTGTTCACCATCACCAGCTACTGTAGTGGAAGCTCCTTTGTCCACTTCCATTCTAATGGGTCTGCCATTTACCTTCACTGTTATATGTATTGGTTTTGTCTCTCCAACCTTCAAATTAAATAATGAATAAATATCTGAATTTGTTGCTTCGGGCTCTTCTACATTACAGAACTCACAGGGCTTTTTCTTCTGTTTGAAAGTCTGCCTGATTCTTTCCTTGCACTGTCTCATTATGTGTCCATTTTGATGACAATAAAAATATTTTATTTTTTTAAACTGCCAATCAATATAAGGTTGTTCTTCCACCTCTATTGCAATTATTCCTTGTTTTCGCTGCTAAGTCATTTCTATTTATTTTTCTGCTAGCAGTGGCTGTTTCCCGCTTCTCGGCAGAGTCTTACGTTTTTGTGCCCTTTTTGGCCAGGTCTTCCTGGCCAACATGGAGGACAACCCCATTTTGCACTCCCTCTGTGGCTTTTGAACCCTTTACTGCACTTTCCATGGCCATTGCTATCTCTAGCGCCTTCTTAAAATCCAAATTTGTTTCAGACAGCAACCTCTTCTAAATCATGTCCTCATTCATACCACACACTAAACGATCTCTGAGCATATAATTTAAAGATGCATCGTTCTGTTAACTGTTTCAAACTTGCCACATAACAAGGAACTGTTTACCTTGGGCTCTATTTATTGAGTTAAATTTGAACCATTACATCGTTATCGAGGACTTTGGCTGGTAATGACCTTCAAAAGGTCCACCAATTCATCAAAACGCTTTGAGATTAGGGCACTGGGTGCCGTCAATCTTCGAATCAAGCCGTAGGCTTTACTCCCACACGTAGATAAGAGGATCGCTCATCTTTCCTCTTCCTCCGTAATGTCATTGGTTTGGAAAAAGAGCCCGAGGCATTCAATATAATGAGACCAATTGTCCATGGCTGGATCGAAAGCATCAATTCTTCCGAATTGCGGCATTCTGTGAGGGGATTGCTTCAATGATTGGGACAGAAATTCTACTTACAATTAGCATGCGAGGTACAGCCCAATTTCGTTTCTCTGGATTTCTTTTGTTAACTTGTTTTATTCTTCAAGCCTGTTTGTTGTATTTTCACTTTACCCTCGCTTTTTTCTTGCTTTTTCCTCATCACTAGTTTGTTGGATCCTAGTCACCAGTTTGTTGGGACTTATGGATCCAGGCTGCATGCTTGTGGTGGGACGGCTGAGTTGGTAAAATAGACAGAGTTGATCAGCAGACACTTCTCAGGTGGAACACATTCTGTTTATTTACAAAGGTACTCAGCACTTCTGTGCTTTCAACTCAAACCCTATCTCCATATTACTAACTACTAACTGCAGACTACTAACTACAGAGATAGCCTGCGCTACTCCTCTATTGGTTGCATAAGATAATGTGATCTTCCTTTATAACATCTTTCTTAAAGGTATACCACACATTACATAAAATCATAATCATCACATCCTCCGTTCTATTCTTCTCTACCACTTTGTGAAGATGAGGAAATGAAAGAAGTCTCACTACCAGACTCTTCCCCACTTTATCACAACAAGAAGAACTTCATTTATGTAGCACCTTTATTGACAAATATTCCAAAGCACTGTAAGACCCTCTACCTGGTCTAAAGCTCCTTGTCTTGGCTATCAACAGCACACAACAACTTGAATAAAGTTTCACCAAAGGTGATTCACCTTTATTAAACCACTAAACATAGTACATACTCATGATAATACTGGTTGCTTAGCTTCCCTGTGGGCCAAAGTCCGTCTCGGTGATGAATCCTCTGTGTGCGTCTTCTGAGCAACTAGCTCTAACCACTGGAGCAAAGATGGTTCTGTGGGCTCTTTCTTTATACCTTTTTTGTTATAGCCCTGTGCTATAGGTAAAACCTGTTTTTCATCCATTTATTTGGTTTTTAATGACATCACTGTTCATCTCCATGCTTTCTCTAGATGTTCCCTAGTTAGGCCCCATTTGTAGGTCATTCTTGAGGTACCATAGCCAGCTTGACTCCACTTTGTTATCTCCAACACTGTTCTCAATCTCCAGAGCTGGGAGGAGAGGGTGCATTTATTGCCCCTTAATGAAGCTCAGTCTGTTTATCTTCCCTGGTACGAGCCCTCCTACAGGTTAAGTCATTTTGCAGAAATAGCTGATTCTGGCAAGGCTTTGACTTGTCTAAGTTAACCATCATGCTTTGTGTTTAGAGCACACAGTGCAGTTCAGAACAGTTCTTTAGATATATCTTCGGCCTGGGTTCTTCTTATACCTTGATGTTCCATGTTACTACCATGAGACAGATTCCACACACAGGGTTACACCATAAATAGTCTGCATTAATTAACATAAAAGAAATAAAGAAACTGTTGCATAGTTAAGAAGTGAACGTACATTCAAAAGGTGAATAATACGTTGGTTTACAGCATTTCACAGAAGTGTAGTCTCCCAGAGCTATCCGCCATTTGTGTTTGTTTCTGACTGCCCATTCATAGGCCCAAAAATTTACTCAAAGCCAGAAAGAGAATGGGGGAAAGGGTTTTTGGATGGGAAAACCAGAAGTATGGATAGCAATAGACTGGGTTAGGTGGTTCTTCTTTTCACAGAAAACTGCATGTCTCTAGAATGAACGGAGGATTTTGCTGCTTTATTTGCCTCTACAAGATTATGTGGCTCAGGGAGGAGGCATGGTGTGAGGTTAGGGGGAGGTGAAGGAATGCTTTGTCATGATGCTCCAGCCATGGTGTAGGGCAGGCTTGATGGACAAGCTGGCATTTTTGTAGCGAAATTTAATGGCAGGACATCTTTTAAATGCCTTTGGATGATATTGTATGCCATGGGGGGGATGGGGGGAGTTAGTCATCATGGAGGGGTTGGACATTGCAGGGGTTCATCGGAGATCATGGGCAGAATATTATGCTCAGCGTGCGGGTGCGCGCCAGACATGCCCGAGTGTAAAATGACGTGCGATGACATCGGGTGAGTGGCCCTCGTCATTGAGCAGTCTCGTGATATTTCATTCGGCGGGTGCACGCCGGAGTCGGCTGCGCGCCCACTGACTATTAAAAGGCCTATTAAGGCCATTAAGAAGCTAATTAAATTCAAATTCACGCTGCCCGTCCATCCTAATGACAGGCGAAAAGGCAGCAAATAAACATCAAATTAAAATGTTATTTTTGAATTAAAAACATGTCCCAGCTCATGTGACAGAGTCACATTAGGGGACATGTTTTATGACAATTTTATTTCCTTTTTTCTTAAACAGTGCTTCATTTCTCTGAGGCGCTAGACCCACTTGCCCTCCTCCCACCCCTTCCCCCACCCCCCCCCCCTTCGCCTGCACAGGCAGCGCTGAGCACTGCTGCTAGTGTTCCACGCTGGGCGGGCCTCAATTGGCCCACCGGTGTGAAATCGGGGTGCGGAGCCAATCGCGGGTGGCAAGCACCCTCGTCAAGAGCAAAATCCTGCCCCATGGGAAGTTGGACATCATGGAGGACTGGATATCGCAGGGGAGTTGGACATTACATGGTGGGGGGGGGGGCGGTTCAAACATCTTGGTGTCAGACAGCACAGGGGTGTGAATGGGGGTTTGATCACACAAAGGGTATCTTTTGAACTGGGGGGTGGGGAAACACTGCACGAAGGGCACTTACTGTATGGATCTGGCCTTCTTGTCCCTTTCACCTGTGAGGATTCTGTAGGCCTGGGAATCCCAGTCTCCATGGATTAAAATTAAAAATCCAATTAAAATGGAAGCATTCAACATCTTTAAAAGATTTTGGTTCCCAATCTGCTGCATGCAGAAGTGTTGATTGCCTCCGATCCGCCTCCATTAAATTGGAAGTGTGGTTAGGGTTCAGTTGAGAATTTTTACTTTGCCCCCACCGACCCATCTTTGGGGGTTATAATATTTCTGCTCCCACACACTCATTGTCTCATCATTTCAGCTTTATTTTTTGTATTTTTATTATATTAATCAGCCATTCACTTCACATCCCTTTCCAACTACAATCCTTTTCTGGGTTTGAGAGTAGTTAGTCTTATAGTAGATATTGTATGTTTTACAAATCAGAACCATATAGAGATGACACACTAGTTTCTATGTGTGTAGAAGCTTTATTTAAATGTCTGCTCCAAGCTTCCAGCTCTTTGCTCCCAACCGAAAATGAGCATCAGTGAGAAGGCTATTGCTGAGTGAATGCAGCTTGATAGCACTTTCAATGACCCCTTCCAAGAGCAGACTGATGGGGTGGTAATTGGACGGGTTGGATTTGTCCTGCTTTTTTATGGACAGGACATAGCTGGGCAATTTTCCACATAGCTGGGTAGTTGCCAGTGTCGCAGCTGTATTAGACAGCTTGGCTAGGGGTGTGGCTAGTTCTAGAGCACAAGTCTTTAGTACTATTGCTGGAATGTTGTCAGGGCCCATAGTCTTTGCAGTATCCAGTGTCTTCAGCCATTCCTTGATATCATGTGGGGTGAATTGAAAGGCTGAAGACCTGCATCTGTGATGCTGAGGACCTCAGGAGGAGGCTGAGATGGATCATCCAATCAGCACTCCTAGCTGAAGATGGTTGCAAATGTTTCAGTCTTGTCTTTTGCACTGATGTGCTGGGCTTCCCCATCACTGAGGATTTCTGGAGCCTCTGGAGTTTAATTGTCCACCACCATTCATGACTGGATGTGGCAGGACCGCAGAGCTTAGATCTGGTCCGTTGGTTGTGGGCTAGTAGGGTAGCTAAGCATGTTAGCTACTCAATTGTGTGAACCTGTGAGATTCTGACCTTGAAGTTATACTGATGGAGACAATCTGACCATCTGTAAATGTGTAGAGGTTGATGATCAGATCCTGACATGGCTAATAATGTAGTCAACATTTGTTGATCAGCATGGACTTTGAACTTTCTACTGTCGATATACACGTGCCAATGTTCACAAGTGTAGATGCAGGCTAGTACTTCCCAACTTCCAGTAGAGTATTTGATCTATCAGAATAGCAGCTTCCAACTATGGGCATGGCACATAAGCAATTGGTCGTTCACTTCCTTCAATGTACAATGTGAGTACAGCTCCAAGTGCATTTCCTAGTACGTCTGTTGTGACATACATTTCCACATATGCATTGAAATGTGCAAGGGTTTGCAGAAATGCTATCTTCACCTCTAACATATCCAACGTTGTTTGCTGTGTGATTGTCCATTCCCATTGTGCATCTTTTCACATGTAGCTTATGAAGAAGCCCCATGACCTCCGCATACTTCAGAATAAATTTCTGATAAAAGTTGGTAGTACCAAGGAACGATGCCAACTCTTTCATGTTAGATGGGGTTGGAAGTATGTGAATGGTGTTGATGTTGTCTTGTGCCGGCTTTACTCTAGCTGAAGTCATTCTATACTCTAAAAAGTCAACCTGGATGCTGCAACTGCATTTGCCCTGGTTGAGTGTCAAATTATGTTGTGAGTTGAGTGGGCATCACCAATAACCGCTGCTCATGCTCTGTGTCAAGTAACTATGATATTTTCCTTATATAATTGCGGAATACTTTAAAGCAGGCTTATGTGTGTGTGTTTGTGTGTGTGTGTCTGTGTGTGTATGTCTGTGTATGATTCTGTGTGTGTGGTTAATTTAATTAAACGAAAGATGGGTAGACTGCAAGATATAAATTATCAAAGAAGTGAGGTGTAAAATAGGCATTTAAAATGGAGGTGAGTAAAGCTAGGGTGAGGTGAGTAGATACGTTATGAATGGAATTAGCATTTTTAGATAAGTAGAGAAGTGCTTGATTTTCAAAGGGACGTGGAAAATGTTTAAAACTGGCAAGATAGATAAGGCAAGATTATTACATTAATTTTTCCGAAAAGTGCTGGCCATAATGATAACACAAAAGTTTTTTTATATTCTGGGAAAAGTAACTTCTAAAGACAAGTGGAAAAAATGGGATTTACAAATCAAAAGGGATAAAATGTGTTTAAAGAAGGATGGAAGGCTGTGTGAGGGGTGGCTGTATGAGATCTTGAAAGGTGCACCATGTGAAACAGATTTGGGAAAAAAGCCTCTAACCACCCTGCAAAAGTTTGCTGTTCCAGTAACCAACTTTATATTAAAAGCCTTTAGAATTCCATTGTCCAGCAGGTGCTTGTAGTAATATGACTGGATGACTTTATAAATTTGGAATCTATTTGGACTGTTGCCTTAAAGGGGTGTATAGTTGGGAGTCTGGTTAAGTAAAAATTTTGGGATCTGTTATAACTATGTAACTGTAATCTTGTGTGTGTTTAAGTTTGTTAATAAATGTTTTAATTTAATCTTTAAAATTTCTAAAGTTGGTAATGGACTCATTACTTCTGACTTCAGTGCACAAACTTTCTCGTAATAATTACAAATTTCAAAACTATTGTAACAGCGTGGCCAAGCTTCCTTGTGGATTTGTTCAGCCTAGCAAATACCACCTGCCATAACGTAACAATGTGCTTTGTCCATTCCATAGACAACAAAATCGCCCAGTAGGTTGAGTGTCCCCTCAATATCTGACAATGCTGAAGAAATAATTCTCTGGAATGTGCTAGGTGCTGAACTTAGTCCATAGGACATTTTGCAGTACTGAAACAAACCTTCATGACCAACAAAAGGTGTAAGATATCAGCTTTGCTTTGCTAGTGGGATCTGAAGACAGCCCTGTCACATGTCGAGCTTCATGAAGACTGTGGAATCATAAAATGATGCTGATAGTTCTTGAATTGTAAGAAGTGGATACCTATATGGAAAGATAGCTTTTTTTACCACTTTAAGGTTAACACGTACAGGTTAACAGGCCAGAATTTTCCGGCTGACATGCGGATGGCGTAGCCTGCACGTCAGTGCGTAAAATGACGCACGCGAGTGTGCCAACGTCAGCGCGCGCCATTGCGATATTTCGGTGGGCGGGCACAATCAGTTCGCCCGCCATTAATTGAAGGGCTTGTTAAGCCCCTTAACTTGCCAATTGTCGACGATTTTGAGGGGCCCGTGCTAACTTTGGGCTGGGGCACAGGCCTAACGGGAAGGCGGGTAGGAGATTATTTAAGAATAGATTTGCAATGTCGGGATATGTGGACTCAGAGGGGTGTTCATTTTTTTGACGAAGTTATAATTGATTAAAGTGTTTGAAAGTTGCCTGTGTGATTGTTAGCAGTTCTCATCGATTTCCAAGAGCTTCTTGTGTACTTTGAAACCAGTCTGCAGACAGTAATCTTTCTCGGGCCTGCAGCTTTCTGGAGGCCTCCATTTAGCCTGGGGATATGGGTTCTGATCTCTCCACTGGAGGCAGCTCCCCTGAGGAGGAAGGGAGGGATAGAATAAGGAGGTGGCCAGGAGTGGACAATCAGCCTCCAGGGGAGCCACCTTTGGGAGGCCAGGCAGAGGCACAAGGGGCACAGGGCCAAGAGGTTGCCCAAGGTGAAAGGGTCCGCTGAAGATGCCACTATCCTGCTGCCAGGGTATACAGGCGGCGAAGCAGCTACCTCAATATGACTGAGGTGCAGTGCCGAAGGAGGCTCCGACTGTCAAGGGAGACGGTCAACTATATCTGTCAGATGATTGGCCCTGGATCTCCCCTAACTCTGTGGGTGGACACCCTATGTCAGAGACTCTGAAGGTCA